>NC_090448.1:233047665-233672665 GCF_031143425.1 Pleurodeles waltl | reverse complement strand
ATCACAATGTGCCGTCCACAACTTTTCCCATGAAAAAGTAGCACAGGAATGGCAACTATACATCTGTGGTAGTGGGCTTTCTAATTGTTAAACATTAATTGATTTGTTACACCATTATAGAAATTCTTGAACTGGACTTATTTGAAGCCCCCCCCAATTTATGGACACACTAAAATCTTAGTCCCTTCTTTCCAAGAATTCATTTTTAACTGTTGGTATATTGCCATTGCTAAGTACAAAATAGAAATCCACTGACGATACCACCCCTCCTCCCTAGCAAATATATCATGGATGAGAGACCGGATTACTTGATCCATATTGGAAAAGTAGATATTCTGTGACAGGGGTCCCCACGTGACAATGTTGGATTTAAATGGGTTAATGTGGTCTTCAGCTCTATTGTCGACTTTGTGCATTGAACTATGTTCACCTGCTTTGTTTAACAGAGTTTCCTTTCTTTGCTCAAAATTAATTAAAAGAGTCTTCTATTAAAAACAAGTGACCATTAGACATGTGGATTTCCCTGCGCGATTGTCACCAAGTAAACAAGAGCAGAAATCTTCCAAGTGCAAAACACTGCATCTTCAGAGTTTCACACCAGGAAACACGCAGTATTGAGACACTATTCTCAGTGTCTGCAGCCACAAATGTCAAAGGGGGAGGGGAGAAGGTGAGGTGCAGGGGGGCGGGGGGGAGGGTATGACAGGGTTGGATGAAAATGACGAGAAAAAAATATGTATAAATATTTTTTTTAATTACCTTTCCTGCCGTCTCCTGCTGCCTCACTCGTCGCTCCACTTCTTGTGGTGTCCCAGCACTTGCCAGGACACCAGCACAGGCTCCCCAGCAAACCTGGTGCTGCTTTAATGTTAAACCTAGCAGCGCCAGTATTGCTCTGAGCGGCTTGGACTGCCGCTCAGACACAACCCGGGGGTTTGTGCAGTTTCTCCATCTCCAGCCCAGATATTCAACACAGCCAGGCTGGCAAAACCTAAGTCCCCTTGGGTATTTGGCCAGCGCCAAGACGGCCGGCCAAACACGCATGCATACTTGGATTTACTCTCTCCTCCTCCCCACTCCCACCTCCCATTACCCAGCATTGCCCCTCCCTGGACTGCTGGCTGAGCAAGCAGATGAAAGATAAAACGATGGTCAACTATTGTTTTATTTTTCATCTCCTGGCTCTTGGCCAGGAGGACGATGCTCCTCCGCCATTGTGGAGGAGCTGCCCCCGATTATTCTCCATTTCGATATGATATGCAAAAATCTGAATGATGTCCCATTACTACACTCCTGCAATACCGCACTCTGCGCCATCACCTTTTGCCAGGCACAGTACTAATGCGGTATTAAGAGAGCACTCCTAATTAGGTGAAATGACTGGCGGGTATGGGGAAAGAGTAGAGGTTGGGGGGAAAGGGTGGAGGGTTCGGGGAAAAGAGCATGAATTAGATGGATATGTTTAAGTGTATTGATATTCACAGAATCAGTATATTTTAGAATTGGGTGTGTGCTAAATAAGACCATCAAATTTCGCAAACATATCGGTAGAGAAGAAACATAGGCCCACTTCTTCATAACATTTTTACTTCATCCTTTAAAAACTGTTTCCCTGTTACCTCGCTTGCTGAAATAAAATCATGTATCTAGCTTTCATTAGCTCTAAAGAATTCACGGCTGGATGTATACTTGTGCAAATGCTAGGGAAGTTTAAATACATGTGTAAATGCTGATCTTTGGGACACTAAAGAAAGGGTATGAGAATCAAAGTTAAAATGACCAGAAGTAGGGCCATCTTCACATAGCAGCTTCCTGCAAAAGTGAGTTAGCGCGGTCCCTTCACTTGAAGATACCTTTTGGGGAGAGGTGAGGGTCATACGGTCCTCATGGAAATATTCTGAAATAAATGAAACCGTTTCTGTTGAAAGGAAATTTGCAATACTGTGACTTTGAATGTTAGAAACGGTAACAAATCTTGAGAGAATGAGAAAATATGCCCATCAGCTGGTCTTACACACAAAAGAAACGAGGCACGAAAATCTGTTTTCTGTAACCAATAAATCACTAGCACAACTTAAATGCCAACTGTCTAAAATGTCACAGTAATAGTATCATATTCATTGCTTCTGCAGCACCATTCCCCCCCCATTCACTAAAAAGTGTGATGAAAGAGTCCATGGTTCTTTTGTTTTTCAACACATGGATAGTTTTATCAAAGTGTACCAGTATTAAGAATGTTATTTAATCAATTCACAATTTATCCAAGTAATAGCACCATCAATGAATAAATTAACACAAATCTTCGCCTCTTTTCTGGACCTGAAAACACTGAATGCAGTGGTTCTTCCATCCTTCAGCTTCACCGCGCCATTCGTGTTTCAGGCACACTAGAACCCAGGGTAGGAGAATAATGGAAGTGAAGTGATCCAAGATGGAGTGAGATCCCAAGAAGCTGGTGAATAGTGATGAGGTTAGAAGTTCAGGATCGAGGGTCTCATTTCTAATAGCATCAATAGCTGCATGGCTTTACCTTCCCTTCAGATAACATGGCTGTTGTAAATCACGTAGGCGGAAAGCTGCAGGAAGGGGCACATCAAGATACCGTCTGTGTTTGCGGTCGGAGGCAGCTACTGAAGTGTTCTCCATCCTCTGCACATCACTATGAGGCTCAGGTAAGAGGGAAATGATTAACAGGAAGGGGGCTGTGCTGTACTCTCATTTCAGTTACAAGGCCACCTTTCGCTCTACTTAGCAAACAACGGATGCCTCCCTTCAGGCTGCTTTACTTTTAGAGAGTATATATATTTTTTTTTAAATCTGCTTTTCAGGAGCGTGACACGCCATTTTACGGATCATTATGGAAAAAGCCTTCCCACCTCACGTTTACATATTCATCAAATCCCCATGCTAATACCATTAATTTCTTTTTAATTTTAAAATTCCTTGTTTTTCGGTTTTCAGGCGACATGAAAATCAAATGCATTTCAAGGACACCATAAAAATATGTTGCCCTCCATGCAAGGAAAGTCAAACAATCCTACCGATTGGCTGCTGTGTTTCCAGCTCCACAGCAGTTAACTGGGATCTTTAGAACTGGCCAGCAGTCTCCTCTAGTACTGCACCTTCACCATCCTCTTGGGAATTCATTAAATGCACTTCGAGATGCAATTCTTCCCTTTCAAAGTTCCGCAAATGATAGATGTTACAAATATCTGTTCACTGGTGCTCAATGAATCAACCAGTTTGCGGGGCCGAGATTGGACTTTCTCCTCTGCACGTCAATCTTTAACGTGACTCTTTAACTCATGGAGCCATTTTTCAGACTCTTCAGGCTCTACAAGGGCAGCCCCCCACCTCCACTGGGCTATAGTAAGTAGGACATATTATTAATATGTAGAACATATATTTGTAATATGCCCCAAGATCAAAACTCCCAAATTGTCATTTCTGCTGTGGAACAGTTTGCTGCGTCACTGGCTATCAGAGTTACCGACTGAGTCTCTCAGTCCAGCTAACTTCTGCATGGGACTAATAAAACAGCCGCTTTGAAGTATCAAATTCATTGTGGCATTAAACTTGACTTGATGCCCAAGACAAATTTAATGTCACTTTTAGAGAGTTGCCACTCTGTTGCTCAGTTTAGCGGGAAACATCCTAAACAACGCATCATGAACGAAGCATACGTTTTCAACGCAAGCCTAACCATGCTTGCCTGAACAGTACATGGCTTTTTCTGTGCCTTAACCATGCATCTGCTGAACTACGCATATGCGTTGTTAAGGCACAGAAAAAGCCTTGTGATGTTCGGGAGAGGATGCAGTGAGGTAAGTGGGGTTGGGGCAGGGTTGGTGGATAGCTTTTAGTGGTGGGGTGGATTTAGGGCTTAGGGTGGAGGGTAATTTAGTTTTTAGGGTGGTCGGCGTAATTAACTAACGGGGAAGGTTTTAGGGCTCAGGGTAGTTTTGTTTTATGGGGCAGGGGTAGGGGGTAAGGGTAGGTTTTTTCTTTAGGGTTCAGGGCGGGTCAGAATAGTTTCTAAGGAAGGGGTGGGGGTTAGGATAGTATTTTTTTTAGGGCTCAGGGCAGGTGGGAGGCTGGCAGTAGTTTTTGTTTTAGGGTTCAGGGCGGGTGGGGTGGTACTTTAGTGTCTAAGGAAGGGGGTGGGGGTAAGAGTTTTTTCTTTGTTTTTAAGGCTCAGGGCTGGTGGGGGGTGTCAGGGTAGTTTAGGTATTAGGGGATGAGGTAGTTTTGGGCATCAGGGCGAGTTGGGGGGTTTGTATGATAGAACCATGCATGCCATTTTGCATGCCTTTTCCACGCATGCCTTTAGTGGGCATGCTTTTACAACAAAATTTGTTGTAAGGGCATGCATGGTAAAGGAATGCATGGAAACAACGCAGTTGTGGTTCTATCCACGTTGTTAAGGCATGTGTGGTTCCGGCATACGTCGTTCCATCATACAACCCAGTTTGGCTAGTAGCCTCACACAACTGTAGGCCACCAGACTGCCTTCTGTCCTTGTGGGAACTAGTGTGAACATCTCCCAGACTCAGGAACAATAGAGGCCTGCTACTGAGAGAGAAGTTACCTTTCCCTTGCAGGAAGCTATATAGAGTGTTGGCCCAAAAGGCGAGCTTCACAGGCAAAGCCACAACTGGTGAGCAAATGGGGATCACACTCCTGAAGGGCTGTCAGGTCGACAGGCTAGAGGCGGAAACAGAGATGGGAGACCAGAGCCCCAAATGGTTTTACCCTGGGCATGCAGCCTACAGGCAGCCACACCACTAGAGTTGGTTACCAAGCTCCTAACATCCAAGGAAAGGTTCAGACATCTTGGGAGTGGGCATAAAAGTGCACTCTGGGATTGCCAGATACCACGCATAGCCGGACGTCGTCACAGGGCAGGAGGGAGCCTGGTAGTCCATTGGCTAGTGACCGCATCACTCACCCGGGCACTTTCTGGGCAAGCCGAAACCCCAGATCACTACAGAATTGGGGACAGGACCAAAGGACTGCCCTGCTAACCCCTGGACTTGGCAAAGAGACGCTGCACCATTTGCTGGACTGCACCTTGGGGTAGTGGAGAGAGAACTGTACCTGTGGCTCCTAGCTTGAGGAAAAGTTGCTCCCAAGCCCCATAACAAAGAAGGTGCTCCAAGGGTCAGTCAGCTGACCTCCTAGATCCAGCACCAGGGCAATCGAAGTTGAAAGTCAGCAGCCACTTCTGAAGAATCTAAAACTGGGCACCCCAAGAGACCAATCCTCAAAAGTTGCACCCAAGTCTACCATTTCCAGGAGTGTTGTCTGAGTCCAGATTGGTCGCTCAAGTGGGACTCTAATCTTCACCAAATGTATCACTGAACGAGCAGTGGACAAAAATCAGTAGCCCAGCAGCAGCTGGCCTTCTACTGGCTCAAAGAGGACTTCGAGAGACCCCAAACTCTATGGCCAAAGTCGTCACACCTGACTGTGGATCAAGGAGTAACCACTTTAAAGTAACGCCTGTGGCGGACGTCATATAATGCTCAGAAATACCCTGGAGAATGCTTTGGTGACCAGGTAACTGTCCAAATACTCCTTAGAGGCTCCCCGACATTCCCCCTGCCTGTTTTGGTCACATTAGTCGGGCCGAAGTAGATGAGCATAACTCTTTCAAACTTTGATAGTTTCCCAACTTTACAGTTACCACTGCTTGTCTGGGTTTGTGATTAAAAGTACTGAAAATTACAATTACTTTACAAATCTAAATCTGTGGAATCCTTTGGTGTTTTTTCTCATTTTAGGGTCTACATATTCATAAAAATATAATCTATTTTTATAAATTGGTGTTGGGTTTCTTTTGTGTTGTGTGACCCCCTTATGTTGTTGCTTGGCGCTTCTAAATGTTTTACACTATTTCCTTTGATTATATCTTGCGGCTCAAAGCCACAGCTACCTATTGTTGAGCTAAAGGTTTCTGCAAATGAGCCTGGCTGGACCCAAGGCGGTTATGTGAGTGAATTACATGGTAAGGTCGCCCAACCATACCATATAATTCACACCAGTTCTCACACATGGGTACAAGTAACCTCCACAACTCTATAAATATCTCAAATGCACACTGACTGCTGTCCTAAAATAGTACATTTATTAGTAATGATTTTCCTCAAGGGTCAGCCAGACATTCTGGCATGAAGAAAGGCCAGCCTCGCTGTAGAATGAAGTACACTGATAGAACAAAGGCACACCATTCTTGCACACAGCAGGTGTGTGAATTTGGCCTCTAACCAGTGAGCAATCATTAATTTCAGAGGTCCAAGTCGAAACAAAAACAGGTAAATCTTACTACAGAGGTGGCATTTCCTACAAGATAACTTAAATGGTTGTGCAGCATCTGAAGCCTGGAACGATGTCCCAGACGAAGAAGAGTTGAGATCAAGATTAGCAACTGTTTTTTTTAACCTTTCAAATTTTTCGAGATCTCAAGAAATTGGTGTTATTCAAACGTTAGCATATTTTAATGTGCAAACTTTCACAAGTTTTTCACTTGCGACAAACGTGATAAAAATGCACTTACTCATCAAACTTTTTCTGTGCGAGTAGGGGACTCACCACATAAGATAGTCAGGACGGTGGAGGAAAGATAAGGCACTCTTCCGTTAAAATAGGTAGTGGACAATGTAAGGAAGTGGTTGGCAGTAACTGTGCCTCCTCCTTCAGTCATCAGCACATTTTAAATCAGTTGCAAAGATTTGGAACTTTTATGAGTAGTATGCGCGTAATTATTTTATTAGATCAAGCATTTTAGGAGCTTTCCAAATTGTGTTCACATAAGGGATTGGCTGTTGCTCCATGCGGAAAAGCACAAAGATTTAACCACTGAAAGAGGACTATGTTTCCGTGGTACTAATTTCATAAAAGACGACGCATACAACTGTTGCTAGACAGTGGAAGTGCAACCTTTATAGTAACAGCTTAGGAATATAGAATTTACTTGGCTGGGTGCAAAAAAACTATACAAACATTAGCTTTGCCTACAAAGCAGGTGTCCCACATTAAGTGATTTGATACATTCTAAATGATAGAAGTAAAAGAAAGAAATGCTTCGTAAATGTGCTGGGATTAGAAAGAAAGTCCTACATAAACTTGCAGATGCCTGACTTGTCAACTCATCTTTACACGCTTGTTTAGACATTGAAGGACCTCTGGGAAACTGCCAAACTCTGAAAACAAGAATTTCTCTTCAACTGCAAAGTACTGAGCCACTACAAATCATTTCTAACTGATGCATCAAAAAGCCTGTAGTTATTTACAAGTCTTACTGCTTATATCATTGTAATTGTTGTGTGCTATTCCTACTGCTGGGACAATCATTACTATTATTAATCTTACTGCTACTGCAACAACTAGTGATACTGTTATATTGGCACTACTGCTAGTAGAGGTACATCCCGGGATAGTATTACAGCCCCACCACTTGTAATAGTATTGCTTACTATAATATTTCCACAAATACTAAGGGCCTGGTTTAAAGTTCGACAGACGGGTTACTCTGTCCCAGTGTGCAGCAGTGCGCATGTGGATGGTATCCAACAGCATTTCTACTAACGTGAACAGGATATGCAGCGTGTTGTAACAGCGACCCATCACTACCAATCCCCTAAAGTCTAAATCAGGCCATAAGAGTGGGTATTGCTACTTATAGTGTGTTTCTTCAAATACTTACACATATTACTATTATTGTTTTTACAAACACTACAAGGTTTACCAATTATTCTATAGGCACTTCTACTACTACACCTGCTACAACCATTACAAATACAGTCATAAATAATACAAATATAACTACTACCTTGAATCAAACTACTTTTGCCAATAACATACCACAGCTACTAATGACACCAACAGCAGTCCTTGTACTCTTACATGTATCAATACAACTACCCTTCATAGCAGCACCACAGGCACCTAAGTATCAGTAGCAGTAAAGGATGGTAGTACCTGTAATAATACTAGAGAATTAGAATTGCAGTATTACCAGAGGTACTAATGCTACAATGTCTAGTCGTACTTAATGTACCATTACCAACAAAACTACATTTATCACTCGAATGATTAATATGGCAATTAGGAGCAGCAGTAGTACAGTTAGTTGCACAATAACAATATGAATTTTAATAGGCGTAGGGGGCAAGTGCACTAGGTATTCATGTAGAGGCTAGGAATAGGATTGCCTATTAGATCTAGGTATGGGGAGATAACACTAACAAATGTGATGAAGTGCTTTGTGAGTATGGTCAGGAGGCTAGGAGGGGTGGAAGAATTACCAAGTGTGTGGGACACTTTGAAGACTTGTTGTCCAATGGCAGTCAAAGGTTACTAGACATCGACTGTAACAACTGGTGCCCTAGGGCCACAATTCTGTCACACTCCAACTGGATGTTCAAAGTACTCACTTTTAGCACTGGACTCCCAGGATTCTAGTGTGAGCAGTCAAAGCTTACTGCAGAACGTTGTGCAAGGTTAAACACCCAGAAACCTTTTACCCACAAAATAAATTCAATGTCCAGACAGAATCAAAAGTGAAAACAAGATGTGTCTAACAGCTGGATCAGAGCTAGTACCCAATAGCGGACTCTGGAGGTCTGTACTCATTGTTATCATGTGGAGGAACCGGCAGTCTTGCCAGAGGGATACTGCTGTACATCTTGGGCAAAACAGCAAAAATCACATCTTCACAGGGGTTTAAGACAGTGACTTAAAAGATACTTGATAGGACAAGACTAATGTTCCTGTAGTTTCAGACTGCTTTGGGTGATGCTTCAGAACGTGCCACTGTGCATTTGCCACAAAACCAAAAAGAAAACTCAATGATGCCCAATAGACCACATACAAAAAACCAAAGAGCCCAAACTTCTTAAGTGGGTGGCTGTGTCCAGTCACTTGTGTCTGAGGGCTGGTTCATGCAATCACTGATGGCCAAGCCAGCAGTCACTGGGCTATATTGCAGGAACAGTGGCTGTATAGAGTGCCAGTTCACAATATATATCTGCCTACAGGTGTTGGTAATGTGCCATAACACACAGATCCCACCAGAGAGTTCCACGAGTTCCCAGTGGTGGGAAAATATACAGCTCCGGGGGCACCCATTACAGACACTGGAGCGCAAAATTGCCGTTAGACTACTAGACTGGAGAGGACTGGGGGTAGTGACCAGAGCGTCAAACTGTGATATTGCTGGGCCTGTAATACCTAGGAACAGGACTCCAGTGGTTCTGGAATTGGGGTAACCTTTTCCAGATGATGGTGTAGGGCCTGGATAAAAAGACAAAGGCGAAAGTCCTCAAGATTCTTCAGGAGGGATTAACTACACTGAGCTTTGGGATTCTTCAAGAATTTGAGCTGGGATATCTTTGTAGCTCCAGGGAACTCTCAGCCAATCAGACCATCCTCCACGCATGTCCTTCCTCTCACCTGGGGCGCACTATTACCTGAGGATCAGTCACACTTCCTGATAATCATAGTCCAGCTCTTCTGTCTCACACAAATAGGTATGCTTCTCTCCATAGGTCAGCAGCTTAGCATCGCTGTAATATTTCCAAGACTTTGGCCCATTTTGAAATGGAAGAGTGGATGCAGCAGTGATCACACTCCTGGCTCTGCTGTGTTCTCTCTATTTCAGCTGTATGCATCCCTTTTTTAGAATTGACAAACTGATTAAAGTACTGGCGGGAGAGGATCTGGTATTTATTTTCCACTGATGTCTAGGCTTGTCCAATTAAGCGGTCAGCATTTCTCAAATGCCTTAGAATACCTCTTATCCACCATGTTGACCCTCCACCACCAACCCCACCCAGAGACGGCCTCATACAAAATGTGGAATAGTTAAAGCAGAACGGGATGTTCCCAAAGAAATTCCGCTTTGGATAGGGGAGGGGTGACAATCATTGTGAAACACAGAGAACATTTGAAGCAAAACCTCCAGGATAGAGCAGTAAAACAGAGCATTGAAGGAAGACTGGGAAACTTCGCCTAGCCAACCAGACTCTTCTGGTTTAGGAGGCAGGTACAGGAGAAGTCTACCTCACACATTAGCAACCACCATCTTATAACTTGCACAGGTGGCATCCGATAGACTCTGCAATTCACCCATCAAAGCACACCAAAACCAACAGCAACACCCTCATACCTCTCATGCATGTCCCAAATATAATGAAGATAAAGGTTCCCCAGTCAGATGCAGCTGCAAAAACTTCACCTGGGCAAGCAAGTAGGCACCCCCCACCCCAACAGGAGTACAGGTAAAAAGCCTACTTTCTAACTATACACTATGATAGGTTAAGGTAACATCAAACACCTTTGCAAAGAGGGGCATCTTTTGGGCATCCCTCCACATTAGAGTACATCTTTGATATCTCAGTATGTAAGAAGTACTGGCAAAGCCAATAGGTCTGGCATTGGCTGCCAACATTTTGTCTTTGACAATTCTTATTTTGTTTGTGAATTGCTATTGTATGTAGACATGCGACAGAAACAAAGGTTACAGGGACTTTATAGTCAGGATCAGATTTTTCACCCACAAAACCACAGAAATTCAGCAGTTATAGTTATACTTAGCTCAAGAAACTAACTTGTGCCCTGAGGTAACTATAACTTGCGTTGAGGTCATACAAAATGTCATGGCTGATGTAATATGTGGGGTAATTAGCAGTGCAGGTTTGGTTAATCTTTGTTTTAGTAAATTTCAATGAGTTTTTAAATTCAATTTCTCAACTATAACGTCCATGTAACCTTTGAGTTTTTAAGTGAATTTCTATGTTTTCTTAATGCAAAGTAATAATTAGCTATCATATGTAAAGCCAAGCACCGCCGCAAGGGGCCTGGCCTGTGGCCAGATCCTCCAGCCAATCCCCCGTATGCAGCCAACCAAGGGCAAGGGGGAGGGACACGTTGACCCCCTCCCCAATACCGACACTGGGGACCCATCCCTAAGGGCCTGCCACATTTTTGTGGGGGAATGGGGTATGTAGCCCTCCACACCTCCCCCAGGGCTTTTTCTGTCCCCAGAGACCCAATCTTCCAGGGCCTCGCCATATTTAGAAGAGGGGAGGGTCACACAGCACCCTCCCCCTGCAATTACTGGCCCCGGGGACCACATACTCTGGGGCTTATTGCCTAATTTATGCGGGAAGGGGGCACATACCCCCCCTGGACCCCATCTCCTGGGGGCTGGCCATATTGTAGATGGGGAGAAAGGCACATAGCAACCCCCAAAAACCCCCACTGTGTGGGCCTGTTTCTGACCCTGGGGACCCCATCCCCTGGGGCCAGTCCATATTTAGAAGGGGGAGGCATGTGCCCCCCCTTTCCACAGGCCATTACTGGCCCCAGGAATTCCATCCCCAGTGGACTATCCTATTAATAACTGGGGAGGGGCTACACAGCCCCCCTCCCTGGTCCAAATTTGGCCTCAGGTATCCCAATCCCCCAGGGACTGGCAACATTATCAATGTGGAGGGTGGGAAAAGACCCCCACTCCCAGGGCCTGGCCAGTAAAGGGTGGGTGCCCCGAGCCCACCCAGAGCAAATACTTCTCTCTTTGTTGTAGGCCATTGGGGGAGGGGCGCCAAAGCCCTCACAGGCCCCCCACATATGAAAAGTCCACTCCCAACAAGTGGGAGCATTTTTCTTGTTCCCACCAGCTTAGTGCTTGTTCTCGCTTGATGCGAGGTTTAAAATTGCTCTCGCCAAACAAGAACCAACAGAGGTAAATGCTATGTCCCGGTAGGCACCCAAGGACATAGGAGGTGCTGTTAATGGCACCTGGAGGGTGGCCACCCGCACTTTTGTGTACACGGCTAGGCTCTGAGGGTTGGGGTCCCTGGAGTAAAAAAAACTGCCCGGGAGGGGGACAGTACGGGCCATCTCTGCCATTATGTTCATGGCTGGGCCCTTGGTTGGGGTATAGGGTAACTGGCAGTCCCTGTGTGCCTTCCTTTCCTTCATTGTTCACGACTGTGCCACCGGAGAGAGGTGGTTGTCTTTGGGGCTGAAATCTGGCCAGGAGGGGGTGCACATGCAACCCCCCCCCCCCCTTAATGTATATTATTATCCTCAGGACCTGGCCTGCCTGTGGGGCTATACATTTTTTTTTTTTTTTTAAAGCAAGCATAATCGTGCTTGTTTAAATAAAAATAAAAAAATCCAGCTGATCCACGACGTTTTCACGGGATAATTAAAAAGAAGAAATATTTTGGGCCCCTGGCAGAGACGCCACCACCAAACCTAGGGGATTCAGGGTATTCCTACCTTACACCCCTTTTATTTTTTATTCTTTTCTTTTCTTTGGACTGGGTTGAGTCAGAGTCCAAAGGTGGCTGCCACCACTTTCTGGCTGAAGTGGTGGCAGCTAATCAGATCTCATCTGTCGGCTCTGTGGACCCATGTCCCTAGATATACATAATTTTTTTTTTCTAATAACTCCAAAACTACTGAACGGATTTACACCAAATTAAAAACAGCACTCTTTCTGGCCCAAGATCTAGCTTTCTGACAAATTTTATGTACTTGTGATCAGGGGTTCGGGCTGTAGTTATGTCTAAAATACCTATGGGACATTGCATGGGAGAAACCAGTTTTGGGACCCATCCCCTTTTTCTCGACCCCAGATTCACAAATCAACCGGAAATGTTCAAGACAGCAGCTAAGGTGGGTGGTAACCTAGTTTTGAAAACTTCATGAAGATATGTCAAACTGTGCCAAAGATATTGGCAAAACAAAAAAACTATTTTCGTATGGAAACTTGGTACTACCTACTGGCAACCACCAGTAGGTATGTATATTATTATTATTATATTATATATATATATTTTCCCAAATCATCCTCTCAATCCTTTTTGAAAGAAACCACCGGCACTCCCGATTTCTTCGATCGAATAAATGTATTCCTCTATTCAACATACGCTGTATTGTTCAGGGCTGGCGCGTTTCTACCGTGTAGGTCTTAATCATAGCCCATAATTCCATGGTTTCTTTCAAGAAGGATTGAGAGGATAATTTGTGGATGTTTATAGGTCCTGTGCCCGTAACCGAGCACCTATCCCGTTTGGCGGCAGCAGTTAGTTGGAAGCAGGGACTTGATATGAGATAGATATGTATCTCAATAAAATCACCAAACAGTACTCCTCACAAAAGCTTAGAGCACTCTCCTGTTTCTCAAACATCATTAATAACCACAGACGTATTTCAGCATCCTCACCTTTCTCAACTCTGGTTATACAGAACAATGTCACATTACAGATTTAAATGCGTTAGAAGATGTTCTCATTGGATAGCAGTACGTGATAATAAAAAACGGACCATTCAATGTCTCTCAACCCCTTTGCCCGCACCCACCCATCATTGTATGTAAGATAGTTCACCTTGATGTACATACATGCAGTCTCAT
Organism: Pleurodeles waltl; assembly: GCF_031143425.1. NCBI lineage: Eukaryota > Metazoa > Chordata > Amphibia > Caudata > Salamandridae > Pleurodeles > Pleurodeles waltl. Next base: position 233,659,239 of record NC_090448.1, on the reverse strand, counting down.
TCTTACTTTAGTAGATGTTTTTCCTTTATTAGGTGTCTTCAAGCGCTTGTCATGCAATGATGGCGGGGTGCTGGCAAAGGGATTAAGAAACTTGTGAGTGCCCTGTAAACTTCGGAGCACCCATTCATGAAAAGGACCATTCATGAAAAGGAGAGATCAATATCTCTCTCTCTCTTTTTTTTGGGGTGGGGGGGGGGGGGGGAGAAACCCAGTTGCTGAATAACACTAACCCTGTTCCCGTGCTGTGGCAGACAGAAACAAAATGGAGTGACACTACACCAGGACAGCTTAAAAGTCCTAGTCAATAAGTATGTATAGCATACATATTTTATTTAAAACAAAAGTACTTGGCTAACACCTGACCTAAATAGGAAGAACTCCTGTATTCAGGGCTAAAACACATATCTGTTCTGAATAAGGAACTGGGGGGGGGGGGGGAGCACTTAAGCTCTGCAAAGCCATAATAAAACTTTTGTACGAAAAGGCAGACTACTGCTGATATCACGTGGTTCCATTACACAATGTTAAGCGTGCAACTTTTATGCTGTAATGGATCCGCAGGCTGCACATCACAAGACCTCAACAATTTATGAAACAAACGTAAAACAAGCACTGGTAAAGCTAACAGGTCTCGCCTATGCAAGAGCTATTGGGTTTGCCAATGTGCTTTGGCCATGTTGTACACTAGCATGGCTGCTGTTCAGCATGAACCAGTTAGTGGCGTACAGAAGAATGGTGTGGCGTGTCGTACAGTGGAGTAGAGTGTCATATAGTGAAGTGGCATAGAGTGGTGTGTATTGCAGTGGCATACAGTGGATTTGCGTAGAGTGGACTTATGTACAGTGTGTTGTGTAGAGTGTCGCAGAGTATAGTGGCCTACAATGCAGAGGTGTAGATTGCAGCACCCTAGAATTCAGTGTCATAAAATGCAGTGACATAGATTACAGTGTTACATAGTTGAGTGTAGTGCGTAGAGGGCAGTGATGAAGGGTTCAGAATAGAGTGGTGTGAGTACAGTGGCAAAGAGTTGAGTGATGTAGAGTGGCATAAAGAGCAGAGTTGCAGAGTGATGCAGAACAGAGTTACGTGGAGTGATGCATAGCAGAGTGACGGAGAGTGACAGAGTGAAAGAGCGTATTGGCAACGCAGTGTAGAGAGGGGTAGAGTTCAGTGGTGTAGAGTGCAGTGGTTTAGAGTGGCAGAGTGCAACGGCATTGAGTACAGTTGTGCAGAGTAGAGTGCAATGGCAAAGAGTGGAGTAGAGTAACATGGTGTACAGTGCAACACAGAGTACAGTGGTGTTGAGTAGAGTACAGTGACATACAGTGGAGTACAGCAGAGTGGACTGTGTAGAGTGCACCGTCATAGAGGGTTGCAGAATACAGTGGCGTAGAGTGCAGAGACAGAATTCAGCGGCGTGCAATGCATCATCTTAAAATGCAGTGATGTGGAGTGGTGCAGAGTGGAGTATAGTAAAGTGCTGCGAATTGCAGGGGCATAGAGTGCAGTAGAATAGAGTCAGACTTTAGTGTCAGAGTGCAGTGCTGCTGATTAGAGTGTTGTCGAGTGCAGTGGTGCATAGTAGAGTGGTGTAGCAAGCAGTGGCCTAGCCTACAGTGGTGCAGAGTAGAGTGTACTGGCAGAGAATAGAGTGGCACAAAGTAGAGTGGCATACAGTAGACTGTTTCAGAGTAGAGTGAACTGGCAGAGTGCAGTGATGCAGGGTAGAGAGCAGTGTAAAGTGGTTTAGAGCACAGTGGCATAGAGTGCAGTGGTGCAGAGTAAATTAGAGTGGTATACAGTGGATTGGCAGACAGAAACAAAATGGAGTGACACTACACCAGGACAGCTTAAAAGTCCTAGTCAATAAGTCTACAGAGTAGAGATAAAAAGGCATAGAATGTAGTGGCATAGATTGAAGTTGTGCAGAGTAGAGTGGAGTGGCCTAGCCTGGAGTGGTGTAGAGTAGAGAGACGTAGAGCACAGTGGTGTAAAGTGGAGTGGTGCACAGTGGAGTAAAGGGCAGGGGCTCAAAGCGGAGTGGCACAGATAAGAGCGCAGTGGCGTGGTGCAGAGTGGAGAGGCATAAAGTGAAGCATGCATGGTGTTTTATCACTCCCATAACAGACAACACATTTTCAACGGAAATGACCATTACATTTGCACAGGCATGCTGTTTTACTAATAAAACAGTACAGCGCACAAGCGATAATGTGAGGAAATGGCATCACTTAGTGTAGTGATTTTTTTTAAATCATATTGAAGTATGTTTCTGACACAATTCATAATTACAAAAAAAAAAAATGTGCTTCATTTCTGCTTTGCTAATTCCTATATATTCGGAAATACTTGCACAGTACCTTTAAATGTTTGTGTGCCAGAAATAAACCCCTTCCAGTACACCGTTATCCAGGTCACATAAATCCTCTCACTCTTAAGTCTGAGAAAGAAAAGCAAACGGCAAGCTCCCTCGGAAAACAGGGCCTGCCACTTGACCTCTGTTTGTGAATGCATAGCAAATGTGACAAGATAAGATCAAGATTTACAGGCCTGTTTACAGAAAGGAGCACTCATGCAATAACACAAGGAGAGATAGGGTGAAAAGGTGATGCTCCTTGGGAGGGACAAACTGAACCTCAACAGCATAAAAAACAAAGCCAGCAAAAAGAAAGCCGGGAAATGCAAGATATAAACCACTAAGTAATAGCTGGAATGTATTGCCAATGAAGCTTTCTGAATGTCCAAGGTGTCTTTAGCAAACCAGTCAGTTGCTCTGTCTGGTAGGCTTCGACCTAAAAATAATTTTAAATCAATCAAAATAAGTCAGTTTTTGACTGTGAAGTCAACAGAAATTAAAACATTAATGCTAGGTTACAATAGGAGGTATGCAAAATTCCTATTACCGAGACATCTTGTTTGGGCTCAAGAGCAACAAGTATTCATATTTTTTTTGTCCTTGGGAAAAGTAGGCCCAACACCCTGCAGCACAAACCCTTTGGCTACCAGTTTACAGAGAGGGGAGCTGTCTGCAACCACTTTTTTCCCAACCCCTGAAGAACTTCTACTTCTGCCCCTATCAGGAGTACATTTCCAGCCTTTCTCATGATGGGAAAAGATTAGAGAAGAGCTCGTGAAAACCCTTAAAACATACAACTTAATAGGTTTCAGGCTCAAAGACCATCCAGACCTGGAACTATTTCTTACTGCTCCTTCCAGCCCCGGTATGTAGATCTGTGTAAAGGTGGCAAAATAAGGAAATTGCTACACTAGGGATTGAAATTGCAAGTATTCAAGCCCAACTATAACAGTAGTCCTGGCATAATCAGAGAGGCTATTATCGGAGATCCTACATAATGAGATTGCTGCCATAATTTGTTACCGCACAACATGGCACCAAGTGGGGCAAGTAGTTTTTTTTTACAGGACACGTAGAATTAAGAAGCAACCTGTCCCATGGAAAAGTAGATATTTTAATAAATTTCACACCCCTGAATAGCTTTCAATTGTTTTGGTTAAAAAAGTAGGAACTTTGCTTGTCGCAAGAGAAACTATCAACAAGTTTGGAAAACAAATGCTGTAACAGAGCTTCCATCCGAATTGACCTGCAAAATCTTTCACATTGGCACAACACAGGAAGGCAGATAACCATGTGACATACCTTTTGAAGGTCATTTCATTGCCCTGAACTCGTGTGCAGAAGTATGCATGCTTTTAGGAAATGTATTTAGCCTAAACCAAAAACATCCAGCCTGGGCATGTGATGCAAACCTGAAGCTTGGACAAAAGCAATAGAAACTTGCAAAGACAAAGGGGTGGGGTTATAGTGTGCAGCGTCCCAATTACCAGAATGGATGCTCCATTAGTTATTACCTCACGGCAGAAGTCATATGGAATACACACCTGGTGGCCCCTGAATGAATGTCCGATCGATAGACATCCACCTTGAGGTGCTGTATCGAAGTAGAAATTAATGTACACTTTATCATGTGATAACACGTATGGGTGGGTTGGTGGCAATCACAGGTACCTGCATTCTGCCACTGCCATATTTATGCCAGGATTATACAGCGAGCAATAATATTATGTTTGTAGTTACAGTCAATTTGTGATTGGCCGATTAAGCAGTATCTAACTGCAGCACAGACATCTATCGTTATAACTAATTTGGTGTTTTGCTGAACCATCATGAAAATCAATCATGAGCTATTAAACAAACAAAAAACATTTCCTGTCATATATATCAAAACTGAAAGCTGTTTCTACACCTGTTCTATGTACACCTGTCTACAAGGAAGCATCTAGACCGCTATACTGGAATTATAGGACATTATTCAGGTATTTTTAAATTCAACATTTTGATTGCATGCATGTAGCTGGCGCATTAAGGCTATTGCACCTTTCTTTTTATTTTTTCATTTATGTGGCATCTGTTTACAGTAAAAAAAAAAAAAAAAAAAACGATTTAAAAAAATTTATTTTTCGCATCAGCTTGCCCACTGGGAGCATTGCCAACCCATCTCTATGCTGACATTATGGGTGCAATTCTAAAGAACCAGGTATGTCAAGATCAAGACAAGCTTTGTATTGGTCATGATAATGCAAGCAGTGCCCTTGGGAAAAGACCAATTCGACTTTAGTGCAAGTCCACAATATCACTTAAGCAGCAACAGACTTGAGGCCATGAGAGGGAAAAGTTCTGAATATATCAGAGCAACTACACCCAGAAGGAGAGAAAAGGAAAAAAAAAAAAAATAAGTACAGGCAAAGCCAACAGGTCTTACCTTTGTGACTAACCAAATTTGCCAAGTGGTATCCGCCACACTGCATAGCATCCACAAAGCTGTGCAGTGTGGCTTAAGTTTAAAAAAAAAAGAAAACACATCTGGTGCTGGTGCTGCTGCTGCCTTTTTCATTTTGTAGGCGCACACCTACAAAAAATTTGTGTGTGTTTTTTTTATTTTTTATTAGTTACTGATCAGAGTTAGATCGGTAACTAAAAAGAAAATAAAACATTGAAAAACACGTTTTCATTTTTTTAAGCAGGAGGGCGGAGGAGTGGAACAAAATGGGAGAGGGTGTGGGGATCGGGCAAAGCAACACAAGGGGAGGAGGCGGTGGAGTACACCAAAACAAGAGAGAATGGGATGCAAAAGCAACGTGGGGCTCAAAGGGACATGAAAACAACAAGGGTCAGGCGAAGCCAACAGAGGTCGCAGTTGCTGGGGGAAATCAATGGAGAGAAGCACAAAAGAATGGAGAGAAGCAGTTTGCAACATAGAACAAGGAGTGCAGGGAGAGAGATGTACATGAAGGAGATGATTGAAAAACAAACACTCTAATGGAGTGCTTCAATCAAAAGAAAAAGGTAGCTCTTGCAAAGCAAGCAGTGGAAGCAGTGATGCCAGCCAAATTAGAAAGAAGCAATGGTTTGTGGGAGGGACAAACAAAAGACTGACATGATGGTAATAAGAAGGTGGCAAACGAGAGTAACAATGAAAGCCATTCAATGGTAAGCAATGGTCGGGCTTCAAGCCTCTATGCTCTTGGTAAGCCACAATATGCCTCCCAGCAGAACCACATGCACTGTCTAGTAAGGTCGACCTAAAAATGCACGGCAGGGTAGCTGCGTGCAGTAAATCTTAGCTGAGGTGCACAGCAGCAACTCTGAGTAACAGCAGATCAGTGGAATAAAGAACTTAGGAGATCACCGACCTATCTGAGCAAAGAGGGGGCAGCTACTTTATTTAACATGTGCAATATTCACTGTGTAACCTTTATCTACTACAGCTCCGGGAAGCAGTTCCCAGACCTTCCCTAGATGACGCGTACACAGGCTAGGAATGTGAGCAAATAGGTGAAAGCCAAGACATAGAAGTAGTGCTTTATAATCTCTCATCTCTTAAAAACAGTTTAGAGCACTTACATGCTGTAGGTTCGAAATCTACAGGGGGAAAAAAGAAATTAAACAAGTGTCTGAACTTGTGACAATTGACAATACCTACAAAAACTAAAAGCTTCAACTGTAGTAAAAATCTGCAAACTACATTCTCTGGTTTCTGGCAGCTCTTTTGAACCGGTGCTACTACCATCCCCCCGTTAAGACTTAACAGGATATTTCTAGTATGCACTTCAATATCATTCGCTGTGCAACAAGCTCTGGACTGCCACATATAAAACGAAAAGGAGATGTGAACCCGCAGCTAATCTGATGGGCATGTACTTCAGAGAAGTAGGTTACATTCCTCATTTGGCCACTGACCAAAAAAAAAAAAACAATTCTGTCAGGAAAAATTACTTTGACTTTAACCCTTGGTATGTGCGACATACTGCAAATACGTCACTTAAAAACAAAAATATTCAGTGTTCTTTATTAACATTCTAATTGCATCTAGCCAACCCATACACCCAATTCAGAACTCCTTTGTGCATTTTTAACTCAAATGTGCCCAAAACTTTCTCTCCTGTGTGCGGCAGTGAATGGTCTCTGTGCACTGCAGCCAAGGCCATGTGCTTCAAAGAAATACGACAATGCACTAAGCAAGGGAGTGAGCTGCCAGCATCAGTGGTGTTTGCCAGAAGAGAGATCACTCACCCTTTAACCCAAGATGACACCTCAGGGCTGACCCCCCCTTGTCTGACTTTTAGCCGTTTAGCAGCTATTATTGATGAGTGGATAGGGGATGGAAGGACCAGGAGTGAACACTACAGAAAGTTAACAGATCGTTTATTAAGTATTGCATTGCAATAACATTTATAAAGCACTTAGTAGCCCTAACAAGGTGGTGAAGTGCTTTATGCCAAGCAGCACTTTGATCGGGAATCAAGGTAACTGGTTAATCCAGTGGCTGTTTTTATAAAGAGTTTAGTCTAGCTGCCTCAAAGAGACCATTTCATGTCCGCATGTCCACTCCCGTATCTTTTAGGCGGAATAAAACTAGTTTTAGTTAGGCGTCATCATTGGCAGGGGCAGCTATATGAGTTCATGCAGATGGTCGGTGTGATTAGTAAATGAGCTAGAGCAGATTAGGCATTATTCAATTGCATGGTATGATTTACCAAGAAGGCAGGTTGCACGCTTTGAGATGAGGTGTGGGCAGTTTGGACAAATACAATAATAGAGATTAAGGCAAACAAGCACATGACTCAGAGGGAAGGCATGCAGAGGATGGACAGCTAGGACTGGGTCTTTCAAAGATAAAAATGAGGTGATATTTGGAAGTTTTAAGTCAAGGTAAAAATTTTCACAAAGGGCTTTAGTCACAGAGCAAATGTTTGACATAATATGCACTCAGAGGATGCTAAACTCAAAAAGTAAAACATAATTATCTGCATGTGCAATAGTTACATATTAAGCGCCTTTGGTAGGCCCTAGAATCAGGTGAACAGTAAGTCAACTTCTAGACTATTATTAGACCACTGCTTTAGCAACAGCAGCTGATCAGCTGGGGGGTTGGAAGCGTAAAGTAATGGCTGTATGCATATATAGGGATATATCAAGCACGATCTTACACTAGACTGATGCAATACCCTCATGATTAAAGCAACAGGACAGAATATACAGGGTAAATAATGCAAACATAGCAAGGAAATTCTACAAATGCGGGAGCCATGTCTTCTGATGTTTGCCCTTCAAATTTGCCTAACAAATGCTTTGCCTAAGTACGAAAGGAAAGCATTTTGATGCTCCTGATATTGAGGTGGGAACAGCTTCCAGACAGTGGGAGTGCACTGCCTGCATTCCTGTAGCTGGAGGCAGGAAAGCAAGACAAGACACTAAAGTGAGAAGGGAGAGGCCGGGCTACCTTAAATACAATTACACTTTTCATTTAACAAGGAGATGCAGATTAGTCTACTTGAGCAATGCCATTTGCTGAATGTCAAGAAGAAGACATTAGACTGTAGTTACTTTTTCAAGGTGAGGCAGTTTCTAGGTCAGGTATGTATTTCACCTGTCCCTGACTGCTGCTTCAGGAAGAACGATGACAGCCTGGTGCTGAGATCTCATACTTACTTGTGCTCATGTTGTGGTGCTCCAGCTTGGAGACAGCCCCACAGCTTCCTGCCATGAGAAACATTGCTTTGGACAAAGGATGTTTCCCGAGGGCAGCCTGAGTAAGATATCAAAGGTCCCAGTCTAGCACGGGCTCATATAGTGCAACAAGCATGTAGAGGATGAGGCCTGTGGTTTGGTGTGCAGATTTCATTTCAACACCTAGGAGTGAAATCATTTACATGGGTTTTCTACCTGAGCACTGTGGAGAGTGGAGAGGCAAAATCTTCTGCTTTACTTACCTGCTTGTGAATAACTTCCTTAAGTTACTCCTCATCAGAAGTCTCGAAAACAACTCTGGGCAAGTTACACACAACACACAAAATTGAGGTCTTTGGAACATACTGTTTTGACTTGTGCATGAGACGAGTATTATCAGGGCTGTACTTCAAACTTCAGCAGCTTTAGAGATTACAACATTTTAAGAATGACACCAGCCAGAAATATTTTTTCAACACAGCACATATGCCTACAGATCAGCCAGTAAATTTAAAAAGAAAATCCAACAAGCATCTGCTTGTTTTAAAATTATTAATAATATAACAGAGAAGCAGCTTTACAAAGTCATTAGGTCCCAAGAAATTAATCGCCCTTCAGTTTTTTAAGCCAAGGTCAAACTAGCCTACATATCAGTAAAGCACAGGCGATCTATTTGCAAACTAGCAATAATATTCCCACTCAACATAAACATGGTGTGCTTTTATGTTCTCAAGATGGAATAACCTAACATTATAATAAAATAATGAGAGGCTAACTTGTATTTGTAAATTGTAATGCCAGAAACTCTAAAGTCACACTACAAGGACCCTCTATCTTTCGAACTATTGATGGTAAAGGTGGGCGAGCCAACATAGTAACAGGGAGAGCCAAACCAGAGCGGAGCCAAGGGTCTGGATTGTCTCTTTCAGCCACTGCACGAGCTAAGCCCTAAAAAATGTTGCTATGTAAATCATACAACAAACACCTTTAACAGGTGGAAGCTTTGACATGAATACAGCACATTATAGAAATGCATTGAGAAGTACTTAATAAAAATGATGGATTTTAAACATGAACCACTAGTGAAATAAGAGGGAAGACAGTTGTCATAGAACCCGGTAGGAGGGAAAGATTACTGTAGAGCAACATAGTCTAATAAAGCAAATGCAATAGTTTTTTGTACAACTGGTATTCTGAACTCGCAGTCCTTCCATATGCAATAATAAAGAAAAATTTGTTTTGGTGAAATAAAATTTATGCCGGAGATCGCACAAGTTAAGCAGGGAAGGCATGGTTTTACCAGGATTTTATGGTTTCACTTTGTAAAAATCAGCCACTAAATGAGTATCTATTTATCTATACCTGGCAGCTTTTTGGCTTATCTCCCCTGTCTTTTTGCCTTCTGACCTCCTGTTTTATGGTATACTGGACTCGGTTTTTGCTGGTTTGTCTCTGCGCACTTCACCACTGCTAATCCGTGCTAAAGCGTAAGTGCTCCCTATATAAATTGTACTGTTGATTGGTTTATCCATGACTGGCATATCTGATTCACTGTTAAGTCCCTAGTAAAGTGCACTAGAAGTGCCCAGGGCCTGGAAATCAAATGCTACTAGTGGGCCTGCAGCACTGATTGTGCCCCCCACATAAGTAGCCCTGTAAACATGTCTCAGACCTGCCACTGCAGTGTCTGTGTGTGCAGTTTTAAACTGCCAATTCGACCTGGAAAGTGTACCCACTTGCCAGGCCCAAACCTTCCCTTTTACTACATCTAAGGCATGTCTAAGGTAGGCCCTAGGTAGCCCCAAGGGCCGGGTGCAGTGTATGTTAAAGGTGGGACATGTGCTAATGTGTTTTACATGTCCTAGCAGTGAAATACTGCCAACTTCAGATTTCACTGTTGCAGGGCCTATCTCTTTCATAAGTTAACATGGGGGCTGCATTTGAATGTTCTTAAAGTGCAGTTTCCCTTTGAGAACAGATAGAAATCTGGAGTTTGGGGTCTCTGAACTCACAATTTAAAAATACATCTTTTAGTGAAGTTTGTTTTTTCGACTGTTAGTTTGAAAATGCCACTTTTAGGAAGTGGGCATTTTCTTGCTTAAATCATTCTGTGACTCTGTCTGTTTGTGGATTTCCTGTCTGGGTCAGTTTGACAGTTGGGATTTTTGTGCATCTCCACTAGAAAGTGACACAAAGGGAGCTGGGTGTAGCCTGCATATCCTGATGGACCCTCTGAGCTAGAGTAAGGGGAGGAGTGGTCACATACACCTGAAAGGACTGCACCTGCCCTCACACAATGCAGTCTCCAACCCCCGTACGTGTGTCTGGGACCAGGCCAAGGCACAATCTTGTGAACAAGAGAGACTTCACTTTGAAGTTTACATAGTTAAAAGGCAGAAAGGGGTATAAGTGGTGGATCCAAAACCCCAGACTTTTAGAACATTTCTGGAATAAAGAGGAACCTCTGCCAAGGAGAAGAGCTGAACAGCTGGAGGAGGAGTTCTGTCCCTTTGCTGTGTTGCTTTGCTGGATTGGTCTGCAGTTGTTGCTTCTGACTTAAGAGAGCAAAGGGTACTCTGCTTTGTACCCTGCTTGAGAAAGTTCTCCAAGGGCGTGGAGTAGAGCTTGCCTCCTGTTGGAAGTCTCAGGGATATCAAAGACTTCAGTTTCATCTGCCTACAGGACTGGGAACTGTGTGTTTTGTGCTGTTCCAAAAGAAAAACCACTGCAACGCAATCAACGACGCCACTGGCCTGCACCGTGACCTGCCGACAGCATACAGAGCCACAGTGCCCCACGACATGGTCTCACCGACGCCATCATCGGACGGCTTCACAAAGCCACAGCTCGCACTGCGAGCTGTTGGCCCCGCACTCTGGCATTACCTTGCTCACACTGCTACAGGGGCATCTCCGACGACGATGCTGCCTGCACCGTGGCCTGTGGACACCGCTTGGGAGGAACCCGGAGCACCTTTCTGTCCCGCACCGCAGCCCAGGTTCACCATAGACCCCAGTGTCATGAACAGATGTCCCTGTCTGCAGCGTGGGCTGTGGACGCCGCACAGAGCCCATCCTGCTCCACACTACCGACTTGGGTCTACTGATGACAGCGCTTCAGCAACGACAACAATGCCTGTACTGTGACCTGGTGACACAGCATGCCGCACTGCCCCGCTTCACACAGCAGCCCTGGTCTCACTGGCGCTGCTGGACGCCGTCACCGAGCCGCTGCCTACATTGTGGGCACCGCATGTCGCATCACCCCGCTTCGCACCACAGCCTTGACGCCATCCACACCAGCACTCCTGACTTCATCAGCCCAGAGTTTGATCTGCAATGCATGTGACTTCAAGGGCCCGACGACCCCCACACAGACTCCTGAACCGGCACGGCGACACAGCGACGCCGCTCTCCAGAGCTCACCGCGAGGATCACGACACCTTGCAAATTTAAAAGGTACTGTTTGCGGGTCTTCCCGACTCCATAGCTGGTCCATGATGCTGCGGCTGGCCTGAACTGTTGGTTTTGTTGATCACGATGCCAAGATAGCCCCAGGTGGAGCTATCGACTTCAAGAAACTGTATTTTTAAGTTAAATCTTACAAAATTCTTATCTTTAATACTGTATGTTGGATTTTTCTTGTTTTGGTCTTGTTTTATATAGATATATATTGGCTATATTTCTAAAATTGGTGTGGTGTCCTTTTGTAGTGTTTTCACTGTGTTACTGTGTGTTATGTGCAAATGCTTTACATATTGCATCTGGGATAAGCCTGACTGCTCATGCCAAGCTACCAAGGGGGGTGAGCAGGGGTTATCGGAGCGGTTATCTCCCTTATCCTGACTACAGTGAGGGTCCGTACTTGAACAGGGTGCAAATCGACTGCCAACTAGATACCCCATTTCTAACATTTACTATTTATGCTAATGCTGAAAGCTGGGATGTGCAAACTTATCATGTTAAATTATTCTTTGAATTTGGTCTCTCTGCTGTGCCACAATATATATTATTAACGGTTTGCCCTCTCTCTTATTAACCAGCTACTCCTTCTGTTACCCTTTGTCAGTATGTCTGCCTTTGACCTGTATAGTGCTCTGCTAACTTTCAGCTAGGTGTGCGCTATACAATATATATATATATATATATATATATATATATATATATACACACACACACACACACACACAGTTCTGCTTTTAGAGGGATAAACACCATTGGTTATTCTACAAGGTTTACGTAGATCATTTTCCCTTCCATCCATTTACTTCCCTTTCTATCCCACATCTTGCCAAAAGGTAATGCTTAATTTTTTTTTTAATGTTTTTCAAATTGCTAGTTCAAGGAGCCACCATTTGAACGTCCTTTCACTCGTACTGCTTTTATCCCCCTCCCACACTCGACTTACTCTTTCCTCTATTGTTTTTTTTTGTATGGGAGTGTGAGACTCCCCTTTTTTAAACTGCCCTTCAGTCTTATTTATTAAAATTAGCGTAGTTTCCCTTTACTCGCATGCACCTCTATTTTCACTTTGTAGGGTTCACTTTCTGTACACCCAATCGTATTCGTAACCCTTTCCCTACCTTGTCTCCTTCCGTCTTTGTCTTGCTGAATCTTTTTACCTGCTTTATCATTAAAACCAGGTCCCTAACCAGGATTTACCGTTAGGTCAATTTTTTGCCTTCTTATTTTAATAATTGGTAAACTGCCAGTGTGTGTGCACTTTTGGGATAGATGCTTTCACCTATGTTCAAACGGGAGTTGTACAAACACTTATGGGGCACCTCCCCCAACATTTTCACATTGTGTCAACGATGTAAATCTAACTCATAATGGTGTACTGGACACATATTGTAATTACATGTATACACTACAGAAAAGCCAAATGGGTTGATATGATTTTAATTGTACTTTGATTTTCTTCTATTACTTTCAACCAAGCTGTATTTCTATTAATGTGTTATTCCACTGAATTTGGTTATAGTCGTTTGGGTTATCAGAAATGGGTTACTAATATTTTTTCCTTTGAATTCACTTACTACATCAGAAACACAAGTAGGTCACTCACTCCCCTCCTCGTGTCTTGTATTCTGGAGGGACTATTATTTTTTAACATTTCTACAACAGGTTCAGCAGGTTGTCATAACACATAAACAAGTAGCCCAGGTCTTCAAGTCACTGTTTTAAAATCCTGTATGAATACTGCTGTGGCCAACCTAAGATAAAGGGCTATGCAAGATGATCTACAAATGTATAATTTCTAGACTTGAGTGACACATAAAGGGCCCACTGAAAAATGGATTGCCATTCCGGAGTATCTAAGTGCCCGCAGTTTCATCCAAGGATTATTTGCAATGCACAACGGCATCAACCTGGTCTGAGATGCAGTGAAAAACATAAAGAACATGTTTGAACAGGAAAGCACAAGAGGGCATGAATGGCATGTTTTCCATTGATGATGCAAATATATATGTATTGCTCACGTACTTGCAAAAGGCCACCTTGAAAACAAACGGGAAGAACATGCCGTGTTACAAAAGGACAGTTTTGAAGCATGTTGCAGTTACATACCACACCCATTCTGCAAACTGCTACGTTCAAGTTACCTTCGGAATCCAATGCCTGAATTTTCAGCTCCAATGGGGAATCTTCTAGATATAGTTCTCTTGTTGTTGATACAATTTGAATATCTTTGATTATATCGACTATTGCATCACAGCGAAGTACCTGGCCAGTCACTAAAATGGAAAAGTGAAGAAAACAGTAAAAATATTAGTTAGACAATTCCACACCGCAGTAAACATAATGGCACTGAGTGAACTTCCTTAACAGCATTCTACTATACGTCACAAATCCCACAATTGGTACAGAATACGTTTTATGAAAATGTTTCCACTTTTCAGTTAGCCCCTTCGCTGCCAGGCCTCTCCCCCCCCCCCCTCAGGTGCCACGTATTTTTGGGCTGTTAGGGGCAGTTCGCGCTTAGACCCTCATAACTTTTTGTCCACATAAGCTACCCACGCCAAATTTGCGTCCTTTTTTCCCCAACATCCTAGGGATTCTAGAGCTACCCAGACTTTGTGGGTTTCCCTGAAGGAGACCAAGAAATTAGCCAAAATACAGTGATTTTTTTTTTTTCTTTTTTAAATGGGGAAAAAAAAAAGGGCTGCAGAAGAAGGCTTGTGTTTTTTTCCCCTGAAAATGGCATCAACAAAGGGTTTGCGGTTCACCATCTTCCCAGCTTTCAGGAACAGGCAGACTTGAATCAGAAAAACTAATTTTTCAACACAAGTTTGGTATTTTACTGGGACATACCCCATTTTTACTAGCTTTTGTGCTTTCAGCCTCCTTCCAGTTAGTGACAGAAATGGGTGTGAAACCAATGCTGGATTCCAGAGAGATAAACATTTCTGTAAAGTAGACAAAATACTGAATTCCGCAAGGGGTAATTTGTGCAGATCCTACAAGGGTTTCCTAAAGAAAATAACAGCTGAAATAAAAAAATATTGAAATTGAGGTGAAAAAACTGACTGCCATTTTTTTCCACATTTTACTCTAACTTTTTTCGTGCAATGTCATATTTGTTTATAAAGCAATATACCGTTACGTCTGCTGGACTCTTCTGGTTGGGGAGGTATATTGGGCTTGTAGGTTCATCAAGAACCCTAGGTACCCAGAGCCAATAAATGAGTTGCACCTTGCAATGGGTTTTCATTCTAAACCAGGTATACAGCAATACATTTGCTGAAATATAAAGAGTGAAAAATAGGTATCAAGAAAACCATCGTATTTACAAAATGGGCACAAGATAAGGTGTTGAAAAGCAGTGTTTATTTGCACATCTCTGAATTCCGGGGTGCCCATACTAGCAGGTGATTTCTCAAATAGACGTCTTTTGTACGCACTGCTTACATTTGGAAGGAAAAAATGTAGAGAACGACAAGGGGCAATAGCACTTGTTTTGCTATTCTGTGTTCCCCTAAGTCTCCCGAAAAAAAATGGTACCTCACTTTCATGGGTAGGCCTAATGCTCGCGACAGGACACGCAACATGGATTCATCACATTTTCACACAAAAAAACAGACCTGTTTTTTGCAAAGTGCCTAGCTGTGGATCTTGGCCTCTAGCTCAGCCGGCACCTAGGGAAACCTACCAAACCTGAGCATTTTTTTAAACTAGACAACTAGGGGAATCCAAGATGGGGTGAGATGGAGGGCTCTCACCAGGTTCTGTTTCCCAGAATCCTTTGCAACCTCAAAATTTGGACAAAAAATATTTTCCTCACAGTTCTGGAATCTGAGAGGAGCCACAAATGTCCTTCCACCCAGCGTTCCAAGCCTCCCGATAAAAATGGTACCTTACTTATGTGGTTAGGCCTAGTGCCGGCGAAAGGAAAGGCCCCAAAACACTATCTGGACACATCAAAATGATCAAATACAAAACTACCTGTTTTTGTGGGGGAAGTGGAACACCTGCATTTTTGGTCCTGAGCTCAGCAGTCATCTAGGGAAACCTACCAAACCCAGACATTTCTGAAAACTAGACACCCGAGGGAGTCCAGGGAGGTGTGACTTGCGTGGATCCCCCAATGTTTTCTTACCCAGAATCATCAGCAAACCTCACATTTAGCTAAAAAAAAAAAAAAGAAAAAAAAAAAACACACCACATTTTTCCCACATTTCTGGGTAGGATCACCACACCGGGGACAAATTCCCTACCCCACAACGTTACCCTCAGTCACTCAGTAAAAATGATACCTCACTTGTGTAGGTGGGCCAAGGAGCCAAAACATGTAAAAATTGAGAGGGTACCAAAGCAGGTCCAAAAGGGCAGTTTGAAAAAAAACATTTTTAGGCTGACAAGTGCTGCAGAATTTTTATTAGTATAGATGAGGCAATGTTGGGTGGTAGGGATTTTGTGGATTCCTGCAGATTCCAGAAGGATCCATCAAAAAAATGTGGGAAAAATGTGTGATTTCCATCAAGGTTGGAGGATTGCAGGGAATTGTGGGTAAGAAAATGGTGCGGGTGCATGTAAAGCACACCACCCTGGAATCATCTAGATGTTTAGTTTTCAGATGTGTCTAGGTCTGGTGGATTTTTCAACATGGCAGCGTCCCAAAGTCCATGAAGTGCAGCCCTCACTATTCCAAGTGGATAATTTTGAGAGTTATCCAAGCTCTCATGGCCCAAATGTAAAACCAAAGCCCAAAATGATCAAATGTCCTCTTGCTTGCCTCGGGATAAGATGTTTTAGTGTGCGGAGGAAGAGCTGAAAGACTGTTACTCCCTTCAGTTGGGGTGGGGACATAACCAGGCCCATTCTGGTTGGTAGCCACCATCCCACTATTTTTTCCTTTTTTTTTTTATTCCCTGGCATCTAGTAGACTTTCAGCCCCCCCACCCACCCTGGGGTGTGGATCGGGGGTAATTGCCACATCTGGCCACTAGTGGGCAGAACAACTTTGGCCCCATTTATTTGGGGTGGAGGTATGGCCATAACCCACCCTCTTATTTTGGAAAAAAACAATATCTTCCCTGGTCTCTGGTGGGCTTTCTTCCCCCCTTGGGGGAAGATGGGCCTTCCAAAAATAGGCCAATCAGATATGGCCAACAGTAATGTACCCCCTTGGGGAGTGATCCTTCCCCAAGGGGCTGCCCCCCCAAACAAGACACACACATCAATCCCTGGTGCCTAAGTGGTTTCTGCCCCCCCCCCCGGGGGTAGATTGGCCTAATCGAAATAGGCTGATCTGGGAGCAGAAATGGCCTAAAATAACCCCCCCCTCACCTCCCCCTAGGGTATCGACCCTTGCCTAAGGGGTCACTCCCCTTGCGTGACATTAGCACAAACAAATATCCCTGGTGCCTAGTGGTTTCTGCCTCCCTTGGGGTCATATCGGCCTAATAAAAATAGGCCAATCTGCCCCCAAGGGGGGCAGAAATGGCCTAAAATAAATTTGCCCCAGAGGGGAACAACCCTTGCCTAAGGGGTCGCTCCCCTGTGTGAAATTGACACAAAAAAAATAAAAAATCCCTGGTGTCTAGTGGTTTCTGCCCCCTTTGGGGGCAGATTGCCTAACAAAAATAGGCCAATCTGCCCCCAACGTGGGCAGAAATGGCCTAAATGCAGTTTGCCCCCCAGCGGAGTGACCCTTGCCTAAGGGGTCGCACCCCATATATAAAAAACAAAAGTAAACATAAAAAATATATATATATCCCTGGTGTTTAGGGGTTTCTGGGCCCCCCTATAATAGGCCGATCTGCCCTGGGGAGGAGGGCAGAAAAGGCCTAAAAATATTTCCCCCTCCTGGGGAGCGGCCCTTGCCCAAGAGCTTACAGTGAGTGAGAGACAGGTAGTGAGGCTTTCTTGGCACAAGTCCATAAACCAGTTAGTCCACAAAAAGGGACAAATCCAAGGAGATTAAATAGACTGAACCCATTTCTCATAAAGGGGGACTAGTTCCTTCGAAATTTGAAATACGGTAACATCCATTAACTGCCTAATGTGATTTCCTTAGGCTAGCAAGATTACATATTAATTCTATGATGTACAAAGCTCTTCTGTTACTGAGAGCTACTTATACAACAGTGGAATTAGGGAGACTATGCTGGCTTTAGGAACCTGAAATTCTCAACAAGGTACTGTCTTGCTTTAAGATAAAAGAGTTTCTATTCTGATAAATATTGTCACAAAGAGGGACACAAAAAAACCCATAAAATGTTACACTCTAATTTATTGGCCCTCATGTAGCCATTGCAACGTCCGTTAAGCTTTAAAAAAAAAAAAAAGAAGTGAATGCTGGGAGTCCATCATGATTTAAATAAGAGTATGTGCTATATTCGTTGTATTTTGTGCGTTCAGAAATTAAACACAGTTGTGTCTAGAGCTAACTACCCAGAGTCTGTTTGAAACAAACCCCCATTTTCAAATGTGTGCATAACTTGACAACGGTTACTAAACCACTGTCCTATAAAAGTAGAGTTTACCTAACTGCACAGCCATTGACGATAGACAGAGACTTACATGTATCTTCAGCAAAGATGATACTGGTCAGACGTGTTGGTTGTGACGATCGAGCCTGCACAAATGCCTTTTGGGAGCACTGACGTTCATCCGAATCCAGGGGATCTATGCTGGCGACTTCTGGTCTTGTGGAGGACCTACAACAAACAGTTCATGATGTAATTTGCGTGTGCGCCAATAACAAGCAAATTACACATTTATTCCTAATCCAACAGATGCCCATTCCCACAATCCTGACATTTTATTGAATTTTTACCTCCCTCTTATCTAGTTTGTTCAGAATATATAGACTATATATAGAACTGATAGCCACAAATGTATTAAATATGTGAAACAAATAATTAAAATTGTAAACAGAACTACATAAAAAGCAACCCAAAACTCTGAAGGTTAGGAGTACCTCAAGCGAAAGGTAGTTTGTCAGGAATATGCTGAGCATTCCAAAGTAGGGGACAGCAGAGTAAAAAAATGAAAAAGGTGACGAGGCAGAGGTAGATATCACAGGTGAAAGCAGGGAAATCGGTGAATGCAGTAAGGCTTATAAACTAACACTAACAGTAATCTACTTATTTTTCATGTTTAATATCTGATTGATGGCAAAATCGGAAGACAGACGAGGCCATTGGATAATATCAAAGACCTAGAGACATACAGAGAGATGGAGATATAGAGGGAGATTAGCATTGGAGGCTCAAATCGTGCTGCACTCGACAAGCTGATGCTTGCTCAGGGCAGGCCCTGTCGTTTGTTATCCACGAAAATCAATAAGGAGCTGCACTCCAAGGGCTGGTAAGTAAAAGGCGTATTTGTATTTACTGCAAATTTGGAAAATAAGGCAACATGGTCTAGTTTAGGCCCTCCAAGGTCTAGGTCACGGCTAAATGAGTCCTATATTACCCCTCTATGTTGCATTGTGGGATAATAAGTCCTGCAGTTAAAACAAGAAAAAAAAGTATTAAAACAATATTGAGCGCCGTTTGCTGTTTACTCTTACAGTAAAGGCGAGAGCTTTTCTCGTACAGTGGCATTTATCATGAAAACCCTATTTATCAAATACAAAATACAAGACGTTATTTGTTTCATTACGTCCCCATGTGTTTTGTTTAAATATGAATCTGTTGTTTGTTGCATTTTGTGAATGACAAGAGTTTGAATTCTCTTAACTTCGCGTCTTAACAGTCTGAATGGTCACATTCGTCTCTTAAGTTTTTGACATCAGTAATGCATTATGTATCCTGTAGTTAAGAGCACTGTTAGACCCTCAACTTATTAATCATACACCATCCACTTCAAACATTGTCAAATGGTTGATTTTCCAAGTGTATATGTTGCAATGTAATTTATTCAGACCAAGAATACAAGTGGTTAAATCAATGCAGTAAGTTAAAGTCTCATTATGTAGTCCTTCTGACTTTTGGACTGCTGCTGGTATCAGCATGGAGGAATTGAACAACGTCTGTTTATGTTGTATACATTATACTAAGGGATTTTTTTCTTTGCGCTGTAGTAACAACTCTGCAAATGTGTTTATTGGGACACTTGTTTCCAAAGGAATTTGGCCACGTTTGTTTATAGTGGTATACGACAAGGAAAAAAAATGCAACGGGAGTGATATAATAACTTTACTACTCACCTGCTGAAGCTTACTGGTCATGATTAGCTATGTACACCTATGTACCAACTCCCATCCATGCAGGCGGCTTGGGCCAACACACACTCTATAACATACCTACTCATTCAGCAATCTGCTTCCTCTCAACAACTAACTTATCTAAACAGCCACAACGTGCCTCCTTCAACCGAGAAGTACCAAAGGTATCCTCCTGATATAGAAAAACGATTAAATTCCCCAGGATTGGTTACACAAAAGTTTCCTATACATGTTAGACTTTTTTATGCGTTTCTAAATTTCACACCAGCTCCAAAATTGCGCCCGTTCATATGATTAAGTACACGTCTAGACAGGCAATGGATCAATTATCAGCATGTGCACACAAGATGAATCAGCACGCATTAAAAGCTACCTACGGGTACATAACCCACCTATATAACATTTAAAGACTAAGTTTAGTTTAATGCAATGGAATCCAAGACGTCCGACTCACACTACGGTGTAATAATTAAGAACACACTACACGTAAAATGAATTAAAAAAATAAATCTACCACTTGTTCCACAGTTACTGGATGTACCTCAATAACAAAATAAAAATACAATTAAAAAAAAAACTCTTCCAACTAGAAGTGCCCAGCCATTTCAGTGTCGTGGTAAAATGACTTTCATTCTTCATCGTCAAATATCACTTATACGTCCTTCTAGATATACGCCCTCCACAACTCAGCACAAATGTCTAAATAGAGTTCCAAGCACAGTGACATCTTGCCTTGTGCTGGTTAAAAGTCCATCTCCTTCCTAATAAACTTCACGCTATGGGCTTTTCAATGTCTAACTGCTTTCAGAACTCGAAGAGCAACTCCTGCCTATGCTCTTTCAGTCCTCAATCCTTAGCCTACTCTTCAGCGTATATACGCCTTAATGAATGAGTTTACCTTTCAACTGACTGCACCTAGGTTATCATCTCCCAGCAGCTCAACTAAATAAAGAATCATCTTTTTCGTTCACTCTTAGCTATGAACCCTTTGGCCGCAATGGTGGCCGGCAGACCTGGGCTGTGTTTCTGTTCCTACAGAGGTGGTTAAAACTTGGGCATCTGGAGTGACAACTAGCTCAAGTTTAAGCAACAGATTAACACAGTGGCAGCCTGTTGCTTTGGCCTTCTCAGATGTATAAGAAGTTCCTCTGGGCACTTATCCCATTCACCCAAAAGACCGTAGTCCAGGCTTTGATTACTTTATGCCTGGACTATGACAATGTGCTGTACCTGGGAACCAATAAGCCGCCTCTCCTCTATGGACTCTTGATCATCAAACAATCTGCTGCTCGCATTACAGGACACTTAAAAAGCACTCTTATAGCGATGCCCAACTGAGAGCTCTTCATTGGCTCCCCGTTGCTACACAAATCCAATTCAAAGATCTATGCTTCACCTAGAGAGCCTTGTTGCAATTAGGTGCTATTTCTCTTAAATGCCAAATTAGACTCTACTAGGCAGCTACGCTCCTATCTACAACTGGCACGGGTCCAGATATAACCAGGCCAGGATCGGCAGACGCTCGTTTAGATACCTAGCTCTGAAACTAGAACTCTTTCCTTTTAGCTACAGAGCAGCCCTACGGAGGGGAGTTTCCATTCGGAAGGGAGTTTACATAAGCAGCTCAAAATTTACTCACTCTTAATTTTCTTCCTGGTACTAATGAAGGCTTTTATTAGTCTAAGCAGCACTAGGCAACCCTTTTCTGGGTAGCTACGTACTTCATACATTTATAAAATAGAAATCGCTAATCGTGGTCCCCTCTGCAAACAAGCACACCTTACCTTTACCTGACTTTAGAATTTTATTAAATTGACAATAGAAATGATTCCCTAATGATCCAATACTTGTGGCAATCACACTTGTCAATTGTAAACACAAGCATGTACATATCTTGGTCAGTAAAATGGGGGGGGGAGGGGGGGGGGGTTCGACAGTCAAATTTTTACAACAATCACGCTGCCATATAATGTTAAAAACATTATACGACAAGTAGGGTGCATGAGAGGGTCTTAAGAGGCAATGGAAAGAAAAGGAATAAGGTTTGGCATGGGTACTAATTGGGGGAAAACACAAGATTTTGTAATATAACAAACATTTTTTAAGATTTTTCAAAGTGGAGGGGGTGTGTGTACTTTGTGTGTATGTTAAAGTCCGGGTGACTTCACCATAGTCAGACCAAAATCATCTGTATCCAACTATTTACCAGAAAATACATTTATTAGGTGTGGTTGGGGGTGTTTAAACCCACACCCCCTCAAAGCTATGCCCCTGTGTAAACAGTGTACGTGTGCGGAGCAGGCCGAGGAAACACAGTCTGGGGATCCAGAACTCCTCTAACATCAGGGCAGCAAAACACAGTAAAGAGGCATCGTATGGACCACTGTCTCATGGGTGACCCCAGGGGGAGCGTGGGCAGTCAGAGCAGTCAGTCCCTGCTGTAACAATTATAGTATTATCAGTGGTGTTTCCCTGGCTTCTACATCCTTAGTGACGTGGGGAAGCAAAAATTAAGGAAGACTTCACAGCATAAGCTTCAAATTTGCGGTCTAGCATACGGGTTTCAGCCTCTGAAATGGTGAAAGACATAACAAGTGAACAATTGGAGAGAGGCCCATCCCCCCAGTTAAGTCAATGAGTGCTCTTGCAGTGCTTAATTTGTAAATAAAAAGTTGCCGGTGCCCAAAGCCCTCCTCTTAAACACGCAGCTGCTGCAATTAAATGTGTGAACATGGAATACTGAGGCGGCGTAATCCTGAAGCCATCTCGGGCCTCTTAAATCCATATAAAGCCACTCCCTGCCCCTTCAGCTCACTCTTGCAGCTTTCTACTTTCTCTCTTTGTGCCGCTTTTTCGTTTTCCCCTTCATCCGTCTTTCTCATATGTGTCTTTTGCTCGCAGCAAATGCTTGTGGCAGAAGAATAAGCCCCGGCCCTCAAAAATACGTGCCGGTGCTCAGCACCGGAAACAACAAGCACAAATTAAGCACTGTGCTCTTGACGATTCGGTCCTAAGACAGCAAACAAGCACTACTGAGGCAAGAATGCAAAGTATTTAAGAAGAGATTAATTAACAGGCAGAAATCTAGCAACAGAGCAAACCAATGGGCCTCGTGTGTGGTCAAGTTAGAGCTATTGGCATTGTAAATTCCTAACTGGACTTGTCTTGCCACATAAATTGAAAGTAAAAAGTAAAACAGTTGACATAAGCAAGCCGATTCACAGGGTTATTGCTGCCATGCGAGTGAGCACGAAGAAGAGACACAAAAAGAAAAAGAAGTTCGCTTGCAGTTAAACTTAATGGCAAACATGCAATTATCCATGTCACAGGGTCGATGGCCAAGACGGTAACAAAACTGCCCCAAGAAGTGACAAGCGTAAAGTATTTATCAGTGGATTTTTGAAAAGCAAGCCCATGAATGAGTGAAAGTGATAGGCGGGAGGTGGGCATGGTTAAAATCCCACCTAGATAGCAACACATCAGAAAAGCAGCGCTTGCGCGCTGCAATGCTCAACCTGAATAGGACGGGATTGAAGGTCAGAAGACATCATGTAGGGGCCACGTAACTGGCAATGCTGTGGGTTTATAACAGCAGAATTCTTTCCCAAAAAATACTATTGATGTCCAAACAAAAATGAGACCCCTGATGACTGGTGAAGGAGCACTCATGTTTGGTTAATGGGATGTCTGCTGAGATACCACCCAATGATCTGCTGAGCAGTGTTTCAGAGCTTTGTTTTTATGTGGTAGATTAGCAACACAATGCAGATCACAAGGCAATTTTGAAGATTTATCAACTCGGCTGCAAACGTGAAAAAAGCAGAGGATAATGGAGACAGTAAAATGTTACTTCTGCACATGGCAGATCCTCAAAAAAGGATTGTTCAAGCCAATGACCAGATGAAAAGTGTGCTGTGTTGGGGAGATGGGAAAGCATTTATTGTTTTTTTCCTGATCTGACCCCTAAGCATACTGGCCACCAAGAGTATTGATGGATATAAGAGCAGAATTTGTTGTGAATGGGATCGTAGCACCCATTGGGTACACGGTGAGACGGAGTGGAAGATGGGGGAAAGCTCTACTTTTTCTCAAGCGAATTCTGCAAATCGTTTTTGAGAGACTTGGCTCTGGACCATGTCGAATGTTGAAAGGGCACCTCTGGGGCTCCCTAGTGTAAGTACCTGGGGACTGGGTGGTGATCTGCTATTATATAGATGCAGGTCAGGGGGAGCATTTATTCAGTTTTTGGGGTTACTGTGGAGAGGAACATTTTAGTACATTATATTCTCTGCTATTTTAATCTCCCTGTCGTACTCTCCTTAGAGTCTTTGTATTACTTTCCGGGAGACCCCATTCTCTGGAGAGTATCATTACTAATTGGATGTTTTTTCTCTCTCTAGTTGTCGGGGAAGGCAATGTTTGGGTGAATTTTCACTGCAGTCCCAAAGCTTTCTAGATAGGATGACTTGAGGGCCCTTCACTAAATATAGTTAAACTAGTGAACTGGTTTGTGCCTCTCCCATGTGCCAAAGACTCCACGGACGTTCGAGGAGATCACAGTTGCATTCATCTATTTTACTGCTGACAGGAGCAATGAGCTCAAATCAATTTGTCTAAAATAAAATACCCCTTTAAACTCGAATTGCTCAGTTGTTTAAAGAGTGCATTAGATGTTGTAGAAAAAGCGTTTAAGAGAGTAAATACCCAGGAGATTCATCTAGTTTTTATACAAATAAAAAGCTTTCTATGCCCTTAAGTAACATCTTCACTTATCTGCTTGGTCGGTAGTGAAATAGTTATTGAAAAAAGGGGTAAACATTTCCAAGGGAAAAAGGTATGAAAGCCATGAATATAAAAATAGTGCACACTAAGAAAACAACATGCTTTAAAAATAAGTATTACTAGCAAGTTTATTAGAATAAGAATTAAACCAATCAAAGGCGGCCGCACATTAAATAAGATCTGATGGAGCAGGTGTGAATGCCGCACAACTAGGAAAGAGGCGAAGTGTCAGGGAACAGAAGAAGCACTGACCCCAGCACCTGAGTACGTGAACATGTCAGTTATTGAAAAGAAAGGCTTTGGGGAAAGGGAAGTAAATAAAGGCAACTGTGAAATAATAAGTGTACATTGGTGGGACAGTGAAAAAGGAAGCAAAAAGAAAAGCATCAGGGCTTGTTATCCATGCACTTGTGCATCTATTCATCCACCCATTGACTCATTCTTGCATTCACCCACTCACCCATTAACTGCACAAAAAACTTCACCAATCAATGAAGAGGTTCTTCCAGTTGTCAGCAAGCCCTATTGGCTTTGCTTTTACATTTCTGAGGACAATAACAGCACTCCAAAAGTGGGCAACTGTGTGAAGGGTGCGACAATGTTTATGTAGTCGGAGTCTGCTAGTGTGCGAAGGATGCTGCAGTGCTGTCAGTAGTGTCAGACTGTTGCTGTGTAGGTAATGAGAATTGAGGATAATGTGCAACTACTACTTCTTTAGCGGTGTGAGAGTACTTCCAAGACTATGTGGCTGCTACCCTGATGGGTTAGAGAGTGCTGTAGGTAGTGCAAGATTGCCAGTATGTCAGGGGTGCAAGAACGCGCCCGGTGATGTGTGACTGGTACTTTGTAAGGGGTGGGAAAGCGCTTCCGGTAGGGGGGGGGGGGGTCACGCTGATGCGTGATGGATGTCTGTGATGACATTTGGGGTGCTTTTCCAACATAATAGATTTAACAGTTCCCCTCGGGTTTTGTTGAGGACATTGATGAAGAAATGCTGTGCACTAGCTCAACAATGGAGGAGTCTTACTCTTGAGAGAATGCTTCAGTCATCATTTGTAAGTTGAATCCTATCCCTTCACGTGTGAGCCAACAGCCTGCTTTCCATAATGTGGTGGGTTAGAGACTGTTACTTTTATGAATCTGTGCTCAGAAACCTCTGGCTGTGTGACCAACCCACAAAATCCACCACCCCACATGAATTACGGACCTCAATATCATGGGTGAAAATGGTTGCGTTTACCAAGCACCTACTACACTAGGGAATCGAGTCTCGGCCCCTTCCCCTTTGATACCTCCGTGCGTGTACACATTCATCCTTTGCTCGGAGACTGCCTCTGGCCTCAGTTGAACAGCTCTACAGCAGTTCTATCAACATTCTCTTGAGCTAGTGCCAGTCTCCGTTCACCAACCTTAAAGCTACTCCAGCTCCCCTGCATGTGAGTGCATGTAATGCTCCTTTGCTGCAAAGGGCCCGTCATACACAGTGTGCGTATGCATTACAGTGACCCTGACATGGAGCAGCTGGTTCACCAACAGACTATACCATACAAATGCTAAAGAACACGTATTTGTAAAATCACTAAAAAGTGCCATACTCAAACACTTTACAAGCAGAAATGCACAGTACAGAGCCCCACCTAATGCTGCCATCCCAAATACAACGGAATAGAAGTGGTAGCACTGGGCAAAGCATGCAGCTGTCAAGGCTAGAAAGAAGCAGAGCACATCTGTTTTGAACTGCAGCTTATCTGTTTTCAACTGTTTCACACACAGCCAACCAGCGTACTTCATACACCGCTGCACTATACTATGTTTTGATGCAGCAGCCATCTTGGAAATCGACAGCCCACAGCCACATCATGCCACTTTGTTCCAACCCTGCTCTAATGGCACACACAGCAATATGCCTTATTGCAGTCTTTCAGTAGGGACCGGCACAGTAGCGGTTTGGTTACTGTGCAACAAAAGGGGGCATTGAGAGTAACATGGCTGTTTTCTTCTGCCACATTGAACAATGCCAAATCACCTTCACTGCACTTCATGTCGAAATTGTTTAGGTGATGGGAGCTTTTCAAAACAAGTCTCTTGCCGCTCCTGTCCCAGGGAACCTCAATGTTAGACCGAAAGTGAGTAACAAGTGAATCTCTCACAGTACTGAGGCAAAGTACTTCGATACTTAAGAGTTAGAAACACAGACCTCTAAAAATCACCCAAAAATAAGTGAATGTTCAAGCAGTGCTTTTAATTTTGAAAATATAAGATACTTTGACTCACAAACACTTAAATACTACACATAAAATTATACATGTACACACCAAAACCAGACTATTCTACACACTCCTGAAAACGTTTTGTTTAAAATGGTATCTAGGTGTTATACAATGTAACTCACATTGCTATGGAATTTGTCACATAACTCAATGAACAATCCCATCCTAACAAATTTGTCACAGTGTTTACTGTGTAAAAGCTGTTCCAATTATGTGTCATGAGGTAAGACCACCATTCAAAGCCCCCAACATACAATCTTTGACAGACGGCCCATGTTAAAAATAGCTGAATCAGATATAAGCAAAATAACGATTGCACAGGTAGCCAACCACAACTGCTGCACAATCAAATGCTTGTAAGCAATATCAAGAAAGGGGTGTGCCAAAGCTCTTGGTTAACCTTACTACTGGGTCTAAACTGAGCATTAAGCACACCCTTTTAGCACTGAATTCTCAGGGCAGGTTCAAAGAGCAGTCTAAGGCTTACTCAAAGGTGGTGTAAGCTAGAGAAATCAGAACTCTGCAAAGCAGACAATAACAATAATTCAATGTCCAGTCAGTGTTGTTACTTTAATATTTAGTTGTGAGTGACATGAAAAGTAGGTTTTGAAAAAAACAAGTGTATTTCAATTCTCCAGTCACAGTGGGCAAGTGCGGAGGATGGCTCCAAGCTGTCCGGGCACACAAGGCAGGAAATTCATCTGGAGAAATTAGCTTTCCCAGCCCCAGAGGTTACTTCAGTTTTTCAGCAGGAATGATGCATTGACATTTCAATGAAAATAAAAGTGAAATGAGCTGTTTTGCTTATTTTACTTTCTCAGTGCTTGGAGGAGGGGGGCTATCTCAACACCCCCACCGGAGTACCTATTCAGACAGGGGACGTATCATTGAAAAGGGCAGCATATCCTCTTTCCAATGGTACCTTTATCTGGTGGATCTCTGCTTGGGGGATCACCGCAGGAGGGCAACCCCCAAGCAGGAATCCACCCACTAGACACCAAGGAGAAGGGAGCAGCCCCTTGGGCAAGGGTTTCTGCTCCTCCCTAAAAAATGTAGACTACACAGTCTTTCTGGTCCCCCCCGAGGGGTAGATGGGGTCCATTAACCCCATCTGCCCCCTCTCCCCCAGGAGGGGGGAAGAAAGTCCACAAGAAACCAAGGATTCTTTTATTTGTAGGAGTGAGGATGCCTAGTTTGGGCATGGCCATGCTCCTACCCCACCCACCAAAAATGGAGAAACAGTCTTTCTGACCACACCCCCCTGGGGCAGAAAGCCCACTAGATATCTGGGATTACTTTTTTTTTTTTTTAATTCTAGGGGTAGGACCAGGTCTCCTTCCCTCCCAAAAAAGTGAAAGTCTTTTTGCCACCCACCCCCAGGTGCAGGGGGACAGATGGGGACATTTACACCCATCTGACCCCTCAGCTCAGCATGGGCATCGTCATGCCTCTACCCCCATAAAGATGGAGACACTGTACTTCTGCCCCATCCCCATTACCCCCCCCCCCCCCCTCAGCAGATGGGGCTGTTACCTCCATCACCCCACCTCGAGGGCAGAAAGCCCACTTGACACCAAGGATTACTTTTTTTTTTTTTTTTTTTTTTTTTTTTTAAACTGTAGAGGTGTGAGCTGCCACCATCCCCCACAAAAAGGGAAACCCTCTTTCTGCCCCCAGAGGGGCAGATGGGGGCAGTTACACTAATCTGCCTTCCCCAGGGTGAGGGGGCAGATAGAAAGCCCACTAGACACCAGGGATTACTTTTTTAATGTCTTTATTTATAGGGTCGGGGCTGCTCGGCATTGGTTTGGCCATTCCCCCACCACCATAAAAATGGGGAAATCGTTTTTTGCCCTCTCCCATGGGCAGATGGGGCAAAAATCCCACTGTATGGCAGCAGTATATATTTTTTATAAATAGTGTGGGTCTTTCCCACCCTAACATTGGGCCCCACCCTCATCCCTAACATCTCAACACTCTTTCGGCTCCTCTGCTGACTAAAGCATATCATCCCAATGGCAAGAAAGAGGACAACTGATTTTTTTGGATGTTGTTTTTCAAAAAATTGGCCAGGAGAGTTGACTAACTCAGTTTATTATCCCACTTGCATTGGAGAACAGCTACACTTTTTGGGTTTGGGTAGGCTGAACACCTGAAAAAACCTACCAGACTCAGACAGCTCGACATCTGGGGGGAGTCCAGGGTGGTGTTCTTCGCAGGCATCCCACACCAATGTCTTACCCACAATGCTCTACAAACCTCAAACATTGACTAAAAACACACATCTTCCTCACATTTCTGTGATTGAAACTTCCGGAATCCGCAGGAATCCACAAACTTCCTACCACATAGCATTGCCCTACTTCTTCCATTACAAATGCTGCACCACTTGTGTAGTTGGGGCTAGTGCCAGCGACAGGAACGGATCCAATCGATGTCAACAGGAATCCCCATGTAAGGGCTCCCATTGCACTTGGATTGATCCGTCCCAGCCACAAAAGTGGTGCAGCAATGTTATCAGCAGAAATTGGGCAATGCTGGGTGGTAGGAATTTTGTGGATTCCTGCAGACTGAGAAAGTTTCTATCACAGAAATGTGAGGAGAATGTGTGTTTTTAGTCAATGTTTGAAAGTTGTATAGGATTCTGGGGAAAACAATCTGGTGACAGACACTCAAGTCACCCCATCCTGGATTCCCCTGGGTGTCTAGTTTTAAAAAAATGTACAGGTTTGCTAGACTTCCCTAGGCGCCGGCTAAGCTAGCACCTAAATCCACAGCTAGGAAAAAAAAACAAGTCAGTTTTCAGTGGAAAAAATGTGATGTGTCCATGTTGCGTTTTGGGCTGTTTCCTTTCGTGGGCACTAGGCCTATCCATACAGTTGGGGTACCATTTTTATTGGGAGACTTAGGGAAACACAGAATAGTAGAACAATTGTCATTACCAATTGCAGTTCTTTGCATTTGACCTCCCAAATCTAAGACAATAATAAGAAATAAGGTTTTTTTGAGAACTTCCCTCCAATTCACATGCTAGCATGGGTACCCACAAATTCAAAGATGTGCAAATAACCTCTCCTTCTAAACTCAATAACCTATGCCCATTTTGGAAATTTAAAGGTTTCCTTGATATCTATTTCTTACTATTTACATTTTACCATATGAATTTCTCTATACCTGCTACACAATAAAAAAAACCATTGCAAGGAGAAGCTCGGTTATTGGCTCTGGGTACCTCGAGTTCTTGGAAAACCCACAAAGCCCATACAACCCCAAAACCAGAAATGTCTAGCAGATGTAATGGTATTTAGCTTATGTAAAATCGGCCATCGTGATGAGAAATTATAAATGACAACATTGTCAAAAATGGCAATTTTTTCCTACTAATTTTCAATACAAATACTTGGTTTCTTTGGGAAATCCTTGAAGGATCCACACAACTGACCCCTTGCTGAATTCAGAATTCTGTCTAGTTGTCAGACATGTATAGCTTTCCCGGGATTTACCATGGGTTTCACACCCGTTTCCCCCACAACCTGGAAGGAGATTGAAAGCACAAAAATAGGAAAAATGGGCTAGCTCCCAGAAAAATGTCAAAACTGTGTTTAAAACAATTGTTTTTCTGGATAGGCCTGTTTGTGAAAGCTGGGCAGACGGTGATTTTAACATTGAAAGCCTTTCGTTGATGCCATTTGCAAGAAAACAGATACTTTCTTCCGCAGCACCTCTTTCCTACCTCCCCCCCCCAAAAAAAAATGTTTTTACCTAGATTATGCCTAATTTCTCAGTCTGCTCCAGGGAATCCACAAACCCAGAGTACCTTTAGAATCTCCAGGATGCTGGAAAGTAAAAGGACACAAATTTGGCATAGATGGCTTATGTTGACAAAAAGTTATGAATGCCCAGGTGTAACCTACTCCAAATAGCACCCCAAAAAATAGGCTTAGCACTGGCAGGGTGGGGGTATGGGCCTTAGCAGCAAAAGGGTTAATAAAGCAGAAAACCCATTTACATTGTAATTGAAACAGAACACAAAGCCTTCAGCATGGCATAACTGTAGTCTAATAGTTTATTTCGACTGCCCTGTACATCTATGTCCATCTACTAGAGTCCCTCCCATTTGCCCTTACAGGGTGTAGGGACCAGGCCTCTCCCACTGATGTGGCAGAAATAAATTTTAAATTAGTACTTTTCACCCCTCACTGTCCCAAGCTGTCATTCTGTCTCCACCTGCTCCATATTCTTTAAAACTTTTTGGGGCATCCTCAGTTGGTGTAGGCCACTCTTTTTGCCACCATACATATATCCCAGCACCTGAGCCATTGTCATTTAGATGACAATTGTGACCTGTCCCACAGCACAGCAATGTCTCTCTCTGCTAACATAAATCTCAAATTACAGCACTAGAGGTGGGCTCGCATGAGGTCAACATCGCACAGGACCCCCAGCAGGATGAACTGCGGAGTCTCTAGGACAGAAGGACAGTCTCTTCAACAATGGTGGCCCAGTACCAGGAGATAAGGGAGCAAAACCAGAGGGTGTATAAATGCACCCTCACCCACCCAGTGTCACTATTGTATAAGTGCTGTGTAGGATTTTCCACTGTGTTAACCTCAGTTTTGGACTTAATGGCCACTTCTATAGAATGCATTAAGGTTGCCTTCCTCTGTACTTTCTCCATGGGGCCAAAAATCTTTTATATGTGTATTAAGTTTGGTATTTATTATGGTGCAATATGACTGGGAGACCAATTTACTGGTCATCTCTGCTTTAAGAATCATATTTTCAAGAGGGCTACCATAGTGCACTGTCTTCCAATCTATTTTTTCTGCTTGCAGAGCATGGTGCAGCTGCAGCTACCAACATTTATGTGTTGAACTCAGATCATATTTGTGCTGTAGCACTTTCAATGATTTCACCCCACCTGCAGCCATTATGTCTTCTATCGTGGAGCAGCCTATGGCAGAATCCAGTCAGCTTCCCGTCCTCCAACATGCAATCCTTCATCAGTGGTGGAATATGCTCTGAAGTCCCATTCGCTCCTGTATTTTATAATGTTCTGGTTCTGTAACTTAGAACTGACAGCTTGTTCCGATCTGAATACCCTGTAACCTTCGATATGTAGTCTATGGTATAGTAAACAGCTAACAAATAAAGCTCTGGTAAGTCTGCCCAGCAGTAGCAGGTGGCAAGCAACAGCAATGGGTTTTCTACAACCTATTTTAGTAAGTGCTCTGAAGGTTCTACACTGGAATGGCAGGGGGGCAACCTTAGGAAAGGTCATTACATAACCGGTCATGATGTATGATTTGTGGAGTCCACACAGGAGTGGCATAAAGCTACCCATAGAAACTGGAATCAAACAACCAGGTATATAAAGTATGCGCCCGAGAAGCCAACCCCGGAGTAGCAGCTAGTAACCCATATTAATTGGAATTACACAACTAGAAATAGCATGTGGTCTGTACCAATAACAAATAAACATTTCTCTAGGCATGGGACAGGAGCACTGATCATATGACACAGGATTACTCTACCATTGCTGATCTGATTGAATTACTAATATTCATCTTCTTCTTAAAGAAGAATCCAGTTTTTCACTTAGGGGAAATACACCAACAAGCCAAAACAAAAGAAGTGTACTTTTTAAAATATATATATATATATATATATATATATATATATATATATATATATATATATATATATATATATATATTTTTTTTATTTTTTTTTACTTTTAGTAAATCCACTAACTTGTTTCCCAAATACAAGCTGCTTGTCACGTGTACTATTAATGTGCACAGACCAGGCTCCTCCACAAGTAGCTTGTGAGCTACTGGTAGCTCTCCAACTACCTCTAAGTTGTTCTCCCGTGCTAAAATAGACACCTTTATATTCTTGAATGAATATGTGTGTATCAAAATTCAAAAGCATGTACTTGAGAAGAAAATGCATGTATTTTCAGGACTCATCAGCAGATGTTTGAATGACTGATTTTCTAGTTGAATTTCCAAATCAGCCATTGCAATCATTCAGTTAGTTACCAATAAACATATGTTATTTCAGTGCCAAGATACCCTTAAGGGTCAACCTGCACTTTGAAATCTAACCTATGTATTTGCAAACTGATATTTGATTGATAAATTGTGCATTATTAGGAAGACTTATCTTAGTGCACTGCGGCTATGGCTGTTATGTATTACCCATGTAGAGGCAACTGAAATGATAAAACCTTTCATCACCGCTGGCATCTCTGTCAGATGCACGGATAGGATCACTGATGATATACTCGATGGAGTGAGTGGACATTAACATAATCTTGTCTGACATGGTCACTATTACAACACTTAAAATATTAGTAGCTTGGGAGGGTACTTTTTAACTTTAGTAGCTCCAATTACAGAAAAGATTGGCAACCCCCGGTATACACAGCCTCCGCATCACATGCCTATAATTCAGCATTGCATGCCAGAGATGTCCATCATATTACAGCATACGTGTGGCAGTCACTATATATAACGGTACCAACCTTATACAAGGGTGCACACCAGAAGCAAAGACAGGCCAAATAAGATGGGACATTCATTTTGCCAGCGAAGCCATCACCATGCCTGGGGTGGCAACAACAATCTGAAGGATGCTGTCAAGATCCCAGTGGTATTCACCTAATGTCAGGATCCCCAGTATGCCTGTGCACCCAATATGACGAGGACGGTTGGTCACCCTATGGAAAGTCAGCATAACTAGAGTGGAACGAAAATCACATGGGAGATGTGCCAGAACCAACATAAGGCCTAGAATGCCCAATATATCCCAAGGACTAGAGGCAGACTGGAAGGCTCTAGATATCCAACATCATGCAAATGTCATGGATCTCAGGCATTTAGAATTCATTCACATCCCTTTTTTCCTTCCCCCATTACAAAGCTCTCTACATCCCTACTCTATCTCTCTTTCTTTGCTGTCTGGTATGGCTGTCAAGAACAACATACAAGAGACTCCTTCGCAGAAAAGCTGCACTGGGCCCGACTCTCACTCCCCCACATTAGACTTTCAACTCCAACCTTGGTTTCATTAAACCTTTCATTCCAGGACGGATTAAAACATGGGTATAGAAATGATGCCTTGTCATCATAAAATTAGATGCATGATAATTGTTTGTTTGCCAGGCATGTGAGGAGTACCACTCTGAACGTCTGGGACTAGGGCGAGCCATGCTGTCAATCATACACTACCTAGAAGCAAGACTGACTGTCTCGCTATTGCAGTGCTACTATCAGCTGTCTCACTGCTGAAAGCGCTCAAGCTCTTGTCCAAAACAAATGCATGAACTATCCATTTGTGATGGGGCACTTGGCCCTTCTCAAATATCAGTTTTCATTTTGCTCTAGCTGTACTAGCACCACCACATGTGTTTTACAAGAGACAGCAGTGCACTGTTGAAGTCCCTTTGAAGGATTATATTGGGCTCTTGGGGGTGATTGTGCCTGAGAGCACCGAGGACAGGATTACAGCACACACTCACAGGTTTTGCTGACAGGTTCATAAATGCATCCTTTGGGCATAAGGTAGAAGTTAAACTCTTTAATAGCCTGAGTCTCTCCTATCCCTTTGTTGGGAGCTTGCAGTGGAGGTTCTGCACAGCAGAGCTTCCTGAGAAGTGGTTGCTCCTCTTCAATTTCTATTGACATTACTTACATACAACACTACTCTGCTCCAGGGCCAGCTCCTGCCAAGACAAAGCGGCGTGGGGGACAAAATAAAGACAACATTACAAATATAAAATAAGAATAAAAAATAAATAAAAAAAAACCACTTACCTGACTCGTCGCATCACTGCTCTTCTGGCTCCATTCACTGCAGGCACAGGCTCCCAGCCTGCCCTGTGGCCAATCCTAACGCTGCTCTGGTGCCGCTGGTAGCATGAGGGCAGCAGTAGGATTGGCCTGAGCACCCTAGCTTTGCGCTCCCAAGCAGAATGGGAGCCTGTGCCTGCTCTCTCCACCCGGCAACACAGTGCCAGATTGGAGAGAGCTCAGTGTGCATGTGTGTTTGGCTGTCCTGAGAAAGCCAGACAAACACAAATGCGCACTGAAGGGAGTGCACACCACTCCCCCTCCGTCCTTGTCATCCCCTCCATGGCCCGCCCCTTGAAAAAATAAAAACGATAATAAACACTGTTTATTACAGTTTTTCTTTTTCAATTTGCAGCTGCTGCGTCTGATGGGTGGGGCGCTCCTCTGCCATAGCGGAGGAGCTGATGCTGCTCTACATTGAATTGCTACAGTACTTAACATTCTTCATTGGACTGCTCTAGAATGTTGGGTTTGTTTTCAATGATCTGAAAGTATTATTGTAGTATTTTCAGGGATCCTCACTGGCCAATACACTCCTTTGCTTCACGATAGCCCTCAGTCTATCAAGTTCACCACCTCTGCACAATTTTTAAGTGCCAGCAGTTTTTGCAATTGTTTTCTGCTCTGAAAACTCAATTTACATCCACAATTTTAACTTTCATCCAAAATCATCCAGGTCTCCTCTCTGTCCTTCCTCATCCTTGCTTCTTCTAAGGGTTGAAGGGTAGATTTAGTTTGGTCAGTTAATATATGTGTCACTTCCTCCACTCCTGGTGTGTTCTGCTGGGCCCAATCTCAGGATTTTTCAGCTGTTGGAAACGCATAATACACACCTATAATTTGAAGCTCGCTGTTATTCTCATGGACTTCTTTTTTACTCAAAATTCAACTTAAAACCAAACCTATCTTTTACAAGAATAAGTGCCTCCTAACACTCATGGTTTTGTCACACACACAAAGATGTAAATGGTTGAATTTACATTTCTTGTTTTTTTCTGCAATAAAATATAAACAAGATTTAGGTAAAGTTCCTTGCATGAGGACATTACAGAAAAAGATATATAAAGAAATAGCTAGCATTTCACAGCCCAATACCTTTCATTTAAAGGTAACGAATACAGCAACTCATTTGACCTCCAAGCTCATTGTGATAATGCTGGCCTCCGTGCTGTCAGGATGAAGTCCTTTTTTAGTTGAGGCTCAATATAGCTTTAAGTCTCACAAGCTTGATACCGAATGAGACCTTACATAATCAACATGTATTAATTTTACTTATGCCAACTCCTTTTTTATATGTGGGGGTGTTGATAGCTCATCTTTGCACCAGGTAAGGAATAGCAGAAGTACCACAAGCACCAAGTGATCAGAAAAAGTGTAGTAACAGCATCACTCTCTGCAAAGGGTAAAGAAACAGTGGGACAGCAGCAGAAGCAATAAGAGCAGAACTGGTTATAGAAATAATTCTGGCAACAGCTACAGACCATACAGCAAGCATCATACAGAATCACTTGTTAGCAATGACTCCTTGTACCAAATAAAATAAATCTGTTTAATCTTCGCACATTGAGACCTAGATGGATCACCTTAAGACTACAGATGTTAGATGCTACTTTAGCGGTCTTGCTACAGACAGCTTCAGCTGCCATGAGATCACTGCATACAATACTGCTTATCTGTGTATCAGCCCTTTACCCGTGACTGAATTGCATTCTTGTCTATCTAAGTTCCTTGATCTTGACTCGATGCCTTGCTTTCCTACTCGTTTGTCTCACCCCAGGTGCATTTTTACATATCCGATCATTTGAATGGCTCAGTTGTATTCCTCCATTGCTGCGGCGATGGAACAAGTTCTTTCTTTTTATTTTACTGGCAGTTGGGCTCTTTCCAGCACTTACCAACTCCATTCCCTCTCCGTCCTTCTCACCCACTTTCCCTCCACCCACTGCATGTCCTGCTGAATCCTCTCATTTTCTTTTCATTCTTATAACTGTTCCTCACCACGAGCCTGTGGCAAAGAGAGGGGAACTTTTTACTAGATGTTGGCAAAATGAGGCGGTTGCTCTCAGACTCGCCTCCAACCCCATGAGCGACAACCTTCTGCAGCCCTTAACAACATGTCTGCAGGACACATCCTTGGAACCTTCCAAGCTCTATTCACAGGAACCTATGGATGGTCACTGACCGCTAGCAAACAATCAAGCAGCACAGCTCCCTGGAACCACCTTACAGAACTCAGACTCACCGAGCAGCTCGGGCCCCCTCCCACCCTTGAGGCCCCTTTTCCTCATGCCACAATTCACATCCCAGCTAAAAAAAAAATTATTAAAAAAAAAAAAAAAAATCGCCACCCCACTCCGGAAGAAATGCCAACGGAAAGGGAGGAAACAGACTAAGAACATCCAATAACAAGAACATCATCTCCTTCTGCAGTAGCCAGGTAGGGGGGACCCAAAAAATCGTCCTGCTCTCCTTCAGGGCTTCAGACTCAAGTGCACACACCTTCATCGCAAACCAAGGGGGGGTCATCTAGCGCTCTCCAGCCGACGTCCCTCTCCAGTTCCACCTTTCCATCAAGCCAATTGCGAGAAGGCGCCTCCGTTGGTGAATCTAGCAGTAACATAATTGCCAAAGGAGGCACGTCCCAGACTCATTCTCCGGGAATCGTCAAATGTCCCGACAAATGAATCTCATCAAATGTGCCCCCTTATTGTTACAGCAAATTTTTATAAAAGATCTCACCAGGTCCAACTGTCCCAGAACTCAGTAAGTCAAGAAAAGCCCAGGGAGAGGGCGCAGGAGAACAACTTCACATCGACAGCGCCAACAACTTTTGAGGCTACCAGACCTCAAAGCAGGACCAGCCATATGATGCTCCAGCCGCAAATAGCCACTACGAGCTCTCTGTTGATCCTGCGCAACAATGACCCAAGCTCCACAATAACTTTGCAAAAACCCAGAATATAGATCAAGAGGCTCATTTGACCTGCTGAAGCATGGGAACATTCTATGGTTGTTAGGACAGCTCCCCGAAACCGCAAATCTCACCTCAGAGGACATGGACTTAGTGGCATTTATCCCTCCCTTGGCACCCCAGACGAATACAGTAACCAAAGTTAACTGGACCTCAGAAAGGGTAGCAGAACAAGTGCTTGGAGTAGGCACTACACTCAGGAGCTGGGGGATACATATAACCCCAGCAATACACCCTGATTATCCACAACCTCGGCAGGGCAGTCAATGGTCTCAACCATCATCCAGTGCTTCCAACAAGACCTTAAGGAATTCTCACGGCATGGCATGGCCCAGTTCAGCATCTCCACCCTGCTCTGGGGCACCATCCTTCTCTAATGACTGGCGCTGGTTACCCAGCGCACTGAGCACAAGATCAAGGCAATTACGATGGGACGGGCTAAACATCAGCAACGATGAGGACAAGTCCAATTTTGCAATATGTTCCTGGAAAATCAATGGGCTACTGGACAAACTGGAGGACAAGTGCCTACTCAAGTACCTAACGTCATTCTAGATAATAATGCTGCAAGAGAAGTGGACAGAATCCCCACCTGCAATTACAGGATATGTGAGCCATCATGTCCCGGCAACAAGGAGAGCTTGCTTTGGGCACTTGAGTGGTAGACTCATCACATATCTCAGTTCAACAATAAAGGGGCGGCATCATACCCCTCCAGTAACGTGCAGCAATTTGCTGTCAGTTCTTCTTATTGTGATCCAAGGCCCCTCCATCCTTCATCTACCCCTAATGAACATCTACATCCCACCGGGAAAAACTCACAAACTAGAAGCTGCTTGTCAGCTGAGAGAGAACACTGAAGAACTAGTCAATAATGTTCCATGCCCCCAACTGAACCTAAGCGGTGATTTCAACATGAACCTGTTGGGATCCGAACCTTCTGACGAAGCCACTATGGCGCAAAACTTTCTTTTGCAGATACCTGGGACTTGTAAGGGTGATAAGCCAGGGAAACAACTTATAGAAGATCTTGAAGCAATGGGACTACTGCCTATGGCCGCTACTGCACGGATCAACCCCCCCACATTTACATCTTTTAACCAAAAAGCACGATCACTAATAGACTATAGAATTTTATCCCTACCCCCGTTTGGCCGAATTTTGAAATTTCAGGTAACAAGCAGAGGGGAGAGTGACCATTTACCTCAAGAGCTGCATTTCACTCACCCAATTGAACATCACGAACCTTTGGACGCGTTTCAGCGAGCCTTACATATATCTAATGGGAGGTGAATTAAGTGGTCCTCCAAGACCACTCCTGCACTGGCAGAGATAGCCAAGCGCATATGGTGCCTTAAATTGAACCTTGCAGACCCTGAGCAAGCGCCGCAAACAACCTGGGATGAGTTTGTAGTAGAGCTTTTGGCATCCTCCCATCAGCAGCTTGAAGGAACAAGACCCCACAGCTTACAAAGCCCCTCATCAAGGAGGTACACAAAGACACTTAAACGGAACTTAAACTCCGCCCTCCGTTGTATTCAGAAAGAACCTAGGAATGAAGCCTTGAGAGAGCTGGTATCTACCACCAGACAGGCCTACAAAGGCCACCTATGGACACATCGAAGAGACAAGGCAACTGCGCTAGCAGCAAAACTCTTGCATGCATCAAAGACAAATCGGCATGTGCAGTTCTGGAGGCTTATAAACAGCCTAAGCTCTGCAACACACTCCCCCACCAGGATTAATATCTCTGAACCCACCTGGTATCAGTATCTCTCACACCATTTTGGCCTTTTGAGCAAGTGCCCTGTAGGTGAGGCAAAGGCATCAACCTCTACCTCCACCACGTCTCCAAAACAACAATGCAGCTGCTTTTCGGTTCCCTCTGAAACGGTGAGGATTAGAATTATTAAGTGCCAGAATGAGAGAGCACCGGGACCCAATGGTATCCCTGCCGCCCTGTACAAAAAGGACCCAGATTTCTGGGAAAACATCTCTCAACACTCTACAATTGCATTCTTGTTACCAACATCATCCCGCAAGCATGGAGAGGCTCAACTATCACCCCCATATGTAAAGGGGGTGTGACTAACGCCCCAGCAAATTTCCAACTAATAGAACTGCTAGATGTTGAATCAAAAATCTTTACAGGAATTCTCTTAGAAGAGCTTGAAACCTGGGCTAATGTCAACAACCTGATCCCATTTAACCAAACTGGATTCTCAAAAGGGGTTGGCACGACTGCCAACCTCATGGCCGTCCCACTATTATTTGACCAATGGCAACGTGCCAAGAAGCCCCTCTTCCTCTCATTTATAGACTACAAAGCTGCATTTCATCGAGTAGAAAGAGGGAAACTCTGGTTTAAACTCACAAGTTGGGGCATTCCCTCCCAGTTGCCGAAAGCAATAGTCCTTCTCCACCCAGATACTTGGGTGAGGGTCAAACTGGGTGGGAGGACGCACATTTCCAGGAAAATTCCCACTCTTCAGGGTGTTGCATCAGGGATGTGCACTTGCACCCCTTCTCTTCAATTAATTTTTGGCTGGCCTACCAGCAGAACTGGACAAGGTGAACTCACATTCACCAAGGCTGGGGCAAACTGCCATGACAAGCTTGATGTACTCAGACGATCTCATCCTTTTCAGCCACACTACAATAGACCTGCAGAGACTACTCAACGTAACCGCTGAATTCTCTGGAAAAAATGCTCTCCTTATTAATTTGAACAAATCAAAAATCATGCCCTTTAAGACGAATGGGCGGCTGCGATATCAGTGGTACTTGGGTAACAATAAGGTTGAAACAGTGTGCGAATACAAATACTTAGGGGTTCTTCTTGACAGCAATGGCTCCTTCAAACCCCATCTGGAGTCCCTCAGTCAGAAATCCACCTCGCTTGCATTCGTGTTCAACAGTGTTAAAAAAAGCAACTGGTTCTTCAACCTATGTGCCGTTATTAAAGGTCATCCAAGCCAAATTAATACCAACAATCACATATGGCAGCTAAATTCTAAGAGGCAGTGGCGACGACCACTTGGACAAAATGATCACTAAGCTTTTCAAGAGGTTGTTCAGCTTACCAAATTATGTTTTGCCGGCCCAAATTCGCTTAGCACTTGACTTGGTAAGGCAGTCTCTAGCAAGGAAAGGGGCATTTATCAACCTAAGCCACAAGCTCAAGGTAGCAAAAGAATGCTCATTAAGCTCTCTTATTTGGATGGAATTGACTTCGGATCCAACTTCAGCCTTCCACCTCTACCTTGAGTCCTCCCTGACAACATTGGGCCTGGAAGATCAACCACTCCAACTCAGCTCACATCAGCTAGTGAAAGGTGCAACGAAAGTAAGTGCCAAATCTCTCCCACATCTTCAGGATAAAGAGGCTTTATCGAAACGAAGCCACGCCTGCTTGGTGCTATCATCATATGGCTCTCTAATCCCACAACTATATCTGGGAGCAGCAATTAATCCACGGATTAAAGCAGCCTTTATGAAATATCGAATGGGCTGCCTCCCAACATTTGACCACCTTCCAAGGTGGACGAGAGTCAACATGACTGACACCTGTCGATTACACAGACTGGTTCCAGAAACGCTGATCCATCAGATATGCCTATGTAAAAGCATCACAACAGATCGTAACAGTCTCCTTTAAGATTTAACAGAGTGTACACATGGTGGTGTTATGTGGACACCATTTGTTTTTTCGGTGTACCTTGGTTGAACAGTTTACACGAGGTGTGGTTCAGTCCTGTTTATGTACAGTCGCATTGTTTATAATATTAAATATAGGTATGATCTTGGTTTTGTATCATCACTGAAGTCTTGAAGATGGTCTGACAGACCCTTGACGGCAATTTAAGAATGAAACGTCAACTCCTCCTCCTCATTGACATTCCAAGTGTAACACCAGGATTTTACTTGGTTGGGCTGTAATTAATCTTTAAGCTTGGGTCAAGAGGTGGCCTACAACTCCACCCTGGATTTTTGTATGCAACTGTATATATGTGCATATTATGATCTAGGCGGGGGTGTACACAGTGTTGATGGCTAATGGGTAAATATATTTCTGTGTATATACTTTTTAACTAATTCTGTTGCTAATATAATCCATGTTTGAACATGTACGTTCCATTTATTGGAAACTGGATCTGTTCGGACCACTGCGATTGCACATAAATAATATAAGAATAATTCCTCTAGAAGCATTTGTTTTTGGCAGTGTTCTTAACAAGGCACATTCTTACGGGTGATGACACTATGAGCAAAATTGGAACCAAGCTAAGAGCTTTAGCTGCTGAACCTGTGAAGTTTCTAAAAGGATTTGCTGAGGCAGAAGATGAATGTGACTTTAAAGACATAGAAAAAGACCTTGTATGTGTGTGGAAAACGAGTTCTGACTGTCACACATTTGACGATCTTCGGTACAGTGAGTTTAAGAGATCAGTCCCACTAAGTGATCTGCTACCATGTCATATTCTGTGCGTAGACATAGTAAAAGAGTGTTCTATTTGATCAGAAGATGTATAAGTGTTTTGGATCATGCATATGTAGAGAATGATCTGGGTGCATTTGGTTTGGAAGTTATTGAAGAGGTGCTAAAACCTACAAAATTTCTAAAGCCTGTACCCACAGAACTTACACGTACATGCAAAAGCTGTGCTACAAAAAGATGTCCCTTTCCATATGCTGTTCTCAAAATGTTAAACATTCTGCAAATATACCATGAGCGATTGCCGAAACAAATAAAGTAAGCAACGAAAATGTGTCTAAAACAGTAGTGATAAACATTTTTTTCATATTCAGATCATAAAAGTTGTTTGGTGTATACATAAAAGGATTAA
Organism: Pleurodeles waltl; assembly: GCF_031143425.1. Taxonomy (NCBI): domain Eukaryota; kingdom Metazoa; phylum Chordata; class Amphibia; order Caudata; family Salamandridae; genus Pleurodeles; species Pleurodeles waltl. The sequence continues at coordinate 233,616,808 of NC_090448.1, read as the reverse complement.
AACCCATTATTATTTGTATAATTTCCATATATGCCTCTTCTTCCTCTAGTATAGCTACCATTTTGGAAAATGGCAGAAGGATTGCTCTGAGGAGTTACTCTGCCTCTATAAGATTACCTGACATAAAAAACCTATGTTTTGACACCAAAATGAAGTATATATATAAGTCTCATGGTGCCTGAAGTACTGCATCATCAATGCAACAAATCTGCCATTTTTAAAAATCTCCAGTAGAAAACAAAATTAGCCCAGATCAGCAATGTCTACACAAGCTAAATTTCTTCTCTAATGATCCAAAAACACATATCAAAAATGAAAATCTCTGGATAACAATTGTTTTTTTACGGAGGTATATCGGGGGCAGGGATTAATATAGATGCATGCAGAATTTCTATAGCACAAACTTAGCCAAAGCAGAAAAGCACAGGGTCAAACACAAGCATAACATCAACAAGTGATAGCTGGTTGGACGGTTTAATGCTTTATAATGTAACGCTCTTCAAAGAGGTGGATCCTAAACTCTTTTCTAAATTGGAGCTGCTTTGAGGTAGTCCTTATGAATATGGGATCTTGTTTTAAATCCTGAGGCATTGGTGGAAAAGGCCTGCTGTCTCGTTTTTTTTTTTTTAATATCTCGACCGAGACAGAGCATGCACGGTCAATTGAGATACATTTTGTTAAGTTAATGTGGGTTTAGAACCCAACCGCTGCTAACCATTGGTTAGCTTCATCGTCATTCTCATTTGTTTCTCAATTGTTACAGCATGCTGTTATCACTTTTCACTTGTGTCCTTCTAATGCTTACATTTTAGGTGCTTCATTTGCATTTTTTAAGCACTGCATGCCAGTGCATGTGTTTGAGTTGCATCCCTCACGTGCTTCTCTCCCGTCCCTGCCAGCGCACCATTTTGCTCTCCCATCGGTACGCTTCTGGCCCCCACCAACGCTCATGATGCCCTCTCTCAGCTGTGTACTTCTATGCCCCCATGTTGCTCTCATTCATTAGTGGGCTTCTGCCCAGTCACCTTATGTTGCTCTTGTTCATGAGTGTACTTCTTGGCTCTCCGCTACGTCATTCACCGATGTGCTTCTCCCCAATCTGTTCCCTACTTTGCTGTCCCCTACCCTACCCGACTAGCTATCCAGACTTCAAACATTAAAAAAAACAATTTAAAAAACACCATATGTCCACTGGGGCTGCATTATTTTATAGGTACGTGCACGAATGTTTCATGCATGCTCACGCCTACAAAATGACATGGCCTAGTAACCCCTTTCTTGTGCTTATTTATTCAAACTTTCCTTCATGCTGTACAGCATCTGCTTGATGCAGGGACATTTTAAGAATTCCGTAAGCCCTTGGTCAAATTTGGGGCCTCTGTGCAGAGGTTTTGAATTTACGATCAAATTTAAATTCTTACATACCCTCTTTGTCCAGGTCACTGACGGTGCACAGGGAACACTCTTCCAAATTCTAAGTGTGACTATATCTAATATTCATGGGTAGCTATGTGTGTGTGTTTTTAACATTGTAAAACAACAGCAGCTAACTAATGTTACTGCAAATAATCTGGCCCCCCCTCCGTTTCTTATATGTGAGGTCCTCTTTTGTCTAAAATACACTTTTTATGAATTTACAGCGTAACATTGTGTTTATGTTTCATGCAACCTCTGTAATAGACTCTCATACATCACCCACATTAAAAAAAAAAAATAAGGGAAATCAGTATTATTATTTTTTTTTTTTTTTAAGAATTATTCAAGGTCATGAGGGCAAGACTCTGCAGAACAGAGCTGGCTCTATCAGGGAGACCCCCGAAATGCGTGGGCCCTGGGCCAGAGCCCACGTTGCCCATGCCTTAAAACGTATCTGCTTTGAGGCTGTACAGCATTAAGAAAAGACATTTGCAAAGCCAACATATATAGATAGACCTGTTGGTTTTGCCAATGCTTGTTTACACTTCTTAGTCTTCGGTCCTAGCTATGACTGTGCAGAGAACCCCTGGAGATGTTGAGCTTGTCTGCAAGAGAAGCTGGGTTGTTGGTCACGACGGCTTTGTAATGGTGCATTCAGATAAAAATTATTAATGTCTAAAGTAAAACAATAAAAATTAAATTTGCCTTATTCAATAGAAGGACATATTTGTAGGTTTGACTAAAATGACAAATATGGGCGCTCTGAAGATCGAAACATTGTTAATTAGCCGTGTTTCAGCCTGCTTCGAGTACTGGAAACTCAACTCTGCAATCAGATAAGAAAAAAATAAACAGGATCGGTAAATACACAGGGGGTGAGGTCATATTCTGCTACAAGATTAAGTCTCTTTGCACAGCCTTTTAGCTACTTTGTTATCTAATCCTTTTACATGCGCCTGCGGGGCACATGGACTAAAATACTTGTAACAAGTCCAGCTCCTGGGACTTCAACCTGAAAGTCAATCATGAGAGTCGAATATGCAGCCAAACTGTTTTATTAAACAGGCCATTAATAAATGGGATTTATGAACAATACATATTGAGCAGTTTCATCGAGATAGTGTGAAATGTAGCGCTTATTTTTACGCTGTCTTTTATCAGCATAGTTCACAACTAAAGAACCAGCATGAATAGACTGATCATGTGGGACAGAGAGGAAACCCGTAGTAGGCGGAGTACCAGGGGTGCTTTCAGGTTGAATGGAGAGAGGTAAGCTACCCAACCACAAAGCAGCGTCAAGGGAAAACTCGCAATTTGCATATTAACATGTATATAATTTTACCCACCAAATCCTCCTTGAGATGGTCAGACCCTATACTACCAGAACACTATACTGTATTGTCAGGGCCAATTTGGACTTTCAGTCTACCACTGTCAATAAAACGATGGCATTTTTATTTTTTCAGCATTCATAAATGCTGCCTTAACACATCACGAGTGTGAAAAATAGTACCCTTAAAAAGTGCTAGTGTTCCCTAAATTCGGGGCGAGACTGTCCTTGTTATCTTCGCTGGGCAGTATCCATCTTCCACCTTGCAAACACCATTCTTACAAACATACAGATGTCCATGATCAACTATTGGTTAGCTTCAAGGGACACACACATTGATAGTTAAGTATCTCGGATTAACAGAGGTTTCAATGTTCACAATAATTATTCCAAAATGTATGTAGTTGACGTTTGTTAAAATTTAGAATACAAAACATATAACCGCAAAGGTGTGGGGGGGGCACCTGCTCTACAACACTGGTCTTAGTGAACATGTTTATATTCTACAGCAGAAATATTGTACACAGTAAAGTGGGCATTATCACCCAATTTAATAGTTTACCAAACAGCTAGCACTCGCCGTATCTGGTGCATCGATAATATAAGCTGAATTGTACTGTATTCAAAATTATCATAGGCCCAAATTCACTACCCTGCTTAGTAGCATTACAAGTCATTGGCCGTTTCACAGCTGTCCCTTGAGGTCCCTGTGCACGACAAAGAATCCTTGCATAACATGGCATTACTTCTGCAGAACTTTGCTACATAACTTTTAGTATAATAGTCTTGCCAAAGCCAATACATGTGGTGTATATGCATTTATTTATGACGCTTCACACAGTTTTAAAAAGATACATTTCAGCATTTAGAAACTCCCGGGCGTCCGATTTCAAGAAGTAATGAATAGCTCACAACATTGGGGCGGGTCTAATTTCTCTGAAACAATTTCTGCGTAAAATGAGGTACGATATCGTGGACAGGTCTCGATCGTCACAAGGACCTCGGTTATAAAAGCTGATCAGCTTCCGGGGCAGCACTGTTCCAACCACTGATCTTCTCTGCCAGGACACCTTTATCTGTGACACCACCTGTGGAGGCGGGGTCGTGTTTGCATCTGCAGAAGCGTTCTTGGAGCTCCCGTGTTCAAATGTTAAATAACAAATATTGAGCTCCTCTCTTAGCTGAAGCTGTACGAGCTGATCACAAGCAAGCGAACTCTCCTTCCATTCGTGCCAGGTATTTCAGTTACGTCAAATGTAACCCTGATAATGTAACCGCCAAAATCTTCCAGTACCCCGAGTCAAACCCCATCTGTTTGCCTTGCTGAACGAGCACCGTGCCCCAAAAGTCCTCGTTTTACAGGCAAAGGAGCCAAGCAAGTTGAGAAAGACAGACAGTTTCACTTTCCTGACTATAACACACGTCAGTTAGTTCCATGAAAATTAGACTTGTTATGTTAATATAAAAAAACGGTTAATGGTCATGTAGGACAACAACTGAAAGGGCGGTCCGCTGCATGGCAAAGCACATATCTAAACTAACTATGCAAAGGAAAAAGCGGCCAAAGTGGAGTGTAAACGGAATACAAGTTTACCTACTATAAACGTGCGCACGAAATTTGGATTTTGGCTTGTCTGAGAAAAAGAAAAGGGTGAGGACGGAGAACAGGCAGGGAAACGGCCAAGATAAATTCACGTTAGACCGCGTTTCAGTTATTCTGCTGCTGCTTCTAATGGGCAACAGGACAAATGTGGGGCATTTATGAGACATAGTGTCCTGAAATGTTTTTTACTTTATCTACTAAACACGTCCAGTTTGAAAACTGTACGAGGCACCTACGCTACAGTGCATGGGCTCATTTCTTTTATTTTTTAGCGGTGGGGGAGGGCTGAGTCGGAGCACATGAAAAATACATTATTTGTGATGTCAGGAGAGAGGGGCAATGGCACAGCATGCGGGCCAACTGAAACAACAAAGGCCATTTGGGAACAAGAAAGAACTGATCTATTTCCGTCTTTTGGTCACTATGTTTTTGTAAAGTTTTGAGAAGTGAGGCATTCCCTGTGTCCTCCACCAAACACCTGAGAGCGAAGGAAGGAAGGAAGAAATGTCACCATGGCCTCCACAATGTTTGCGGCTCTCAAGGATAGATGCACCTCGGGTTACACTACGCCTAGGTTCATATAAGGCTGGATAAGCCCATCGTGGAGGAACCCCCGAGGTGTTCTTCATCAATGCCAACCCTGTGGCACGTGTCCACCATGACACGCTGTGCACACATGACCAGAGAAGGTGCTCTTGGCGGTCAGTCACAGGCCACACATCATGGTGCAACCTATCCTCACAATGTGTAGAGAACGTCAGGCACACGAGGTAAAAAGAGAATACTTTTTTGCCTGGGCACAGTACGTGTGTGAGAGCTTGCAAATGTGTTCTGCGGCATAAGGAGCAAAAAAAAGGAATTCCCTTGTCTTAAAAGTCACTTCAAAGTTAATATCCTTGCAAATACGATTTTTGTCACTCTGGCAATTCCCTTTACAGATGAGAAGACAGACCCAGTGAACGAGGAAGCAGATTGTACTCATCCATGTTGTTGTCACAGATTTCTAATTATTATGCTGCTTTCCATTCATTACAAGTCATGGGGTATTTTTATAAGATTTTATATATATATATATATATATATATATATATATATATATCTCTCTTTCGGGCATAGTCAGGCAGCATTAATGTTAAGATAACGCTTGTGATTATGATCCTGCTAGAGAAAGAGATCAGGCTTTTCTCTAGTGGCAGTTTTGACACCATAAAGTAGCGCACAAGGTTTATATGCCTGTTGCAAAGAGCAGATCTGTATTTTATGTGAATAGCTGAGTGGATTAGTAAATCCAGGCGTTACCTGCGCTTTAAAACAAATGCAATGTATGTGCAATGGTGACTATGGAGAGAGGAAGGGCGCATTTGCTGGGTGATAGTGAGGGAATACAAGGAGGCGGCCATGGGACAGGAGCGCCACTAGCACTAAAGGCTGTGGTAATGGGTATGGGGCAAGGTAAAGTATGTCTTTTTTCCAGTGTCTTTAGAGAACCTCCTGATTGAAGGAAGAAGCAAATGAAAAGGTGATGACACACCAGGAATTTTGCTGACAACATATCTGTATACTCTTTTTATTCAACGTTTCTCCTTTGCAGGGTATTCTGGGTTAAAAAAAAAAAAAAAATGGGGAATCCACACAAGTCACACCTCTGTGGCCTCCCCTGGGGGTGTATTTCTTTTTGGAAATGTTCTGTATTTGGTAGGTTTCCCTAAAAAAAGTTTCAGATTCCCAGGACTAATTAGTACATTCACCTCAGTTATAATTTTCACCACAGTACATTTTGGGACCTTCCTTGTTGCAGTCATTTGACCTACCCACAAAAGTGAGGTACCATTTTTTAGACAGAGACTTGGGGGAATGCTGGGTGGAAAGAAGTTTGTGGCTCCCCTCAGATTCCAGAACTTTGCATCGCTGAAATGTGAGGAAAATTTGTTTTTGTAGCCAAATTTTGAGGATTGCAAAGGATTCTGGGTGACAGAATCTGGTGACAGCCTCACAAGTCAGCCCATTCTGGATTCCCTTAGGTGTCTAGTTTAAAAAAATTTACAGGTTTTCTAGGTTTCCCTAGGTGTTGGCTGAGGTAGAGGCCAAAATCCATAGCTAGGCACTTTGCAAAAAACAGGTCTGTTTTCTTTTGGAAAATGTGATGTGTCCACGTTGTGTTTTAGGACATTTCCTGTCGCAGGCACTAGGCCTACCAACATAAAAAAGTGAGGTGCCATTTTTATCTGACGATTTGGGGGAATGTTCGGTGGAAAGAAGTTTGTGGCTCCCATGAGATTCCAGAAGTTTCCATCACCAAAATATGTTTTTTTTGCCAAATGTTGAAGTTTGCAAAGGATTCTGAGTAACAGAATCTGGCGACAGCCTCAGAAGTCAGCCCATTCTGGATTCCCTTAGGTGTCTAGTTTAAAAAAATTTGTGGGTTTGGTAGGTTTCCTGTTAGACTTGTCATCCTTGGCGTGGTCTCCCTTAACTTTTTGCCTCTGTTCCCCAGGTTGTTGATCTGTGCTTGACTCTGATTTTACTGTTTTTGTTACTCTGGGCACTTTACCACTGCTAACCAGTGCTAAAGTGCAAGTGCTCCTTTACAAAATGTGTATGTAATTGGCTTATCCATGACTGGCACATTTGATTTATTAGTAAGTCCCTAGTACAGTGCACTAGAGGTGCCCAGGGCCTGTAAATCAAATGCTACTAGTGGGCCTGCAGCACTCGTTGTGCCACCCACATAAGTAGCTCTGTAATCATGTCTCAGACCTGCCACTGCAGGGTCTGTGTGTGCAGTTTTAACTGTAAACTCGACTTGGCAAGTGTACCCACTTGCAAGGCCTAAACCTTCCCTTTTCTTACATATCAGACACCCCTAAGGTAGGCCCTAGGTAGCCCCAAGGGCAGGGTGCAGAGTATGGTCAAGATAGGACATATAATACTGTGTTTTATGTGTCCTGACAGTGAAATATTGCTAAATTAGTTTTTTACTGTTGCAAGGCCTGTCCCTCTCATAGGTTAACATGGGGGCTACCTTTAAATCTGATTAAAGTGTAGATTCCCTTTGGAAGTGGATGGACATGTGGAGTTTGGGTTCTCTGAGCTCACAATGTAAAAATACATCTTTTAGTAAAGTTGATTTTAAGATTGTGTGTTTGGGGGGGCGTGGCTTCGGGCGTCAAGATGGCGGTCGCACTCTGAGAGTGCTCTGGACCCCTCCGTCATCCGCCCGTAGTTAGAGTGGCCTGACCGAGTTGAGGACGTCGTCTTGACGATCCTTGCGACCCCTGGACCTCTGGGAATCTCCGGCGGCGAGTAATTTCATGAGAGCGGCCCCGTTCCCGAGCCGCGCCCGATCCGTCCGATCCGTCCCTGGAAACAAAATGGCGGCCGGGGCTGATTTCCGCGGCTGAGTCGGGGCCGGACCGACGATCCCTCCCGATGCGGCCGAGCTGGAACGGAGGTGTGGCGGGGTGAGGAAAGAACCCTGGAGGGAGCTGAGGCTGCGCTCCAAACGTGGTCCCCGCGGTATGCAGGAGCAGTGCTGCTGCATCTAGGGGGAGAGAGCGCTGTGTGGGCGGCGCTGCGGCCGTGCGCCGGCTCGAGGACATCGGCCGAGGAGAGCCGAGAGGCTGCGCTGCACCCAGGGGAGACCCTGCGGGCCGGGGCTGGAGCGGCGGAGGGGCGTTTGCGGAGAGGGACTTCCTGGTGTCGTGAGTGATGAGAGAGGTGTGCTGAGGGTCCGCGGAATGTGGCGGAGACACCGGGATGGGACGAGGCCTCTCTGAGGATACTGACACGTCCGAATAACCAAAATTGAACGGAAAGACTTGGGGCCACCCTCTCCGGGTTCCCGTTCTGAACGGGCCCACCGCAGACCGCTGCCGCGCCGAGAAACACACCGTGATCCGGCCCAACGAAGGGCATAGGTCTTGAGTGACTTCATGGCGCCGCGGGTGCAGCGTGATCAGCCCTGGGGCCGGTCGAGGCCCTATTGAAGGTAACGGCACGAATTGACAACAGGGTGGGGGAGGGGAGAGGAGTTAGGGAAGAGGATGCCCTACCCCCCCTTACCATTTAATACCTAATGGCGGTTAGCGGCTGGGCCGGGATGGAGCCGGAACCATCGTGGAGTCACCGGATGCCAAAGGTGGAGAAGACCACAACTTGGGCCTGAACACCTCTCCCCACGCCCTCTTTATAACTGTGGTAACTACAAACGCGCAGGGGACCTAGGCTGGACTTGAAAGACCGCAAGAAGTGAGCTACCTGACTCCTGTTTCCGATACTGTGATGGGGAGAGACAAGGCGAACAAACAACCCCCACCCTCCCAGCAAAAGATTGACCAGTTCACGATGCCGGCGGGCCAGCGAGGAGAGGGAGACACAGCCAGCGGAGGCCCCGCACCAGACGGAGTGAGTGCCATCCTTCAAGCCATTCAATCATCACAGTCTGCGGTAGAGACTAAGATCGGGGAAGTGCGAGAAGACGTGGGTCTTGTCCGACAGGACCTCAGAAACGCAGTGAACCGGATCACTGAGGTTGAAACTAGAGTCTCCCAGACTGAAAACGACCTAGCCGACCTCAGAAGTAAAGTGGCCCAGCTGCAGACCCGAACCGGCGAGCTTCACCGCCATGCGGAAGATGCAGAAAACCGGTCAAGACGCAATAACCTGCGTTTCATCGGACTCCCAGAGGGCATAGAAGATGGTGGTGCATCTGAGTTCCTAGAGAAGTGGATAAAAAACCTGGATGCCAGAGCAGTCCCTTTCGCCCTGGTTCGCGATCGAAAGAGCACACAGGGCATTGGCTCCTCGCCCCCCTCCAGGCGGCCCAAAACGTCCAATGATTGCGCGCTTCTTCAACTTCAAAGATAGAGACAATATCCTTAAAGAGGCTAGGAGGTTGGAAGATCTTCAATGGGAGAACCATAAAATCCTAATTTTTCCAGACTATACCTGTGAGGTCCAGTCCCGCCGCCGGTCGTACGAACACGTAAAGCAGAAACTTAGAGCGATGCAACTTTCATACATGCTCCTCTTCCCTGCGCGGCTCAAGGTCCTCCTGGCCGGGCGAGCGCACTTTTTTGAAACACCTGAAGAGGCTTGGGACTGGCTGACTGAGGGGGGCGTCGGAGCCCGAGGGGGGCCTTCGGGACACTCGGAGAGGGCCCCTCGGGTTGGTCCCCTCGCCCCGGGAGGTCCCCGGAGGCGCACCAGATCCCGGAGAGGGAGACCGAAAGACACAAACACCTTGGAAAATAATGAGGAAATCCGAGACTTTGGCTCACAAACAGAGAGGGAACCCGCGGAACCCTCGGGGCCTCAGACCCCAAACCAATCAATAGATGACAACAACTTGAGCCAATCCCCGGCCCTTGGTTAATATGACGCATTTGACACCCACTGATGGGAGTCCAAAAGACTTGGGATGTCAGACTTACCTATGCAGACCTTACAAGGGTCACTATAGAAGGCGCCAAGCCTCTCTAATATATGACACCCGAGACTTGTCAGGCTTTCACTAATTGTAATTGATCCGACTATATGGAGGGGTCCACCACTCCACCCCAAGGACAGTCTGGTTTTGGTTGGGTATTTGGGCGACAGATGCTTCCGGGGTGGGAGTATGGGGAGGGGGGTGGTTGGGGGGTGGGGTTTTTGAAGTTAGTTTAGATAGGAATAGGAATAAGTTGGTTAGGTCTCTTATTATTTCATTGTTATGTTTGGAATGGTCGCCCCTGGGTCCACAGCCTGACACTCAGCCCTATGTAACACCTACGCAACTCATGCCTGGCACTCATTAACCCAGGTCCTTTCCTGGAACGTAAATGGCCTGTTGGACAAGATCAAGAGGTCAGCAGTATTTAACACTCTCCGCAGGTACTCCCCCTCAGTGGTCCTCTTGCAGGAAACTCACCTCCTTGGGACTAGGTGCCCCATGCTCATGCGGGGAGGATATGACAGAGTATACCACGCAGGCTTCTCCAGGGGCTCTAGAGGGGTAGCCATTTTACTTAATCGCTCTCTGCCTGTGGTGATCACAGCCACGCAGGTCGACCCACAGGGCAGATTTGTTGTGGCCACGGGGACTCTTCATGGAACACCGATAAACTTTATATCTGCGTATGCCCCCCCGACGAGACTTGATGCCTTCTTGCACTCGCTCCGCCGAGTGGTTGTGGGACTGCCCCAGGGGACCACCCTGTTGGGAGGGGACTTCAACACGGTTCTTGATCCCGATTTGGATGTATCCGGCGAGATCACGGCCAGTAGATTAGCCAGGGCTTCGGCTCTGACTGGTTGGACCGAGAGCCTTGGCCTTTGCGAGGTATGGAGAACCTGGCACCCTGGGGATCGTCGGTACACCCACACGTCGGCCGCCCACCAGACGCAATCCAGAATAGATCTGGTATTCATGTCCGCTCTGGACCTCTCAAGCGTCACAGGGACAGAGATAATTCCCCGGGGAGTTTCAGACCACGCACCGGTGCGGGTCCGCCTAGGTGGAGCAGATCCCTCCAGACGCCCGGTATGGCGCCTAAACGCATGGTACTTACAAGACAAAGACTACACCCAGGAGATCAGAAATCAACTAACCCAATATTTTGATCTGAATCTGGGGTCGGTCCGGTCCCCGGGAACATTATGGGCCGCCTGTAAGGCTACCCTTAGAGGGCATGCCAAGCACCTTCTCCGCTCCCGCGAGCGAGACAGGAACTCCCAGATCTCTGACCTGGAGGCTAGGGCCCTGAGACTGGAACGCCAACAAACGACCTCTTCGTCTGCCACTGCCCTGAGGCAGCTGACTATGGTCAGAGAAGAAATTAAACACATAATGCTAGACTCGGCTAGGTGCATGTGGAGAGCTTCGGTAGCCCGTATATATGGCTGGGGGGATAAAAATGGGAAGCTCCTGCACAGGCTGGCGGCTCGCCCTCTGGCCGGCAGGGTTATACCTGAGATTTTAGAACCCTCGGGCTCCCTCTCCAGGACACCTGCTGAAATTGCACAAAGCTTTGCCTCGTACTATGCCCGCCTCTATGCAATGCACCCCCGCCCTGCCATTGAGAAAGAGACCCCTCTTTTGAATGACGTCACTCTCCCCAGGATCTCCCTGGAGGCAAGAGATAGTTTCATCCAGTCTATTAGCCTCGCAGAGATCACCAGTGCAATTTCCGGCTTGGCATCGGGCAAAACTCCAGGCCCTGACGGACTCCCGGCAGAGCTATATAACAAATGCAGTGATATATTGGGTCCCCACTTACTCAATATGTATGGAGAAGCCGAGAAACTAGGCCGATTCCTCACCGAGATTGACCAAGCTACGATAGTTGTGATACCAAAAACCCAACCCCCATCGCGGCATTGTTCGGCATACCGACCCATCTCACTTCTGAATATTGAGATCAAAGTGCTTTCCTTGACCCTGGCCTCTAGATTGAAAGAGATAATGCCCACACTAGTGCACCCTGATCAATGGGGCTTTATGCCCACTCGTAGCACCAGGCACTGCATTAGGCGGCTGCATATGGCTCTGGCACATCGCAGGACTGTCACACACACCCTTGGCATTACTCTTACTGGACTTTGAAAAAGCCTTTGATACAGTGGATTGGTCCTACCTTGAATTGGTCCTGCAGAAAAATGGACTCGGCCCCAAATTCCGAGGCCTAGTGAGACTCCTGTATTCCAAACCGACAGCTCGAGTCCGGGTGAATGGAGTGGTCTCCGACCTGTTCCCTATTGGCTGCGGAACCCGGCAGGGTTGCCCGCTATCCCCATTGCTCTTCGCATTAATGATAGAGCCTCTTGCGATACTGCTGCGAGGAGATCCCCTGATCGAAGGCTGGTCCTGGCCCGCTTGCGCAGAGGACCGTGTGGCGCTATACGCAGATGATGTCCTCCTATATCTCTCCAACCCGGCTAAAAGTGGCCCCGCGTGCTAGAGATCCTGAGCCTTTTCGCAGAAGCCTCGGGGTTGATCCTGAATCCCGCCAAGTCCCTGTTGGTCCCCCTACACCGCTCCGGAGACTGTGTGGACTGGCAGCGGAATATTCCAGTGCGAAGAAACAGCTTTAAATACCTGGGAATATTTATTTCACTTCTCCCTGAGTTGACATGGGAACTTAATGTTACACCGTTAACCAGGAAAATTAGAAGCGATCTCCTACACTGGAGGACACTCCCTCTTAACCTGCTTGGTAGAATAGCGCTCTACAAGATGATGATCCTCCCTAGGCTCCTCTATCTCCTGCAAAATTTTCCCCATCCCATTCCTAGGAAATGGTTTGGGGAAATGGACTCATTGGCACGCCAATTTATATGGAGCGGAGCCCGCTCAAGGTTAGCACTCAAAACCTGCCAGAGAGATGTGTATGATGGAGGTTTGGGCATGTCTAATATCCATTACTACCACCTCGCGTCACAAATACTTGTAATTAATGACTGGATGGGGGGTGGGTGGACAGATCCGGCATACCGACTGGAGCTCCAAACGATGGGATACCCACGGATTTGGGACACCCTTTATGGAGGTCCGATCTCTCGAGACATCCCGGACGTGACCAAGGTGGTTCTGCAGGGATGGCGGACTGCTCAAAAAATCGACAGGGTGGTGGGGCCGTCTTACCCAACAGACCCCATTGTGGCAGGGGAGGCAATTGGTGGAGGTGGCGGGCCTGGAGGGGTTTCAGAATTGGGATAACATTGGCATCTCCACACTAGGCGATGTCTGGAATTGGTCACACATACAATCCTTCGAAGATCTCCAGAAAAACTTTTCATTAAATAAGACACAGTTCCACAGATACCTCCAGCTCCGACATGCCTTATCAGTACATATCCGAGTGGGAGAAACCATACCCGAGTGCAGCCCCATGGAGGCCAAGGCATTGATGGGGAGCTTGGGCAAGGGAGGTGTTTCCCAGATATATCGCACCCTGGTCTCCGGCACCTCGGGTTCCCTGGGGGTGCTTCGCCAGAGATGGGAGGGGTGGGTGGGCCCCATGGAAGAGGTGGAATGGAGTGAGGCGCTAATGGCCCCGCGTGCCCTGGCGATTGCTACCCGTCTTAGACTGATACAAACATTTTTTGCACACAGCATACCTCACACCTGACAAACTACACAGAGCGGGCCTCCGCCCCACTGCGGAGTGCCCCCGCTGCAGAAATCTCACAGCCGACTTCTTTCAAATGGGATGGACCTGCCCGGCCATGGTAGCCTATTGGGGAGCTGTCTTGGGGGAGGTTTCTGAGGTGTTGCAGGAGAATATAGAAAGAGAGCCTTTGCCCCTCCTTCTTGGGATCATGGGTGACACCGAACTAAGGAGACCGGATCGAATCTTCCTCGGGTTGGCGTGCTTAGTGGCTAAGAGGGATATAGTGGCAAACTGGAAGGCCAAGAGTGCCCCATCACTGGCTAAATGGAGACGGGGAGTGGATTGGTGCGCACAGAGTGAAAAACTTGTATATGAGGCTAGAGGATGTCCGGATAAATACAATAGGATATGGGGGAAATGGGAGACCGCAATAGGCACCTGAACAGCATGTCATCTCTAATATTAGTGCTGTCTGGGATCACAGGTTCGACCAATGTTGGGTGCCCGTTGGCATCGTGTTTTGATGTTTGTATCATGGTTTTCTTTCTTTTGCAAAAATCAATAAAAGTTCTTTATAAAAAAAAGATTGTGTGTTTGAAAATGCCACTTTTAGAAAGTGGGCATTTTCTTGCTTATACCATTTCTGTGACTCTGCTTGTTTGTAGATTCCCTGTCTGGGTCAGTTTGACAGTTGGGCTGGTTGCACCTCACACTAGACAGTGACACAAAGGGAGCTGGGGTGTAGTCTGCATTTCCTGATGAGCCATCTGTGCAAGGAGGGAGGGGAAGAGTGGTCACTTACACCTGAAAGGGCTGTGCCTGTCCTTACACAATGCAGTCTCCGACCCCCTGGTGAGTGTCCGGGGCCTGGCCTGGGCAAGGCAGGATTTCACATTCAAAAGAGACTTTACTTTGAAGTAGGCCTACTTCAAAGGAGAAATTGAGTACAAGAAGGGCACCCAAAACCACAGACTTTGGATCACTTCTGGACATCAAGAGGAACCTCTGCATAGAGAAGAGCTGAAGAGAAGTGCTGCCCTGCCTGTGACTGTGCTTTGTGGAGCTATCCTGCAGTTGCTGCTTCTGCCAGAGTAAGAGGGCAAAGACTGGACTTTGTGTGCCTTCCATCTTGTGAAGAAATCTCCAAGGGCCTGATTTAGAGCTTGCCTCCTGTTGTTTGAAGTCTCAGGGACAGCAAAGACTTCTTTCTGCCAGCACCTGAAGTCTCTGGAGAGACTCCTGCTCTGACAAGTGGTGCCCTATCCAGTCCCTGGGCCCCTGAAAGGAAAGCTGGTGTAAATCGACTTCGGACCGACACCGCTGTTGAATCCGGTGACGCTGCCTGCAACTGACTCCGTGATCTTCACTGGAATGCGACAACCTTTGCAGGCCCGACTCTGCTGCAGCCCCGCTGAAGTCCACGACTCCGTGGAAGTCGCCACACCACGTCATGACGGACGCCGCTCAAAGTGCGCGGATTCAACATTTCGCTCAGACGCCGCGATCCTCGACTTCGCGCATCGACTTGTTTTCACTCTTCACCAAAGGTACTGTACTTGGGGGTCTACGCGACTCCGTGTCCGGCGCCGCTGGTGTCGGCTTGTTGGGAACGACTCCATCACGACACCGTGTTAACACCTCATCAAAGCATTTTGTGTTTCTAAGCGCTATTTTGAGTTTAATCTTTAAAAATTCATAACTTGACTTGTGTATGTCGGATTTGTGTCGTTTGGTTCTTGGCGCTCTCTGGCCAATTACAGCCACTGGACGATTTGAACACCCCCCCCACATTGAGATTATTCATCTATCTAAATCACCTGAGCCCCAAATACTAGCGATCACTGGCGCTCTTTGATACTACGACCGCAGACAATCGTAGATCTGGGGACTTTGCCATGTCTTGAAGATGTCCCTGATCACCAGATTGGTTCTTTACACCGGAATTTAGGTGCTATCAATTGGATTATCCTTGTCCTGATGATGACCCTTTCTTGACTCACCTTATTACGGGGTCGAAACGTCGACATATCTCCAAAGAGTGTTTGAGACAAATACAAAGACATTTTGTGAACCTCCTGGACTGAAGGAGCCACTCGAAGTTCATAATTTTCTTAAAACCACACTCTGCACTGACTGTATATAACCTTCACTTACCTGCACTTCAGCACTTTCACTGTTTTTTAGGAGCACCTATTTAGCGAATGTGAAAATATAATATATACTCTCTCATGAACAAAATTACATGTTCAATCAATATTCACATGTAAAAACGTTTTGGATTAATATGATCAAAGTAATATATGAAGTAATAAATTTCTTTTGATATCCGATTTATGGTACACAGAGAATTTCTTCAGTCTTTTGTATCCCACGGAAGTCTAGGTTACTTTCCCCCTTGCACTGACCTCTAATGCAAACACATTTATTACCCTGGTCATAAGGGTTAGAGGGTATTGGCCTCATTGGTTTACCAACACCTCATCAAAGCGTTTTGTGTTTCTAAGCGCTATTTTAAGTTTAATCTTTAAAAATTCATAACTTGACTTGTGTATGTCGGATTTTTGTTGTTTTGGTCTTGTTTTGTTTAGATAAATATTTGCTATTGTTCTAAACTGGTGTTGTGTCATTCTGTAGTGTTTTCATGAAGTTACTGTGTGTGTTGGTACAAATACTTTATACCTAGCATTCTGAAGTTAAGCCTACTGCTCTGCCAAGCTACCAAGGGTGTAAGCAGGGGTTAGCTGAGGGTGATTCTCTTTTACCCTGACTAGAGTGAGGGTCCTTGCCTGAACAGGAGGTAACCTGACTGTCAACCAAAGACCCCATTGCTAACATTTCCATAAGCGTTGGCTGAGATACAGCCCAATATCCGCAGCTAGGCACTTTTCAAAAAACGCACCAGTTTTCATTGGAAAAAAATGACCACGTTGCGTTTTGGGGCGTTTCCTGTCACAGGGACTAGGCCTACCCACACAAGTGAGGTACCATTTTTAATCGGGAGACTTGGGGGAGCACAGAATAGAAGAACGCGTGTTATTGCAGATTGTCTCTCTCTACATCTGTGGCTTCCAAATGTAAGAGGAGTGTAAGAAAGAAGTCATTTTGAGAAATGTCCTGTAATTCACATGCTAGTATGGATACCCTCAAATTCAGAGACGTGCAAATAACCACTGCTTCTAAACTCCATATCTTGTGCCCATCTCAGAAATAGATAGTTTTCCCTGATACCTATTTTTCACTCTTATTTTGTCAAATGAATTGCTGTATACCAGGTATACAATAAAAACCCATTGCAAGATGCAGCTTATTTACTGTCTCTGGGTTCCTTGGGTTGTTAATGAACCTCCAAGCCCCATATATCCCCACAACTAGAAGGTCCAGCAGATATTGCTTTCAACAATCTGCCACAGCTGGAAAAAGTTACAGAAGAAAACATTCAGAAATGGCTGTTTTTTTCCAACTCAATTACAATATTTTTTTTATTTCAACTGTTACTTTCTGTAGTAATGACCCCTTGCTGAATTCAGAATGTTGTCTTCTTTTCAGAAATGTTTAGCCATCCGGGATTCACTATTCGTTTCACACTTATTTCTGTCACTAACTGGAAGGAGGCTGAAAGCACAATAGAAAATGAGTAAAAATGGGGTATGTCCGAGTAAAATGCCAAAACTCTGTTTAAAAATATAGTATTCTGATTTAAAATCTGACTGTCCCTGAAGGCTGGGAAGATGGTGATTTTAGCACTGCAACCCCTTTGTTGACCCCATTTGCATGGAAAAAAAACAGATGCTTTCTTCTGCAGCATTAATCCCCCCCCCCCCCAACAAGATCCCACATTTTAGCTGAGTTTCGACTAATTGCTCATTCTCCTCTGGGGGAACCCACAAACTGAGTGCCTGTAGAATTCCCCGGAAATTTGGGGGGGGGGGGGGGACACAAAATTGGTATGGATAGCTTATGTGGACAAAACGATATGGGGGCCTAAGCGTGAGCTACACCAAATACAAATAGACAAAAAAGGGCTCTGCAGTGGGGTGGGGGGGAAGGAGAGGCCCAGCAGCTAAGGGGTTAAGGACGATAATCCTTTGAAAAAATTACAGAGACAACTAATGTAGAAAATATCACTTATTTTTTGCCACTGCTTCCATTTAACTTAAAGTATCAGCAATGTGCATACTTCTACATTTTGCTTGTGAAAATGCAAAATTCCCACATGTGGCCACAACCTGGTCAACCCATGGAGGATGCAAGTTAGAACGTTCCCATAAAGACCTTCTATGACTGGACCATCAACAAATTGCAAGTACTGGAAGCCTTGGACTGCTTTTCATCTCCCCTTCAGACTGTGAAGGACACATTGTAACCAGTTAGCGGCACTGATTCAAATTGTTACAAAAGTTATAAAACGCTAAGATTTTATTATTGCTTTGAGCTGTGCTCTTATCCATTGGACGTTATGCTATCATGCCCTCGTGCTGCCAGGTTATGTGTCCACTTGAGTACTTTAGATCACTTCTACTAAGATTGATGAGAATAAGATTGAAGGGCAGCAAGAACAAGGGGAAATTCTAACTCCTGCCAGATACAATTTAAAGTTTGGGGTATAAACGCCATCATCTCAGATGGCCACAAAAAGAGAGGGTTAAATGGAGAGGCAAGGAAGGGTTGGGCTTCAACGAAGGCCTGGTCATGTCAATAAAATCAAAACAGTCTCACTGTAAACATCTGAAAGTGAAGAGTCCATAATACAAAAAGAAGACCTTCTCTGCATCCTGATTCAGAAAGTAACATGGGATATTCTAATTAGACGCACCAGGCAGGACATGACAAACTAGTCTTGTGTTTGGAGGTAAATGACCCCCTAAAAAAAAAAAAAAAAAAAAAAAACGCTCAACTTTCTTAAAGAGGCACAATAAAAACAGTGTGACTTCATGAGATGCCATAAAGCCTGTGTCTGTGAAACAAAAAATGTTTGTTCAATTAACAATACCAAGAGATCTCTTAAGTGGTCACATTTTTGAAGAGCTGGTATCCCATACACAAGTATATTCTGTGCAGCCCCAATATATTTCCTAAGAACCACCCTTAACACCACCTGCCAACTTGGGCCAGTCATTAGCAAGTCAAGGCTATCAACCACATAATGGTGACCAGAGTAAAAATTAAAAAACAAAGGACTACACAACTCTGGTAGAAAACCCAAAACACCCTGTTAGCCTAGCTTATCCAATGAGAGGCCAACCCGAGACCCGTTACCATTGTACCAATTGATATCTACATAGCAATGTCAGCTTGGTCATAGATCAACAATAACTAAACCGTTTGTGTTTTGCACAGCACTAACATCCCACCATACAGCTGCCTTAACACCCTGTGACAATATACATCAAATATGTAAAAAAAGCAAAAATGAAGCAATAAGTTTGCTTGTGTGTATATATGGTATTTATGATGCACACACATAGCTGAAAGGCAGCGGAATGCTGTTAAGGGTGCAAGGCAAAATCAAAGTTAACATGTGACTGAAGGGCTGGCTGGCTTTGAAGAGAGAAAATTAACTGTTATCAGAACATGAATGAGGTACTGTTATTGAAAGAGGTAGCTTCAGCTCTTCCAAGGTTGGAGGAGGGCTAGGGCCGTCTTGATGCGTACAAAGATGTTCCATATTCTGTGTGCACAGATGGAGAAGTATTGTTACTTTGTTCTCACATTCTTGCACTTCTTCCCCTCAAGACTGATGGTGTCTTGGCTGGCAGTGTGCCCAGAACCAAGGGAGAAGATGAACTTGCTGTCCAGATAGTGACAGGTGGAGTTTGGGATGCCATTCTAGTGAATGCAGCTAGTTTTGAAGATGATGCAGGCTGACGGGGTGAGGGACCTGGTGGATTTCAGGGTGGGAGAAGGTGGTTATATTTCTTCAGGCCTCTGATGAGGCATGGTGCTGCTTGCTGAATATCATTTAAGGGGCACCACTGGAGTCTGAAAGCTTTTGGAGTAGGGTACTGCCACCCAAATGCTGGTGTCCGAGGGCTTGAAAAGCAGTTTTGAAGTCAGTTTCTGACATTCTTTAGTAAAGAGAACTGTTATAAAAAGTTGAATTAGTTTGTCTTTCCAATGTGTTTCTCGGTGGTTTGGTCGAGGACCAGATTGAATTGGAAAGACTTGGCACAGGATGATAGTTTGGATTCCAAACAGTTCAGGTTCATGTCTTTGAACTACGTTTGAAACCATTGTTATTTGTTTTGGTGTGGTTAAGCTTCAAGTAGGTGCTGGACATCAAGGACTAGGAGAAATGCAAACAGTGTGAGGCAGAGGATGTCTAGATAAGACCATAAAATACAGTTGTGGGTCATCAACGCATTGGTGATTTTTGATCTTGTTATCTATGAATAAAGCACCAAGGGGCTCCATGTACAGCATGAAAAGGGCCAAGATGGAACTACAGGGAACACCATATGTGATTGAGATCATCAGGGAACTGATGTGCCAATGTGCGCTGACTGGTGTCAGTTGGATAGGCAGGCCTAGAACCAGTGAAAGAAGATTCCCATTAATCACATTCAAGACCTCAGGGTGCTGATGAGGGTGGGAGGATCAGCAGTGTCAAAGGCAGATAAGAGGCCAGAAAATACAAGGACAAAGGAGTCATCTTTTATCTGTGGTCAAGATTTACAATGCACAAAGTAGGCATCTCCATGCTGAAGAGTATCCAGAAGCCTGACTAAGAGTCGTACAAGAGATTGCTGGTGTTGATATGATCTTGACATTGTGCACAGATTGTTTTTATCAATGACAGAAAAGTAGACAAGTGACGGATTGATTGGTGGCAAGGTCATTAGGGTCTAGTGTGGGTTTCTTCAGGAAAGAGATTATCTGGCCCATTTTGAGTGAGGAAACAGTTAACTACCATGAGTAGATATGAGTGAGAGAAATTCTCCAGAGAGGGCTTTGATGAAGTATGAGGCCAAGATGGTGGTTTTGAGGGAGTTAAGGATGTTGGTGAGGTCTTGCAGAGACAGTAGTTCAAAAGAATGACCATGCAACAAGGAGGAGCGAGTGTCAGAGGAGAAGCATGTTTGCTTTGTTAATTCTTCAATGAAGTACTTGATGGCAATGCACTTGTCATTTGAGTATGGCATACGTTGTTTAGACAAGGGGTTGACGCAATGCTAGTTCTGAAGAATGAGCTGCTTCTGTTGTTAGTTTCTTTATCAGTATTCAGATAGTCATAATAAGAGTGACAAGTATGTGGTATATGCTGGCATGTGCTTCTCTGCCTCCGATGGGCCCCTCATCCATTCCTCTGACCCCAAAAAGAGCCCCCGAACAATCTGGTTCTATGCGTACGCCTGAGATTCTTACAGGGCTAAAATCTTTTTAACATTACTTTTTAATTTGCAGACAGGGATAGTTTCTGTCACCAGACATTTGTGCACCCAATCACACACTCATTTTCTAATCCCCTTTCTTTCTTTCTCCTGATCTAATATGTTCCTTCCTTCTTCAGCTCCTACTTTCCTCTACAGCTAATCGAACGCCTTTGAGCATAGCAGGCTAAAATTATCCATCATCACCCAAATCTATAACACACAACCGAATAAGTGCGCAATAGACAAAACTATCCATCCAATGGATTTCTGGAAGGCTGTAATTGGCTATCATCGGACATTCAACAGCATCCTCGACCCTACAAGGCTCAACACACAGCACCTTTTTAGGTCGAGCGTGCAAGTGCTCTGACTTGTTGTAATCTATCTGTGGGCTTTTAACCACGCCCACTGCGCGCCTATCACTAATTCATGGGCTTGCCTTTCAAAACTCTTTTGCTATCATTGGTAAATGCTTTATGTGTGTCCCTCTTTGGGGCAATTTTGTTACTGCCTTGGCCACCAATCCTGCTACATGGATAAATGCACGTTTAACTGCAAGTAAAATTCTTTTTCCTTTTGTGTCTCTCCTTCTCGCTTATGCTCATGGCAGCCATGGCGCTTTGAATTGGCTTGCTTATGTCAACTGTTTTACTTTTCAATTTATGCGGCAAGAAAAGTCCAGTTAGGACATTACAATGCTACTAGCTCTAACTCGAGCAAACGAAAGACCCATTGCGTTGCAGATGCTTGTTCATTACACTTAGCTGCAGTGGGATCAGACTCAGTTTACTGCCGCATTTCAGACAGGATTGATTACCCAACTGGGCATTTAACAAATCCTTACCAACTATAAAAACCAAACCACTGTACATAGTGTATCTCTGGAAATCCCAAATCTGAGCGAAAATGGTACCCAGATTAATAACACACTGATGCCATACTATTGGTCGAACGTGCTTTGCAAATGCTGAAAACAGCATAATGTTTGCATTTGATGATGTACACTAACTGAACAAAAGGACAAAAAGATGCAAGGTTTATTTTTGGATTGGTGCACATTTTTCATTGGGCTAAAATTCAGCAAAATGTACACAAAAATTTGAATCCCACATAAAAATGTAATTCCTAATGATGCAAAGAAAATATACTATTGGCTTGGAAATATTGTAACCTGAAGAAGTTGCTTAAACATCCGATGGTGCCTAAAACAATAAATAAAAGGTTAAAGAACAGAAACAAAAAAACACTGACAAAGTAAAGTATTGGCACAATAGCTCCTGCACGGAAATACACTTCTTTTTAGGCAGATGTGCACTTGTGATAGGGGAAAATGCAGCATTCACAGTAAAAGAGAAACAATGGCTTAGGTAGGCTGCTTCACAGTGGGTGTTGGCATCCCTTCGTCTTAACTAGCTGAATGCAAACAGGGGGTTTTAAAGCTGTATTGTGTAGGACAACAACAATGCTGCAGTTCCTCCTCCTTCCAGTGGTCTCTCCAGAAGTGAAGTTTAGGAGGGGACATACTGGCACATACTGGGCCACAGATAAAACTGGCAGAGCCATCTACAAAGTAGACATAGATCTATATATATATCTCCATAGAAATTTATGGCTGGGTGATTATAGGGGTTGGCTGCAGGGACAGGCTAGGCCCTACAGCCAACGCCAGTCGCACACAGCCTTCGGTCATTGGATTAATGTATAGTAATGAAAATTACTTTACATTTAAAAAAAAAAAAAAAAAAAAAAAAAAAGGATACAGGGATGTTAAAGTTAGGAAATAGAATTAAAGGTCAAAAGTACCATTATAGCAACTATAACTCAGTCCCCAAGGTAACTATAAATATATATATATATATATATATAGAGAGAGAGAGAGAGATATAAAAACATAGGTCAAAGTACCATTATAGTTAGGTGAATGTCAGTCACAACATTAACGTTTTGAGAATAACCAAAAAACTGAAATTCACCTCTTCTAGTTAGCAGCGCCAACTATAACTTGCACCCCACCACGCACTGCTTATGAACTTGCATACGGCATTACTCATGACATGTTCTATGATATAATTTATGACATCTCAAATGACATAATTGATGACATCACCAAATGAGTGAGTCAGTTTGTTTTATAGTTTATATAGTGGTGGTTAACTACCACGTTACTTTTCTACCTAATTTTGTACAGCTTGGGTGCAGCTATCTGTATAAGTGTTTACAAAATGTATGTCCTCCTACTGAACCATAGCTGTGTAGAGGTATTGAACATGTTATCAATCCTTGAACTGAGGTTTAACTCTGTGTGCAGGTGACAACTGGCTTGTGGTCATTAAGTTCCACACAATTTTTTTGGTACTAAAGAAAGAATTTCTAGCAGAGCAAAGGTTCTGCATACCAAGTATTGTAATATTGTAAGCAACCTTGACATATTAGACAGCATTGTCTCAGTATAACAATTACTTAACATAGCGGACTCTGTGCACCAGGCACTAACCAATGTACACATGCTTGTTTTGCTTCAGATAGGCTATCTGTAAAGTTTTTACCACAGTATGAAGGCTGCAGGTAGTGTGATCATTACCACCTTCAGCCCTTGGTTATTAAAGTGAAAATGCGCTTTGTGGGCAAGGTTTTCACAGAGTGTATACTGTGCTTAGTAGATATTTTTTAATACTTTGTGGTATATTTCTCAGAGTTTCACTGTCTACAGTGTAGTAGAGAGTAAACTCTATATAAAAAGTGTTAACAGTACCCACTTTTCTACTCATATCTGCTTAATTTCTCAATGTAAGGTCAGTGACTGTCAGGGGTCTGATACAGGTAAAGACTGTCCGTAGTAGGGCATTATTATGTAACAGGGCTCGGGTACCTGGAGGAACTTGGTTTTCCATGAACAGTTATCTACAGAGTGAACACCATGTGCAGGATAGTTTACCCCTCTATCTGTGGTTAGTAGTTAATGCGAAATAGGCTTCCCCTGAAGTGTATAGTATTGGGTTAATGTTGCAAATAACACAAGCTTGCTTTACCTATGGTGCTTGTATGTACAACAGCAATAAAGACAATTCATATTCTTCTGATCTATTTTGCACTTAATTTCATAGCTCTAAAGGTATACCCGTTTATAAAAGAATGTGTACAAAAAAGCTTGGATGAGGTCATCAGAGATGTCATCAATTACATCATTTGAGATGTCAGTGATGTCAAAAAACATTTCTTGAGTGAAGTCATATGCAAGGTCATAAACAGTGCATGGGAATGGCACGAGTTAGTTAGTGCTGCTAAGTATAAGTTCTGAATTTCTGTGGTTTATATAGTTCAAAATATTAACGCTGTCACTGAGAAATTCACATAACTATAACTTTAATCTTTGTTTTCTTATCGTGAATATCTAGTTTTTTGTTTTTTTTTAAGGAAATTAATTCATTTTGTGAGAGTATGTATGGTAGAATGACTGCACAGTACATGTTGTGTACAGATGATTTTGAAAAGGAATGCATTTTATTGTACCATAAAAGGCTATGATTCGCAGTTTGCTAAATATTTCTAAAAAATGTGTGAGTGTTAAACATAATGATGTTGCAATATTTGAGTAGAGATTGTGTATTTGCTCGGTTCTTCTAACACTCGCATTGAGACGTGTTACCAGCAATCTATTTTTGAGATGCCACTACTCTTGCATAAGGTTTGTGGGACACTCGTAAGATCGTAGACTTCTATATTTCATTGTAATCTATTATCATGTTTTCAGTTATTTAATGCTAATCTATGATAGAATGGTTAATAAAAGATGGTTGCATATTTACTTACAGGGGTGTGGAATTTAATACAATATCTACTTGTCCATGGGTCAGGTTGTTTCATAAATCTAAGTGACCTGTAAAGAAAATCTACTTGTCCCTTTGGTGCCATGTAGTGCGGCAACAAATTATGGCAGCAGTCTCACTATATAAGAGCTCTGATAATAGCCTCTGATTATGCCAGGTTTAATACTATAGTAGAGCATGAATACTAGCAGTTTCCTTATCTTGCCACCTTTCTGGCGATCTATATACTACGGCTGGACAAAGCAGTAAGCAATAGTTCCAGGGTTGGAATGCCTTTGAGTCTGTGCAAACCTTAAGCATGTTTTAAGGATTTTTACCAGTGTTTCTCTAATCTTTCCCATACTGAGAAAGACTTGAAATTTACTCCTGACAAAACCAGAAGTAAAAGTTCTTCCAGGGTTGGGGGAAAAAGTGTTGGAGGGAAAATTAACTTGTAAACAATCAATAGACTTTTGTATAAGCAAATCTGCATGTACACGTTTTCTCAAGCTAAGATACAGTTCACAAATAGTTTCTAGGAGTATGATTTCCCAGTCTTTTTCTGTAAATCCTTGTGAATTCATGAAAGAGATAATTCTGCACTAATGCAAAGTCCTATAACATGGGTGCAATTTTGTGACTTTCGTAAGAATTGGGCCCCCAAATCAAGCCTGACGTTAACCAAGACCTTTTGTTTTCATTAAGATTATATTTCTCTCTCTATCCGTCTATTGTCTGGCTTTACTTTGAGTGATAGATAATACTCCGCCCTATTACAAAGCGCATATTGGCACACAGAGTAGGTTTGTTCAGTGCCTAGAACTAATGTGGCAATGTGTGCTTTTTGAGAAAAAGCAAAACTTTTTTTCTTTTTTTTTGCTTTTGCCAATGCTTGTTACAATGGTGAGGGCCTGCCAGCTCCCACAACAAAGTTTTACGAAAGTCATGTCCAAACAAGACACGCATTGACAAAAACCAAAATACTGACCACCATTTTCGAATCGGTTGGGTTTGCCAATGCCTGTTTATTGGCATGTTTCACATAATCTTATTAAAACAGGTTACTCTGGTTTTTCATTTTGAATATTTTTTGGAAATACTAGCATACATCAAAGTATTTTACTAAATGATGCTTCAAAAATTGGTATAAAATTTTGCAAGAATTTTGCAAAATCTTTTTTTCCTAGATGCATTCTTTATCTGAACATTTTATTTTGAAAGCAAGTCATCAATCTTGATTACAAGCTTCTACAAACATTTGCATCCAAGCAGAGGGCAATCTGGGGGCATTATAGGTAGCCTCGTATTGTAAAAAAAATAAATTAAAAAAACTTTCCAAACGTGGGTGTACATTTTTCTTTTTTTTTAACTGGAACCACTGTAAGTTGTGCAGTCCGAGCTTACCACATTTATTTAAAGCGCTCATCCTAATAATAAAGGCTTTGCATTAATGAACCATAAATAAAGGTTCAAACAGCATTAACACATGGATGCAAGCATTACCTCAACTGCAGACAGGTCCCTTGCCATTAAACTGGCAGCCAAAGTTTGTGCTGCTGGGAGTTGGGACCACTTGTCCCAAGGGCAAAATAAATAAGAAAAACTTGCTGACCTTGAACAATATATGTCCTGGGCGTAGATCTATAGGAATTCCACACCCCTGATGTTTTTTTATTTCTTTTTTTATATAAAGAGTGTGTGAACGGACTAACTTCTACTTTCAGACCTCTCTCTCAGAGAGGGGTGTGAGCATGGACTGGCCTCCCCTTTCAGACCTCTGTCAGATGACAGGTGTGTGTAGCAGTGGATGGAGAGACTGGCCTCTCCTATCGGACCTCTCTCTCAGATGACATCTGTGTATAGTGGTGTGTGGGGAGCAACTCCCTCTCTCCTGTCAGATCTCTCTATCAGATGAAGGGTGTGCCTAGTAGAGTGTGCGGATGGACTGAACTCACTTTCGTACCTCTCACTCAGATAACAGGTGTGCGATGTAGGGGGTGTGGGTGAGCAGGCCTCACCTTTCAGACCACTTTCTCAGATGACGGATGTGCGCAGTAGGGTGAGTGGGTGGACTGGCCTCTCCTTTCAGACCTCTCTCAGATGAGGGGTAGAAGTAATAGGAAGTGTGGGGAGAGACTAGCTTCTCTGCTAAGACCCACCTCTTGGATGATGGTGGCTTTTCTCCCCGCTAACACCCCTCTATTTGATGATGACTGTGCATACTAGGGTGTGGGAAGAGAATGAACGCTACTCACAACTGTTACCAAACCAATGGGTAAGGACAGACTGATAAACATCTCCAGTAATGCTCCTTCCTACAGTAACAAGTATGCATACTACAATGTACTGAAAGATCACCTACTCCTCCCTACTTTTCAAATTACTGAAACTTGCAAGATCATAGCATTTTTTGAAAATAAGGATTAACCTTCTATTCATCACAGTACTTCTCACAAACTTCCTCTCAATACCAAGTGCCACAATGTGCATTCCTACACGTACAGTGTATTGAGAACTCACCTACTCCTTTTTACTATTCATGACCCCTTAAGAATAATACGTGTGTGTGTATGTATGTATGTATATTACACACACACACACACACACACACACACACACACATAAGGGATAAAGTACTCCCCCCGCACATTATAAGTGACAGGTCACCCAGGAGTTCCTTGACCATGTAGAGGAGTAAGGCCGAAGGACGAGTCCTTTATAAAAATTAAGGAACTCCGAGGTGACTTTGCAGTATCCTTTTCATGTTCAGCAGGGTGTACATCATTTCTTATAATATATGGTCACCCCATCACATTTCCTACCAATCACTTAATTCCTTGGAGCATTTCTCTTTTATGTGAAAGAAAAAGCATCTTTGTAAACATGAAAAATAAAAATAGATTCTCCAGACATAAATTATCACTTTTGCTGCTGGGTGCCCCAACCCCTAATCCCAAGAATGCTAAGCCCTCTTTTGGCTATTTGGGATAGATCATGTTTAAGCGTCCATATAAAATATCCACACCAAATTCATATTTCTTTTTCCCCCTCAACAACCTGGGGATTCCAAAGCTACCAAGGGTTTGTGAGTTTCCCTGGAGGGAACTGAGAAAATGGTCAAAAGTATTTGGGGGGGGGGGGGGAGGGGTGGGGGGGCTAGGAAAAAAGTGCTCCACAAAAATGTGACTTTTTTCCTGAAAAATGGCACCAACAAATGGTTTGGTGTACTAATGTCGCTATTTTTTTAAGCTTTCATGAATAAGTAGAGCTGAATTTAAAAAAAAAAGTATTTTATCACCACAAATTTGGCATTTTTCAGAGGCAGTCTGTTTTTCCTATTGTTTGTGCTCTCAGCCTACTTCCAGTTTGTGGTAGACACCTGGGTGATCCTGGAAAGCTAGATTTCTGAAAACTAGACACAATTCTGAGTTCAACAAGGGGTCATTTGTGTAGCTCCCTTGAAATTTTCTCAAATAAATTACCAGTGGATTAAAAATAAATATTGAAAACTAGTAGGAAAAATGGCTATTTGTGAAAACATTTTCGTTTGTAACTTCTTGTCATCATGGCCGATTTACAAAAGCGATACGACAGTATGTCCGCTTCACCCTTCTGGTCGTGCGGATATATAGGGTTTGTGGGTTTTCCAAAAACAAGGTACCCACAGCCAATAACTGAATTGCACCTTACAATGGTTTCTCATTGTGTACAGGGTATAGATAAAAGTATATGGTAAAATACAGAGTGAAAAAATGTGTATCAAGGAAATGTATGCATTTCTAAAATAGACATCAAATATGTAGTTTAGGAGCAATGGTTATTTGTATATGTCTGAGGTTGTGTGCCCCTATATTAGCATGTGATTCAGATGACATTTTTCAAAATGTATTTTTTTCTGACACACTGACTTACATTTGGAAGGCACAAATGCAGAGAAACACAATTGGTAATTAATATTCTACTGTGCTGTATTTGCAAATGTCTCCTGATAAAAAATATATTAAAAAAAAATTACGATATCTCACTTGTGCAGGTAGGGCTAATGTCTGCGACAGGAAAGGCCCCAAAACGCAATTGGGGCATACCACATGTTTCCAATGGGCACTGATCCCTTTTTCTAATGTGGCCAGCTGTAGATTTTGCACTCCAGCTCAGTCGGTATCAAGGGAAACCTAGCAAACTCATACATTGAAAACTAGGCACCTAGATGATCCAAATGGGTGACCTATGTGTCTTCTACTAGATCGTCCTACCCAGAATTCCTTGCAAACCTCAAAGTTTAACTAAAGTACATATTTGTCTCACATTCTTGTGAGGAAAACATATTACAACTCGCATTGACTCTGGTTTGATGTGTACTTGTCAGCCCAGCCATACAAGTGGGGTAGCATTTTTATTGGGAAAAGTGAGAGGAGGACTGGGGATAGGAATGTTATGGATCCCTCAGGGTGCCAGAAGTTTACCTCATAAAAATACAAGAAAAAAAAGTGTGATTTAAGTCAAAGTTTGAAACTAGCACAGCATTGTAGTAGGAAAATGTTGTAGGATTCACACGAGGCACCCCACCCTTGACTACCCCAGATGTCTAGTTTTTAGGGAATGTCTGGGTTTGGTGGGCTCCCTGTGTGGCCACAGAGCCCAGGTCCAAACACCGGAACTAACTATTGATGAATTCCCCACATTGCGTTTTGGGGCATTGTGTATCACGGACGCTAGGACCAGCCACACAAACGGGGTAAGACGTTTATTGAGACAGGTAGAGGAAGGCACCATAGTATGCATTTTATGGATCTCAGATTTCTTGAAGTTTATGTCACTGAAGCACAGGGTACAGTGTGATGACTGGGTGAGCTGTTCCTACGACCTGCAGCAATAAAACAAAAACCTCCCTGGTGTCTCATGGGTTCTTTGTGCCCCCCAATTCCCCACCCCGCCACCCAGGTGGGCAGATATAAAAACCTCTTATCAGCCAACTCCTCCCCGCCCCCACCCCCTCCCACCCCACCCCAGGGAGCTAGAAAGACCTCTGTGGTCATTTGAGGGATGGGCAGAAGCGTGAACAGGAAACCATGACTCAATTGATCAATTTAAAAAAAAAAAAACTGGTGTCTAATGAGCTCTCTGCCTCCCAACAACAGATTGGAGGTGATTGCCCCCAATATGCCCTCTGGGCACAGAAAGACTTCTGGACCAGGGGAGGGAGGGGGCACTGGCTGATTGCAAAAGGGAAGCAAACCCCTCAAGGCCCACTACCAGGTCGTCTAGTCTGCTTCATGTCCACTGCCAGAGGGTGGATTGAAAAAAAAAAAAAACTATCTGCCCCCAACGGTTGTGCAGAAAGACTGCTTGGGTCTTTTTTGGGGTGGAGTCTAGTCCTGATGTCTGTGTGGTTAGCCCCCACACACGTATGCACCTATAAAAATCCCTGGTTTCTAGTGGGCTTTCAGATTGGAACTATTAACCTTCAATCTGCCCCCAGTGGTGGCGGGACCCAGCCAATTGCGAGCTGGCAGCTCCCCCCTCAAAAACTAGCCCCTGGTGTTCAAGTGGGTGGATCCCCGATTGGGGTTCACCCTCCTACGGTGATCCCCAAGCAGGGTTTCACTAGGGAAAGGTACCATTGGAAAGGGCAAATTGTCCCCTTACCAATGATATCTGTCCTGTCTGTATCTGTGCCCAGGGGTCTGAGATATGCCCCTGAGCACTGATGTAGTAAAGGTGAAATGAACTGATTAGTTAATTTCACTTTCATTTTCTCTGCAATGACATAAGCACGCAGATCGTCAATACGGACAAGACAAGAAAAAAAAACAAAGAAAAAAATCACACTACACACCCTTGGGTGCTGGAGGGATTTCCTGCCTCTACTGCCAGGACACATACAGGAGCCATCCTCAGGCACCTGATAAAAAGTCACAATTATACCTTTTATGCAAAAAACACTCTCTGCAATGAATGTTAGTTGAACAAATGAATGTGACTGGCAAACTGCAGTGTCTGTTTAGGTCAAAGCCTATCAGGCAGCACAGCTGTCTGGTTGCTAAAAAGACTTCTTGGTGACTTCTGAAAGCTTCCCTGGAAATGGACTCCAGCCATTACTTCCCACTGGCTTTGAGGTTTGTAACTCACATTTGCTTGCTTTCTATTTGCTGGCATTATTTGTTTTATTCTGTCCAGAATGTCTTTGTCACTCTCATTGAGCATAGCCTGTTTGCCACTGCTCCTTGTATTCTTCCACGAGTACTCACTTTCTGTAAAAACAGGCCTTTAAACTGTATTCTTATCTTGTCACATTTGTTGTGCATTCAAAGACAGAGGTCAAATGTCAGGCTTGGTCTTCTAAGGGAGCTCGCTGTTTACTTTTCATTACTTGACTTCAAAGCGAAAGGATTTATATGACAATCTTGCTGGATACAAGGGGGTTGGAAGTTTTATTTTTTTCTAGCACACAACAAAATTTAAATGTCTGTAAATAAACAGTGCAAATATTTCAGAATATACCAGCATTGGGAAAGCACAAATAAAGCACAT
Organism: Pleurodeles waltl; assembly: GCF_031143425.1. NCBI lineage: Eukaryota > Metazoa > Chordata > Amphibia > Caudata > Salamandridae > Pleurodeles > Pleurodeles waltl. The sequence goes on along the minus strand of NC_090448.1, from coordinate 233,585,663 downwards.
TTTTGTTATTCTATGTGGTAAAACAAATATTTTAGTACAATCAAAACAAATCAATACAGTTTGTGCACTCAATAGTTTTAGCAATAAAACTGTTTGTGCAAATATAATGGTCATTTTAATTGAAAGCGTGTTGTTTGCATCGGCAGTGCACTACCACACCATGGATACGCCAGTTTAAGCCACTCCTCTAAACTCCACAAAAGACTATCTTCTCTCTAGGACAGTCTACACCAATCAACTGTACACCCTATGTCACTCCACTAGATTCTATGTCACTCCACAACACTCTTCTCCACTCTGTGCCACTAAGCAATTCCCCTCTACAATGCTCGTTCTACACCACCATGCCACTGCACAACAATCTACTCCACTGTTCATCACTATGCAACACTCTATGCCAACCCACTGTGCAACATTCTACATGCCTCCACTGTACAACACGCCACTCTACTCCAATTACATCACTTTACTCTATGGTACTCCATTGTACGGCACACTGCACCATTCTATGCCACTCCACGACACACTTCTCCACTCTATGCCCCTAGACTCCCCGCTACGCTAGTAACTTTTAGCTAAGCAGTACAGCAGCCACGCTGGTGTTCTGCGTCGCTGACAGGACGGTTGAAGCGCTAGATGATTTGGGCTTGTGGGAGATATTTTTGTAAGACAACATTTTATCATTTATCTCTCTCCCTGTGCTGCAAGAGCTGCCTTTTGTTGAAAAGTCATCAGTATGACCCGCCTAAAAGAATGTCAGTTAATTAAGCATATTGACCAACCAGCTCTTTAGGAGGTCTCTGCTGAAAAACCGGGCCATCGAAACTGTTGCAAACTAAACCATTTATTTACCTGTCAGTCCCAATGCCCAGAGACACCAAGGGTGATCACTGAGAAGCACACAACACAGACAGCACACCATGCCTCACTCTACGGTACACCAATTGCTCGGAACAACCGGACAGGCCCAATAAACAACTTATGTACTACTTCAGACCCTCGTGCCTTGGGTCCTCACGGACTGACACTGTGCCTTCAGACAACATGATTGGGGAACTCCTGGTGCACAGATGACAGACAACATGGCTTAAAATGCACAGCTTTTTTGACACATTGCCACAAGCGTAAGTAAAGCGAAGACTTGGCATACATAACCCCAAGGACTAACTTCACAACTACCATGCACAAAGAATATCACATATTCAACCACCCCCGGTGTACGAGATATTCTATCACATGTTGGTGATGTATGTGGTCTAACTGCACAAATGCATGATAAAGGAGAGTATAAGTGGCTAATTCAGCAGCCTTCATAGCTTTAAAGTGGCCCAAGTAATATGGAACATACAGCAATCTCGGATTTGTAGTTTCTCTTTCTACATCACTGCCATGCAGTTTCATTTGTATGGTGTGTTACGCTTCTGACGCGGTACCAGGCCTTCTGCGAATACATGCATAATAGCGAGGGAAGATACTTAAATGAGATTTTTACTTTAAGAAAACATCTTCGCCACCTCCCCTTTTGCCATGTAGACACTGGGTTACTCCAAGCTGTGTTTTAAAGTGCTGCCCTACGCTTGGCACATAGCAGACTAGGGCTGTTAATGTTTAAATATTTAAATAATCTTTACACTCGGACTTGCATGTTTAAGTTGTCTGTCCGAACATGAAGCACTAAGTATATAAAATTGTTTCTTTCTACTACTTATATCCTCAGATTGCTGGCTTTCCTGGAAACCCTTCTTTCACTTTACTCTAAACCCCTGCCTGAAAAAAATGACCTTGGCTTACTTCTGCATGATTCCTGTCATTTTTTTTCTTCAAAGTGACCTTCTCCTCGCCTTCCACCCTCTACAAACGTTCTATTTCTGAGTGCAGTCTTCTCAGTCTCATGCCTGTCTGCCTTAATGTTTCTTATTGTTTTCTGTACACAACTCATTTAGACCATAAGCCTTTCCATGCGTTTGCGATACATGCCTCAGTGTTTTAAGGTTTCCTGTGTCGGAGATCTTTGGAAACATTACAGAACTGTTCTATCGAGGTCTGCGGTGTCTAACACAGCTGAACACGTGGTTCGTAGCTCTGCATCCGTTAAATGCATTACGCACTGGTCTGGGAGCGATGCACGTACCTGAGATCAGTTGTGTGCACGTGGGAGAGACCATAATGTGCTTTAGCGACTGTAACTCTGAGCTGTGCCTCGGGCACACACAGTGCAGACTGGCGGCAGATTCACGCTCCTGCTGCAGACATGCTCTGCTTCCTGTCACCTCGCCGTGCCCTCCCGGCCCTTAAACCCCACACTCACCATCGATAGCAGCCCTCCGTGGCCTCCAGCGTGAAGTTGATTCTCGTACCCCGGGCGTAGGGTAGCAGCACCTTGGGGATGTTCAGCTTGGAGGCCAGTGCCAGTGAGAGTAGCGGAAGCAGGTACAGTGGAAGACAGCGATGTGGCGCGCTGCGTGGCTGGGCCATGCTGCTCACCGTGACCGAGACGCGCAGAGCCCGGGAGCCCCTCGACCACCTGCAGAAGCAATCAACTCCCCAAACCCGCTATCCTCGAATCATAGGAGCCCTGTACAGACTAAGGAGAGCCGTAGCCGAGCCTGGTACAGGAGGCGGAATATAGATGGAAGCTGCCGCACGTTGCACTTGTCCCTTTGCTTGCAGAGGTTGTTCCTGGGGCTCGTAGGAGCAGGCCGGGAGTCACTGTATTGTTTTCAAAGCTGTGCCTACAGAGGACGAGTCTCCCTCTGGAAAAGAAAATACCCGCCTTTTGCCGCTATTAGAGCGACGTCAGGACCAGGGTAGGGGCAGGAAGCTGGGAGGCGCACGGGGGCTTAGAGAGTGGGAGGTGCCCGTTCGAGGAGGCTGGGCCTGCCCGGGGCGGTGCGCGGCTTATCAAGCGTGGGGGAGGCGGTTACTGTTCCTGCAGCCTTGGGCCGGTACGGCCGTGAGGGCTTTCTGCGCAGGCTCCCCCCCCCCCCCCCCCGGCAGCTGTAAACAGGCAAAGCCTGGCTGCTCCCAACACGAGGCACATATGGGCCACGAGTGACAGACATAGCAATGAAAACTGAAGCAGCGTTATCCCTTTAGCCTCGAATATAGGCGTCTGCTTGCGAAATGTTAGAGCAGACTGCTTCCTGCGCGAACAGCCTTGGGCGAGGAAACGCACGCGGCTGCTTCCCTCACAGGTAGTCTGGCACGAGCCAGGGCCGAGGGCATTTTTCTGACGCACGTATGGGAGAACAAAGGTAATTGCAGCAGGTGTGCTCAGAAGTTCAAGGGTAAGATGCCCAGAGGTGGGCTCGTAATTGTAACGGGTCTGAAAAACATCCTGGAAATCGCCAACCCTATTCTATTTACCCGAAACACCTGCATGCCCTTGTTTTAAATTCATGGCGTTTGTCATTATGACTAACTGTCAATTTCAGTTGTATTTTGTGCGCATATTTCTCACTTCTCATCCTCCATGAGAGAAGACAAGGCAAGAGCTCACTCACACCCACTGCTTTAAATGTACAGGTAATGAGTCCCTGCACTTCTTTCTTTTGAAAGGGAGAGCATCTGCGCTTTTCAGCACTTCTGAAATCCATTTAAACTGAAGAGAATCAGCACTTCTCTCAGAGCAAGGAAAGGTACTCCTGATAGTGAGTTCCAGTTCTTCTGTATTCCATTTTAAGCAGTGTTCGCACTTAACATCAAAATGTTTTCCGTATATTGTCAGAACAGATACACAGTCCTCCACGGTGTAGCCTACTGCCGGAAAATACTCTACGGTGTCTTGCAAACCTATACGAAGCCCCAGGTGAATATTGCAACACAAGTATAATTAGTACCTGCTTACAGTGTCTGCTTAAGGATTTTTTTTAGGTCTGAGGTGGGATATATGTTTGGGTCCCCTTTTTGGAACAACTTTCGATTTTATTACAGGTTCTCTGCGAATTCAGGCCTGCATGACACAAAGCAATATTGGATTATACATACTCAAACTTTCAAAGAAAATCAGCTAACGTATGTCTTGGTCAGGGACCCACAATCATTAAAATGCCACTGGGTAGAGAGAGTCCGAGAGAGAGGTTGACAAATAGAGGTTCTGGTTAAGGAATGGACAAAGGTGAGACAGAGTGAGTGAAAGATCACATTAGTAGGTCCCCCTTGGAAGCGGGGGACCATGGGCAATCGCCCACTTTGCCCATGCCTTAAAACGTCTTTGCCTACTTATTATTCTGTGATTGTCACAGACACGATTAATTATTTCTAAATATAGGAAAAAAATGGTATGCTTTACCGTAATTTTAAATTGCAGCAGCTGTACCAGAGTTGTGGATTCCTTACTTTTCAATTTTCTCTTACTTGTGCTTCACAGGGACTGTCTCGGAACTACTTTACATCTAGATGAGGAAATGAGACATCTAGGGCACAAAAGCTCCATCCAAAAAGGACTTTTATGGAATTACATCAAATAAGGGCTTAAACCTGCTAATCTGTATAGGGCTTTAGAAAGCAGCTGACTTTTTTTAAATACTAAAATGCACTAGAAATATAGTCATCCAGTAAATGACACAGGGTATTAAATTATCCAGTCCCTGGCTTTCATTTATCAACAATGAGCATTTTTGTGATTTGTAGTCTAAGGCCTGCTGAATTTGAAAAGTGCCAGAGTATATTCATTTGTAAATGAAATCCTAAATTCTGGAGAACTTGTCCAGGTTCATGTGTCCTGGTACCTCTGTCTGAAATTGCAGATGAAAAGAAACGATAACATGACTTGTTATTGCAACTCTGTGAACTTTTTACTGATACATTAACAACAGTTGCCCCATATGATACAGAATGTCTTTTCAAAATGCCCCCTAAAGAATTCTTTAGCACCCAATAAAAACTTGATAACTTTGATGCAATTTCAATGTTGATGGAAAAGCCTACTTGTATAATACTCACTGTTGGCTGAAAGTGTAAAGAGGTATTTGAATGCTGTTCTTTTTATCTGGGTCTGTCTCGCATGCGGCAGCATCCCAGAATATATAAAGTGTCACTATACAGTTGTAGCACTCGGATTGCTCTTCTGAAGATACTTCATACTTTAAAACTGTTGCTTGTGAGTTTGATATTTAAGAGGGTAATCCATAAAAGTGAATGAAGGGTAACTACGTTTAGGAGGATCCTGCAGGTCTGCAAACACTGTGGACTGTATACAGTTTGTAGAGGCATGTGGCTTTTAGAAGCGTGAATATAATTGAAAAGAAGGTGACATACTGCAAATGAGCATGTATTGACAAATAGGGTACTAGAATTTGCAGAAGTATCCCTTAATTTCATTTTCCTTCACTTATAATGCAGGCAGATTGGCACTTCATGGATAAAACACATATTTTGCACAGATGTTTTGATTAAAACAACATTCTCGTGGTTACTGGTGCCATCTTCCCACAAAAGGAGTCTTCCTATCCAGTGCCTGTGGCGTCCATGCTCTGTTGTGACACTGTGAGCTCTTGCCCATTTGGGCCATGTCAAGGCATGATTCCTTGCTTCTTTGGCCTGCACTGTAATAACCCACCCACAGTGCCCTAACAGTGTATTGTATTTTTCCCAGAATTACTCTGCCATAGTGAGCTCCTTTAGCAGTAGTGTCCTTTCGAGTGTAGGCTTTGCCTTTGCGGTGCACTATCAAAGTGGCCTCTCAGCAGCGCAGTGTCTGTGCCCAATATTTTGCACACTACGTCAACAGTGCCATGATGGTTTGACATCCTTCAAACCAGAGCCTTCAGGATATGATCTCCCTTCCAATTTTTCTTTTCGTGTCAGGGGCCTGTCAGAAGTATTGTTAGTTTATGTTTTATTTTTGCAATGTTATTTTGTGCAGACCAAGCCAGTGATGTCGGAGTGCTTTACAAATTCCATAAACTGTAAAATAAATACCTATACAATTATGCCTAATGGTACACATTTCTTTAGTGTTTCGAAAATGCTGCTGGGTATGATTCCGTTCTTGATTCTGAGATACTCCACTTGTACAGTATAGATTCAGATGAAAGACCCCAAATAATTAGGTTATAGCAAAAGTAACATAGTGTCTGAAATGTAAGAGATGAGTTTCAAATCTCAAGCATATTGAAAGCTATTATGACCTTTTTTGGGCAGAACCATAGGAACTCTTCTATTGAAAATGTACCTTAGAGCTGTGCTGAGATTGGGAGAGCTGTTGTTCCATAATCTTCTAGGTGCTGCCCTGAAGGGGACTGGCTGAGTGTTTTCAGGTTACATTTTGGAATAAATGGTATCAGAAATTCTTTGTTTCCGGAGTTTCTCTCTTTGCCAAGGACCTGTAGCTGTCTGCAACATTAGCCTACGTCTTTCTAAGCCTTTAAAATAAAAAAATACGCTGAAAAACACATCTACAAGATTATTCTTTAGAGGGTGACAATTTCACTCCTCGTAAGACATACTTAGAGCATTGCACTCTGCCCATTCCAAAGGAGAAATAGGATTGTTTTTATTCATCACAGACATTTTGTGTCCCCCTCAACAACTTAAACACAAATAAGCCAGATTCCAGCCATCGATTGGTTTAAACCAAACTATTTGTAGGGACCAAGTTTAAACAAGGTAAATCAAACACATAAAAAAAAAAAGGGAAATATGCCTAAAGTTGGAGGTATTTCTGAGTTGCTTTAATAGTGCCAACATACACTTGATAGGTTGAATGTCTGCACTATCCCAATATCCACATTCTTGGAGTTAATGATGTTAGACTTTTTTTTTAGGAATGCATGCTTTTCTTGGGAGGAGTGACTATTAGTTGGGAGTCACGCATGGGACTCTCAGTAAGTGCCTTATTGGTGTAGGCTTCCTTCTTTCTGTACCCTATTTCACTGCAGTGTTACTGCACACAGTGCCATCAGACACCAGCACTGTGAGTACCTCCAGTAGTGCAGTGTCAGTGCTACAGGACCAAGGTGTGTCAGATTTCTTCCAGCAATGCCCAGATATTCCCTGCCTCAGTGTACCTTTCACCAAGCATTGGCCTGTTACTATGAACTTTATCTCTGCAGTTTCCTGCCAGTGTTGACATTCCTACACCACTGCTGTATCAGAGCTGCATGACTGCAAAAATTTAAACTTCCTCCTGCAGAACTTGCCTGGTTATACAATAAACCAACAGCACAAGTTTCCTCCGGTGCTTTTCCTTCAAAGTTATAACACACCCCCCACAGGCACTTCCTCCAGAAGTCCTCTGTCAGTGCTCTAAACCAGTGTTATTTCTTTTTAACACAAGAGACCTGTACCTCTTATAGAACCTGTCAGTGTGAGCTTCCCCCACCTGTGTCCTGCTTGGTACAGGACCTATCATCATACTTAAGTAGTGCCCTTGTCAGTCAATTAAGACAGTAGGACCCAGCAGTATGAGGCTCCTCCTGTCAGTGCCTCATCTGTGCTGTAGGAGTCCATTAAAGCATCCTTGAACCATTTCCCCATCAGTGCTGTGAGATTCCAGCATCATGGACACCCTCCCAGCTGTGCCAGATCAACACTGCATCTTCCCGCTGTTTTAAACACAACCATACTTTAAACATGATCAAGCTTTGGAAATAATTTTTTTTATCCTGGAAATTAGTGAACATTTATTTCTATGTTAAAAAAAAAAGTAAATACTTTTTTTGTCTCAACCAGTTTTGTTTTTCTTTGTGTGACCCACTAGCAACATTTTATTTCTGTATTACTTTGCATAATTTGGCTTACTTTTTTTTTAGGTCTCACCTATCAGACAGCACAAGGTATCTGTTAGTAAAAAGACCTATAGTCAGCTTAAATGTGCTTAGAATCCACCCATTGCCTGCCATTGCTTGGCTTTATTGCCACACACTTGCTTGCTTTCTATTCATTACCTTGTGGGGGGTTTCCTTCATCTTCTTCTGGGGCATAGCCTGATTACTTGCATTCTTACGCTGCTTACTCTTCTGACACTACTTTTTTCTTTTTGGTTAATCACTCCATCAGCACACCTTTGTTTTCCAGCTGTTTCTTTAATGTACTTCTCTTCCCACCTCTGCTGCACTCCGTGGTGCTCTCTCTCGCCCGTGTCCTTCTCCCTGCTCCATCTGTGTTGTGTTCACCTTTGCGTGCTTCTTCCACCTCACAGTGGTTTTCTTACTCATGAGCCTTTCCCTCGAATGTTGCTTCTCTTCTGTTTTCTATTGCTGTCACACAGCTGCCTGTTGCTGCTGCACCCTACCAACCCACTGCCGGCTAGTCCCCCCTCCCCATCCCCAGTCTTTTTTCATTTTTTTATTTGTTGTTGTTTGGAGAAAAACCAAGCAGCAAAGTTCAACCAGCCTGTCCAGCTTGAAAGTGCTTTTGCACTACTTATACTTCTTTTTCATTATTTACCAATCAATCAACTCTGTATTGATAGCAAAAACGGTTCCTATTTCATTTTGTAGGCCTTATGCATAAGAGAGCATGTATGCCTGCCCACTATGATCATCTCAGTGTCTCTCAGGCTTGACTAATGATCAGATGCACAAATAAAACAGCTCTTGCGTCTCCAACCTTCATTTGAATACTGTATGATGATTTTGTGGCTTTAAATTTCAGGGGTCACAGTGGGTGGTTGTAGAAAATCTTCCTTTGCTGTGTGGTAATCCTGGATATTTTTCGATATATTTTTGCCGACTTTAGTACGCTGTGCACTTCACTCCTGCTAACCAGTGGCAAAAGTCCCTGCGCTCCTTCTTTCAGCATGACGGAGAAGAGTGATGTTTAATTTGGACACAGCAGTTGTGAATGTAGCTTGCAATAAAATATCAAGCCCTAATCAAAGTATCCCTTGGGATGTCAGTCATATTAATATATACCTGTAGGAACTGCCCTATCCTCGAGGCTCCAAAAGGCCAGTTTATAAGCATCAGAATTAGGCAACTGGCTGTCCTCATTTCATTAGATCTGATCCACCAAGACCTCCACTATACCAATGAGTCCAAAATCACTTATACACACTTTCGTTCAGTAAAGACAATTGCACAGCCCAGAGCCTGAGTGCCGATTCACAGAGCAGGAAAGATCCAGCGCTTCTAACTCTGGGTCTCATCCTGCCATGCTAGTCAGTTGAAGAAGGGAGAGGTCAGTTAAATAATATATAGATCAACTGAAAAGAGAGCAATTAGGGCAAGTTAACAGCTGAGACATCCAAGTAAAATACCAAAAAGCACTAGCCTCCAAGCACAGCCCAACTAACAGGGATGATCTACTTCACAATCCAGATTTGTCTCCAGAGATGGAACAGTATATTAAAAGGATTTGAATGTGGATTATGCCTGCCCAGGTCCAACATAAACAAAGTTCAAGGAGGTTCAGACAATCTGGGAGGGAAGGATTCCAAACAGTAATGGAGAACAGGGATTTTTTGGAAAATGGACTTTAATGAATCAAGCACTGGCAAAGAAAGTATCTCTTCTTTAGATTGCAAGGGTGGAGGTGTTAACTTTGGCAACATATGTAGTATGTGTATAGCATAAACTAAGACAAAACTCAACCGAACACTATGCAGGGTCAATGGCAGCAACATAGTCAACAAAAGACTCAATAGTTAGAGTAGTTGTGAGGTGCCAATGCTTGTTGGGCTAGAAATGGGGTTTCTGGTAGACAGAGGTATGTACCCTGATCAAGCAGAAACCACAACCCTAGTCAGGATAAGTCACAAACCCAACCTAAATTAACCCGTGCTTACTCTCTGGTAGCCTGGCACAGTGCAGTCAGGCTAAACTTGAGAGGCAATGTGTAAAGTATACGTGCAACGCTTCAAAGAGTAAAACACTGAAAGCAACACACAAAAAGATATAACTGGTTAGAAAAATAGAACTTAATTTAATAAATAACACAAGGCCATAATGACAAAACTCCAATAAGTAGAATTTGAGTAGTGAATCTTGAAGACTAAACTGTAGAAAAGCACTTAGAAGCAAAAAGCGTCAACCGGGGCTACCTGGTTGCACCGGACTGGGAAAAGTCAAAAGTTCAGGCCAAACACAATGGAGCACAGCTGGGCTACAAAGACCCCGTTGGGCCCACTGAACCAAAGTACTTTAAATCCTAGTGCAGGAGCTATGCATTTGTTCCGAACCACACCATCAAGGAGATGCTTCGATTACCACCCCATCCCTCAAGCAGTCAAGGAGATATGTTGACGTTCCCCATGCAGCAGTAGCGATGTGTCAGAGCTGAGATGCAATGGAGTTCGCGTGTGGGTGCCAGCTGCGTCGACATCGAGACGATGTGCTGATTCCGATGAGCACAGTGACTGCAACACGGAGACAGGCTGAGGTGTGGAGGCTGTTGACAAAGATGCAGGGACCTTGTGCAGAGGGGAAACCCAGCAGTGCTGGTTCTGAATGCGAAGCATCGGTTTTATCCATGCAACAGCAAAGATGTGCCGGTTCTGTTCCTGCAACGGCAGAGATGCAGTGGTTCTGCTGGTGCAACACCTAAATATCTAACTCCAAGGGCCCAAGGCTGGGGTGACATCACTTGGCTGGTCAGGCTCATAGCTGGCAGAGTCCTGTTGCAGTGTTGGGTTGGTTGCAAGTCTTTTATGTCCGTGAGACTTCAGATCAGGAGAGCAGTCAGCTGGCCCTTGCAGTCACTCTGGGTTCTGGATTGGAGAGTTGCAGGTCCAGTCCCTCAATCCCAGACTAGGAGGGCCGCAGACAGCAGGTCAGCACAGCCAGGCAGCAGGCTTTCCAGAGTAGCAGTCCAGCAGAGTGGGAGTCCTTATAGCAAAAGAGCAGTCCTTCTTCCTATCAGGGTATCCAGAGGTGTGCTGAAGTGGTAGGGTCTCAGGTCAAGTTCTTATACCCAATGGTGCCTTCGGAGTGGGGAAGACTTTAAAGAAATCTCTGAAGGGCACAGAGGTCCTCCCTTCCTGTCCTGGCTCGAGACTCGCCAAAAGGGGGTATGCATACCTTTGTATGAGGAGAGGACACAACCCATTCAGATGTAAGTATGAGGCTGTGGCCAGCTCCTCTCCTCCCTCCCATTCTATCAGGATAGCCCATTAGGGCCTACAAAGTCACACCTAAGCTCCCATTATGTGCAGCTGTCTACAGGGCATACACGAAGACCAGGTGTCACCCACTCCAGACAAGTGGTGCGAGACAGGCTGCAGGAACACAGGGCTAAGAGCAGGAAAGTGCCAACTTAGTAAAAGCTGGCTGTAACAGGGGCAACCCTACTGACCCAGGGGCAGTCAAACCATGTAAAATCCACAACGGTTCTAGGAGATAATGTCCATATGTATCACAAATTTATAATAAAAATAAAATTAAAAAAACAATGCTCTCAGGAAAATTCTAAACAATTGAGATTATTATTAGGTAATGATTTTCCACAAAAAGTAGGTCACAGTACAACATACAGACAGACAATTTGTGCTCCACATATTACACTAAACATACATATACAGATTATATACAGTGTAAACAGAAAAAATGACAAAGGGTCTTACATTTATTAGTCAACATAAGATGGGACCTATTACAACCATTGTTTCTTTCCCAATTAGCCAATAATGTATCAACGGCGTTTTGACCCTCATAACGTATTGGGTCATGACAAGAACAGAAAAAAGTTTGGAGCTGAAAGAACTTAAATCTGAACAAATATTAATAGCAATAACGAGAGGCACCATACAAAAATAAAAAGTAATAAAGCAGTATAGTGTCACTTCTAAACACTCACATTATCGACCACTTGAACAAAATGCAAAACCAGCAGTTTAGCATCTCAAGGTTATCTTCCCTCCAAACCGAGATTGAATCACCTGGATCAAAACTGGCAATCAGTATATATGGCCAGTGACTCAAACATCAAAGCTAATTACGAGTCACCAACACAACACCGCCTAAAATTCACCCAAAAAACTGACACAGTTGGCCCAAACGACAGTGTGTAGGAGGCGTGTGCACCACCACTAACTCCATGCTGAGAACATCCTGCCCGCCAAATAGTGAATCACAAATCTGCACTGTGGTCTAAACACAGCACTATTCCGTTGGCAGTCTGAACCACTGCAGAAAAAAATGCACCTCCACCAGAACACTGCACCACATTGGACAATACCATAACCCCACACCTGATACATATACACACACCTGACCACAGCACTACAAAACACCCCCCACACATACCCAGAACCGTTTGCACCCAGAAACTTTGTGAGAGCGAGGCTAGAGCACACTGAAAGAAGGCACTGCACCAAGATATCACAGGCACCATCACACTGAACATGCATCACACAACACACCACTGCACACAAACACCACAAACCACAAGCACATCCCATTACCCTAACTCACACCAACAAACAGCACACCCAGCATCCCTGCACAACACACCCCCGCACCCACAACCAAACCTCCATGGCACCACAAAAACCCCCCAGATTCACAGACGAGGAGCTGAGGGTAATGGTCGCCGAAATTGTCAGAGTGGAGCTGCAACTATTTGGAGCAAAGCTCCAGCAGACATCCATTGCCCGGAAAAATGACTTGTGGCAGAGGACAGTCATCAGGGTGAACGCTGTGGGGAACCATCCATGCACAAGGGAGTACATTAGGAAGAGGTCGAATGACCTATGGAGGAAGGTATGGGCCATGGCTTCCAGGCACCAAATTGCCCTCATGAGGACTGGTGCTGAGGCCCCACCACCTCCCCCAGAATTATCAACATGGGAGGAGAAGGTCTTGGCCATCCTACACCCGAAGGGCTGACGGGAATACCTAGTGAACTGGACACTGGTAAGTCAACTACATACCCCAGCCAACATGTACTCATGCACAGCATGTACCCCCACCACCCTCTCACACCACCCTAATGTGCTCAGAACCACCTTGGATCCAGTGCACACCCTTGCATGCCACAGCTCCCTACTGACACCATTCCCTCACAAGTCCACCTAGTGCATGGATACCCAACACTGCAGCAAGTACTACAACTACCACAATGCAACACTCCCTACCCTTGCATTACTGCTACTACCACTTCACATCTCACCACTTGCACGTTAAACCATGTCACTCCTGTCACCAAACATTATTTGGAATGCACATCAGTACATGGCAATGACAGTAGCAAGACAAAAACTATTCCCCAAAATAGGACAATTGCAACATTCCACTGATGGAAACACAAGCAGTGGTCTAATAACTGTCAATGCCATTTTTACCTGCAAATCCAGTCAATGATGGCATACAACCATGTGTATCACTTCTACAATACCATAATGTGACACAACACCTCTCATTCCACAGGTCTCCCAAGTACTGCCACACAGCAGAGGAGGCCAGTGACAGAATGCCCAGGCCCGGAAGCAGGTCCAATAGTGGACAAGTCACCTGGATGACTGGATATGGATGACTAACCTGGCCCATCAGGCATGAGTGGTCAGTCCCCCATCACACCAGCCTCACCCTGCCCACAACTAAAACAACCTCCCCTGTGGCATTCATTGCACAGCAGAGCCCACCTTCCCAAACCCGTGTCCCAAGGTCACATCAATCATCAGTGTGCCCCAGAGGACAGGGGCAGCAGTCAATAGTGCAAACCAAAGACAATGACACTCTTGGTGTCAGTGGGAGGGGGCACAGTGCACCAGGGGCACAGGGTGCAAGGGCCAGTGGGAGGGCACTTGTCGGCCAAAGGACGAGGCAGGTACAGGACACGACCGGCCAGGAGGCCATCTCCAGAGTCCTGGGAGCCTACCAACAATCCCAGGACCAGATAGGCCAGATACTCTCCACCCTGTAGGACACACAAAGGCTGCAGGGGAATACCACCAGGAGGCCATGCAGCAGTGCCAGGCACTCAATGCCACCATGGTCTCCATATTAGGGTAGTTCAAGGAACTGAACAACATCCTGCGGACATCCTCCCCCCAACAGCAGGCCCCCTCCAGTAGTCAGTCAACACCACTGCCCTCAACATCAGCATCTGCTACTGGAATGAAGGCCCAGAAGGAGGACCCACAGGCCACCAGCACTCCTACCCCTGCCGTTGAGGGACCCCCTGTAAAAGAGGTCGGCCATCCAGACATCCTGCAGGACCTGAGGCAAAGACCAATCCCCCCACCAGGAAGTGATCCCTCTTCCGAACTGTCACCCTTGTGTGCCACTATTACACCCTGCTAGCTGTTCAATACCAAGTTCATATCATTCCCAGGCAAATGGATACAGGACCTGTGAAACAAACAACTGTACCACCCACTCTGACCTAGACCTTTACCCCACTTCTCTGGACTGTGATTTTAAACACTAAACAAACACCAATTATCACAAGTCATGGTGCATGTCTCTTCATTGTATGTAGTGGCAATTCTGTTTAACAGCAACAAATACATACACATGTCGACACAAAAATAATGTCAAAGTGAGTGGGATACTCGAGCAGGTGTGTAAGTACATGCATATTGTTGTAGCATCCACTGTCGGAGAAGCCAACAGGCAATTCAGTAAGTGGATTGCAAACAGAGATGTTACTTGAAGAGGGAAAATTAATTTGATATAGGCACAGTGTCGTAAAGGTATGTAATCCGCAGTCATACATCAATGGCAGTTGAACACAAACACAGGATGACTGTCCCAGCAGCTATGATACCACATATGGGCCTGCTTTGTCACTCACACACGTGTTGGGCAGGAAAGATGTCACATAGGTAACATCCTCCACTGTCCACCTCCCTGAGTAGTCAGGTAGTTGCCACACGGTAACTGACAATGCAGCATGACATGCCTACACAGCAGGACAAGACTGATAAGCTCCCTTTACATTAAACCCAACAGGCAGACTGAGGACTCAAAACCTTTGGTACAACCATGAGAATGTTCCGTAATGGCACCAGCATTCCACACATGTCATTAGCAGCAATGCATTTCCACTACCCCTCATGGTAAGTCAGCTACCTTTCAGGGTCGGAAAATAAGATGTAAGGCTGTAGTCTCCACACACACCTTGATGCATGCAAAATCTGGGTACAGACTGGCATTAACAATACATATTCCAAGTGCAGATGACATACAAATCACATATACCTGTACATCATTGAAAGTAGTGACGAATCAGGTGAGTCCTGTTGTCGTGCCTCATCCTCGTCTGACACCTCCTCAGCATCAGAGTCACTGACACCAAACACTGCTCCAGCATCAATATCCTCCTTCTCCAACAGTGGGATGTGCCTTCTGAGGGCCAGATTATGGAGCATGCAGCATGCAACAAAGATCTTGCAGACTTTCCCTGGTCGGTATTGTAGGGCACCACTGGACACATGGGGGCAACAAAATCTAGCTTTGAAGAAGCCGAAAGTCCTCTCAATCACTTGCCTCGTCTGGCCATGCTCCTCATTGTACCTGTTCTCCCCTGTTGTAGTTGGACGTCTAACAGGAGCCCGGGTAGGTTGAGGTATCCATATTCACCTGTGTGGAAAAGGGGACATGACTATAGGTAACAATGCTAGGCAGAATGCAGACTGTGTAGGAGGGGTACAAACGTCTGACCCGGAGAGCAGTACACATGCCTCTGAGCCAGGCCCTTTCTCCCTGTAGCTGTGACATCATTGCAGGGACACTGTTGTCCCTCAGGACGTAGGAATCGTGTTCTGATCCTGGGAATTTTGTGTTTACATGTGTTATGTACTCGTCTGCAAGACACACCACTTGTACATTGAGCAAATATGTACTCTTCTGGTTTCTGTTGACCTGTTCATTGGCCCTCGGAGGTGCCAAGGTGATGTGAGTCCCATCAGTGGCTCCTATTAAATGTGGGGCATTTGATATATTGTAGAAGGCTGCTTTGACAGTGGCCAATTCTGCACGTTGTGGGAACCTGATGTACCTGTACACATGCTTGAGTAGGGCATCCAGCACATCCTGCAACACCTTACTGAACTTGGACTGTGACATCCCTGCAGCCAGTCCCACAGTCACCTGAAAAGAGCCACTCTCTAGAAAATGCAGAACTGACAACACTTAGACTGTTGGAGGGATTACATAGGGATTTCTCAAAGCTGGCAGGAGGTCTGCCTTCAACTGGGCGACCAGTTCCCTGATGGACAAATGGTTAAGACGATAGATCAGGATGATGTGGCGCTGTTCCATGGTTTCAAGATCTACAAGTGGCCGGTAAACTGGTGCATTGCTCATCCCTCCATTTTGGCAATATCTAGGTAAGGAGACAAACAACAATCTGGCAACATATCACAATGTTGAGCACCAAGTATGACATACCGCAATAACAAATAATTGGTCATGTAAGTTGGATGTCATGTTGTGGGAAGACATATTACTCCATACTCCATTCCCAGCCAGACAATGCCACATCATCCCTGTGACAATGGACGTGTACAGGACATGTAAACATGCACCTTCCATGTGTTCCACCATACGGATTGTCATTACTGACAAATGTAGTGACAAGTGTGGGAATGTCACCTGATATTCACTACATATGTGATTGTCCACAAAGTGTAACCAAAATGAATGAATTTGTGATGATATGCAGGTGATGATGCATTGTGAACCCAGGACAGTCATGTAACATACTAAAATGGCATCCGCCTGTCCTGCATGCGTTGGGCAGATGGAAGTGACCTCATTCCGCCACTGGCAGCCGTCATGGCGGAAGGTGGTCGGAACCGCCGTGCAACTCTTTATTGGATTACATTGACGTCTATGTGAAACTGAGACCAATGACGATCACCGCAGTGATGATGGTCATGACCGCTGTGGTCGTAACCGCCATTTTTGTATGGGTTAGCTCACTTGACTCATGGCATTCGGGCAAGGAAGATCTCTACTTTGTGTGCTGCTGTGTCCTGATTCTTGGAGTAACGATGGCACGTACTGCAGGGGATAGGGTCCCAGCCTTCACAAGTGAGGAGCTAGAGAAACAGGTGCTGCAGGGCAACAGTTCAGTACAACGTCCTTTGTCCAGCATTTCGGGTGGTGTTTGAGGATGTGTGTGCATCTTGACATGTAATGACTGATATGGGGTTTTGCATGCACATGAGGTGTGTGGTACATTAGCAGTGCGCATGGTCTGTGTATGTTGTATGTCGCCAAAGGTTGCAGCTGTATTGGTATCATTTACAGCATGTCCTCCATTTTCGGAATGTTTCCCATGCAGGTCAGCGCCCACCAGAAAAGAGGGTTATGGAGAACCATTGACATGGAAGTGTGGACCCTGGGGGTCCAAAGCCAGCGGAGCAACCACTGCAGGAAGCGGTGAGAGGACCTGAGACACTGGGCCCAAAAGACCGCAGAAGCCCAGCTGGGGACAGCCTCCCAACGTGGAAAGGGTGCCTGATGGACCCTGACCCCCCCTAATGGCCTGCATACTGTCAGTGGCCTACCCAGAGTTCGATGGGCGCTTGAGGGCAGCACAGCAGCCACAAGGGTTTAAGTGTAGAATATTAGGTAACTTGCATGGTTGTGCACTATGAGCCTCACTGGACTTGGGATTTACGTTGTCAGATGAGATTTACTGAGTGTACAGTTCTGGTTGTCACACCAATCATGTAGGAGTGTGGCACTTTAGTTATGTAGAGCCATGCACGAACAGAGGTGGTGGTACTGTGACAAACATTCAACTGTACGCATGGGTCGCTTAAATATTCTATCATGTCACTGGCTGCATCCTCAATCACTGCATGTACTGTAGTAGTACAAGGTGATCATATTGGCACTGTATTTGGGTAGCGACAGGTATGTTTTGTAAAAATTGCAATTACTTCAATTGCAACATCAATAGACCTCTGTACCACACGTACTCCACACATTCCTGTCAGTTTGAGGGCACAGTTCCTCTGAGCTCGAATTTGTTTCATCCTGTAATGGATGGCATGTGGTTGGGTATGTTCTTGGGTTGAATTGTTGGATCAGTCATTTAGCCAGTTGACAATAGTAGTTTTCAATCAGGTGTATAGGCTGCAGGGTTGAAGTGATCGCTGATAAATATGGGTATCCCTTGCATGACTCTATTGTTATGGATTGCAAAATGGTCTCTTGTTTACCCGGCAGGGGCTAAATTATGTATTGTTTGTATTTGAAGTGGATGTGTGGGTTATCATAATTTCCTCCCTTTCTGTTTCTCCCACTCTCCTTCTCTCTCCACCTCTGTCTATGTGTGCATTAGCATCATTTGGCGAAGGAGGAAGGGCACCGGCGTGTGGGGATGCAGCAGCCCATAGGACCCAAGAGGCTGGCAGCAGCAAAGCCAAGGGAACCAGTAGGACGGAGTATGAGGAGAGCACCACGGGGAAGACTGGAGCAACCACCACATCAGATTCGGATTCCTCCTCCGATGGCGGCTTCCTGGCGGTGGCGGACCCATCTGGGACCACACCCAGCACCATCCTTGTCTGCCCCCTCTTACAAGCACTGCCCTCTCTGTAGCTCCCCACCCAGTTGTCCGTGCCCGCTCACCCAGCAGGGTGGGTGTCTCCTTCGCTGCAGGCACCTCTGCCCCTGTCCCCGTCAGCCCTGCTTCCCTCAATGAGGAGGCTATTGACCTCCTGAGGTCCATCTCTGTGGGGCAGACAAATCTCATGAATGTCATCCAGGGACTGGCATCCCAGATGTAGCAGTCCAGTGCGTTCCTGAAAGGCATTCACAGTGCCTTGTCTGGCCTACAGAGATCGTTTCGGGCTCTGGCCTCCTCGCTGATGGCAGCCAGTGTCCCTTCATCTTCCGCCCCCCTCCAGCTACCTGTTCCTAATTCACAACCCCTCTCCCTACACCATCTAGGGCACACATACAGACCACCATAGCCCCACTACAACAGACAAGTTGTGCAAAGATGGACCTAAGCATCACAAACGAACCCACAGGCATTCACACACAGAACACACAACTGCATACCCAGCAATAGACACTTTCCCCACCATCTCCTCCATTACAGTCACATCTCCACTCATACCTGCCAGCACTGTATCATCACACACTGGTCCTACTAGAATTCCTGTCATACCCTCAATTGCCACAACAGCAGACTCGCAGACACCCACCCCACACACCACATCTGCACTCACCACGACTACCTTCTCTGCCACCTGCAGCACATTCACCTCACTTGCACACACCACCCCAACATTCACTCACACATCTCCTATTCCCTCGCCCTGCATCTCTACCCCCTCCTCCCAATGAATGCTCACTCACCCACCCAGCATTCACTCACCACAGACATGCACACATTACACCCCCCAGCATCCACATACAGCACACCATCACATCAGACGAGCACTCCCTCCGCCTCCACTTCCAGCCCTCTATAATGTGACTGCCTTGTGTACCTAAAAAAGTCTTCCTTACCGCCCCTGACCTTTTCCCTACTCCCCTCCCACCCTGTGTTACCCCAGAAAGTTGTGTTCCCCTGCCCCTCTCAGGCCCTTCCTCTTCCCATTCTTCGGGTGCCCCCTCTGGTGTTGCCCCTGCTCCTCCACCCAGGGAAAAATCAACCCCTCCCAGAGCCAAAGTCCCCCCTCCCAAGCCCAAACCGAGACATGCTCCATCCAAATCCAAGCCACCCCCCCCAAACCCCTGAGGTGCCTGTCTGTCTGGAGGTGGGTGTCGCCTTTTGTACTTTCTGTTTCCGCCAGGATTTTCATCTCCAGCCAGCCCTCCCCAGATATCCTGGCAGTGTGGTGACTCGAAATGTGTGTGGGCGGCACATGGGTTTCCGCCAGCCTGAAGTTGCCTACCGCCTCCGAATGCTGCTTGTCGACGGTGGCAGTACTGGCGGTCAGTTGTCTGTGTTCCAATGGATTCACCGCCTTACTCGTTATATGGCGGTCTGCACTGCCACCCTGGCAGTGGCCACAACACCGCCACTGGCGTGGCGGTCAGGTTACCACCAAACTCGGAATGACCACCTCAATGTTGTCTACAAACGAAATTCAAAACCAAAACAAAAAACATGAGACTACAACCAAAACGCTGTGATTATGTAGAGGTGTCAGTGCTTAACAGTGGCAACTTAACACAAATGTGTGAAACCACCATCAAACCACAAGGACATGCAATTTGTGCCATCATGGTTATAGACACACCAATGCCGGTGAAATCCCAGAGTGGGTAATAGGACAATTAAAATGATAAAAAATGCCACCCACTTGTAGAGTATGTATCGCTTTACGAATAGGATGCCAGTAGGTCCAAGTATCAATATCACTTGTATTTCTTCAATAAACTCATTCGTGAGGGGAACAGAAAAACAATATGCTGTATCCCTTGGAGAAGTGGTATCAGAAATACACCCTGGTGAAACTACTGTAAAGATACTCATCAATATCCAAAAATTCAAAGTAATTTGATTTAAAGGATGAATTATCGAAAGGCACTAGCTATTACCTAAAACAACTGGAAAGAGAAATCCTCATACTAGAAGTTCCAATGATCCAGCTGTGCGAATTCATGCTCAAAACCATTAAGAACTCACTGGGGAACACAAGTTAGCTCTCACTCTGTTAGCATGAACACTGGGCAGGCAACCCGGTCGGCTTTTTAAATTGCACTGATCCTCATAGAAAAAGAGGAAATACCTTAATTTTGGGTGATCTAACAAGAAATAACTCAAAACTGGTTTTAAACAAGTCCCCAGGTGTTCACAGGGCAAGCCTAAATTTCTTGTATACATACGTTTTACAGTGGTCTATCTACAACTTGTGTTTTATTCATATATGTTCATATATTTTCATAAGATTAATAATTTTAAAACTTGGTTAGTTTTTTCCAGCCTATACAGATTTGAATTGAGTGCTAATATGAAATTCTTAGAAGTCTGATTGTGTTTTCAAGAGAATTATCCATTGGAATATGTTGAGCATTGCTTGTTAAGATTATATGAGAATTTTGATAGTGCACAAATAATGTCACTGCTCACAAATAAGACAGAATGCAGATGTGGAAACAAATCTTGTTTATTTAGCTGCAGAGAGCCCAGTACCCTTCAGGCCAGCGACTCTGCTGAATGAAACACGCATACGATATATGTATGTTCAAGACACTATTAGATATAATTCAAAAACATGAGTCAGGAAACAAAAATATCAGAGTATGTGCAAACACTCTTGAAAGGATATGGCTATACATGTTTGTGATTGATTTATCACTTTTGAACTTCTTAATTTTAGACTTCTTATTATTCCCTCATTAGCTTCAAATATAAATTAGAAATCGCCTAACCGGAGACTTTCTAGGGTAAAAACACACAATTCAGCAGAATTTCCTCAGACCTCAGCAGTTCTCTCCTGCAGAAGAACAAGCCTTGAACCTTGAGCTATTACAAGACAGGAAAGAATAACAGTATTCAGCTGCTCCTGAGTGTCAGGTGTATTTGAAGGTTATTGGTATGCGAATAGATAAGCCTTTCCTAAAAACAGAACAACATGTAGATGGATCAACTAGTGAACAGGAATACATAAAATATGGCTGGCACAGGAAAAATAAAAAATACATAAAAAATAGAAATTGCACTTTCTCAATCTTTCCTTTTGAACTAATATTAAATAATTTGTTCAACTTTATTGCATACCTATTTGCATCATATCATATATTTCATCACAATTATCCACTTGTATGGCTCTTGGTCTTGCCACCATCACTTTAGTAATTTGAGGATTACCTGTAAATATACAGGCTGAAAACAGCTTGGTAACAAATTCACATACAGACAACCCCCAACCAGTAGGCCAAGGATTATTAGTTCCAATTTAAGCTGGACTGTCCACCGTGAAAAAACAATACTATTTTGTAAAGTTAGTGCAGCTACTTCTACTTTTAGATTAACTACCCCCACAGATGTTTCAGTTATTGTTATCTCCAGAAATTCTTCTGATCTTCCTAGAAATGAGAGCTATACCTATCCAAGGTATAAAGAGATTATTTGCAAGGGCCGAAACTCTTTCTCCCGCCGAATCTTCCTGTTGTATTTCCCCTTTTTTCCTCACTCATTTAAATACACCATCCAATACTTCATACTGTCTCTACTGTGATATCTGACACAGGAAAATACAGTTCCAAGGTAACAATTACCTGCCCAATTTAAAGGGAGCCAGGTATAGGCTTTCACTCCACATATCCAATAGATTCCGTCCCCTGCATAAAGAGGGATGATAGGCCTTGAACTATTGGTAAGTGAAAATGTAGTATTACATGCACTACCCCCTACAAAGAACTTTTGTAATGTTTGTGACCTGTTGGTATGTATATATAATTTTCCTAGAGTGTTAGCTGATAACATAAGATATGGAATATTGGTGTCTTCTGTTTCTGAGTTATTCAGCCGCATATGGAAAACCCTAGATCTCCACGACATGGTAGTACAATTGCGCAAATCTCTGCATGCTGAATCCTCCTCTGTATTATCAACTGACCTCTATAATAATTGTATGGCTATAAATAATTACTACAACCAGATGTAATTACCTTTTCTCAATATCGGTTTCATAAGTACATTTTTGTTTGCTTCTTGGAACTGAAGTAGTAACAATTTTACGTATAATAAAACATGAATCATTGTATAACAAAGGAAGTTGTAAAGAAGGCATTCCTTTTTCTACTGTTGCTGGGAGATTCACACATATCCAGCAGCCTAAAACATTTCTTTCCCTGTGATAAGCATTTATAGTCCGTATAGCAACATTATTTTTATATTCCTCATAAAGATGATGATGGACATTTTGTTACACAGAAGATGATGTCAACAATATAACGGGCATTAATATTTCATGGATGATTATGGCACAGCTTATTAAGCAACACATCAAAAGTGCTCATATCATAATGCCAGCAGATTTTGTAGACCTTTTCCTTTTTAGTTCTTTAAAATTCTCTTCTCTTTTGCCATGCATTATTTCCCCAAAGCACGAAGGTATAAGGCTTACAAGGGTTCCTAGCACTTATGAGTCCTTTATTAATTGTGTTGTATGGTTCCTTTGCACTTTCGGTCTCAGAATATATTGGGGTTTGTTGGCATGCACTGCTTCTGGTAAATCTGGTTCATGTTCAGACTGTTCTTGACACATCACTGTATGTGCCCTCTTCACATGAGAAGCATGTATCCAGTTTTTATAATTAGTACATTTTACTGCAGTGTTGTTCACCAGCAGAATTTGTACCAGACCATTCCACCTCTGCAGCAAACAGTTTGTTCTCTGAATTTGTTTTTCTTACTATGACCCACTCGCCATGCTTGAGATCATACCTCCGTATCTGCAGAGGTTCCGTCAAGGCTTCCTACACCTGCTGGTGCAAAAGTTGTACTTGCTTAGTCAGAGCAATACAATAGTCTCTTAACAATTCATTAGACAAATGCAATGTTGCACCAAATTGGGGAGCCCCCCAGGCAGACATTTGGTACCCTGTGACGATTTCATGGGGCTTAATTTGTTTGTTGAAACAGACATACTGCACACTCATAAGTGCCAGCGGCAGAGCTTCCACCCATGTCAGGGTTGTTTCAGCGCACATTTTCGCAAGTTTGGCTTTCAGTATGACATCTCATTCCTCCACTGTGCCCACTGCTTGATGGCTAAGACTTTAGTCATGCAGTTAAAAATAAATAATCAGCCCATTGTCTGGCAATCATATTTTAAGCAGCCTGATCCTTGAAAAAAGTTCCTTCAACAAGTTATTTGCAACACTCATGGCATCATTCAACTAAGTGGGGCAGGCTTTTATCCAGCCTGAAAACATACAGACTACCACCAGTACAAACCAATATTTGTTTGTTGGAGGCAGCGTAATATAGTCAGTTTGCAAATGTTCTAAAGGTGCTGCAAGTGGAATAAAATGTCCTTTTTCTGTTGATATTTCCTTTCCAGGATTATAGAGTCCATAAGTAATGCATGTTTGACATACAGTTTCAGCATGTTTGCGAAAGTTCTTGCTGTACCAAAACTGTGAGAAATGCCTACACATTACGTCCTGCCCCAAATTGTTAGGCCTGTGTATAGTTAGTGCCATATTTAGAACCACTGCATCAGGCAATTTTATTCTTCCCTCAGGTCCTACCCACATATCATTCAGTATTGTTCCTTCCTTTTGCCATTGTTAGGTTGCACGTGCAAGCGCTTTGACCTGTTGTAAGTATTTTGGGGTTTTAACCACACCCATGTCATGCCTATCACTTTCACTAGTTCGTGGGCTTGCCTTTCACAAATCACTTGATGTCACTGGTAAATGCTTTACGTTTGTCCCACCTCGAAGGGTGAGGTAAACAATTTTTTTTGTCTCCCCCCTTCGTGCTACATGGTGGCCATGCCGCTCACAGCACGAACAGGCACAACAGAGTGAACTCGATTGGCAGGATTGAGGCACTGGTCACATTGTTCACAGTTACCTAATCAGAATCATTTCTTGTGGCTCTTACCTTGAAACAAATGAAATTGGTAAATGCTTTACATAAATCAGAAATCCTCAAAGTGAAAGTGGCTCTCCTGGCACAGTGGGCGAGCCAATACTACAATATTTACTGCACTCAGAAAAAATTTCCCATAATGCTTTGCAGGGCACTACTTTTGCTAAACATTTTTGCTCATAACTTACTGTGTGGTGGTCCTAGGACAATGGAACTACCATCAAAATGTTCAGCACAACACACACGTTCTGTCTATGCCATCTCTGAGTCTCCACACTAGGTTAGTGGGCACCACAAAATAATAACCCCTCACACAATTCAGTGTCTTTTTTAGCATTCTCATGGCTTAAACTTTAGTTTTACAGCTGTGACTAGCTTGTGTTTTAAGGGCCTCATTTGTAATATCATTGCTACAGGCCTGATGCTCCTGACATTATGTAACGTACTATGCTCTCTTGGGGATAAATATAGGGTTACTTTCCGTTATTTATTGCCATTTATTTGTGTGGTTATGCCCTCTAGGGGCTAACTATATAGATACATGACCATGTTTCTTACAAATGCTATTTTCATTATGGTGTCCTCTACAGGATATTCTGTGCATCACAGTCATACAATCATATTAAAATATTTGGCCACAGAAACTTGCCCCATGATGCTTTGCACGGTATTCGTTTTCCAAAACATTTTTGCTCATAACTCAGGCCTCCTAGGACAATCGGACCACCTTCAAAACATTGACCACAATATGCCCTTTGTTTTACACATGGGAGAAGTTTTGTTTTAAAGGCCTTGTTTATGGTCTCATTGCAGTAGGACTGCTAGCTCTAAAAATTATCTCTAGGGGGCTAAGTATGTGGTTACACTGCATTGCTTTTGACTGCTTTTTTCATGGGGTTATGCTTTATAGGGGCAAACAATATGGTTACATGACCATGTTTCTTACAAATTATATTTTTGTTATGGTGCTCTATAGGGGCTGTTTTGAGCATTACAATCTAATGCCAAAAGTTTATTTCTGATAAAGGTTTAAATGATAATTGTATATGTTTATTAATCTCTCCTTATTACAATTATGACCATAATTCAGGCCAACTTAATATACTTATTGAACTATGACTGAACACTTGATATTTTTGGGTGACCCCTCTAGTTTATTTCTCCCCTGTGGCTGTCTTGTGTTGTTTTTTTTTTTTTGTTGCAAATTGTGTTAGCCAACCAGCAACTGTGATGGTGGGGTGGTGAAAGTGGTGTTCTATGGGAATTACCATGGCAGATTTAAATAAGGATGCTAAATGGCAACATTTTCATTTTTTTTTTGCAGATAGAGGAAGGAGGTAAATTGAAGTGCTTGAGTTATATGCAGGGCTACTGGAATTATGTGGCAGGAAAAGACGAAATTATGAGGCCGGGTTGAGCAATTTAAGCGGAAAGAAAAGTCCAGTTATGAATTTACAATGCCAATAGCTCTAACTCAAGCAAATGCAAGTCCTATTGCATTGCAAATGATTGTTGTATCTTCTGGGGGATTGTTGACTTCCGCAGTTCTTCAGGACTTAAGTGTACAGGATCAATTCTCAATACATTAACACAATAATATATATACATTAATGCATTCAACAATTTTACAATGAGGGGGCCATGTTTTATTTTCCCCCTTGTGGACGTGAGAATCCCTCTTTCTTTCCACAGCTTTCCAAACCTATGGGCTACTCTGAATGCATACTGGCTATCGGTATACACATTCTCTATCAACCCCCTGCTTAGTTCGCATGCTCTAGTCAATGTGCTGATCTCTGTTGCTTGTGCAGATATTCATGAAAGTTTACAAGTTTCAACACAGGTTTTTACTGTGGTAACAGCATATGCAGCAGTAGTATCCCCGTTTGGCAGTTAAAAACAGGATCCATCTACCCATAGATCCCCATCTCTTTCATGAAAGGAAACATGTCTTAGATCAATTCGGCTTTTTTGTCTATTCTTGGATTATGAGGACACAATCATGTGGTACAGCCTTTGTCTCTTCAGGCGGGGCATAAGAGTGGCTAGGTTCAAGATGGTGCATCAATGCAGAATAATATTGGGGGACATACAACTGTACTCATAATGGGACAAACATTAGTTAAATGCTATGTCTTTGTTTTGTTCAAAATCAGAGCAACGACATGTGCAATGCATACATGACATGTATTTCCTAATATCAAAGTTTCAGCCTCTTGTAATGATGCTGCAGATGCTGCAAAAGCTCTAAATTTGGAAGACCTCTAGCTACAGAGTTTAACACCACATTCAAATATGCACATTGTATTTTGTGATCCCGATATTGCTGAGTCAGAACAACAAGGGCACCTCCTTCACGTTCATGTATTTCACTATGTATGGTCTGGTCACCCTTTCTCTCCTTTTTTTTTTAGTGCTGCATTATGCCACTTTAGTATGTGTTTGTCTTCTTTGCACTTTTTTCCATATCTCTGCTGGCAAGATAATGGAAAACATCTGACCTAAGACCTTTATTGTCAACTGTCTTATCTTTAGTATCCTTTCTTATATGGGATACCATTCCTCTGCATGTTCCCTAATGTTTGGATAGTCTTTAGCAAAAGCTAATAGCTCTGCCTTAGTCAAAGGTGTGTTTCCATGAAACACAGGCTGTATAGCATTAAACCCAGGAATGTCTCACATTGGAAACTGACCATTAATACATATTTGCTTTTTTCTCCTCAGTTGTGAAGACTAAATACATTTATAGACATGGTGCCTCTTTTTCCCTAACTTGAATGTTGCAAGCCTCGTAATCAATAACCTGTAGCTCTATATTCCATTCACATTTTGATTCAATCCCACTTCCTTGTCATGTGCCCTTGCCCAATGTTCTTTCAAATCTTGAAATATATGATTGTGCACATGTTCTAATATATGACTTTTTATAATACAAGTAAACTCTCCGGGGAACTCTAATTTTTCACCATCACCCCTATGCCCCCCAAATCATCAGTTCCATTGCATATCACATTGTCTTAAAAAATAACAGTGGTGGACAACATGGTACCTACTAATCTTTTAGATCTCTCAGGTTGTTGGGAGATATTAATATTTTACACCTCTTAGGCTGTTGGGATATATACCTGGTATAAGTAATGTTGAAGCTTTAGACTGTACAGTTGATTCACTTCCATCTTTCTGTCTATTATCTATTTTAGGCTGTTCATATGGAGGGGGATGTATCTTTCCATTTAGTAACCCACCTATAATAAGTTTTCCCTGCTCTGGCCCTATCTCTGATGGTGCTTAAGGTCTGGCTGGATTACATTTTTCCTTTATTAATTCATCCCGCCAACCTTGTTCCTTTCTTAGGTCCCTTATTTCCCTGGTCCCTTCTCTATTATTTTTTTCTAATCTTTTTTTACCATGGCCTTTTTTACCAATCGCTCGCTGGCATAGTCCTCCCATATATTTAATATCTCAAATTGTGTCATTCTTATCTTTGTCTTATCTAGTGTATACAATGTTTTGCGAAGTTAACCTAATTTCTCGAAGGCAAACGCGCCATTAGTCGGGAATTGTAAATTTGAGTTTTTCCTAGTGGAATAGAATAAATAGGAAATGTATGAAACATAGAAATTACACTTTCACAATTTTTCTTGTTTATTCCTTTTTCTTAGCATAAATTATTTTCCTTTCAATTTATAAACCACTGGCCAAGTTTCTTTTGTATGACCTCGGCTGCAGCTCTGGGTCTTGCAAAGTAGTGAATTCACACCTTGAGGTTGGCAGGGTCATTCACCCATTGCTCTATTTTGACTCACGTTGCCGATCACATGGTATTGTTGCTATACGAACCAATGTGTTTTGGATACACATTAATTGATAGTGATGTCCAGCAGTGAGTGTCTGCTTATTAGTGCCGTCAGTATACGCCTTGCCATGATAATTGAAGTTAAGTGGTTCCCTTTTGTTTCGGTTACAAGACGGGTGGCAGTGCTCGCTCGTGATCTCGCTATCTGCTTTCTATGGTGGTGAATATATGGGTTGTGGTGGCAGTTGGAAAAAAAGTGGTTTCTTTTTGTTTTATCTATGAGACGGGGTGTCAATGCTCGATCCTGATTTAATTAAAGTTTGTTTTGACATGTAATGCAAGATAGTGATGACGTTAAATGGTCCTTTTCTGCACGTGCACGGTTAAGGTCCATGAATTCCACCAAGTTGTTCATTAAATGAATAAAGCTTTTTTTTGTTGGTTGCTAAACATTTCTCAAAAGAAAAGGTTTTTAGGCTTGCCTTGTGAACCTCTGGGGACTTGGTTAAAAAAAAAGTATAGTTATTTTTTGTCTGATCACCCAAAACGAAGGTATTTCCTCTCTCTCTATGATGAGCAGTGCCATTTAAAACACCGACCGGGTTGCCAGCCCAGCGTTCGTACTGCTTCCATGATGATCGTGAGTTGGATTGTGGAGTTCCAAGGAGAGTTAAATTGTGTTTCCCGGTGAGTTCTTTATGAATTCGCACAGCTGGATCGTCAGAACTTGCAGTATAAGTATTTCTCTTTCCGATAGTCTATTGCCTTTCGGTAATTCATCCTTGAAACCAGATTATTTTGAATGTTTGGATACTGGTGAGTATCCTTACAATAGTTTCACCGGGGTATATTTCTGATAACAATTCTCCAAGGGATACAGCATATTGTTTTTCTGTTCCCTTCCGGAATGAGTTTTTTTAAAAATATGAAAGCTATTAGTCCTTGGACCTATTGGTCTCCTATTCATAAAGAGATACATATGCAGTAGGTAGCCTTTTTTATAATTTTAATTGTTTTATTAACTGTGAGAAAGTAGCCTCTTTCTAGCCTTGTTACCCCCACTTTTGGCCTGTTTGTGAGTGTATGTCAGGGTGTTTTCACTGTCTCACTGGGATCCTGCTAGCCAGGGCCCAGTGCTCATAGTGAAAATCCTATGTTTTTAGTATGTTTGTTATGTGTCACTGGGACCCTGCTAGTCAGGACCCCAGTGCTCATAAGTTTGTGACCTATAGGTATGTGTTCCCTGTGTGATGCCTAACTGTCTCACTGAGGCTCTGCTAACCAGAACCTCAGTGGTTATGCTCTCTCTTTACAAATTGTCACTAACAGGCTAGTGACCAATTTTACCAATTTACATTAGCATACTGGAACACCCTTATAAATCCCTAGTATATGGTACTGAGGTACCCAGGGTATTGGGGTTCCAGGAGATCCCTATGGGCTGCAGCATTTCTTTTGCCACCCATAGGGAGCTCTGACAATTCTTACACAGGCCTGCCACTGCAGCCTGAGTGAAATAACGTCCACGTTATTTCACAGCCATTTTACACTGCACTTAAGTAACTTATAAGTCACCTATATGTCTAACCTTTACCTGGTAAAG
Source organism: Pleurodeles waltl (assembly GCF_031143425.1). NCBI lineage: Eukaryota > Metazoa > Chordata > Amphibia > Caudata > Salamandridae > Pleurodeles > Pleurodeles waltl. The sequence continues at coordinate 233,555,859 of NC_090448.1, read as the reverse complement.
GTTGGGTGCTAAGTTACTTAGTGTGTGGGCACCCTGGCACTAGCCAAGGTGCCCCCACATTGTTCAGGGCCAATTCCCCGGACTTTGTGAGTGCGGGGACACCATTACACGCGTGCACTACATATAGGTCACTACCTATGTGTAGCTTCACAATGTTAACTCCGAATATGGCCATGTAACATGTCTATGATCATGGAATTGCCCCCTCAATGCAATCCTGGCATTGTTGGCACAATCCCATGATCCCACGGGTCTCTAGCACAGACCCGGGTACTGCCAAACTGCCTTTTCAGGGGTTTCACTGCAGCTGCTGCTGCTGCCGACCCCTCAGACAGGTTTCTGCCCTCCTGGGGACCAGCCAGGCTTGGCCCAGGAAGGCAGAACAAAGGACTTCCTCAGAGAGAGGGTGTTACACCCTCTCCCTTTGGGAAAAGGTGTCAGGGCTGGGGAGGAGTAGCCTCCCCAGCCTCTGGAAATGCTTTCATGGGCACAGATGGTGCCCATTGTTGCATAAGCCAGTCTACACCGGTTCAGGGACCCCTCAGCCCTGCTCTGGCGCGAAACTGGACAAAGGAAAGGGGAGTGACCACTCCCCTGACCTGCACCTCCCCTGGGAGGTGCCCAGCGCTCCCAGTGTGCTCCAGACCTCTGCCATCTTGGAAACAGAGGTGCTGCTGGCACACTGGACTGCTCTGAGTGGCCAGGGCCAGCAGGTGACATCAGAGACTCCTTCTGATAGGCTCCTTCAGGTGTTGCTAGCCTATCCTCTCTCCTAAGTAGCCAACCCCTCTTTTCTGGCTATTTAGGGTCTCTGCTTTGGGGAATTCCTTAGATAACGAATGCAAGAGCTCATCAGAGTTCCTCTGCATCTCTCTCTTCACCTTCTGCCAAGGAATCGACTGCTGACCCCGCTGGAAGCCTGCAAAACTGCAACAAAGTAGCGAAGACGACTATTGCGACACTGTAACGCTGATCCTGCCGCCTTCTCGACTGTTTTCCTGGTGGTGCATGATGTGGGGGTAGTCTGCCTCCTCTCTGCACTAGAAGCTCCGAAGAAATCTCCTGTGGGTCGACGGAATCTTCCCCCTGCAACCGCAGGCACCAAAGAACTGCATCACCGGTCCTCTGGGTCTCCTCTCAGCACGACGAGCGAGGTCCCTTGAACTTAGCAACTCTGTCCAAGTGACTCCCTCAGTCCAGTGACTCTTCAGTCCAAGTTTGGTGGAGGTAAGTCCTTGCCTCCCCACGCCAGACTTCTTTGTTGGGAACCGCGTGTTTTGCAGCTACTCCGGCTCCTGTGCACTCCACAAAGATTTCCTTTGTGCACATCCAAGCCTGGGTCCACGGCACTCTAACCTGCATTGCACGACCTCCTGAGTTGTCCTCTGGCGGCGTGGGACTCTCTTGTGCAACTCCGGGTGAGCACCGTTTCACTCCACTTCGTAGTGCCTGTTACGGCACTTCTGCGGGTGCTGTCTGCTTCTGAGAGGGCTCCTTGTCTTGCTGGGCACCCCCTCTGTCCCCTGACACAATTGAGGACATCCTGGTCCCTCCTGGGCCACAGCAGCATCCAAAAACCCTAACCGCGAGCTTTGCAGCTAGCAAGGCTTGTTTGTGGCCTTTCTGCGGGAAAACACTTCTGCACGACTCTTCACGACGTGGGACATCCATCCTCCAAAGGGGAAGTTTCTAGCCCTTGTCGTTCGTGCAGAATCCTCAGCTTCTACTGTCCAGTAGCAGCTTCTTTGCACCCACAGCTGGCATTTCCTGGGCATCTGCCCACTCTCGACTTGATCGTGACTTTTGGACTTGGTCCCCTTGTTCCATAGGTACCCTCGTCTGGAAATCCACAGTTGTTGCATTGCTGGTTTTGGTCTTTCCTGCAGAATTCCCCTATCACGACTTCTGTGCTCTTTGGGGAACTTTAGTGCACTTTGCACTCACTTTTCAGGGTCTTGGGGTGGGCTATTTTTCTAACCCTCACTGTTTTCTTACAGTCCCAGCGACCCTCTACAAGGTCACATAGGTTTGGGGTCCATTCCTGGTTCGCATTCCACTTTTGGAGTATATGGTTTGTGTTGCCCCTATCCCTATGTGTCCCCATTGCATCCTATTGTAACTATACATTGTTTGCAATGTTTTCTAATACTATACTGCATATTTTTGGTATGGTGTACATATATCTTGTGTATATTTGCTATCCTCATACTGAGGGTACTCACTGAGATACTTTGGCATATTGTCATAAAAATAAAGTACCTTTATTTTTAGTATATCTGTGTATTGTGTTTTCTTATGATATTGTGCATATGACACTAGTGGTACTGTAGGAGCTTCACTCGTCTCCTAGTTCAGCCTAAGCTGCTCTGCTAAGCTACCTTTTCTATCAGCCTAAGCTGCTAGACACCCCTATACACTAATAAGGGATACCTGGGCCTGGTGCAAGGTGTAAGTACCCCTTGGTACTCACTACAAGCCAGTCCAGCCTCCTACATTGGTTGTGCAGCGGTGGGATAAGTACTTTGCAACTACTTACCACTTTTGTCATTGTACTTTTCATAAGAGAAAAATATACAAAACAAGTTCAGTGTATGTATACCTAACCAAAAAGTTTTGCTTTTCTTCTCTCACTTCTTTGCTAAGTGCTGAAAAGTACCTCTAAACTTTCTAAAAAGTTCTTAAAAAGTTGTAAAAGTTTTTTTCTGTCTTTCAAAAAGTTCTGAAAAACTTTTTTCTCACTTTTTCTATCCCTTAAACACTTTCTAAAAATGTCTGGCACAGGCCAAACTGTTGATCTGTCCAAACTTGCTTATGATCACCTTAGCTGGAAAGGAGCAAGGAGTCTCTGCATTGAAAGAGGTTTAGGGGTAGGGAAGAATTCCTGTAGAGAACTGTTGGTTAATATGCTCATTGAACAAGATAAGACCAGAGTTGGCACTTCTGTTGAGAAATTAGCTGATGGTTCCCAATCTGACCCTGGGGCACCCCTAGCAAACGATTTAGAAGGGAAACTTCCTAGCCTGCCCATTAGCAGACCACCTAGCATAGCTGGTACTGATGTAGAGTCACATCACAGTAATAGTGTTGCCTCACATCACAGTAAGAGTATTCCTTCTCATCATAGTAGAAGTGCTGTTTCTGTTAACCAGGCGTTAGAGTGTCATCTGTTAGGGACAGGTCTCCTTCTGTTCATTCTCACCATACTTCTGTTTCAAGGCATGTCCCACCCACCCATCCTGATGACAGAGTGTTAGAAAGGGAGCTCAATAGATTGAGAGTGGAACAATCCAGGCTGAAGCTCAAGAAGCAACAGCTGGATTTAGATAGGCAGTCCTTAGAGATAGAAAGAGAAAGACAGAAATTGGGTTTAGAAACCCATGGTGGCAGAGCAGTATTCCCAATAGTCATCCTGCAAAAGAGCATGATTCTAGGAATCTGGACAAGATAGTTCCCCCTTACAAGGAGGGGGATGACATTAACAAGTGGTTTGCTGCACTTGAGAGGGCCTGTGTTGTACAGGATGTCCCTCAAAGGCAGTGGGCTGCTATCCTATGGCTATCATTTAGTGGAAAGGGTAGGGATAGGCTCCTTACTGTAAAAGAAAGTGATGCCAATGATTTCAAAGTTCTTAAGAATGCACTCCTAGATGGTTATGGCTTAACCACTGAACAATACAGGATGAAGTTCAGAGAAAGCAAAAAGGAGTCTTCACAAGACTGGGTAGACTTTGTTGACCATTCAGTGAAGGCCTTGGAGGGGTGGTTACATGGCAGTAAAGTTACTGATTATGAAAGCCTGTATAACTTAATCCTGAGGGAGCATATTCTTAATAATTGTGTGTCTGATTTGTTGCACCAGTATCTAGTGGACTCAGATCTGACCTCTCCCCAAGAATTGGGAAAGAAGGCAGACAAATGGGTGAGAACAAGAGTGAACAGAAAAGTTCATACAGGAGGTGACAAGGATGGCAAGGAGAAAGATGGTGAAAAATCTCAAGATAAGCATGGGGATAAGGGTAAAACCAAAGATCCCACTTCAAATCTTAAACACTCTTCAGGGGGTGGGGATAAAACAAATTCTTCCTCTTCTTCTCAACCTACACAATTTAAAAAGCCTTGGTGCTTTGTGTGTAAAAACAGAGGCCATAGGCCAGGGGATAAGTCCTGTCCAGGTAAACCCCCTGAGCCTACCACCACTAATACATCAAGCTCTAGTGCCCCTAGCAGTAGTGGTACTAGTGGTGGGACTTCTGGCAACAGTCAAGTTAAGGGTGTAGTTGGGTTCACTTATGGGTCCATAATAGAAACTGGGGTAGTTAGTCCCAAGACCGTTTCTGTCACACCTAGTGGCATTGGCCTTGCCACACTGGCTGCTTGTCCCCTTACAATGGATAAGTACAGGCAGACAGTTTCAATAAATGGTGTTGAGGCCTTGGCCTACAGGGACACAGGTGCCAGTATCACTTTGGTGACTGAAAACCTAGTGCATCCTGAACAACACATCATTGGACAACAGTATAAGATTATTGATGCCCATAACTCCACTAAGTTTCTTCCCTTAGCTATAATTCAGTTTAGTTGGGGTGGAGTTACTGGCCCTAAGCAGGTGGTAGTATCACCTAGCTTACCTGTAGACTGTCTCTTAGGTAATGACCTAGAGGCCTCAGGTTGGGCTGATGTAGAGTTTTATGCACATGCAGCCATGCTGGGCATCCCAGAGGAATTGTTCCCTCTCATTTCTACTGAAATGAAAAAGCAAAGGAGAGAAGGCCTGAAAACTCAGGATCCCTCTCCAACAACAGGTAAAAAGGGTATCACAGTATCCCCTAACCACCCTGCCAATCAGGATATCATTCCTGTGGTAGGAGAAACCTCTCCTGGGGTGGCACCTGTTCCAAGGGAATCATCAGCTGGCAAAGCTGTACTCCCTGAGGTAGAAGTACCTCTCTGTGGGATAACTCATATTGGTGAGAAAAAGAGCACCATTTTAGTTAATATGGAGCATCCCTCCAACCCTCCCAGATAAACTTTAATGCAGAAACCCTGCACTGCCTCACAACACTTAGGACAGCATCCCTGCCCTAGTGTGGAGCTAATAGGACAGCATCCCTGCCCTGCTCCAACTAAAGAGAAACAGCATCCCTGTTCTCTCTTCCAGCCATATGGACAAAGTTTTTGCCCAGCTATGGTTTTATTAAGACAGCATCCCTGTCTGGCATTCTCATCATTAGAAATAGGTTCAGTGGATAATTCCACCTGCTCTAAACTAAAACTTACTGATAGAAACTCTGAAAATACATCTTCACAGTGTTGCTTAGCTAAAAAACTTCAAACAGGATGGTTTACATCCCCACAGGGAAGTAACCACATAGTGGATGATAAAGGGAGTAACCAGTCTATTGCAGAGCTACTCTCTACTTATCACCACTTAGACAATAAAGTCTCAACTGGCCAAGGTTAGTCTTATTGTCCTTCGTTTGGGGGGGGGGATTGTGTGAGAAAGTAGCCTCTTTCTAGCCTTGTTACCCCCACTTTTGGCCTGTTTGTGAGTGTATGTCAGGGTGTTTTCACTGTCTCACTGGGATCCTGCTAGCCAGGGCCCAGTGTTCATAGTGAAAATCCTATGTTTTCAGTATGTTTGTTATGTGTCACTGGGACCCTGCTAGTCAGGACCCCAGTGCTCATAAGTTTGTGACCTATAGGTATGTGTTCCCTGTGTGATGCCTAACTGTCTCACTGAGGCTCTGCTAACCAGAACCTCAGTGGTTATGCTCTCTCTTTACAAATTGTCACTAACAGGCTAGTGACCAATTTTACCAATTTACATTGGCATACTGGAACTCCCTTATAAATCCCTAGTATATGGTACTGAGGTACCCAGGGTATTGGGGTTCCAGGAGATCCCTATGGGCTGCAGCATTTCTTTTGCCACCCATAGGGAGCTCTGACAATTCTTACACAGGCCTGCCACTGCAGCCTGAGTGAAATAACGTCCACGTTATTTCACAGCCATTTTACACTGCACTTAAGTAACTTATAAGTCACCTATATGTCTAACCTTTACCTGGTAAAGGTTGGGTGCTAAGTTACTGAGTGTGTGGGCACCCTGGCACTAGCCAAGGTGCCCCCACATTGTTCAGGGCCAATTCCCCGGACTTTGTGAGTGCGGGGACACCATTACACGCGTGCACTACATATAGGTCACTACCTATGCGTAGCTTCACAATGGTAACTCCGAATATGGCCATGTAACATGTCTATGATCATGGAATTGCCCCCTCAATGCCATCCTGGCATTGTTGGCACAATCCCATGAACCCACGGGTCTCTAGCACAGACCCGGGTACTGCCAAACTGCCTTTTCAGGGGTTTCACTGCAGCTGCTGCTGCTGCCAACCCCTCAGACAGGTTTCTGCCCTCCTGGGGTCCAGCCAGGCTTGGCCCAGGAAGGCAGAACAAAGGACTTCCTCAGAGAAAGGGTGTTACACCCTCTCCCTTTGGAAAAAGGTGTCAGGGCTGGGGAGGAGTAGCCTCCCCCAGCCTCTGGAAATACTTTCATGGGCACAGATGGTGCCCATTTCTGCATAAGCCAGTCTACACCGGTTCAGGGACCCCTCAGCCCTGCTCTGGCGCGAAACTGGACAAAGGAAAGGGGAGTGACCACTCCCCTGACCTGCACCTCCCCTGGGAGGTGCCCAGAGCTCCTCCAGTGTGCTCCAGACCTCTGCCATCTTGGAAACAGAGGTGCTGCTGGCACACTGGACTGCTCTGAGTGGCCAGGGCCAGCAGGTGACGTCAGAGACTCCTTCTGATAGGCTCCTTCAGGTGTTGCCTTTAAACTCCTCACCCACGCTCACAAGGCACTTCACAACGCCGGACCCTCCTACCTCAACTCCAGACTCAATTTCTACGCTCCCACACGTCAACTTCGATCCGCCAACCTCGCCCTCACCGTCGTCCCCCGAATCCAGCACAAGACCTGCGGCGGCAGATCCTTCTCCTTCCTCGCCGCCAAGTCCTGGAACTCTCTCCCCACATCTCTACGCCAGACCCAGGACCTCCTCACCTTCAGGAGACTCCTCAAAACCTGGCTCTTCGACCGCTAACTGCAGCACACCTCCACCCCCCTCCTTCCCCCCAGCGCCTCGAAACCCTGACGGGTACATAGCGCGCTTTATAAATATCGTGATTGATTGATTGATTGATTGCTAGCCTATCCTCTCTCCTAAGTAGCCAACCCCTCTTTTCTGGCTATGTAGGGTCTCTGCTTTGGGGAATTCCTTAGATAACGAGTGCAAGAGCTCATCAGAGTTCCTCTGCATCTCTCTCTTCACCTTTTGCCAAGGAATCGACTGCTGACCGCGCTGGAAGCCTGCAAAACTGCAACAAAGTAGCGAAGACGACTACTGCAACACTGTAACGCTGATCCTGCCGCCTTCTCGACTGTTTTCCTGGTGGTGCATGCTGTGGGGGTAGTCTGCCTCCTCTCTGCACTAGAAGCTCCGAAGAAATCTCCTGTGGGTCGACGGAATCTTCCCCCTGCAACCGCAGGCACCAAAGAACTGCATCACCGGTCCTCTGGGTCTCCTCTCAGCACGACGAGAGAGGTCCCTTGAACTCAGCAACTCTGTCCAAGTGACTCCCAGAGTCCAGTGACTCTTCAGTCCAAGTTTGGTGGAGGTAAGTCCTTGCCTCCCGACGCCAGACTGCATTGTTGGGAACCGCGTGTTTTGCAGCTACTCCGGCTCCTGTGCACTCCACGAAGATTTCCTTTGTGCACATCCAAGCCTGGGTCCACGGCACTCTAACCTGCATTGCACAACCTCCTGAGTTGTCCTCCGGCGGCGTGGGACTCTCTTGTGCAACTCCGGGTGAGCACTGTTTCACTCCACTTTGTAGTGCCTGTTCTGGCACTTCTGCGGGTGCTGTCTGCTTCTGAGAGGGCTCCTTCTCTTGCTGGGCGCCCCCTCTGTCACCTGACGCAATTGGCGACATCCTGGTCCCTCCTGGGCCACAGCAGCATCCAAAAACCCTAACCGCGAGCTTTGCAGCTAGCAAGGCTTGTTTGCGGTCTTTCTGCGGGAAAACACTTCTGCAGGACTCTTCACGACGTGCGACATCCATCCTCCAAAGGGGAAGTTTCTAGCCCTTGTCGTTCGTGCAGAATCCTCAGCTTCTACTGTCCAGTAGCAGCTTCTTTGCACCCACAGCTGGCATTTCCTGGGCATCTGCCCACTCTCGACTTGATCGTGACTTTTGGACTTGGTCCCCTTGTTCCACAGGTACCCTCGTCTGGAAATCCACAGTTGTTGCATTGCTGGTTTTGGTCTTTCCTGCAGAATTCCCCTATCACGACTTCTGTGCTCTTTGGGGAACTTTAGTGCACTTTGCACTCACTTTTCAGGGTCTTGGGGTGGGCTATTTTTTTAACCCTCACTGTTTTCTTACAGTCCCAGCGACCCTCTACAAGGTCACATAGGTTTGGGGTCCATTCGTGGTTCGCATTCCACTTTTGGAGTATATGGTTTGTGTTGCCCCTATCCCTATGTGTCCCCATTGCATCCTATTGTAACTATACATTGTTTGCACTGTTTTCTATTACTATACTGCATATTTTTGGTATGGTGTACATATATCTTGTGTATATTTGCTATCCTCATACTGAGGGTACTCACTGAGATACTTTGGCATATTGTCATAAAAATAAAGTACCTTTATTTTTAGTATATCTGTGTATTGTGTTTTCTTATGATATTGTGCATATGACACTAGTGGTACTGTAGGAGCTTCACTCGTCTCCTAGTTCAGCCTAAGCTGCTCTGCTAAGCTACCTTTTCTATCAGCCTAAGCTGCTAGACACCCCTATACACTAATAAGGGATACCTGGGCCTGGTGCAAGGTGTAAGTACCCTTTGGTACTCACCACAAGCCAGTCCAGCCTCCTACATTAACCACACTGGGATTTCACCAGAATTGGTGTGTTTATTTGTATGATTATAACCTTGGTACTATAAATTGTATGTCCTCACTGTTTGGTGGTGGTTTCATAAATGTCTTGTTAGTTCCCACTATTGCACACTGTCTCCTGTACATGGTCATGGAACTTGGTGGTAGTCTCACGTTTTTTTGTTTTGTTATTGAATTTCAGTTGTGGGTAACATTGGGTAATTAGCTTTGATGTTGAAGTCAGTTGCGGTATATACTGATTGCCATCTGTGATCTACGTGACTCAGGCTCGATTTGCAGAGAAGATTCCATTGAGATGCTAAACTGGTGGATTTGCATTTTGTTCAAGTAGTCAGTAACATGAGTATTTGGCCATGGCAATATATTGCTTTCTTTATTACTTTTTATTTTTAAACAGTGCCCCTCATTATTGCTATATTTTTTTTTTTTTTTAGATTCATGTCCTTTCTGATCCAATTATTTTCTGTCCTGATGATGACTAATACATTTTAAGGGTTGAAACGCTGTTGACACACCATTGGCTAATTGGGAAGGAATCATTGGTTGTAGTAGGTTGCAGCTAACATTTAGAAAGTTGGCACTTTCCTGCTCTTAGCCCTGTGTTCCTGCAGCCTGTCTCACACCACTTGTCTGTCTGGAGTAGGTGACACCTGGTCTTTGTGTATTCCCTGTAGACAGCTGCACACAATGGGAGCTAAGGTGTGACTTTGTAGGCTGTAATGGGCCAGCCTGACAGGATGGGAGGGAGGAGCCAACCACAGCCTCACACTTACATCTGAATAGGCTTTGTCCTCTCTTCACACAAAAGCCTTTATCTCCTGGCACCATGGTGGCTTCTATGCAAAGTTTTTAAAAGTGGCATTTTCAAAATTGTAACAATAAATCCAATGTTAGCATTAAGAAAAATGTATAATTACAATTCCATAGGTACTAAGCATGACAAATCTACGTCCTCTCAATCAGGAATTACAGCTTATTAAATGTAATAAGGAATCCCCAATGTTATCCTATGAGAGGGGTAGGTCTCACACTAGAGAAATATGCATTCAAGAGTTTATCACTGCTAGGACATGGAAAACCAAAAGACACATATCCTACTTTTTAATGACATAGCACCCTGCCCAATGGGCTACCTAGAGACTGCCTTAGGAGTGAGTTATTTGTAATGAAAAGGGAGTTTAAGACTCGGCAAGGGGTTTTAAATGCCAGGTCGATGTGGCAGTGTGACACTGCATTCAGGTTGCAATGGCAAGCCTCGGACATGTTTAAAGGGCTACATAAGTGGGTGGCACGATTAGTGCCGGAGGCCCACTAGTAGCATTTAACTTACAGGCCTTGGGCACATGTGGGGCACTTTACTAGGGGCTTAGGAGTAAATTGAATATGCCAATTGGGTATATACTAATCAAAATATGTTTAGGTGACTGAGCAGAACACTTTAGCATTGGATAGCAGTGGTAAATTGAATACAGTTCTAAGGCCAACTGAAATAAATTCAGCAAAATTGGAAGCAAACAGGATGGGGAAGACCACCCTAAGGCTGACAGGTCTAACACTTGGCATCACCAAAGCATTTTAAAATGCATTTCTAAAATTAAACCCATCCTAAGATGGCCACTGGTGCATCACTATGCATGCACAGTCATCTTTAAATTGTTATTCTCGTAAAGTAAATGTATTACAGGGTGGCAACAGGTGCATGCATTGTGGCAATTTTTTAAAAGTTTTTTTCATTTCCTGTTCCAAGATTGCCATTAGCCATTTTAAACAGTAAATTAAAAAAGTATAAGGTGGAACAAAAAATCAAATGGTTGAGTAACGGTGAGTAGCAAACAAATATGAAAGTAGGATAGGAAGGGGAGGAGTAGGGAAGCAATGCACAGGAAAAAGTGGGTGGGAAAGCAGGAGCAGAGTGCAGGGGCCTTGATGTGAGAGGGAATGAGCAGACCTGGAGAGAGAGCAATGAAAGACATGCACTCACACTAAGTGTTAAAACACAAGGAAACAAAGTAGTTCCCTGATGCCAACAGTTGAACAATACAAGCCATCCTGCTAGAAACATGCTAATTCAGATGTGCCCCAGTGGAAGGACAAACACAAGATTACGGAGGAAAGGCATCAAATAAGTATCAGGGAAGTGAGATAGCTAGCAGAGTTCCCAAGTACCACCTTTTTGGGGTAGAGCCCAAAGTGCTCTGTCCCTTGTGTAATCTCTCTGTGGGCTTTTAATCACCCCCATGTCATGCCCATCAATTTGGTTGGTTTGTGGGCTTGCCTTTTAAAATTTGCTTCATTTAATTAGTGAAAGACATGCATATGTTATGCCTTTCCCGATGTTTAGCCTGCCTCCAGCGCACCGGTCAACTACTGAAAACATATGAGGCTCCATGTTTTCGGTATGGTTTCTGGTATACTTTTTCTTTTTAATTCGTAGGCAGTGCGATCTTGCTGGGCAGAAGTCGAGCGCTTTGCATGACATCGACCCTGTTACATGAATATTTGCACTTTTGCCAGTTACATGGATAATTGCACTTTTGCCGGTTACATGGATAATTGCACTTTTGACGATACGTTTCACTGTGAGCAAACTTCTGTTTCCTTTTGTGTGTCTGCTTTACGCTCATGGCGGTCGTCAGCTCGCTTATGTGAAACTGTTTTACTTTTCATTATTAGTTTATGTGGCAAGAAAAGTCCGGTAGTTATGTGAAACTGTCTTACTTTTCATTTTCAGTTTATGTGGCAAGAAAAGTCCGGTTAGGAGTTTACAATGCTAAACTCGAGGAAACGCGACACCCATTGCATTGCAAATGCTTCTTATGCTTTGACTTTCAGGGATTAGCAAGGTTGTACTGTCAAGATGTACACTTTGAGGGGAAGTGGAGTGTATGGCTAAGGCGCTTGATTAATGTACCCTTCGCTATAAAGATATTGCTCAAGCAATGTTGTGTATGGGAAATAATAAAAACTTTATTTGAAGTTAACAAATATGCATACTAACTTAGGAAAACGACTTCGCTGTCTATAAATAAGGCAGTTGCAAATTATGTATTTCTTTAAGTATGCACATTCAAAGCAAGGCTGCAGTTACAAGTGCAGCCTTATCGCCTTTTTATTACATGACTCAGAACTAAATAAAATAGACTAGGGGATGAGTGAGATACTTATCTACTTAAACCTGCACTGTTCTTAGCAGAAAATGAGTTAACGATCTCTATTGATATTGTAGGGAAGTGTGTACAATACGTGGAATCTAGTAGACTTAAGGCAACATACTGTTATTCTATATTAAGAAACAGGAATGGGTCTCTAAACTGAATCAATTGGTGAACCGTATTCAGCTACACTTGTTTTATTCGATTGGGTAAAGTTAGGTGTCCATGTGAGGTAATGAAAATGTTAGCTGTCCACGTGTATGGGCCAAGTTCACATAAGTGAATGGTCCAGAATCCGATTCCCAAGACTTTGAACCATACTTGATGAAAAGTTGAAATTTCAGATTTGAAGACTAAAGCTACCAGAATTCATTGGAGCCACGGTAAATGCTAATACTTGTGTTTTTTCAGTTCTACCATATAGGAGTGTAACCAACCACGTCAAAGACGTTCTCTTTTTAATATTTTCTAGCATACATTTTTCTTTATTAAATAGTTTTAAAAGTCAGGGTTATTTAATTAAAACTGAGATAAATGTAAATATTTAAGTGGGGGATCTCTGCGCCTTCTCCCCCGAAAAGATGTAATGCCAGGTGATATAGTGTGGGGGATGGATTAACACAGTTTGTTAATACACAGAGTAGAAACACAAACACAAGATGAGTAATTTATTGTCACTAAGCAGATGGTGACATGACTGACAATGTTGTTGAAATTGGAACAGGCATAACCTGAAACTGTTGGAGCATTTAAGTGTATCAGGCCGCACGCACCAAAGGGTTATCTCTAATTGCTAAAAGTGACAGTTCAATGGAGACATTTTAATAATTCAACAAAAGTGCTTCTTTGGAGGCTTGCAATATCAATTAACACTATATGCATCAAAGCTACGGTGGACGTGTCCCTTAAACAAGTATGCAGACTAAGTAAAAGGCAATTGGGTAATCCAATGAAGATTTACAATGTATATACACCAATATTAAATGACACGTTGGTCAAAATATAGCTGCAATAACTGATTCATTCAGAAGATGGGAAACATGGTCAGGTTTAAGCCCATCATGTACCAATCTATAAAGATTATAATTTCAACATGCCAGCTACATCACACTAACAAGCATCAAGCAGAACAAACTAGATACTTTATTGCTGAACACCTTCGAGAAATCCCTAGCTTTTGTTGACACAAGTTGTATAGTGTGGGATCTACGCCTCTGCGGGTACCTAAAAGTTTCATGCAACAAATGCACTAGCCATTGAAACTTGTAAGATACTCGGCTGGAGCTGAAATACTTTTTTAAAGTAACCAAACATGCTCACTTCACTTGGTTAGGACATAGCTAAGAACACAGACTGTATGTAACTTTACCCACAGTCTTTAGCCTGCACTCTTTACCACTCAGGTAAGTACTGCACAGGTAAGTGACTTTAAGGGTTTTTAACTTTACCACGCATAACTGTACTCTGGGGTAAGTATTTTTAATAACATTATTTTAGTGTTATTTAAAAAAAAAACAGGTGTTACTGTGCGGGTAGGGGTAAAGGTGAGTAAGGGTGATTTTACGATTTAGGGCTGGAATGTGGTAAAGGGAAGTAAGTGATTTTAGGGTTTAGGGGTGGGTAGAGGTAATGAAGTGAGGGTGATTTTAGGACTAAGGGGTAGGAAGAGGTAAATGAGTTTAAGGGTGATTTTAGGGTTAAGGGGTGGGTGAAGGAAAGGATGAATTTAGGGTTAACAGTTGGGTAGAATTAAAGGGGGTAAGGGTTTGAAAAAAGGGAGTATTTGAGGGTCTCCTAAAGAAACCCCAAAAAGTTGAGGAACAACAACACGTAAAGGTCAATGCGTTGTTCAATGGTCGTTGTTTTAAAGGTCAATGGTCGTGCTTGCGGAGTAAAGTCCTGCATATTAACCTCTGATATTTCTTCCACACACAACTTCAAACATATGAAGTGTGTGTAGATATGGTAAAATAGTTAAAATGTAGGGAGAACTCTTCAGTATTTGAGAATAAAGGAGAAAATGTTGAAAGTGTACACGTTCCTTTTGAAATAAATTTTCAGTGCCCTACCTTTTGCTTTTCTGGCCAGGTTACCCTTACGTCCTTTGGAAGTACTTATGTAAATCTTTAGAGAAGACCTGCCTTGCCTGGTTAGCTCTGGGCTCTTTGTGGAAACCTCAGAGAAGGACAACTATAAAGTGCCTAGAAAAGGCTTTCACATTGGAGACTTAACAAACCATTGCACCCGCAATTGCATTCACAGATGCAACGCCAAAGCACACACATCCTGGGTTATGCTGCCTTCTGGCAAATAAACAGATATAGGGGCCATTATGTCATAGGCAGTAAAAACCGCCTACCCCCGTGGCGACGGCCGACCAAAAGACTGTCACCGCGGCTACCAGCCGTCCGCCGTATTATGACCACAGATGGAGTTCCGCCAGAAGGATGGGGAAAATCTGGCTGTGGCCATGCCGGCAGATGCTGGTAAGGTGGCACAGCTGCCACCAGCATTGCCACGCCAGTAGACCGCTGCCAGCCGTATTATCACCAATAATACGGCCTGTCGGTGTTCTGCTGGCTGACGCTGCTGGTGGCAGCAGCACCCCGTCCCGTCTCCTGCCAGAGGAACCCCTAAACACAGGTAAGTTGGTGCTCCGACAGGGGAGGGTGGTGGGGGGTGTTATGTGTGTGTGAATGTTTGTGCGTGAGTGTATGTGGGTGTGTGTTCCATGATGAATGTGTGTGCATGTATGGAGGTGTGAGTGCGTGTATGTTGTGTAGGAAAGTACCATCTTGCCTGGCATGTTACCCCCATTTTTTACTTGTAAGTATGTTTGGTTTTGCCTGTGTCACTGGGATCCTGCTAGCCAAGACCCCAGTGCTCATAAAGTGTGCCATGTATGTGTTCCTTGTGTGGTGCCTAACTGTATCACTGAGGCTCTGCTAACCAGAACCTCTGTGTTTATGCTCTGTCTGCTTTTAAAATTGTCACTGCAGGCTAGTGACTAATTTTACCAATTCTGATTGGCACACTGGAACACCCTTATAATTTCCTAGTATATGGTACCTAGGTACCCAGGGTATTGGGGGTTCCAGGAGATCCCTATGGGCTGCAGCAATTCTTTTGCCACCCATAGGGAGCTCAGACAATTCTTACACAGGACTGCCACTGCAGCCTGAGTGAAATAACGTCCATGTTATTTCACAGCCTTTTTACACTGCACTTAAGTAACTTATAAGACACCTATATGTCTAACCCTCACTTATTGAAGGTTAGGTGCAAAGTTACTAAGTGTGAGGGCACCCTGGCACTAGCCAAGGTGCCCCCATATTGTTCAGGGCAATTTTCCCGGACTTTGAGTGCGGGGACACCAGTACATGTGTGAACCACATATAGGTCAACACCTATGTGTAGCTTCACAATGGTAACTCCGAACATGGCCATGTAACACGTCTAAGATCATGGAAATGTCCCCCCAATACCATTCTGGTATTGGGGTGACAATCCCATGCATCCCCGGGGCTCCAGCATGGACGCCGGATACTGCCAAACTAGCTCTCTGGGGTTTTCTCTGCAGCTACCGCTGCTGCCAACCCTCAGACAGGGTTTTGCCCCCCTGGGGCCTGGGCAGCCCAGCCCCAGGAAGGCAGAACAAAGGATTTCCTCTGAAAGGGGGTGTAACACCCTCTCGCTGTGGAAATAGTTGTTAAGGGCCTGAGAGGAGTAGCCTCTCCTGGCCTCTGGAAATGCTTTGAAGAGCACATATGGTGCCCTCCTTGGATAAACCAGTCTACACCGGTTCAGGGATCCTCCAGCCCCTGCTCCGGCGTGAAACTGGACAAAGGAAAGGGAAGTGACCACTCCCCTGTCCATCACCACCCCAGGGGTGGTGCCCAGAGCTCCTCCAGGGTGTCCCAGACCTCTGCCATCTTGAATGCAGAGGTATGAGGGCACAATGGAGACCTCGGAGTGGCCAGTGCCAGCAGGTGATGTCAGAGACCCCTCCTGATAGGCTCTTACCTGGTTAGGTAGCCAATCCTCCTCTGAGGGCTATTTAGGGTCTCTCCTGTGGGTTTCTCTTCAGATAACGAATGCAAGAGCTCACCAGAGTTCCTCTGCACTTCTCTCTTTGACTTCTGCCAAGGATCGACCGCTGACTGCTCCAGGACGCCTGCAAAACTGCAACAAAGTAGCAAGAAGACTACCAGCAACATTGTAGCGCCTCATCCTGCCGGCTTTCTCTACTGTTTCCTGGTGGTGCATGCTCTGTGGGCTGTCTGCCTTCACCCTGCACTGGAAGCCAAGAAGAAATCTCCCGTGGGTCGACTGAATCTTCCCCCTGCCAACGTAAGCACCAAATTTCTGCATCACTGGTCCTCTGGGTCCCCTCTCATCTTGACAAGCATGGTCCCTGGAACACAGGAGCTGGATCCGAGTGACCCCGACAGTCCAGTGGTCCTTCTGTCCAAATTTGGTGGAGGTAAGTCCTTACCTCCCCATGCCAGACAGTAATCCTGTGTACTGTGTTATTTGCAGCTGCTAGGGCTTCTGTGCACTTTTTTTTTGCAAGACTTCCTTCGTGCACAGCACAGCCCAGGTCCCCAGCACTCCGTCCTGCAGTGCCCAACTCGCTGAGTTGGCCTCCAACTTCGTGGGACCCTCTTTTGTTGTGCTGAGACTACCGCCGTGCTCAGATCTTCTAAACGCCTGTTCAGGTGCTTCTGCGGGTGCTGCCTGCTTCTGCGTGGGCTCTCTCTGTTGTTGAGCGCTCCCTCTGTCTCCTTCTCCAAGGGGCGACCTCCTGGTCCTTCCTATGCCTTGGCAGCACCCAAAACTTCAAACGCGACTCTTGCAGCTAGCAAGGCAATGTTTGCGGTCTTTCTGCATGGAAACAACTCTGCATCCTCCAGCACGCCGTGGGACATCTTCTGACCAAAGGAGAAGTTCCTGGCACCTTCCGTAGTTGCAGAATCTTCGGCTTCTTCCACCCGGAGGCAGCCCTTTTGCACCTTCATCCGGGGTTTAGTGGGCTCCTGCCCCCCTAGACACTTGCGTGACTCTTGGACTTGATCCCCTTCCTTTGCAGGTCCTCATGTCCAGGAATCCGCCTTCAGTGCTTTGAAGTCAGTTGTTGTCTTCGCAGAATCCCCTATCTCGACTTTACTGTCTTTCTGGGGTAGTAGGGTAACTTTACTCCTACTTTTCAGGGTCTTGGGGTGGGGTATCTTGGACACCCTTAGGGTTTTCTTACACTCCCAGTGACCCTCTACACACTAACTAGGCCTGTGGTCCATTCCTGGTTTGCATTCCACTTTTGGAGTATATGGTTTGTGTTACCCCTAGGCCTATTTTCTCCTATTGCATTCTATTGTGTTCTACAGCATTTGCACTACTTTTCTAAGTGTTTTACTTACCTGATTTTGGTCTGTGTGTATATTTTGTGTATATTAATTCCCTCCTAAGGGAGTATATCCTCTGAAATACTTTTGGCATATTGTCACTAAAATAAAGTACGTTTATTTTGAGTATCTCTGAGTATTGTGTTTTCTTATGATATAGTGCTATATGATATGTGGTATAGTAGGAGCTTTGCATTTCTCCTAGTTCAGCCTAAGCTGCTCTGCTATAGCTACCTCTATCAGCCTAAGCTGCTAGAACACTACTAATCTACTAATAAGGGACAACTGGACCTGGCACAAAGTGTAAGTACCACCAGCTACCCACTATAAGCCAGGCCAGCCTCCTACATGTTGTGTTCTGGGAATGCGTGTCTGCATGTATGTATGAAAGTGTGTGCGGATGTGTGTGTGAATGGATGTATGCATGCGTGGATGAATGTGGGAATGGGTGTGTATGCGTGTGTGAAGGGGGCGTGAATGTACGGGGTGTTTGGAGAGGAAGGGGCGGGGAGAATCTGGGGAGGTTGGGACGGTGAGGAAGCCCTCTATCAGTGACAGGGAAGGGACTCCCTGTCACTGATAGTGCCTACCGCCATGGTTTTCGTGGCAGTAAGGGATCCACGGAAACCATGGCGGTAGGCGGGGACAGTATCCCCCAGGCAGTACAGTGACAGCCGCTGGGATGGAGACTGATATCTCCAGTCCGGCGGCCGTTTCCGCCGTCACGGACGGTGTTGTACAATGTCATAATATGGTGGAAAGTACCGCCAGCCTGTTCGCAATACTTTCCACCATATTACCGCTGACCGCCAGGGTCATAATGAGGGCCATAGGCTTTAGAAAAGGTTCTCATGGGTGCACAATAGCTTTTACACTGATGTTAAATATAACACAAAGAAAAACGTTTAGTTTGTGGTTTCCCCTCATCTCATAACAGTTTTCCCTTATCTATCTGTTATCCTATGCTCAGAGCACCGAGTTTAAACACTGTTATTCATTCTTCCAATACTGTGGGCCAGCTCAATGAGTGAGTGCCAAAAATATATGGCTTAACTTTTATGCCTTAGACAACAACAAAGTACTGTTGATTAATCTGAGGCCAGATTTTAATTTTAGTTTTTTACCCACAACTTTTTACCCCCACCCCCCACATGCAGGCAACCCACCACTGCCAGAGGCCTTGCACGGTGGAGAGTTGGCTGCAGGGCCAAGCCTGCAGCCAGGCCCTGTGGCCTACTCCCCGCATGCAGCCTTTGCCCATCCGCAGTGGGCTTTTTTAGGCCAGGCCATGTTGCATACCCCACTCAAAGGCAACCAACCCCACATTGCATATGACCTTCACGGCCGGGGCCCAACATTAATATTTAGAAGAATGTTGCACATTGGTCTCTTCTAGGGCTGATTTTGGTCCAAGGGACCCCACCCCAGGGGCCTAGCATTCAAATTACAGGAAGGGGGCACACAGTGTTATACAGTTCCTACTAAAATAATAGGAATGCATATTAGGATGAAAGAACGTCAGAGTGCAGGGACTGAGTCTGTCCACACCATCAAAAGCCCAATTCCTAGTTAGCTCACAGTGCCTCACCCAAATCCCTAACCTTCCCAGGGTAGAAATGAATTATGGCAATCTGAACATGACACTCTGCTCCCCAAGGGAATCGTGGAAACAGATCTTACCCTTTCTTTGACTTATTCATGCAAGCCCAGGGAAAATACATGAGAAAAATTAGAAGTTTTCAATACATTTATTGAAACAAACATAGGTCCTTATTATGACCTTGATGGAGGGGTTTCCTCCATTTTATTAGGATCCCATTATATTCTATGGAGATTGTAATATGATGGACGGGGTAGCTGTCACATTTGTGATGGAGGAAACCCCTCCGTCAAGATCGTAATAAGGCTCATAGTTCTGCATAGAGAGAATGAGCTGCGATAATTAGGCAGATTAAACAAAGCAATGTAATCAGTGTTACGAACAAGAGACGAGAATAAACAGTTCAAATATGGCAAATTATTTCTGTAGATTCCTACCAATCATTAACCCTATGCTGAGAACATAGTGAATGTACCTTCAGCCTTTGCCCGATCTAAAAAGATAGCATTAGCTTCATACCTGAAGAACTGAATCAGAAACTGGCCTGTAATGTAGATGGTAATCTTTTCTGCCTGCAGACTGGAAGATCAGCTCCAGCAGAACTGCATGTCGAACACCGCATTCATCCCAAAATACTCATGACTGAAGTGCCCCTCTGCCCAGCCGGATCACTGTATCGTTTATATAGTCAAAGCCACACTATGTTAGAGGTGCAGTTCTGAGGTAATGATATGTCTAGATATTAGAAGCTGTCTCCCAATGGGCAACACAAGTACTAGGATAGCTTGCACTGTGTTCCTAGCCTTGACAAAAATGTGCAGATTACATGTCAAGAAAGAATAACTTTAACAAGCAACTTTTGCAATGTATTCTTAGAATAGTATTGTGCAAGCCTAATTGTGTAACATGTCACTGCTAAAAGTGATGTCAACTAAAACATGTAAAGTGTAAAATATCAAATGAAGCTAAAATGGAGAACCAACCTAGGTCCAAAAGGGCCTAACTACACCCTCCCCTGGGCCGTGAAAACACATATTCTAATATAATTATGATAAAGGAGATACAACTGTTCATCCCAACAAGCAAAGCAAACAAGCCAGTAAAATAAAATGACATTTTAAAACATAAGACCAATTAAAATAATTTGAAAAAAGGGCCTCATTTAAAAATCAGAGGAGGCTTCCAAAATGTCATCCATATAGTCAATGTCAATGGAATCCAGAATGGATCCCACTTCCACAGATGACAGAACCACAATGGCCTTGGTGAGCAAATCAAAGGAACAATCCTGGTTGTTACCCTCAGCCGTTGAGGTGGATGCATCCTGTACAGTGCCCACAGCAGGAGAGCCAGTATCACGGAATCCTGGAGCTGCAGCATCCATATAAAAAAAGAAACAGAATGGCTTATAGAAGGCATCCTGAAGCAAAGGCAGTCAACACTGATAACGAACCCTCAATGGGGACATCTGGAGGACCATGTCCATAGACTGTACCACGAGCATTGTGTTGGAATTTTTTCCTTATCCCCAATCTTTTTGCCTCCTGCTTCCTATTCTTTTCTGACCTGCTGTTGTTGGCTTTTGATCTCTGAGCACTTTACCACTGCTAACAAATGCTAACGTGCATATGCTGTCTGTGTAAATTGTATTGTTGATTGGTTTATCCATGATTGGTATATTTGATTTACTGATAAGTCCTTAGTACAGTGCACTAGAGGTGCTCAGGTCCTGTAAATCAAATGCTACTAGTGGGCCTGCAGCACTGGTTGTGCCACCCACATTAGTAGCTCTGTAAACCTGGCTCAGACCTGCCACTGCAGTGTCTGGGTGTGCAGTTTTAAACTGTAAATTCGACTAGGCAAGCGTACCCACTTGCCAGGCCTAAATCTTCCCTTTTCTTACATATAAGATACACCTAAGGTAGGCCCTAGGTAGCCCCAAGGGAAGGGGCAGTGCATGGGTAAAGTAGAACATATAGTAATGTATTATCCCAACAGTAAAATACTGCTAAATTTGTTTTTCACTGCTGCAAGGCTTTTCCCTCTCATAGGTTAACATAGAGGCTACCTTTAAATATGATTAAAGTGTAGATTCCCTTTGGGAGCGGATAGACATGTGGAATTGGGGTCTCTGCGCTCACAATTGAAAGAAACATCTCTTAGTAAAGTTGACTTTCAGATTGTGTGTTTGAAAATGCCACTTTTAGAAAGTGAGCATTTTCTTGCTTAAACCATTTCTGTGACTTTGCCTGTTTGTGGATTCCCTCTCTGGGCCAGTTTGACAGTTGGGCTGGTTGCACTTCTTACTAGACTGTGACACAAAGGGAGCTCGGGTGTAGTCTGCATTTCCTGATGAGCCATCTGTGCTAGGAGGGAGAGGAGGGAGAGGAGGTGGGGTCATTCACACCTGAAAGGGCTGTGCCTGCCCTCACACAATGCAGTCTCCAACCCCCTGGCGTGTGTCTGGGGCCTGGCTTGGCCTGGGCAAGGCAGGATTTCACAAACAAGAGAGACTTTGCTTTGAAGTAAGCCTACTTCAAAGGGCAAAATGGGTATAAGAAGGGCACCCAAAACCACAGACTTTAGAACACTTCTGGAAACCAAGAGGAACCTCTGCCTGGAGAAGAGCTGAAGAGCTGAGGAAGAAGAGGTGCCCTGCCTGTGACTGTGCTTTGTGGAGCTATCCTGCAGTTGCGGCTTCTCCCTGTGCTAGAGGACAAAGACTGGACTGTGTGTGCCTTCCTTCTTGTGAAGAACTCTCCAAGGGCTTGATTTAGAGCTTGCCTCCTGTTGTTTGAAGTCTCAGGGACAGCAAAGACTTCTCTCTGCCAGCACCAGGAGCCTCTGCTGAGACCCTTACTCTGCCAAGTGGTGCCCATCCAGTTCCTGGGACCCTGAAAGGAGCAGCTGGCAGGCCAAGAGTGAGAAATCCATGCACCGACCGCCATGCGAGGAAAAGATCGATGCAACTCTGATCCGCGGCTGAAAAATTTACACGCTGACGGCTTTGCGGATGAAAATCGATGCTCTCCAGCAGCGTGACTGAAAGATCGACGCACACGGCTGGAGAAACAACGTGCAGCATCGCTGACGGAGGCTGGCGAGATCGCAACCTGCGCTGCGTAGTTTTGGGATTGAGAGAGCGTAGCGTATATAATTCATATTAACATTAAATATTTTTGAACTAATGTATAATAATGCTGCATAGAAACTGTATTAATATGTTTTGCTAAAATGGGCACTTGAAATGTGTCCTCAGGGAGTGGCCTCCAACTTATACGGGGACTAATAAAACTGACTAATAATGTTGAAATGACATGTAATGATATGATTTTACACTAATAATAATAAGTATATGTTAAGATTTTGCTAATAAATTATTAGGCCTTTAGTTAGCATGAGTCGAGGCCTAGCTGCCTGACTCTAACGTGCAGTGTGCTGACTTGTTAAAGAACATGAACTCTTGTTTTTTCCAAAAGCTAGAAGCTGAACATAACTGTAGTAGATCCGTTCTCATGAAATTCATCCTGCCTGTAGTAACATTTTAGCTAAATGCAACAGTGTAGATTAATGCTATGTACAAGGTCGCCTAAACCGGTACGGACAATGGAGCCACTGACCGAAGATGTGCAAAGGACCAAAAGAAGATGAAATCATACCGGACATTCCACCTCCAAAGACGTCAATCATAAGCACCAATAGAATACGTGAGAACTGTTATGGGGTAACAAATTCGATGAGCTAATTTGATTTTAATTGGTTGAAGATAGTGGGGTGCAACCCCTTGCCCAATTAGATTTTAGGGGAATGTATCACGAAAAGGGGATAAGAACCCTTGACACCAGGAAGTAAATCAGAACAGGAGGGATAGGAGAGAGACTAGGGGAGATGCTGATGTGATTTGCTATGATCCAGACACTTTGTCACTTTGCTTAGTGACTTGATACATTTTTAGATTAGAACCATCCTTGTCTTTAGATTGCCCATTTACACTTTACCTCCTTATGAGGGAAGTGCCCATTTTACCTGAGCCGAGTTCCTGACTGATGGCGAACCAACTGATGTCCTGAAGACGAAGACCGAACCTGAGTGCTGACCCAAACTTGGAGTGTAACTATATGACAATGAAATTGTGATTGTCTGTTTGCTTTTCCTTTCTAGGTACCAACTGCTTTTCTTTTGACAGAGACCTTAGTTAGATGTTTTCCAAATTGATGTTACTAAATTGTTTTGCATGAAGCCCAACATGCCAATGCTAATTAGAGGTTAGTTGAGAGGGGTTCACTAAACGGACGCAAATAGACAAATGACTGAATCTATGCTTTGTTGGACAATGCGCTAATATACTCTGCTAAAGTTAGTCTAGGTTCACGCAGTGCTATATTCTAATGTTTGTGATTCTTGCTTTGATTAAATCTTATCAGAGTTGCCATATTGTGACTATGCTATTATGCTTCTTGGTTTTGAGGTTAATAAACTTATTAGTAGTATTGTAACCAATAGGGAACAAATATCATAAAATTCATATTAAATTGGTGTGGTTATTCATGACTGAAAGGTCATGGTGGTGTCTTGAGTTTAACTAAATGTCATTGACTAAGGTGAAATGCATTGTGTTAATAAATATTGATGATATTATTGACCCGAGGGTAGGTCACTCCCCCTGCCGCTGCAGCTCCACCAGCCCAGGCTCCTGAAACCTCCCAGCAAGACCTGCTAAAAACCGTAAATACTCCCCCCGCCCAGCCCCTCGCCCAGCCCCGCGCTACTCACCTCCTATTTCCTGTACTTCTGTCTTCTGCCTTCCGCTCTCTCCTCCAACCTCTCTCCGCACCTCTGCTGTCCATTTCCCTTCGCTCTCTGCTCCTATTCTGCAGCCCACTTGCTGCATGTTCTGCTCTTCCTCGTCACCCGCTCCTCTTCCTCACCTGCTTTTCATCTGTGTTCTTCTTTCTTCTCTGCACCCCGATCTACGTGTTCTCTCTTCTTTTTCTTCATCTGTGTTCTTCTCTGCACCCCGTCCTGCATGTTCTTTCTTCTTTCTTCATCTGTGTTCTTCTCTGCACCCCGACCGGCGTGTTCTTTCTTCTTTCTTCATCTGTGTTCTTCTCTGCACCCCAACCTGCGTATTCTTTCTTCTTTCTTCATCTGTGTTCTTCTTTCTTCTCTGCACCCCGACCTGCGTGTTCTTTTTTTCTTTTTCTTCATCTGTGTTCTTCTGTGCTCTTCTCCTCCTCTGCACCCCGTCCTGCGTGTTCTTTCTTCATCTGTGTTCTTCTCTGCACCCCGACCTGCGTGTTCTTCTCCTCTTCTGTACTTTTCTCTGCGTGTTCCTTTTCTTCCTCTGTGGCCTCTCCTCATCTTCTGGACGCTTCCCCTCTGCTTCTCAGGTCTCTCCTCTTCTGCCTGACTCTTCTTCTTGACTCTTCTCTCTTCTCTCTGGACTCTTCTCCTCTTCTTCTTGACTCTTCTCTCTTCTCTCCTGACTCGTCGCTCTTCTCTCTTGACTCTTCTCTCCTCTTCTTCTTTACTCTTCTTCTTGACTCTTCTCTCTTGACTCTTCTCCTCTTCTGTTCTTTCTGACTCCCCTCCTCCTCTGTAATCCCCCCTCCCCTATATTTTCTCCCCTCCCCTCTACCTGACCCCCCACCCTCTGCTTTCCCGCCGCCACCTCCTGCTCGGCCCCGCCCCCCTGCTCCCATTTGTCGCCCCCGCCCCCAGCTGACCCCTCCTCCCTCTTATGGCGCCCGCTGCGCGGCAGAGTCAGCGACCCTTGACCCGAGGGTAGGTCGCTCCCCCTGCCGCTGCAGCTCCACCAGCCCAGGCTCCTGACACCTCCCAGCAAGACCTGCTAAAAACCGTAAGTACTCCCCCTGCCCAGCCCCGTGCTACTCAACCTCTCTTTTCCTGTACTTCTGTCTTCTGCCTTCCGCTCTCTCCTCCAACCTCTCTCCGCACCTCTGCTGTCCATTTCCCTTCGCTCTCTGCTCCTCTTCTGCAGCCCACTTGCTGCATGTTCTGCTCTTCCTCGGCCCGCTCCTCTTCCTCACCTGCTTTTCATCTGTGTTCTTCTTTCTTCTCTGCACCCCGATCTACGTGTTCTCTCTTCTTTTTCTTCATCTGTGTTCTTCTCTGCACCCCGTCCTGCATGTTCTTTCTTCTTTCTTCATCTGTGTTCTTCTCTGCACCCCGACCTGCGTGTTCTTTCTTCTTTCTTCATCTATGTTCTTCTCTGCACCCCGACCTGCGTGTTCTTTTCTTCTTTCTTCATCTGTGTTCTTCTCTGCACCCCGACCTGCGTGTTCTTCTCCTCTTCTGTACTTTTCTCTGTGTGTTCCTTTTCTTCCTCTGTGGCCTCTCCTCATCTTCTGGACGCTTCCCCTCTGCTTCTCAGGTCTCTCCTCTTCTGCCTGACTCTTCTTCTTGACTCTTCTCTCTTCTCTCTTGACTCTTCTCCTCTTCTTCTTGACTCTTCTCTCTTCTCCCCTGACTCGTCGCTCTTCTCTCTTGACTCTTCTCTCCTCTTCTTCTTTACTCTTCTTCTTGACTCTTCTCTCTTGACTCTTCTCTCTTCTCCTCTTATGTTCTTCCTGACTCCCCTCCTCCTCTGTAATCCCCCCTCCCCTATATTTTCTCCCCTCCCCTCTACCTGACCCCCCACCCTCTGCTTTCCCGCCGCCACCTCCTGCTCGGCCCCGCCCCCCCGCTCCCATTTGTCGCCCCCGCCCCCAGCTGACCCCTCCTCCCCCCTTCTCCCTCTTATGGCGGCCGCTGGCGCGCCAAAGGCAAGCCCGTCTGCACCCGTCCGCGCCTGGACCGCGCCCAGCGCCATGGCCCCTGGCCCGCAGCACTCCCAAACCCCACAGCACCGGTACGACCCCAACACCCTCCACGCACTCAACCCGGGGCGCTCCAGTACCTGCTTCCTAGCCAACCCCAAACGCACCCATGGACCCTTCGCATGCCTCACCTGCAAACTCACCTTCCACCGCGAAACCACCCCACCCGCCAGCCCAAGCTCCAACAACCACCTCAAATGCATCATGATCAACGCACGCTCCGTCCACAAGCACGCCATTGAACTATGGGACCTCCTGGACTCCACCGCACCGGACGTCGCCTTCATCACTGAGACTTGGATGAACGCCTCTTCGGCCCCCGACATCGCCATAGCCATCCCCGACGGCTACAAGATCTCCAGGAGAGACCGCACCAACCAAGTCGGTGGAGGAATCGCCATCGTCTTCAAGGACTCCATCAACGTCACCACCTCCACCGAAGACACCCCCCTCGCCGCGGAACATCTGCACTTCCAATTCCACACCGACCTCAGGACCACCCTCAGAGGAACTCTCATCTACAGACCCCCTGGACCACGCGCCCTCTTCAGCGACTCTATCACTGACTTCATCTCGCCGCACGCCCTTGCCTCGCCGGACTACATCCTACTCGGCGACCTCAACTTCCACCTGGAACAGAACAATGACCCCAACACCACCGCCCTGCTCGACACCCTCGCCAACCTCAGTCTCAAGAAACTGGTGAACACCCCCACCCACATCGCCGGACACACGCTCGACCCCATCTTCTCTGCCAGCAACCACGTATCCTTCAGCCACTCCTCCGTAATACACTGGACCGACCACAGATGTGTCCACTTCACCTTCCGACGCGAGACTCTCCACCTCCGCACACAACCCATCCCACGCAGACATTGGAACAAAATCCCCACGGAACAGCTTCTCTCAACTCTCAGCGACAACCAACCCACTTTCTCCACCGACCCCAACGACGCAGCCCTCAGCCTCACGCATTGGATCACCAACTGCGCGGACAACCTCGCACCCCTCAGACGCCTCCCAAGACAGACCAACACCAGGAAACCTCTTTGGTTCACAGACACCCTCAAGGAATAAAAAAAAAACGTCCGCACCCTCGAGAAAGCCTGGCGCAAGGACCACACCGCAGAAAACATGTCTGCCCTCAAAAACACCACCCGCGAACACCACCAACTGATCAGCGCCACCAAAAGAACTTCCTTCACAGACAGACTGGACAAGAACACTCACAACAGCAAAGAACTCTTCAACATTGTCAAGGAGCTCTCCAATCCAATCGCCAACGCCATCACGCCCTCACAAGACCTCTGCAACTCCCTCGCCACCTTCTTCCATCGTAAGATCACCGACCTACACGACAGCTTCGGACACCAGACCCAGCCAACCACCACAGAACCTAAAACCCCAGCCATCACCCTCAACGCCTGGACTCACATCAGCACGGAAGAGACCAAAGCTACCATGAACTCCATCCACTCCGGTGCCCCCTCGGACTCCTGCCCACACTTCATCTTCAACAAAGCCGACGACATCATCGCCCGCATCTCCAGACCATTATCAACAGCTCGTTTGCTTCTGCCACCTTCCCCGGGAGCTGGAAACACGCAGAAGTCAACGCCCTACTGAAGAAACCTACGGCGGACCCCAGCGACCTGAAGAACTTCCGCCCCATCTCGCTCATCCCCTTCCCTGCCAAAGTCATAGCGAAGACCGTCAACAAGCAACTTACCAACTTCCTTGAAGACAACAACCTACTCGACCCCTCTCAGTCCGGATTCCGAGCCAATCACAGCACAGAAACCGCCCTCATCTCAGTCACAACCGACATCAGAACTCTGATGGACAACGGAGAAACAGCCGCTCTCATCCTCCTCGACCTCTCGGCTGCCTTCGACACCGTCTGCCACCGAACCCTAATATCTCGCCTCCGCTCCACCGGTATCCAAGGACAGGCCCTGGACTGGATCACCTCTTTCCTCTCCAACCGCTCCCAAAGAGTCTACCTCCCTCCGTTCCACTCAGACCCCACCGAAATCATCTGCGGCGTCCCACAAGGCTCCTCGCTCAGCCCGTCTCTCTTCAATGTCTACATGAGCCCCCTCGCCAACATCGTACGCAAACACAACATCAACATCACCTCCTACGCCGACGACACTCAGCTGATACTTTCCCTCACCAAGGACCCCACCAGCGCTAAGACCAACCTGCAAGATGGAATGAAAGATGTCGCAGAATGGATGAAACTCAGCTGTCTGAAACTGAACTCAGACAAAACGGAAGTCCTCATCCTCGGAAACACCCCGTCCGCCTGGGACGACTCCTGGTGGCCCACGGCCCTTGGCACCGCACCTACCCCCAGACCACGCACGCAACCTCGGATTCATCCTGGACCCAATTCTCACCATGACCAAACAAGTCAACGCCATATCATCTTCCTGCTTCCTCACCCTCCGCATGCTCCGAAAGATCTTCCGTTGGATCCCCGCCGACACCAGAAAGACAGTGACCCACGCCCTCGTCACGAGCCGCCTGGACTACGGTAACACCCTATACGCAGGAACCACCGCTAAACTCCAGAAACGTCTGCAGCGAATACAAAACGCCTCCGCCCGCCTCGTCCTCGACATACCCCGCAACAGCCACATCTCCGCCCTCCTGAGACACCTACACTGGCTTCCCGTCAACAAAAGGATCACCTTCCGGCTCCTCACCCACGCACACAAAGCCCTCCACAACAAAGGACCCGCATACCTCAACCGTCGCCTCAGTTTCTACACGCCCACCCGTCAACTTCGTTCCGCCTACCTCGCACTCGCCGCCGTCCCTCGCATCCGCCGCACCACGGCAGGTGGGAAATCCTTCTCCTACCTGGCGGCCAAGACATGGAATTCCCTCCCCACCAACCTCAGGACCACCAAGGACCACCTCGCATTCCGGAGGCAACTCAAGACCTGGCTCTTCGAGCAGCAGTAACCCCCTCCCCCTAGTGCCTTGAGACGCTCACGGGTGAGTAGCGCGCTTTATAAATGGTTGTGATTTGATTTGATTTGACGTATTGATTGACATATTGATTAGCTATCTCGTCCTAAGGTGTCTTCCAACAGGGTCAAAAGATTAATTGGCCTAAAACAAGTCCCAATGTGTAATAATTAGTCATAAAGGGCGTGTTACCAGTTCTGGTAGCAGAGCGACGGTTTAGGCCCTGTGGGGCCCTAGGATGGAGAATTATTGTTTAGACTTGTTTTCCGAGATAATGCAAATTGGAAGTATGATGTGTTTCTAAATTCCCCATGACTTTCCCGGGACCTCGGAAGCCTGCCTAAGTGAGTTGGGAATGTTCTCGACGTCTTAGCATGTGTGGTGTAGAATTTGCGCTTGCTCAGCTTATGCATATTGCAGGTGATTTGTAAAGTTTGTGTGTTTAGGCCAGGTAATGTTGTTTTAGTAGGAGTGGGCATACTCCACAGTATGAGAGTAGGGAAGTCGGTGTACTTCATGTAAGTGTGGTGCTTTGTGCTCAAAAATTATCCACGTGGTTGGTTGGTGATGTACGGACCCGTCGTGATCTAAGACTCTGGAGTATATTGACAAGTGTAGGAGACACTTGGGTTTATGTTGAAATGTATGCGTTTTAATAGGTCAATCGGGCGTGGTTGACAAGCCGAGTTTGGGTCAAGTTGTGTATGTGTGAAACCTTCGATGGAGATTTGGCAAGTTCTATAGTGCACTAGAACAAACCATTGACATGTCGAGAGTAGGATTTGCGGGTCGAATTCTGCTTGCGGGTGTGGGAGCTGAGAAGGAGAGAGTAGAGGCCGAGGCTTCAAGTGAAATCTCTGTAAAGTTCTGAAATGAATGTGTTACCCTTCCTGTAGTGAACCGGCAAATTTGGGTTTTTGTTGTTAAAGGTGCTCGCAATATATTGCATTACTTTAGTGTGAATCCAGTGTAAGGAGGACAAGCCGCAAGACTTTGTCAGCTGCAGTGTGTGAGTGTGACATCAGTGGTGCTGCGCTGGGATAGGTCAGTTGCAGAGAGGGGTCGCGCATGGATTGGCAGCCGTTCGTGAGAGGCAATAGGTTGAGAAAGGTGGGTAAAGAGTGTCCTGGGAATTAAAGTCACTTTCTGATCAGATTCAAAGCAAAATAAAGGACGTAAAAATGAATTTTTTTCAAGGCTTTAAAGAGCGCTCTGAAAGCAGATGCATACATTATGGCGAGTGAGGAGGGGCCTACACTGCCTGAGGGTACTCCAGCTTATATAGTAATGGAGGAAAAGGGAGTTGCGCCTTGCCTGTGGATGAAGCAGTGGTGCAAATTAACAGAGAAGGAGGGATGTTTGGCGTTTCCGGAGCATGGAACGTTCAATACAAGAATTTTAGAGAACTTGAGGTGGATGTTAAGTGTACAAAAGCCGCCTCCGAGACCAGCTCAGTATGAGGCGTTAGCAGTCTGGGATTTAATGGCCATACGACAAAGACAGCAAAAACTTGAAAGGAGAATAAAAAGGGCAGAAAAGACTTTAGCCGAGGCTAGATGGGACAATGAGAGCAAAATCTGGAGAAGGGGAATAGTTGACGGACTTAAATTGTTTCCGGCAATTACACAAGAAGATGAGACACGGGGAAAGAAAGCCACCTGTAAGACAGACAAGGGCTCTAATAAGTCTAAGTAGACTCAGAGGTCTTGGGTAGACGAAGATGACTCAGACGATGAAGAGTTTCTTAATCAGTTGTTACATGATCGCCCGCCACCATATGCCATAAATGACACTGCTCCAAGCACTAGTGTGGGTCCTGGGAATCCGACACAGAGTAAGGAAGTTACAAATGCAATGCAGACAAGTGATACGGTTTTGATACAGAATGGTGTCAGTGTACCCACTGCACTAGACACGCAGATACAGTTGCAACCTCCGCCACAGATACAGAGGATTTATCCAGACATCCCAGTACTAGAAACAAACACGAGTCTGATGGTGCCGCCTGATCCAATATACACGAGATCAAAGCTAGTACAGATTGAGCCAACTCCGCAGTTGCTGCCCCAGCCTCAGCAACAGCTGATTCCAGGTTATAATCCAGCGCAGGACCTCCGTCAGTACCTGCACCAGCTACAGTGAGTCAAGCTTTGGGAGTTACTGTTCCACAGGGTTTAGGACCTGGTCAGACACCAGCTGCCATATCATTACCAATTACTGTTGGTCCCCCAGTACCATTGTATGCGCAGGGTATGCCTGATGTGTGTGATCAGGCAGTAGGAACCCTAGAGGTAGTAAGAGGAGGGTTCACAGGAACTCCGCAGCCAATAACATCAAGAGAACAATCAGCAGAAGGATTCAGGTCTTTGTTAGACCTTAGTCTGATTGGGGCTCCTTTGGAGGCAATGAGACAAGCAGGGTTAAGTGTGCTAGCCCCACAAACAATGAGTACAACTACATCACAGTCACCACTGATGCATTCTGGAAACATTTCGTTGCAAGGTTTTTCTGCGCAACAATTGAATGAGTGTTTAGAAAGGACTTATGCTTCACAAAATACTGCGTTATCCGCAGATAAATCAGAAAAGGAAGAATACCTGAATTTTGTGAGACTGGGTGTAGAAGCTGCGGAACTAGTGGAAGGGACAATGGGGTTAAATAGATTAGAGTCATACACAGAAGCAGAATTGAGGTATCTGTGCCCCAAGATCACTAAAGAAGTGGGCAAGGTGCATCAGAGGTTGGCAAACCTGGCAGACAAGTACAACATAGACATTGGGAATACTAAACATTTGAAAAGAAGCTACAGATTAGACTTTGATTCTAAAGATTTTGAGCACATGAGAGGTACCGGAATGAAAGCGCATCTTAGAGAGATACTGCAAAGTGCGTAAATCTGGGGAGCTTTAGAGAAGTGGGAAGGCAGATGGGCAAAGAAAAGAGATAAAGAGAAAGGTGAAGGTCCAGAACCAAATCAGGCTAAAGCCGCACCGGACACGGGGACAGTAAAGATGTTGCCAATGAGAGAAACAGCTGGAGGGGTTCTAATCCATGTACCATGGTCTAGGGGAGACATTCTGTCATTTACAAATGATTATCCCAGATTGAGGGAGAAGCCGATAGAATGGTACCAGCAGACAGAAAGGTTTGTGAAACTTGCGAAATGTCTCTGGGAGGACTTGAATACCCTGTTTGAGATTATAGTTCCACCCGACTTATGGCTTGAGTGCAAGAGGGGTGTGGACTGGCCAACACAGGAGCCGGCAAGGGACAAGGTGACTGGAGCACCATCTGAGGAAGTGATGAAGTACTATTATAAAATGATTGAGTTTTTGAAGCAGAAAGTGTCGCCTAAAGTGACTGATTGGCAGAAGATCGATCGAACCTCACAGGAGGCCAAAGAGTCGATTCATGCTTACTATGAGAGATTGTTGAAAGCGTTCAAGCACTACAGTGGCACAGAGACCATAGAACCAAAAGACATGAATCATCTTGTGTTCAGATTTGTTGAAGGGCTGAGACCAGAAATTAGTCAGATGATTAAGAATCATTTGATCTGTTGCCAGGCAAAGCCGATTGATGAGGTGTTGCAGTATGCAAAATACTGTAGTGACGAGATTGAGTTAAAGCAGAGAAATTTGAAGGAGAAAGTGATGGTGATGCAGATTAAGGCAGTGCAGGCAGGGATGCAGGGAAATGGAATCCAGCAAATGCTACAGCAGCAACCGCAAGGGAATGGCATATTTCAGGCATAGCCGAGATGCCGAGGTCGGGATTTTGTGAATCGCGGTCCAGACTTGAATACTGTTGTGGTTCAAAATGATGTACAGGGGATGAAAAAGATGTCACCATGTCACACGTGCGGAGGCGGGGGCATTGGAAGCAGGAATGCCTAAATGTGGTGCAGGATGGTGTTGTTCAACAAAGCAATGATGTCGGTACATTTCAAAATATGAGGGGTCCAAAAATGGGAGGACAAAATCAAAATTTCCAGAATAACATGGTTCAGATGCAGGGGTTACAGCCCGTGCAGCAAATGCAAATGCCGCGTGTCCAACCAGCACAAATGCAGCAGGTACAACAGCAGGTTCCCATGGTACCTAGACAGCAAATGCAATTACCATTAGCTCTGATGGGACAGCAACAGGTGATGTTTCCTCAGCAGGTCACAGGCCAGATGATGGGTCAAAATAACACAGTGCAACAGTTCCCATTGCATGGTGAGGATGGAATAAATGATGAATGGTCAGATGATAGTTCAGACAGTGAGGAGTGCAGGCTTGCAGCGTCCCTAGAAGTAGATCAGAGGGGACCCTATGTAGAGGGAAAGGTGATGGGTCACAAGGTTTCATTCCTGGTTGACACAGGAGCTACACGCTCTACAATCAGAAGTGCAGAGGTTCCGAAATTGCCACTTTCAGGGCATACCATAAGGGTGGTAGGAGTGGCAAATCAGTACTTGACAAACCCAATTACAGACCCAGTTCAAGTTGAGAGTGGAAACTTCCAGGGATTACATAAGTTTGTAGTCTGTGATCCTAGTCCTGTGTCCCTACTCTGAAGAGACTTACTGTGCAAAACTAAATGTTCGATTACCTGTTCTAATGAAGGGATTGAAGTGCAGACAAACAGTGATGAAGAAGGGGACGATGGACAATTTACAGATCTAGAGACGGAAAGTACAAATGAGGAATACCCTTTGAGAACCTTATTCCCAATGCTTACAGTGACCTACTTGCCAACTGAGTTTCAGGGAACAGTGACAGAGAAGGTGTGGGACCTGACAGGAAAGGAAGTAGGACTGATAAAGGGAGTAGAACTGGTTAAGGTACAGGTTAAGCCGAACGCAGTGTTTCCTCAGGTACCACAGTACCACATGGCACAAGATGTCCTCATCCAGGTATCACAGATAATTGCAGACTTTGTAAAGCAAGGTGTTCTGAAAGAAGTGATGAGCAGCCCGTGTAATTCACCAATAATGGGTCTGAAAAAGCCTTGTGGGAAGGTTCGAATTGTTCAAGACCTGAGAAAAATAAACAAGATTGTGGTAAAGTGCTGCCCTATAGTGCCAAACCCAGCAGTGTTCATGTTTCAGGTTCCGTGTGATGCAGAGTGGTTCACAGTTGTAGACCTGTCTCAAGCATTCTTTTCGGTGCCTCTTTATGAGGACAGACAATTTCTCTTCAGTTTCAAATTCCTGGATAAGGTGTACAGTTGGTGCAGAATTCCTCAAGGGTTTTCTGAGTCACCGTCCATCTTCAATCAGATATTGAAGAAGGACTTGGAGTCATTAGAACTGCCTTTCAGTTCGACTCTAGTATAGTACATTGATGATTTGTTGATCGCGTCCAGAACAAAAGACGACTGCAGGTATGACACAATTGCCCTATTGAAACATTTTGGAAAGAACGGACATAAAGTGTCCCCAAAGAAGCTGCAATACTGTCAGAAAGAGGTGAAGTATTTAGGTCACTTAATTGAAAAGGGCTCGAGGAGAATATCCAAAGAAAGGGTGACAGCCATACTGGAGATGAATCCCCCGACAACAAAAAGAGATGTCAGGATGTTTTTGGGAATGGTGGGCTACTGTCGCCAGTGGATTCCCAACTTTTCGATTATCTCCAAACCATTGGTGAAATTGACAGGTAAAGAAGTTAAGGATGTCCCGGGTACCATAATCATGTCAGAGGAAGAGATTGAGGCATTCATGGAATTGAGAGAGTGTATGTGTAGGATGCCAGCTTTAGGTATACCTGACTACACGAAGCCTTTTCTACTGTTTTTTCATGAACGTGATGCCTGTTCTTTGTCTGTCCTAACACAGGTCCATGGATGTGCAAACCGCCCAGTAGCATATTTTTCAGCTACTTTGGACCCAGTCGCAGCAGCCTTACCGGGTTGTTTGAGAGCAGTTGCAGCAGTTGGTCAGAGCCTCACACAGTGTGAAGGCATAGTGATGGGACATCCCTTAACAGTAATGGTTCCACATTCAGTTGAAATTCTGTTAACCTGAACTAAGACTCAGCACATGACAAATGCTAGGCTGACAAGATATGAGACCATTATACTGGGGTCTCCGAATGTTTCTCTCAAGAGGTGTACTGTATTGAACCCTGCAACTTTACTTCCTGTTGAAAATGCTGAGATTAATAATACTGAGGAAGTAGAACATGATTGTCTTGAGGTAACAGAACTATGCACCAAACCCAGACAGGACATTAAAGATACACAGTTAGAGGAAAATGATTACATTATGGCGGTCATTCTGACTCTGGCGGGCGGCGGTTGCCGCCCGCCAGGCGGGAAGCGCCATTTGGCCGCCACGCGGGCAAAATACCGCTTCCCCTATTCTGACATTCCCGCTGGGCCGGCGGGCGCTAAGCAAGTTAGCGCCCGCCGGCCCAGCGGGAATGAGGGCCGCAACACAGTGGCACCCGTCGCGCTTTTCACTGTCTGCTAAGCAGACAGTGAAAAGCTTCATGGGGCCCTGTTAGGGGGCCCCTGCACTGCCCATGCCAGTGGCATGGGCAGTGCAGGGGCCCCAAGGGGCCCCAAGACACCCGTTCCCGCCAGCCTCTTCCTGGCGGTGACAACCGCCAGAAACAGGCTGGCGGGAAGGGGGTCAGAATCCCCATGGCAGCGCTGCCCTGGCGGATTCTCCCAGCTGGGGGAAAAACGGCGGGAAACCGCGGGCCCCGGTTTTCTGACCGCGGCTTTACCGCCGCGGTCAGAATGGGCTTGTAAGCACCGCCAGCCTGTTGGCGGTGCTTCCGTCATTCACGTTTGACCGCCAGGGTCAGAATGACCCCCATGTTTGTTGATGGTTCATGCTTGAGAGACTCAGTCGGAATATTGAGAACTGGTTATGCCGTGTGCACAATCACCGGTATCCTAGAAGCTTCCTGGCTCGAAAGAGTGTACTCCGCACAAGTGGCTGAATTAATTGCCCTTACTAAGGCATGCCACGCAGCTGAAAACCTGAAAGTCACTATCAATACTGACAGCAGATACGGATTCGGAATTGTGCATGATTTTGGCCAATTGTGGTCACAGAGGGGTTTCTTGACCTCTTCTGGCTCACCAGTGAAAAATGACGAAAAGATTAAGCATTTGTTGCATGCGATTCAGTTACCTCTTGAAATTGCCGTGGTGAAATGCAATGCTCATGTTAAGTCACAAGACTTTGAGGGTCATTCTGACCCTGGCGGGGCGGCGGGAGCCGCCCGCCTGGCGGGAACCGCCAAATGGCCGCTCCGCGGTCAGAAGACCGCGGATGCCACTCTGGCTTTCCCGCTGTGCTGGCGGGCGACCGCCAAAAGAGCGCCCGCCGGCCCAGCGGGAAAGGCCCTGCAACAAGGAAGCCGGCTCCGAATGGAGCCGGCGGAGTTGCAGGGGTGCGACGGGTGCAGTTGCACCCATCGCGATTTTCACTGTCTGCTAAGCAGACAGTGAAAATCTTTATGGGGCCCTGTTAGGGGGCCCCTGCACTACCCATGCCAGTGGCATGGGCAGTGCAGGGGCCCCACGACACCCGTTCCCGCCATCCTGTTTCTGGCGGTGAAAACCGCCAGAAACAGGCTGGCGGGAAGGGGGTCGGAATCCCCAAGGCGACCACGGCTTCACAGACGCGGTCGGAATACAAAATGAAGCACCGCCAGCCTGTTGGCGGTGCTTCAGCCGGCCTCCACCCTGGCGGTCATAGACCGCCAGGGTCAGAATGAGGACCTTTGTGTCAATGGGAAACAGCTATGCAGATCAAGTTGCAAGGTTTTGCGCATTGAACTGTATATCGTTCAAGGATCAGTGGGAACTATTACCTGAAACTGAAAATGAAACATGCTTGAACTTTGCATTAAAAGTGGTTGATACATTGGATGGGCTAAAATCATTGCAGGGCCGTGCTAGCAGAGAGGAAAAACACTCCTGGCAGAGAATGCAATGTGTACAAAGGTCTGACGACTTGTGGGTCTCAGAGGAGGGGAAATTGGTTTTGCCAAACAGTCTTTTGTCACAGTTTGTAAGGCTTTACCATGGACAGGCACATCTTGGGAGAGAAGCAATGATCATATTATTCAAAATTGATTGGTTCAATCCGAAATTCAGACAAGCCGCAGAGGTTATCTGTCACAGGTGCATCATCTGTCAGCAGATGAATGCAGGAAAAGGGACTGTGGTGACTTTGAGCCACATAGGGAGAGCTGGAGGTCCGTTTAGCAAGATGCAGATGGATTTCATTAAGATGCCTGTGTGTGGAGGCTTGAGGTACTTGTTGGTGATTGTGTGTGTTTTCAGTCATTGGATTGAAGCATACCCTACACGTAGGAATGACAGTCTCACAGTAGCAAAGCTGTTGCTCAGAGAGTTAATACCACGTTTTGGATTCCCGATCTCTTTAGAATCAGATAGGGGCAGACACTTTGACAATGAGGTGAAAAAGCTCTTGTGTGCTGCATTAGACATTGAACAGAAGCTGCATTGTAGCTACCGCCCTGAAGCATCAGGACTAGTGGAACAGACGAATTGTACCTTGAAGTCGAGAATGGCAAAAATGTGCGCAGCTACCAATATGAAATGGCCAGACGCATTGCCCTTAGTGCTGATGTCAATGAGAAACACACCTGATAAGAAGACAGGACTATCCCCCCATGAGATTCTGATGGGCAGAGCTATGAGGTTGCCGGCAGTACCTGCAAATGCTCTTGTGAATATCACAGATGATATGGTGTTGGACTACTGCAAGGGTCTGGCTGATGTGGTCCGCTCTTTTTCTCACCAGGTGGAGGCTAACACATTGCCACTGATCAGTGATCCAGGTCACACCCTGAAAGCCGGTGACTGGGTGGTTGTCAAGAAACACGTGAGGAAGTCGTGTTTAGAGCCGCGTTGGAAGGGACCATATCAGGTAATACTGACAACAACCACTGCTGTGAAATGTGCAGGTGTTCCAAACTGGATACATGCCAGTCACTCAAAGAAGGTGACATGTCCAACTGATGAGGAACTTGAAGTGTCCAAAACAACAACTGCAGAGAAGGAAGTCTCAGGGCCGGAGAGTATTCAAAGGGGAACTGAGACTAAAGGAGAGCCCACTGAGGACGGCTTAGTCCCTCAAAAAGTAAACGAGTTCGAGAGAGGTGACAGTGAGCCTATCTCAGCAGAGGCAGCAGGAGAACCGAGACAAGGAGAGGTTCTCCCAGAAGTAGACGGATACGGGTTTGAACTTGAGCCCGTTACAGACCTTGAAGACGAGGGGGGAAGGAGCAGAAGGAGGTCAAAGTACACCGACTCCTCCTGAGCCACTTGCAGGCCAATCAAGAGAAAACACCATAGCACAAGAGGAGGGTGCTGTTCAACGTCCTGAAAGGCCAAGCAGAAAGAAAACGCATATTGTGATAACTGGCCAAAGAAACAAGCTGCAAGAGAGAAAGTCATCCCTTGTGATACAATAGAGGAAGAAGTTGACACAACTAGAAGGGAGGATCTTAGTGAAGGAGAGTTGCAGAGTGAACGCAGATTGAAAAGAAAAAGAGTTGCAAACAGAAGGTACGCAGGTCCTGAATGGGCGTACGCAACATCAGCTGAATGGCAACCAGAATTCTTGGCGTTCTGTTTTGATCGAGAGGTACCAGGTCAATACTACGGCACCTGAATTCAACTTTAGAAAGAGACTGTGTGAAATTGAAATTGAAATTGAAAGCTGAAAAGCTAAGAAAAGAAACTGAAAAATTACTGGATGTGACACTGATAACTTGAATTGACTCTGAAAACCGATTATGACAAGCTGTTAATCTGATTTGACAAAAGGGTCCAGGGGTGAGTGAAACGCTGTAAATACTCGCAGAAAGAAAGAGAGACTTTGAAAAAAAAAAAAAAAGGCTTTTAAATCGTCCTCAAGTTGATTGTTTGTTTTGTGTCTTCTGCTATCTGATTCTTTACAGATCATGGCTTACACTAGAGGTAGTAGCAAAAAGGGTAGGGTGTGTGGTTGGTTAAGTGCTATCTTAGGTATTGTGTGTGCAATAATAATTATAGGTGTGATTGTGGGAATGCCATGGTTGGATAAAAAGGTGACTAACAATGCTTCAAAACCTGAGACTGCTACACTAACACCGTGGGAAAGGTTTGAGCAGGATGCAAAATACTTACATGAGGGGACTAATTCAAAAGGGGAACTTTCTGCTAATATCTTCGATCGCTTGCTGAATGAGTATGTTGATACTATGGATGCGAGAAATTGTTGTGTGCACAAAGATTCCTACATCAATACAAGAAGGGGTCACCTATCATAGTTTGCCTCTAACATATGGGATAAGCTGTAGTTTGCTGCTAACAAGATTCTATGACCAGGAACATGTGCAATATTTTTATTCTAATTTAGATGTAGTGTTTTCTTTTGTGCCTGTGCTTGAGTTTCTAAACAAGTTAGCTAAAGAGCATAGCATAAAATTAGTTAGGGGTTTCTTTGAGCCAACACTAACATTTGGGACAGCTTATGCGCACCGCAACAATCTAACCTGTTTACTAACACCTGTAGAGAAGAGCTTTTTAGATCACACTGATGATAGACGCAAAGAAAGAAAGGCTAGAAAAGGGATTAGAAAAACTCACATATGCAAATGATTATGCTTACACCGCAATAAAGACGCAGGGCAAATTAGCTATAGATGTATTGCATGTAGGTAGGCTTTGTATATATATGCCAAAATCTGAGCATGACACTTTATTTGTGGGAACGAGTGAATGCAGGCATGTGTTTTTGTTTCAGAGTAAATGGACATTCATGTTAAATGGACAGGATCCAGCGATCCCTGGGATCTATTATATATGTGGATTAAATGCTTATTACCGTCTCCCTAATGGATGGTATGGGACATGTTATTTGGGAATAGTTTTCCCAAAGATCTACCAGATTGATGACTTACAGCAAATTCCTAAAATGTCTAAATTACAACATGCGAGACAAAAGTCATAGACAGCGGCTGCTGTAGTTGGTGACATATTTGGAGCCATAATTCCTTCAGTAGGGGTTATCTTAAACTCCATAAAGATTCAAAAGTTGTCTACTATTGTGGATAACATGCTGACAAATTTCACAGGGCTATACTCCTGATGGATACAGAACTTGCTGCGGAAAGAGCTATGACTCTTCAAAACAGGCTTGCTTTAGACATTCTTTTAGCGAAGAGCGGCGGAGTCTGTAAAATGCTTAATGAGCGCCATTGCTGTGTGTTCATACCTGACAACAGCAAGAAGATTAGAAGTATGCTTACTAAGCCAACAACAGATAGTGCAGATTTGAAGGAGCTGAAGGAACCTAGAGTTTGGGAGAAAGTTGGAAAAGGAATTACTAGAGTAGGGAGTTGGTTTAGTAATATTTGGAATACGGTGCTTGCAAAAATATTAGGGGGTCTATTAATTGTCCTGATTTGTTTATTGGGTTTATGGGGAGCATGCAAAATTAATGAAAGAATTAAAAGAAATTTGACAAAACAAAGTAAAAGAAATGAAGAAAATGAAAGGGTAGAAAATGTTTAATGAAATTTGGGAAAGTTCACACAAAGGGCAAGATGTTGAAATGCGCATTATGCACAAGGTGAAAGGTTGAAAGGGGAAGGTTTGTGTGATGACAAAGGTCATCAGAGGAGGTACTGAGAGAGCGTAGCTTATATAATTCATATTAACATGAAATGTTTTTGAACTAATGTATAATAATGCAGCATAGAAACTGTATTAATATGTTTTGCTAAAACGGGCACTTGAAATGTGCCCACGGGGAGTGGCCGCCAACATATACGGGGACTAATAAAACTGACTAATAATGTTGAAATGACATGTAATGATATGATTTTACACTAATAATAATAAGTATATATTAAGATTTTGCTAATAAATTATTAGGCCTTTAGTTAGCATGAGTCGAGGCCTAACTGCCTGCCTCTCATATTAAATGTATTTTTCTAACGTGCAGTGTGTTGACTTGTTAAAGGACATGAACTCTTGTTTTTTCCAAAAGCTAGGAGCTGAATGTAACTCTAGTAGATCCGTTCTCATGAAATTCATCCTGCCTGTAGTAACATTTTAGCTAAATGCAACAGTGTAGATTGATGCTATGTACAAGGTCGCCTAAACCGGTACGGACAATGGAGCCACTGACCGAAGATGTGCAAAGAACCACAAGACAATGAAATTATACCGGACATTCCACCTCCAAAGACGTCAATCATAAGCACCAATAGAATACGTGAGAACTGTTATGGGGTAACAAATTCGATGAGCTAATTTGATTTTAAT
The DNA here is from genome assembly GCF_031143425.1 of Pleurodeles waltl. Lineage (NCBI taxonomy): Eukaryota > Metazoa > Chordata > Amphibia > Caudata > Salamandridae > Pleurodeles > Pleurodeles waltl. The sequence continues at coordinate 233,514,630 of NC_090448.1, read as the reverse complement.
TGGTTAAAGATAGTGGGGTGCAACCCCTTCTCCAATTAGATTTTAGGGGAATGTATCACGAAAAGGGGATAAGAACCATTAACACCAGGAAGTAAATCAGAACAGGAGGGATAGGAGAGAGACTAGGGGAGATGCTGATGCAATTTGCTATGATCCAGACAGTTTGTCACTTTGCTTAGTGACTTGATAAATTTTAGATTAGAACCATCCTTGTCCTTAGATTGCCCATTTACACTTTACCTCCTTATGAGGGAAGTGCCCCTTTTACCTGAGCCGAGTTCCTGACTGATGGCGAACCAACTGATGTCCTGAAGACGAAGACCGAACCTGAGTGCTGACCCAAACTTGGAGGGTAACTATATGACAATTAAATTGTGATTGTCTGTTTGCTTTTCCTTTCTAGGTACCAACTGCTTTTCTTTTGACAGAGACCTTAGTTAGATGTTTTCCAAATTGATGTTACTAAATTGTTTTGCATGAAGCCCAACATGCCAATGCTAATTAGAGGTTAGTTGAGAGGGGTTCACTAAACGGACGCAAATAGGCAAATGACTGAATCTATGCTTTGTTGGACAATGCGCTAATATACTCTGCTAAAGATAGTCTATGTCACGCCGTGCTATATTCTAATGTTTGTGATTCTTGCTTTGATGAAATCTTATCAGAGTTGCCATATTGTGACTATGCTATTATGCTTCTTGGTTTTGAGATTAATAAACTTGCTAGTATTATTGTAACCAATAGGGAATAAATATCATAAAATTCATATTAAATTGGTGTGGTTATTCATGACTGAAAGGTCATGTTGGTGTCTTGAGTCTAACTAAATGTCATTGACTAGGGTGAAATGCATTGTGGTAATAAATATTGATGATATTATTGACGTATTGATTGACATATTGATTAGCTATCTCGTCCTAAGGTGTCTTCCAACAGGGTCAAAAGATTAATTGGCCTAAAACGAGTCCCAATGTGTAACAATCAGTCATAAAGGGACGCGTTACCAGGATCATCGTGCGGCTGGATTTCTGATGCAAGCATCGCTGGGAGTGTAAAAACGACGCAAGGCCTGTCTGGACCCGAGAGTGCGGTTGGATCGACGCATCGCTCTCCTGCAGAGAGAAGAAACCACGCACACCGACTCGACTGAAGGATGCACGGTCTCGCCCGTGAGTGATATCGACGCATTGCAATCCCTTTTTGATGCACACTCGCCCATGCAGGGTTATTTTTGACGCACTCAGGTACATTTCCATGCTAACATTGTTAGCATTGTGTTTAAAATTACATGAGGACTCTTTTTGGTTTTTAATTGATAACTTGACTTGTGTATTGTGGATCTTTATTATTTTGGTCTTGTTTTGTTTAGCTATATATTTTCTATAGTTCTAAGCCTGTGTTGTGTCATTTTGTAGTGTTTTCATTAAGTTACTGTTCTTTTGGTACAAATACTTTACAACTAGCACTCTGAATTTAAGCCTGCCTGCTCTTGCCAAGCTAACAAAGGGGTTAGCGGGGGTTAGCTGATGGTGATCCTCCTTTACCCTGAAAAGAGCGAGGGTCCTTGTTTGGACAGGGGGTAACCTGACTGCCAACCAAAGACCCCATTTCTAACACGTTGCAAGACAATTGTCTGGTTTACACTCAAAATGGTATCAAAGACAGGGCAACCTAGGCAGCACACAATAGAACCATACTGGCTGGGACAGGGACCAGTTTTAATTTAGGCCCTCATTATGACATTGGGGCAAGTCCTGCTTACTGCCATGCTGACTGCCGCCAACATATCGCGACTGCGGCGGTATACCACGTATTATGACAAATAGAAATCCGCCACTATACAGACACACACAAGTCCGCCACACCAAAGGTCAGTGATAACCTGGCGGTACCAAAAACCCACACTGTTATGCCAACAGAATTACGCCCGCAGCATTATGAACCATGAGTCACCGCAGCAGACATTCAACCGCTGTAAACCATTGGTGGTACATACGGCCATGCTCAAAATGCAAACACACTAACAAAACAACATCACATTGGACAATTCAAACTACACACACCTGACACACATACACACACCACACCCATACCACTATAAAACACACACACTCACATTACCCACAACCCTTTACCACAACAAAAAATGTACAACAGAGAGAGAGAGACATGCCAGGAGCACCAACAGAACCAGAGCCACAGAACACCATCACCCATACACCATCCAACACATCACCCCACACACACTCACACACACCACACACACTACACCCATGGCACCACAAAGACACCCCAGATTCTCTGAGGAGGAGCTAAGGGTCATGGTGGTGGAAATCATCCGGGTAGAGCCACAGCTATTCGGATCACAGGTGCAGCAGACATCCATTGATAGGAAGATGGAGCTATGGTGGAGAGTCGTGTATAGAGTCAATGCCGCGGGACAGCACTCAAGAATCAGGGATGACATCAGGAAGAGGTGGAACGACCTACGGGAGAAGGTACATTCTGTGGTTGCAAGACACCAGATAGCAGTACAGAGGACTGGCAGTGGACCCCCACCTCCTCCCCCACAACTAACAACATGGGAGGAGCAAGTCTTGGCAATACTGCATCCTGAGGGGCTGGCAGGAGTAGCAGGAGGAGTGGACTCTGGTAAGTCAAATCTCTGTTACTCTCACCCCCCCCCACACCCGCATGCCATCACAAACTCCCCCCGTACACTCACCCCATCACTCCACCACCTCACATATACCCCACCATCACAACCCACCCCTCCCAATACCAAGCCCTGCATGCAACACCAATGCATGGACACCCATCACAGACTTGCATGGACACCCATCACCACAGCATGCACAGTAGTGGCAATCACTTAGCCAACCGAATTACAACTCACACAAGCCAAAGCTGCCTTGGGAATAACAACCATAGAGGGAAACACACCCATGCACAAGATGTCACACGCAGAAACAATAACACTGCATTTACATACCCCCAGTACCCCCACACAACGTCACCGGCGAGGACGTGCCAGCAACATCCCATGCCCCCCCCAGAAGAGGCCCACAATGATGACAGCAGCTCTGTACGCCTGGATATGGACGACCAACCAGCCCATCAGGGCTCTCTGGACTGTCGGTTACCCAGCCACAGACCCTTACCACCACAGAGCCTCCCCCCTCAGGAAACACCACCACAGCTCCCACCCAGTGGGCCCATACCACTGTCCCCAGGACACGTCAATCAGCAGTGTGTCCACCACTACAGGGACCCCAGGCCACCCCACAAACCCAAGACAATCTCTAAGTTGAAACCAGTGAGCAGATGGTCATATTCAAACATATCCTCAGAGTAAAATGCCTGGCATGTTGTGACAAACAGTAAGTCAACGTGTAGTTCCGTATATGTGCCTATGTGTGATGTGATGCAGTTAGGTGCCATTGCCTGCTCCCCCCTGAAATGGCGGCCGCCTGACCTGTGTGGAGGTACAAGTGGAAATTAGGTAATTCTGCTGACATGCGCTGTTGCAGGAGGCGGTCGACTATTGCCGTGCAATACCTCATTGGTTATCATTGGGCCCTATGGGTTCCAGTAGCCAATGGTGATGTATGCCGGCGGTGACAGTACGCACCGCCGCGAGCGTGACCGCCATTTTCTATCTGTTCAGCTACCTGACCTTCAACAGGAGAGGACCTACACTGCTGTGACCTGTGTCTCGAAGCGACCATGGCTCGAGTGTCTGGGGAACATGTTTACTTTATGGTCCTCCAGACCAACAGATGAGTACACTGTGACACTGTGAGCATGATGCATGTGACATGAATGCATGGAGTGATGTGTGTGTAAGCCTCGTGTAAGGGGGGTTAGCTGAGGGGCAGAGTGCTGCATATCTGGTGGTCAATGTCTATGCGTAAGGGGATGGGAGGGATATGGTGGGCCATGAGTGTAACAGGCCGGATGGTATGACTAATACCTTTGTCTATGTATCTTTTTATGCAGGTCAGCACCCATCAGAAAAAGGGTATTTGGCGTGCCATCGCCAAGGACGTGCGGACCCTGGGGGTCTTTGACAGGCGGAGCACCTACTGTCGCAAACGGTGGGAAGACCTGCGCTGCTGGGCAAGGAAGATGGCGGAGGCCCAGCTGGTGATGGCCTCCCACCGAGGAAGGGGTGCCCATTGTACTCTGACCCCCCCTGATGTTCCCCATCCTGGCGGTGGCGTATCAGGAGTTGGATGGGCACTTGAAGGCATCACAGCAGCCACAAGGGGGTGAGCATAGTTTCAGATTCTGCAAATTGCGCATGTTGAGGTGTTATCTGGGTGGAGGATGTGGGTCTGTGGGTGCCCGTAGGCCAGGACGGACTTGGCAGGGTAGGTACCATGATGGGCAGGGTCTGATGCACTCCAACCCCAAATATACTATTGGGCATCTCATACTGGGCAGGGTCCTGTGGGTTTCAGCTGTGCTGCTATTGGCATCAAACATTGTACTCCATGGCCTGGGGACTAACATTGTTACTGGTAGTGCATGGCCTAGTGCATAGGGCTGTTCTCTGTGTGTTGTGTACACCAACGATGGTGTTGTTGCTGGCATTGACCAAGTGTATCCCCTGTCTCTTCCCTCCCCCCTTTTTGTTTTGTCACCCTGTCCTTTATAGCATTAGCATAATTTGGCGGAGGAGCAGAGGCACAGGCGACGGAGGGAGCTGCATCCAACATGGCCCATGAGGCCGAATCCACCGACGGTGAGGGGACCAATGGGATGGCGGGCCAGGGGAGCACCACAGCGGAGACTGGAGGGGACAGTTCTGACAGTGACACCTCGTCTGATGGAAGCTCCCTAGTGGTGGCAGACAGCTCTGTGGCCACCCCAACTACAGGTACAGCCGCCACCCCCGTATCAGCACCGCCCTCCCAGCAGCACCTCAGCGTGTTTCCCATGCCCGCTCACCCAGGAGGGTGGGCATCTCCTTTGCCCCAGGCACCTCACGCCCTGCTGCCCTCGGTGAGGAGTCTATTGACCTCCTGCGATCCATCTCTGTTGGGCAGTCAACCATAGTGAATGCCATCCAGGGTCTGGCAGGGCATTTGCAACAAACAAATGCATTCCTGGAGGGCATTCACTCTGGCATGGCGGCCCAACAGAGATCATTCCAGGCTCTAACCAACTCCCTGATGGCAGCCATTGTACCTGTCTCTAACCTCCCCCCTCCAACTTCCTCTACCCAGTCCCATTCCCCTCAACCCCAGGCTATCCCAAGCACACTTACAAACCAGCATACACCCAAATCAATGCACATAAGTGGCTCAGGCAAACACAAGCACCACACTTCATCCCACAGGCACTCACACAAGCACCATCCAGATGCAGACACACCAACATCCACTGCCTCCACTGTGTCCCCCTCCTCCTCCTCATCCACCTCCCTCCCAGTAGAGTCTACACTCACACCTGCATGCACTACATCCTCATCCACTACCTCCATCACCATCACGCCTATCACTACATGCCCCTCACTGGCAGTCACCACCCCCACATCCATGCACACGTCCCCTTTGTCCTCTCCCACTGTGTCTGTTCCCCTTCCTCCCAAGGTACACAAACGCAAGCACTCAGACACCCAACCGCCATCCACCTTATGACAGCATCCAGCCCATGCACCCGAACCCAAACACAGCAGACGGACACCTCCTACAACCACTCCTTCTTCCTCCACTCTCAAACCTTCACCCTCTTCCAGCTCCAGTGTCCCTAAAAAGCTTTACCTCTCCACCCCTGACCTATTCCCAGCCCCTCCCCCTCTTCCTTCACTTCGGGCCAGGGTGGTCAGGACCCAGGCTAGCACCTCAGCCACCCAGTCCACGGCCACTGCCGTTTCTGCAGCCACTGCAATTGTGAGAGGCACCGTGAAGACACCCGTCCACACAGCCAGTGTGCCTGCACCAGCTGCCAAGGACAATGAGAAAGGCACAGACACCGCAGGCAGGATGGATATAGAGGCTGGTGCTGCAGCAGCATCTGGGCACACAACACCAGCCATGGCACTTCAGCCGTCCGAGGCTGTGGGGGAAGGACTGGAGCCTCCCCGCACCGCCAACAGCCCAGCCGCCAGCACCGCCACCAGCAGCACTGCCACCACCACTGCCAGCAGCAGCAGCCCCAGTGGGCAGCCGTCCGAGGCTGTGGGGGAAGGGCTGGAGGTTCCCCCCACCACAGGCAGCACTGCCACCAGCATCACCACCAGCACCACTGCCACCACCACTGCCAGCAGCAGCCCCAGTGGGCAGCCGTACGAGGCTGCAGGGGAAGGGCTGGAGCCTCCCCCCACCACAGGCAGCACCACCGCCAGTCCCACCACTGACACCACTGAGCAGCTGTGACCGCCGGCGGGCAGTGTGTATTCGTGCCTCCATGGGCTCCTGCAACAACTGTAGGTGTGACACCCAGGTGAGAGACTGTGACCCTGCACCCTCCAAGATCTGCATCAGAGGGCACAAAGCCCCCTCTAGAATCAGTGGAAGAAGGCATCCACTCACCCCCTCCTTGCCAGGATGAAGCACATTGGGCACAAGGCCCCCTCCAGAACCAGTGGAAGAAGGCATCCACTCACCGTCTCCTTGCCAGGATGAAGCACACTGGGCACAAGGCCCCCTCAAGAACCAGTGGAAGAAGGCATCCACTCACCCCCTCCTTGCCAGGATGAAGCACACTGGGCACCAAGCCCCCTCCAGAACCAGTGGGCAAAACACCCACTAAAGAGACTGTGGCTTTGCACTCCCCAGGACCAAGCAGTGGGCAAACCACCCACTAGAGAGACTGTGGCTTTGCACTCCCCAGGACCAAGCAGTGGGCAGACCACCCACTAGAGAGACTGTGGCTTTGCACTCCCCAGGACCAAGCAGTGGACAAACCACCCACTAGAGAGACTGTGGCTTTGCACTCCCCAAGACCTAGCAGTGGGCATGTAGCACCCTCCAGGAGCAGTGGCGTTATACCATCTTCCGGCTGAGGTGCCCTCTTCCCCCGGAGGTGCCTGTGTATTTTCGACCTGATGCCCCAGCAGTGTTCTCTCTGTAATGAGGCAGGAGTCAAGTGGGGCCTTGGCCTAAGTGATATGGCCCTGTGGGCCATGGACATTTTGAATTGGGCAGTGTCCCTACATTTGTGTATATTGTATATACTGTTTTGTGCTTTGAGGACGTATTTCTCCCAATTCATATTATTACACTGACTTTATTCACTTCCTTTTGACCTTGCATTATTCCTGAGGGTTACGGGGTGGATATGTAATGTTGTTGCATCTGTTTTTGTGTATGGTGTTGGGGGTGTTGGGGCTGTTGTGTGTTGCATGTGTGTGTCATTCTCTTTTCCTCCCCCCTCCCTTGTGTGCTAGGTGCGGTACTCACTGTGGTTGTCTTTGCCACTGTTTGTGTTCCTGGTGTAAGAGGAGTTATACCAGCATGGGTAACACCTGCAGTTTGTGCTCCATGGCGTCGTGGTTGTTCCCTGATTGTCCAGAGGTGAGTCGTTTCCCTTCTGTGTACTGTTTCCGCTGTGCTTTTGATGGCGTTGGTACCTCCCCGGAAAAGCTGGCAGATTGGCTTGTTGTAAGAGGGTGGGCGGTACATTGTCTTCCACCTGGCTGTTGGCATTTACCGCCACGGTGCTTGTTGCTACCGCCGTGGCGGTCAGAGTGTTAAAGTGGCTGCCTGTGTTGGCGGTTTCCGCCGTGGTCGTATTTCCATTTTTTTTACCGCTTTATCACCGACCGCCAGGGTTTTAATGAGGGCCTTGGTTCCTCTAGTAAAGGTAATCCAAAGTACTTTATCATGTGTTCAAGACACAGCTGGATGTGCAGTAGCTCCATCACCATTTGACCTCAAGGTGGGACATCCATTACAGAGCAGCACATATAGCACCAAAATACTGCCTATCAAGAATGTTAGACCTTACAGCCATAGGGTGGTCATCCCCCAACTTTTTGCCTGCTTCTCTCCCTTTTCGGACCTCATTTTTGCTGGCTTTAGGACTCTGCACACTTTACCACAGCTAACCACTACTAAAGTGCTTGTGCTCTCTCCCCAAAATCATGGTAACATTGACTGAACCCCAGTTGGCAGATTTAATTTACTTATAAGTCCCTAGTAAACTGCACTACACGTGCTCAGGGCCTGTAAATGAAATGCTACTACGGGGTCTCTAGCACTGATTGTGCCCCCCACTTAAGTAGTCCCTTAACCATGTCTCAGGCCTGCCATTGCAGAGTCCGTCTTTGCAGTTTTACACTGCCATTGCGACCTGGCAAGATAAACCTCTTGCCAGGCCTAAACCTTCCCTTTTGGACATATGTCACCCCTAAGGTAGGCCCCATGTGACCCACAGGGCAGGGTAGAATGTATTTAAAAGGCAGGGCATGTACTTTATATGTTTTTCATGCCCTGCTAGTGAAATAAATCCAAATTAGTTTTTCACTACTGCAAGCCCAAAATCTCCCATAAGATAATATTGGGACTTCTTACATCTTATAAGTGTAACTGCCAAAGTGGAAGAAATAATTTTGTCAAGCATAGTGTTTCTGAACTCACAAGTTAAAATTACAACTTATGGTGTAGATTTTTCATTGCAGTTTTGAAAATAACACGTTTAGAAAGTTGGAATTTTCTTACTTTAGCCATTTGGTGCCTACTGCCTGTCTCCAATACACGTCTGGGGTGAGATGACAGCTGGGCTTGTGCATTCCCTCTAGACAGCAACACACAAAAGGAGCTTAGGCGTGACTCATAAGCCACCAACATCCTGATGGGCCATCCTGGGCAGAACCGGCAGGAGGGGCTGACACTTACACCTGCAAGGGTAGTGTCTTGCCACACACAAAGAGCGGCATACCCCTCAGTAGTAAGTTTGGGCCCAGGGCAGGGAGGGAGGGCCTCAATGCACTTCAAAGACCCTTCTTTGAAGCCTCCCCCACTTCAAAGTCACAATTTGGTGTAAGTGCTAGACCTCTGACACCTTCAACTCAGTGCAATTCTGGGCCTGTGGATGCTCTGCCAGGAAGAAGGATGCTGTGATGTTACAAGGACTGCCAGTCTGTTGAGCTACTCCTCTGCTGGACTCCTGTTTTGCTGAGCTGACCTGCTGCCCTTTTGCCTAGAATTGAGAAGGACTGGAACTGCATCACTACATCCCAGAACTAAAGTGACCCCAAGGGCTTGCTGACTTTTCTCCTGTTATGAAGTCTCAGGGACATCAAAGACTTCCTCACCATCTACAAACAGCACCTGACCTTCAAGTCTTGCTCTGTCAATCCAGTCCAGAAGCCTTGGAAGGGAGTATAAAGTGCTGCATCTGTCAGAACCTGCTCATCAACAGCGCTGTGCCGATTGGAACTGACAAATCACCTGGTGCGAGATCGATTCCCCACTGTTGTTGCCGGGACCGGATGAGCGCATCCTACTCCGACCTGCTGCAGCATCTCCAGTACTACCGCTTTTGAACCAAAGCATCACTTCCACTGCATGGAGGAGATCGATGCATCGCCTCTCCAGCATGAATTAACCCGTCACATCTCATTCGGAACTGCCACACTCTGAGCTGGCACATCGCAATCTGAACTGTTGCATTGCTGTAGTTATGTGGAGAAATCTGGCTTAACACCCCCAACTGCGTTGGGATCATCGACTCATATCGTGCTGTGAAAAGGATAAAGGAACTGTAACTCAGCGCGGCGTGCGTGTGTCTTGTAGCCGGCCTGTGCTCCAGTGCGGGCATCGTGAACTCTTGACTATGTTCCCGTCTAGCGCAACCTGATATCCCTTATTGCTTCTAAGAACTACTTGCACATTTATTCTTTTAAAATTCATATCTCGACTTCTATGTATTGGATTTTTATCATCTTGATCGTGTTTTGTTTATTAAGTTAAACTCTATTTTTCTACTGTGGTGTGGATTATTTTTGTATGGTATTTTTACTGTGTTACTTTTTGAAGTGTTGCACAAATGCTTTACACATTGCCTCCTAAGTTAACCCTTTGCTCTGTGCCAAGCTACCAGAGAGTGCACACAGGTTACTTTTATAGTGTGTATCTGACTTACCATTAAACACAAGAGGCACTCATTACAAAATCAAAAATATAGTACTCATGAGTCATTAAACAATAATGATATTCCATATATTTCTGAAAGAAATAAAATGACTTTCAACATAATGTCAATATCCTCAAATTAAATATCAATGTCCAAATCCAAAAGAACAAAAGTTTCAAATCTGTTGCTCCAAACTTGTTACATGATTCGGAGTCAAAGTCCAAACTTCTTCAGTCAAGATTCAGTCATATTCTTCAAAAGTATCATGTAATAAATGCCGATTCCAACCTCACATCCAAATTAACAGCCAACACATGTTTCGTCCGGGAATTTCCCAATGACCTCGTCAGAGCTACACATATATAAGTCCGTATTTTAACTTAAGTACTCCTTGTTGACGTATCCAGAGACACTCCTGATTTCAATTCACAATTTCGATTATGTATGATCCTGAAGCCGATTATCGTATGCGAGTGCGCGTAGGGCTTCAAAATATCAAAAGCTCCGTGCCAAGCTACCAGAGAGTGCACACAGGTTACTTTTTAGTGTGTATCTGACTTACCCTGACTAGGATTGTGCATCCTGCTTGGACAGAATGCATACCTCTGCCAACCAGAAACCCAATTTATAACATTAGTGATCAGCAGTGAGATAGGACTTGTGTTTGTGCAGTGGCATTCAGTAACTTGGTGTACACTACCCAGCCACACCCAAGACCCCTTTCAATTTTAAATTCTTACTGATTGGCATTTTTAATTTTTCCTAAAATCAGGTCTCTAACTGGAGGATCTACATCTGTACCTGCAAGAATGGAGTTTAAGCTTGCCAACCTGAAGGATTACACTGTGGCCCAGCTCAAGGACTTCTGCAAGGGAGTTGGGATTCCTGCAAAGAGCACCACCAGGAAAGTGGAACTGCAAAAGGCGCTGAGGTCCTGGGCAGAAGCTTGTGCTTCTTTCGATGTGATCCCAGTAAAGGATGATGAGATGGATGGCCCTGAGGGGGTCCCTTCAGAGGAACCACCTGTAGAAAAGATGGGTAGAAATGACTCCAGAATTGGAGCTTCCTGCAAGGGCAGGGATCAGTGTCTCTTTCTGTGGCCTCAACCCAGAGGAACTGGAAGAGAAGAGGGAGGAGAGAGAATTCAGGCTGCAGATGGCAAAATTAAAGATGGAGAAGAAACTTGCCTTGGAAAGGCTGGCTCATGAGAGGAGCCTGAAAGAACTGGAACGGAGAGCAAAGCAATTACAGTCCAGCAATGGTGGCAGCATACATGAAGTACCCGATGAAGACAAGAGGGTTAGCCCAGTTATGTGGTGGGAGATGACACTGATAAGAGGTTTTCTGCTTATGAAGTTGCACTGAGGGTTCACAAGGTTCCTAAGGAGCACTGGGGGGCTCTATAGAAACACATGCCTACTGTGGGGAGCGACACACTTCTGACATTAGAGGTTGAGGACCAAACCAAGGACGCTCCAATAAAAGCCATCTTACGTGCCAAATTCGGACTGACCCCTGAGAAGTATCACTAAAGATTCAGGAACAGCCAGATGCTCCCCAACCAATCCTGGGTAGGTTTTGTTGATTTATCCAGTAATGCTCTAAATGGCTAGGTGAGAGGCAGCAAAGTTAATGATTATGTTGAGTTAGACAGTTCAATCATGAGAGAGCATATGCTCAGTGTCTGTTTTACAGAGTTGCTCCTGCATCTTTTTGACAGTAAGCTGACTGACCCTAGGAGGCTTGATGAGGAGGCGGACCAGTAGGCTAGCACCTGAGTGTTCAAAAAAAGTATCTAAGGGGACACCCCAAGGATGCTCAGGGTTCCCAACAGTAAAAAGAGGGGCGAGAAAAACTTAAAAGTAAAAAGTTCTCAAAAGGCCCCACAAATAATTCCCAAGGGAGTAGTGATAACCAGTCCCAGTCTGAACCTAAAAAGAAGGTGTTCTTTGATCACAAGACCAGGAGGTTTGAACCCCAATGTACTGAGATTTACAAGTATGGGCACTCCAAGACTGACTCCAAATCTCCCAAGAGGGCACAGTCCCCTACCGGTGGGCAGAAACCAGTGTTGGCGAATGTAGCATTCGGGGAGGAGGTGGTCCCAGTAAGCTGCGTGGTGCAGACAGAGGTGACCCTAGTTTTTCTGGCAGAGAGAGTAATGGTGTCAAAAGCCCAAGTGCCTGCCAATACTTTGAAGTACAGACATGGGTCATTATTGAAGGGCAACGAGTGGAGGCTCTGTGAGACACAGGAGCCAGCATGATAACTGTGAAGTGTCAACTGGTGTCTGCAGTGCAGGTCCTACCAAACACATCCCACCAAGTCATAGTCGCTGACAATCGCAAGAGCCATCTACCGGTGGTCCTGGTTCCCCTTTAGTGGGGGTGAGGGCGGGTACAGGTTCTCTGAAAGTTGCTGTGAGCCCTGCCATGCCTGCTAATTGTCTGCTAAGCAATGATCTAGAGCATACTGCTTGGAACGAGGTAGAGCTCAAGCCTCACTTGGGGATGATGGGACTGCCTGAGAGGGTCTGTATGACCACATGGCCCATGGCTGCCCAAGGAGGGAGTCAAGGGCATCTGTAGCCTGGAACAATGGCCCAGACTGCTGCCAAGGAGATGGGAAAGGGATGTAGGAAACCAGTCCCTGAAGTTCCAGCAGTGGAGGTTGGTGGGGTCCAAGAGGAGTAGTCACTGAGGCGACCGTGCTTGGTGATCTACCTGAGCTTGCCAGCTGGCAGGTTGAGTGTGGGCCCACCAGGGAGTAATTCTGCCAAGCGCAGAGAGAGTGTCCCACTCTTAAGGGCTTGAAGCAACAGGCCTAAGCCCATGCAACAGGTGAAGCTGCTGGGGATCACTTAATCTACTGTGAGAATGATCTTCTTTATAGCTCCTGGTACTAGTGCAGCCCTTTTGTTGGCAGTCCCTCCCCCAGTGTTACAGGGCCTTCCTACTGGGTTTGGCTCACGACATACCCCTGGCAGGACATTTGGGGCAAGTCAAGACCTTTGCCAGGGTTCTCTCCCACTTTTATTGTCCCAGAATTAAGACAGCCTCAGATGCATACTGTAGGTCCTGTCCTACCTGCCAGGCCAGTGGGGAGTCAGGGAAAAAGCACAATGCTCCGCCGAGCCCACTACGTTTTGTTGGCACCCCCTTTGAATGGGTAGGCATCAACATCATGGACCCTTGAACCCCAAGACATCCTTAGGCAACAGGGTTGTCCTGGTCTTAGTGGACCATGTCACCCATTATCCAGATACAATCCCTCTGGGATCATTGACTGCATCCATGGTGGCTAGAGCTCTGATGGGGACCTTTAACCATGTGCGATTCCCAAAGGAGGTAGTGTCCGACAGAGGCACTTACTTCATGTCTGCGTAAGTGAAGTCCATGTGAGATGAATGTTGTGCAACCTATAAGTTCACCACACCCTATCACCCCCAATCCAATGGTCTTGTGGAGAGATTCAGCAAGACCTTGAAGGGCATGATTATGGGTCTATCTGAACCCAAGAGGTGTAAGTGGCACGTCCTCTTGCCATGCCTTCTCTTCACCTACACGGAGGTGTTACTGAAATTAGTAGGGTTCAGTCCCTTTGAACTCCTCTATGGCCATCCTGTTAGGGACCTGAGTCTTGTTAAAGAGGGGTGGGAGAACGCAACAAAGAACACCACTACCCACTGTCTGGTAGGCTCTCATTATTCTAATGAGACTACTGGATTTGGGTGGCAGAATCACTTGCGCTGTGGGGGACTGAGTCTGAACCCACTACAGGTCACACCCGGGTTTTGCTCCGGCTAACTAGCAGTGCCTCATCTCCACCCGAGAGTTGGTATGATTGGGCAGCCGAGCGTGTGACACAATTTATTCCTCAGGGAAATCGTGGTCACTCCGATCCTATCCGTTTCTTTCAGTTACATTAGTCTCACATATACAAGGACAATCAGAGGCAGTTTATATTTCAATAAGGTTTTAATGAAGCAACTGCATCTTAGATAATAAAACATGTACTGCAATATCCAGTATGATGAAGCATGACAGGATTAAAATAGTGACGAGTAAACTAAACCATAAAAATAATGCTACCATATTGTCACTAGAATCATTGAAATAATTCCTACCTAGGCTATGTTAGAGCACAGCATTTTAGGTTCTATTTCTGCTCTTCAGGTTCCCCTGGGAGGATATCATGCCTCATAGCTGAGCAAGAGGCATGCAGTCTACATAAACAGCTGTAGCAAAGCGTTCAGCAATCAGCTTACAGTTGTGATCATCTGGCTAGAATCTCCCTCTAACGTGTATTGGACAGAGAAGTTGTTTTATAATAAAACAGCTGATCTTCTGAGACTGGCCCTACGTAAGGATATATATGTTTCTATGAACACTAGAGACAAAGCTTTACCATGTTTACCGGCAACCTATCTTACTGCAGCCATGAGAAAAGCACAGAGTAAAATAAATGTCTTGTTTAAGAACACAGTGCTGACCTAGGCAAAGAACAGCTAGATAAAGAGAAATAAAACAAGACCGCAAATGTGGCTATTGTTAAAATAATAAACAAAGCTGAATAAAATATATCTAGGTTAAAGTGCACAACGGCAGGCCTAGTTTGCTAAAATAACGTATATGGAGCTATAAATGAAATGGCTACACACCACCAGGATGTGGTCAGCTACATGCTGCTCCTCTGCAACCAGATGTATCACTTCTGGAAAAAGGCAAAATGTAATTTTGAGGCCAGCCCAGCAGTATTAAAGCTCTGGTATGACCAGAAGGCCACTCTGATGGATTTTCAACCTGCCCAGAAAGAATAGGTTGTGGAACCAGTAGAGCTACTGGCTCTCCAGGACCGCTGGACTGGCCCATATGAGATCAAGGAGTGAAAGGGGGAGACCACCTACCTTCTGGATCTCCAGACTTGTAGAAACACCCTAAGGGTGTTCCATATCAACAGACTTAAGCTGCACTTTGAGAGATCTGAAGTGAGCTTGCTCCTTGTGACAGATGAGGGAGTGGAAGAGGAGAATGAACCTCTCGCTGACCTCTCTGCACATGAACCAAATGGGTCAGTGGAGGGTGTCATTCTCTCTACTACCTTGACCTCAGAACAGCGAGGCGACTGTTACCAGTTGCTGGGACAGTTTGCCTCACTGTTCTCACTCACCCCTGAACTCACACATCTCTCCATCCCTGATATTGACATGGGAGACAATCCCACTGTAAAGAACAAAATTACAGGTGGCCAGAGAGGGTGGAGCTAGCATCAAGGAGGAAGTCTCTAAGATGCTGGCCTTAGGGGTGATTGAGACCTCTAATAGCCCCTAGTCCAGCCCTGTTGTGTTGGTATTGAAGGCTGCCCCACCAGACACAACACCAGAACTCCCGTTTTTGGTGGAGGACTCACCTGCGTCACCAGTACTGATGTGCACCCCATCCCTCGAGCTGATGAGCTCATTGACAGGCTAGGTGCTGCCAAAATCCTCTGTACCTTTGATTTGACACTGGCAGATCACCTTGACCGAGGAAGCTAAAGAGAGGTCAGCATTTTCAACCCCAGAGGGCCACTTTTAATTTTGGATGATGCCCTTTGGATTGGAAAATGAACATGCTACCTTCCAAATGTTGGCTAACAGGGTACTGGCTGTAAAGGAGGCCTTTTGTGCCACCTACCTAGATGGAATGGCTGTGTATAGTTTCAGCTGGGTAGAACACTTGCACCTCTTGTGCAAGGTGCTTTAGGTCCAGCAGATGGCACGTCAGACCATTAATGTCAGTGAGTGCCAGGTTGGGCAGGGGTCTGTGGTATATTTGGGACACCCGGTAGATGGCAACCTACAGCATCCGCAGGCCAAGATTGAAACTATTATGGTCTTGCAACCACCTAAAACCCAAACTGAAGTTAGAGCCTTCCTAGGTATCACTGGCTATTACAGAAGATTTGGTAAGGGCTATGGCAGCATTGTTGCCCCCCTCATTGTGCTCACATCGAAGAAGCAGCCCAGATTAGTGATTTGGGCAGAGGAGTGTCAAAAGGCCTTTGATACCCTCGAAGGAGCCATGTGCACAGCACCTGTACTCCAGACACTTGACTTCTCTAAGCAATTCGTCAAGTAAATGAATGCTTCAAAGCATGGCAAAGGCCCAGTCTTTGCACAGCTAAATGATGAGGGCCAAGACCAACCAGTAGCCTTCATTATCATTAGTAGGATATTACTTCCATGGAAACAGAGGTGGAGTGCCATTGAAAGAGACGCTTTTGCATTCGTCTGGACAGTAAAGAAGTTGAGACCATACCTGTTTGGGACTCACTTCCTAGTTCACACAGAGGACATACCCCTAAGATTACCTATACAGATGAGGGGTGAAAATCCCAAACTGTTGAGGTGTTCCATCTCCCTACAGAGAATGGACTTTAGAGTGGAACACTGTCCTGGGTTAGACCACACCAATGATGATAGTCTCTCCAGGTTTTTCCACCTTAGTGAAGAGTACTCCTAAGGGGTTGGGTAGCTCTCCCTACTTTCAGCTGTTGGGGACAGCTTTATGGTAGTCTCCTCCCCCCCAACCTTTTGCCTGCCTCCCTCAATTTCCAACGTCACAGTGCTGGCTTTAGGGCTCCGTGCATTTTACTACTGCTAACCAGTGCTAAATTGCTTGTGCTCCCTCCCCTAAATCATAGTAACATTGGCTTAACTCTAATGGCATATTTAACTTACTTATAAGTCCTTAGAAAAGTGCACTACATATGCACAGGGAGTGTAAATTAAATGCTACTAGTGGGCCTGAAGTACAGATTGTGCCACCCACTTAAGTAGCCCCTTAACCGTGTCTCAGGCTTGCCATTGCAGAGCCTGTCTGTGCAGTTTTACACTGGCATTCCGACCCAGTAAAATAAACCTTTTGCCAGGACTAAATTTTCCCTTTTAATATATATGTCACACCTAAGGTAGGCCCCATGTGAACCACCTTACAAAGGGCAATGTCTTTAAAAGGCAGGACATTTACTTTTAACTTTTACATGCCCTGGTAGTGAAAAACTCCCAAACCTGTTTTTCACTACTTCAAGGTCTATCTCTTTCATAGGCTAACATTGGGAATAACGTATTACATTTGGTGTAATTCCCAATCTGGAAGAGATAAGTTTGTTAATTTTGGTGTCACTGAACTCACAATTTAAAATCACAACTTATGGTGAAGTCAGATTTTAAATTGCAGTTCTGAAAACGCCCCTTTTGGAAAGCTGGCATTTTCTTACTTTAGCCATTTGGTGCCTACTGCGTGTCTCCTGTACACATCTGGGATGGGGTGATAGCTGGGCTTGTGCATTCCCTCTAGACAGCCACACACAAAGGGAGCTTGGGTGTGACAGATAAGCCATCAACATCTTGATGGGCCATCCTGGGCCGAATTGGTGGGAAGGGCTGATACTTACAGCTGAAAAGGCAGTGTCCTGCCACACAAAAAGAGCTGCATACTCCCCTGTAGTGCTTCTGGACCCAGGGCAGGAAGGGAGGGCTTCTGTGCACTTCAACGGCCCATCTTTGAAGTCTTCCCCACTTCAAAGGCACAACTTGGTATAAGTTCTGGACCTCTGACACCACCAACTAAGTACACTTCTGGACCTGTGGATACTTTGCCAGGAAGAAGGACTGCTGTGCTGCTACAAGGACTACCACTCTGCCGAACTGCAGCTCTGCTAGACTTCTGCTTTGCTGAGCTGAACTGCTACCCTCTTGCCTTGGAAGTGAGAAGGACTGGACCTGCATCTGTACATTCCAGAACCAAAGTGACTCCAAGGGCCTGCTGGCTTGCCTACTCTTCTGAAATCTGAGGAACATCAAAGACATCCCTCTCATCTACAAACAGCACATGGACTTTGCTTGCTTCAAGTCTTGTTCTGCCAAGTGGAACTAATCCAGTCCAGGGCCCTTGAAAGGGGGTATAAAATGCTGCATCTGCCAGAACCTGCATATCAATGCCATTGTGACGATCAGAACTGACCTATCACCTTCTGTGCGATTGAGATGGACATTCCACTGTTATTGCAGGGACCAGACAAATGCATTGCACTCAGAACCTCTGCATCACCTCTAGAACCATTGCTTCAGAATCAACGCATCGCGTCAGTGAGTGGAGAGCGACACATCAAACTTCTAGTGTGGTTAACCTAGCACATCGCATTCAGAACCGCTGCACTCTGAACTGGTGTATCTCTCTCGGAACCAACACATTGCCACAGTTGCATGGAGAGATTTGATGCAACACCCAACTCCGTGGGGATCATTAACACATCTCATGCTGTGACTAGGATTAAGGTGGTGTTGCTTAGTGGGCCCTGTGTGGGTCTTGTAGCTGACCTGTGCTCCATCGCAGATGGTCTGAACGTTTGACTTGTCCCAGTCCAGCGTGACCAGATATCCCAATAGGCGCTTATTGCTTCTAAAGGCTATTTGCACATTTATTCTCAAAAAAACATATCTCAACTTCTATTTATTGAATTCTTATTGTGTTGGTCTAGTTTTGTTCATCAGATCACGGTCTATTTTTCTAAACCTGGTGTGGATTATTTTTGTGTGGTGTTGTCACTGTGCTACTGTTTGATGTGTTGCACAAATACTTTACACATTGTCTCCTAAGTTAAGCCTAACTGCTCTGTGCAAAGCTGCCAGAGGGTGGACTGAGTTTACATTTTAGTGTGTATCTGACTTACTCGACTAGGATTGTGGTTCATGCTTGGGCAGGTGGCTTACCTATGCAAACCAGAAACCCAGTTTCTAACGAGGCATAACACTAGGAGTATGTCTCTAAATACTCTTGAAAACAGAGATAGTATCACTCCAAAAACAGTCCAGAACGTGATGACAAAACCGAACACAGCCACTTTAAATAAGTGCACAGCACCTGCGATGTTGGAAGCATTAAAGATGCTGCCCACAAGTTCATCAAAACGTCCAGGAAAGTATTTTTTTTTTTTTTTAATTGTTTTATTCATTTAAACACAAACCAAAGAAACATACATTAATTCAGCAGATCTCTCGACAAGAAAGTAAGGATATATGAGAGCCATTACACATCATATAACTACTGTGGTATCCCATATCGCAGACGTAACTCTGCCAGTATCTCTCTCTAGATGCTGATGTCCAGAGGTCCGTTCCGGGAGAAAGAAAGGAAAGAAAAAACAAACCCTCCATATCGGAGGAGTGCAACAGTCCGCCACCCCGGAGAAGGGCAAGGACAGAAACGCCCAATGGTATTAATCTAACAGCGTCGAGCAGGGAGAACTGCAAAAAGATAACAATGCAAAAAACCTCTACAAACAGGCAGGTGGAGCACACAGCCACATCGCGCAGAATTATCACACATCAAGGTAACTCGCATGATTCGGGGGGGGATTGAAACACACAGAAAGGAGACATCAGTCACTCAGCGCCCTCAGTCTGCGTCGCCAGATATTCATTTAAGGGGCTCCATATATCTTTGGGGCGGGATCCCTCTGGCATGAGTTCCCAGAATACTAACAGCTGATCATGACAAAAAGCAGCATCTCGTAACCAATCCGATCTACGGGGGGCTCTCCCCCGGCCCCAGCACATTGCGACTCTTCGCTTAGCCAGTAGCATGAGTAGGCCCACTAAGCGTCTATGCGGGCCATGAACCTCGTCCATATATCGCAACAGCGCAATCCTAGGGGAGAGGGGTATCTCTACCTCTATCATTTCAACAATCGATCGTCTTATCTCCTCCCAAAACTTATACACTTCTGCACACTCCCATGCCAGGTGAAAGAAACCCGCATCCCGAGCCC
Organism: Pleurodeles waltl; assembly: GCF_031143425.1. NCBI lineage: Eukaryota > Metazoa > Chordata > Amphibia > Caudata > Salamandridae > Pleurodeles > Pleurodeles waltl. The sequence goes on along the minus strand of NC_090448.1, from coordinate 233,494,731 downwards.
CGCAACGGGCGCAGCATGTGTCCGCTAGCAATCCCATGGAATGTAGTTTCCTAGGCGTATAGTATAGCCGGTGCAGAAATTTGAAGTGCAGCAAGCGCAGTCTATAGTTCGGGGACAATGTCCTCATATGAGCACAGCAGCTGCGCCACATCGCTTCCGGGATAGGCTCCCCCACATCCCTCTCCCATGCAGCCCGAGCAGGCAACACAAGGCCACTCCCCTGCTCCTGCACAGCATTATACAGCTTAGTTATCAACTTGGAGGGGGATCTCGCGCTACAAAGTGCCTCCAGAGCCCGAAACTCCGAGGGAGCATCCGGCTCCTCAAAAAAACGATCCCACAGCATAGCGCGGAGGCGGAGAGCACAAAAACGCTGCAGCGGGGTGCAATCGCAGTTCGAAAGTGCACCAGTAACATCCAACAGCCGACCGTCCACTACCCAGTCTCCCAGCACCGACAAGTCAGCGTCTCGTAGAAACCCGCGCACCCCTCCATCACGATACATCTGGGCATCAGCCACTGCCATAACAGGCAGCGATGGAGCAAAGGGTGCAGGCATCCCGGCCCGCTGCCTCAACGCTCTCCATGCTCCCGCAGTGCAGGAGACCGTGTCAATTCCTCTAGAACGGGGGAGAACCCGCCCTCCGAGTGCACATATCAAGCCGTCAGGCCAGACAGAATCACTCTCCGGTGCAAGGTGTGGCATATACCGGGTCGGATTCAGCCAATAGTATGCGAAATGCGCCTGTGCACAGTGATAATATAACTCCAGGTCTGGGGCTGCCAATCCGCCCCGCTCAAACGGCAGCGTCAATTTCTCCCAAGCGATGCGGGGCTGTCGCCCGCCCACGCCAGCCGCACAAGCGCAGATCTCAGGCGACGGAAATAAGCCTTAGTGAGTGGCAGGGGAAGATTCACGAATAAATACAAGAATTTAGGGAGTACCACCATCTTAGCAATAGCAATGCGACCAGTCAGCGAAAGGGGCAGAGCTTTCCAGACCTCCACCTTTTCCTCTAGCCATGTCAGAGCTGTCCCATAATTAGCAAGCCGAAGCGATTCCGCGTCGCAGCACAGGTGTATGCCCAGATAACGCACCGGCCCGTCTGCCCAAACCAATGGGTATCGCGAATCAAATCTCTCCACGCTAGGGGTTAGTGGCAAGATAATTGATTTCGACCAATTAATAGTGACCCCAGAAAAGTTCCCAAAGCAAACAATTTCATCTAATAAGATATCTAAATTTTGCCCAGGATTGCGCACGTATATCGCGATATCATCTGCATATAAAGATATCAAGACAGGGCGTTGCCGGAACTGTAGGCCGCTATTACTATATTTCTGTCGCAGTCCTGCCGCCAGGGGCTCCATTGCAGCCGCGAAAAGAAGCGGAGACAGAGGGCAGCCCTGTCGCGTACCTCGCGAAACCAGGAATGGGTCCGATATACCACCGTTAAGGCGCAGCCTGGCAGTAGGCAGGGTGTACAACAACCTGATCCAGTTCACAAAACGCGCGCTGAGACCCACTCGGTTCAGAAGTGCAAACATATATTCCCAGGCCAGGGAATCAAAGGCCTTAGCCGCATCAAGAAACACTGCAGCTACCTCATCGCCTATCTCTAGTGATCCCAGCACCGCAAAGAAAGTACGCAGATTATGGCTCGTGGATCTCCCGGGAATAAAGCCCGATTGATCCGGAAGCACCATTCTAGAGAGTAGTGGCTGCAGTCGAGTCGCTATCATTTTTGCGAGAATCTTGTTATCAATGTTTATCATAGAAAGTGGGCGATACGAATCACATCGTGTCGGGTCCTTCCCCGGTTTCAAGACAGTTATTATTAAGGCCTCCCGGAGGGAGGTCGGAAGCGACCCAGTCGCCATAGACTCCTCATACACCTCCAGCAAATAAGGAGCAAGGATGTCCACATATTCTTTATAAAAGGCAGGGGTTAAACCGTCGGTGCCCGGAGCTTTATCCCCGGGTAGGCTTTGGATCGCCGCCGCCACCTCCTCTACTGTGATCGGCATATCCATATACATCCTGTGTGCCTCCTCAAACCATACTAACGCAATGCTCTCAAAATACTCCTTCATATCTGCCTCCCTGAGACCCACCGGAGGCGCGTATAGCTGCGAGAAATTTTTTGCAAATACCTGCATCACGCCTCCTGTTCCAGTCACCTTGCCCCCCTCAGTATCTATTACCTCAGTAACGTAATTACTGGCCCAGGGGCTACGCAATAATCCCGCTAGTGTCCTCCCGGCTCTCTCACCCTCGCCATACCTGTGGGCCTGCGCATGTCTCCCCAGGAAGCAAACCTCTCGTAGAGAGGCCTCCTCATATAGTGACACCTCACGCCTGATTTCGGCTAGCACCTCGCCTGACCATGTCGGATCTAAGCGCCGTTCCAGATCACCAAGCCTCCTTTCGATATCAGCCATCTCCCGCCTTAAAGCTTTCACTATCCCATGCTGCTTTGCAAGACACACCCCACGGATAACCACTTTAAATGCCTCCCATACAGTACCAGGGGAGTCCACCGAACCTCGATTCTCCTCAAAAAATAACCGAACAGCCTCTCGTACTTCCTCTCGGAAGATGTCATCCCGGAGAGCACCACTGGGCAACCGCCACAGCACCATCGGTTGCAGCTCACAAGGTATCGCCAGGTCTAATAACACCGGTGAGTGGTCTGACAGCGTACGGGGAAGATGGTCTATTGCTCTAGTCCAAGCCTCTACATCTCTAGTGCCCAGCCATCTATCAATACGGGACCAACTACTATGGAAGTAATTCAAGCAGGTGCCCTCCCTTACTCCTATATGTCTCTGTCTCCACAGATCTACCAGCGCACCGCTATCCATTACTGCTGTCAATGATCTTGCTGAAGAAACATGTTGCATCCTGGCCGCACTCTCCCGGTCCAGCCAAGCATCTAGGACTACATTAAAATCCCCGCCCCAGATCACAGCTCCAGCTCCCAGCGACTCTACTTGGCGCCATACCTCCAGGAAAAACTCCGGGTCATCCACATTTGGCCCATATACTGCCACTAGCCGGCAAGCCCTGTCCAATAGCACTCCACTCAGTATTACGTATCTGCCATTGGGGTCAGAAATAATTTCGCGCGTGCGCCACTGCAGCCCCTTACGGATAATGATTGCAACCCCACGAGCGTAGCTAGAGTATGTAGAATGGTGAGCCTCCCCAGCCCAGCCAGCTTTCAGCCTACCAGCTGTCGATGCCATCAGATGCGTTTCTTGTAACATACAGATGTCAATACCATGCCGCTTAACATAAGCCATCACCAGCCGGGCCTTTCGATTATCATTAAGTCCCCGCACATTCCATGTCAAGCATCTCACAGCGGAGGTAACATCATCCCCCATCCTGAACCACAGTCATACAACACTGCGCATGGACACAGCTCTCCACCTGCCAAGAACTTAACAAAAAAGGAACCAGGAACCTTTCCCAATTAGCCCCACCCTCCCACCACCCACCCAGGCCCCCCAATCAGACCCTCGTAGTGTCCCATCTAACCACCCCTAAAGCCCACACTGCAGGCATAAAACAGGAAATAACCGGACTCATCCGTGGGGGCAGAAGCCAGCCATGCAACCCTCCACCCAGAAGTCTAGGGGAGAGGGGCCGCGGGCAAGCAACAGCTACACATCAGGGGCCAGATCGAGGAGCGGACCCACACGCCCCCACAGCCTCAAACATAATGGAGTCCTGCACATGTCACTTAATCATTGTCACTGAGAGAGGCGTCCTCAGAGCCCACCCCCCCCCGGCGTCCCCACCCCCCGCTGCCTAGGTAATCGTCTAGCGAACTTGGTCGCCTGCTTTGGATCCGAGAAATACAGCACTTTGCCTTCATGTCGCACCCTCAATTTGGCTGGGTATAACAGAGCAAACCCGATTCCAGCCTGGCTGAGCAGGCGCTTTGTCGGTAGAAAAGCCCGCCTCTGGGCTTGTACACCTGGGGTATAATCGGGAAAAAAGTTAATTTCGGAGTTCTTATATACTAGAGGACTTTTCTCCCTAGCTAGCCGTAGCACAGTATCTCGGTCCCTGTAATTCAATAGTCGTGCAATAATTGGGCGTGGAGGAGTGCCAGGAGGGGGCCGAGGCCCCAAGGAGCGATGTGCCCTCTCAATCACCAGTAGCCGAGATAGCTCGCCAGCAAACAGCTCTTGTAACATATTCTCGACGAAGTCCTCCATGCGACCCATGTCAGTTGCCTCCGGCAGCCCCACGATACGGATGTTGTTACGTCGGGACCGGGCCTCCAGATCCTCATTTTTGTTTCGTATCACCTCCAGGAGACGCTCCATCTGTGCAATCTGTTCTCTATCGCCACTGCGCGCATCCTCTATCTCAGATGTGCGAGTCTCCAGAGTCTCAAACCTAGCATCGTGGTCATCTACCCGGGCTCTAATGCGGTCAAGCCGCTCCGATACATGGTCCAGCTTAGCGTCTATCCCAGCCAAGCTGGTCTTAAGTTCCATGAACATGGATCTCCCAGACAACTCTGGAGACTCCCCCTCGGCGTCTGCCTCTCCAGTCTGGGAGGCGGGGGGGGCGCGTTTTTCTCCTCCAGAGAAGGAGAGTTTAGCCTGCCGCTTATCTGCCTTGCCCATCTTGCAGTATTACACAAATAGTGTAACTAGCACAGTCCAAATGCACCTATCCAAGACTACGGGTCTCTGTCTCCAAAAAAACACCTGGCCAGCTACTTCGTTCTCCTCACCAGTTTACCAGGCGGCCCCCAGGCGTACCTGACAGTCTCTTCATCTCCCAAGTCAATCCGTTTCAGTATGTGAGTTCCACAAGCCCCACCAGCAGCAGGGGGGTTTCACACAGCCCAGGGGGGAGGAGGGGGGGTCAGCCGGCCACCAGTTTTCAGAACCAGGATGTTTAAGCTCCACGAGCCAGGTGGGGACCTCAGGAGCACGGCGCCGTACCAGCCAGAGCCTCCGACCCCCGTCCCACACCCCGCTCCGCCCCCTACCTGGTTCTGTACCGTCAGTACAATGCAGGGCTCCAGAAGCGGTCCGCAGGGCACCAACAATGTTCGTATGTAGGCAGCAGGGGAAAGAACCGGGGACCACCAGGCGGATCCTCCAACAGGCCCTGTATTCAGGCCCTCACCTCCTCCAGTCTCCGCGCGCTCAGAAAGCGCTTATTATCAGCCGGGCCCCGCATGCTCCCGCCGGGGGCCCGGGCACCAGAAAGCCCGGAGGGAATCCCCAGCCGGGGGTCGGGAGAGGCCCACGAGGCCGTCGCCCCCAGCCGCAGCACGCACCAGGAGCCAATCAGCAAAAGAAGGGGAGGGTGGGGGGAGCCGTGGCACGAAACGGCCGCCGATCAGGCTCCCCTGGGGGTCTTCCGCGCCCCCGTCCTCTTTCCCCTCGATCGAGGGAGGCCGCAGCGTCCCTCCCCTCCGCGCACACCGAAGGAGTCGGCGCGCGCGGGAGACAGCCGGCGCCAGGCCCCTCAGCGCACCTCCAGTCCCCGGGCGCCCGCAGCAGCCAAAACCGGCTCGCGCAGCCTCGCTGGAGTCTCCGGGGGAGAGTCCCAGGGGTCCGCTCCTTTCACCGCCACCCGTAGGATAAGTTATGTTGCATAAGTTGCCCGGCCCCGGCAGAGCCTCACAATGTGACGGCCATCTTGCCCGGTGGCCAAGCCACGCCCCCACGTCCAGGAAAGTTGGTGTTTAACAACGATTGTATTTCAGAGGATAACCTTCTAACTTGCAGTTTGAATATTTCACGGGCAGATATCAGCTCCACGTTTGTTTTAAACAACAAGGCCTATAATCTACTCAGCCTGTTGCAATTAACATTAAACGTTAGAATGGAAGGCCACAAGCTGACTACTCTAATCTCATGCACGGGAGGAAAGAGCACATAATTACAGCAGGACACTATTTGAGAAGCAGAAACCACATAAGGGACACCTGCTGTCATTCCACAACAACCTTGATTGTTCAACATCAAGTAACTTCCATTTGAAAGTAACTGAAATATTGGGCAAATCAAGGAAACTGGTACTCCCTTCAATTAACATTCCAGATTGGCCATGGAAGCATTACATGTCCCATACAGTGTCCCCTGTTTACAAGTCATGGAGCATCTTAAAGAAGTTTTGCATTTGGTTCTGCTAAGAAAAACCTCTGTCCCCACTCACGCATCTGTAATTGGGTTATTCCCACACCTTGTGGATAGAACTCTCACCTAAAGCTTTATATCTGCCTACTGGAAAATGTTTCCATCATTATGTGAACTGAAACGTTGAAATTGGCAGTGAGATAAATCCATGAATGAGCCATACTGCTGATGGTGTTTCGGCTACTGTCAAATTCAATTTTTTTAATCTTTCAATATTTAGCATTATATAAGTAGCATCTTTCTTTTCCATTATTTGTTTGTTATGTGTTAAATTGAAATTGAAAGGCAAAAACAATTCTGTTGCATTCATGTGCTTCCAGTGCACGTGGTTTGATTTTAAAACGTGTAATGTCCAAGTCAGCTGCATAATAGATCTAAGCTGACTTTATCCATGTTGTAAAGAAGACATGTCATGATGTCAATTGCAGATAATACAATGTTATTAAACATGTAAATACAAGTGGACAATGTATTCATTCCATTATCAACAATGGCCAGTGCCTTTTTTCCAAATAAGCATGATCATTTTGCTTTACGCAGCAGCTTCCATTTGAGAAACCTTTCATATTTCATTTGGGATGGCAGAAAGAATCCTTTTGGAATGTGGTGACCTAGGACAAAATATGAAATCCCATACATCCATGTCATCAGAGAGGACAGAGAGATCTATTCTGTTACTGCAGATAGAGTGGAATGTTGCAACCATTGCTATAAGTGGTCTGCTTGCTTTGAAACTCTGAAAAGAGTTTAAAAACATGCATGACAACTATTTGTGTCCACTAGCAACAATCACCACCCGGTAGGACTTGGAAGTGTAGAGTTAAATGCACCATTCTTCACCATGCCATTGAGTTGTTCTAATTTACTAAGTGTTTTCAAAATGGGCAATAGAAGAAATACTGGGCACATTAATTTCTTTAATTTTTGCTAGACCCAAGCAAGTGGTCTGCTGCACTGTCATTCATAAAAATTATCTGTATTGAAATTAGACACGCTTTAAATAAGGCACCTATGCCCTGCATTTGCCAATATTTTGTTTCCCCAAACTGATTTTAAATCAATGGTTTATTTCCAATACTTGTAGCCTTTTATTGTAAGTTGGAAAATTAATACATTTGAATACATCAATTTTATCTGGGTCAACATATTATTCTTTTGCTTTTGAAGGTGCAAATTTATAGTAATAAGAAACAGGATCTGAAGTAGCATGCCCGGAAAAGTATGCATATTTGTCTGAATATGTTTTGGGACTCCCAACTGGTGCTTGGCAGTGTTTACCATTGTGTATAACTGAATACTGTACGGGGATACCAGCTCTATACTAGTAGTAGTGTGTATAGTTATGGTAACAAAACAATTCACTATAATTGGCAAAATTCATATACTTTTCTTCACTTTCAAATACAGTATAACATTCAAGCTCTGTCAGCATTGATTGAACTCCCTGTTTTCGCATCCCATTCATCAAAATTAACACGTAGGGCTATTACATCATCCATTGTTACTTTAAAAACATAAGGCATTTGTAAAGTCTCTGTAGGACCACAAATATCATATGGTACCATATCTCAAACACTTTCATTGGAAACTTGAAAAGCAGAAATATTTACTAGGAACAGATCTCTTTGCACTTTGTAGGAAGACGAATGAGGTTTCAATACCTCAGCTACCAGTTGAACAGCAGAGTGCTCTGAGAGATAGGGGGTCATTCTGACCCTGGCGGTCTTGGACCGCCAGGGTCACGAATGACGGAAGCACCGCCAACAGGCTGGCGGTGCTTCACTTCCCATTCTGACCGCGGCGGTAAAGCCGCGGTCGCCCTGCCGGGGCCGGCGGTTTTCCGCCGTTTTTGCCCCGGCTGGGAGAATCCGCCAGGGCAGCGCTGCAAGCAGCGCTGCCCTGGGGATTCTGACCCCCTTACCGCCAGCCTGTTTCTGGCAGTTTACACCGCCAGGAAGAGGCTGGCGGTAAGGGGTGTCCCGGGGCCCCTGGGGGCCCCTGCACTGCACTGGCATGGGCAGTGCAGGGGTCCCCTAACAGGGCCCCGGCCTGCTTTTCACTGTCTGCCTAGCAGACAGTGAAAAGCACGACGGGTGCAACTCCACCCGTCGCACGGCCACAACACCGCCAACTCCATTCGGAGCCGGCTCCTGTGTTGCAGGCCTCATTCCCGCTGGGCCGGCGGGCGCTAACTTGATTAGCGCCCGCCGGCCCAGCGGGAATGACAGAATGGGGGGCGCGTTAATTTGGCCGCATGGCGGCCAAATGGCGGTGCCCGCCAAGGTTGGAATGACCCCCATAATGTCCATTTATAGGCAATAAGTCACAAATCCACAAAAGCAAAGCAAATAATTAAATTATAATCCGCAAGAAGGACCATGGACGGATCAGATAAGTACATTTCAACCAATGAAGAAAATCAGATACACCAGGAACTGAAGTGTGAGAAGAATCAATACAGAAGTTTTCAATGTTGACAAAATAGCCAGAAGCAGTCTGTGTGAAGACAGTAGCCTCAAGATGCAAAAAAGAATCTAGACACTGCTAAAGGTGGTTTATCATAAACAACTTTGTTGCTTTGAGTATCAGTAGAAAACTGTAGACCTATGCCTTATGTATTTCTTACATTTGCAGTGGTAACAGGAATCAACAAAAGCTCATTCACCGCCCTCCCTAGCCTGGGGGAAACAATATTGGTGTTGTTCAATACTTAAAGAGATATTTCTTGTAGGGTAGTGAGAGGAGTTAGGGAACTACCCAGGAGTCCCCACGGCCTATGGTGAAGGATTGGCCACATTATTCAATTTTACTTGATCAATGAAGACAAAACATTTGTCTTTACAACTAGAAAGCAGTGGTAAAACCACAGTTATGGAACTGTGAATGCTAAGGACTGGCATTGGTGCGTAGTATGATAAGCCAAACTCTTTCTTCACTGCAATCTTCTCTTGAACCAGATCTCTAACCTTTGGAATCCACTCAGAAAATAAAGTTGCTCCTTTACTCCATATGTGGCACAACATTTATTTGAATGCTCATCTGCGAAGTTTTGAAGTTCCTGTAAGACAGCAGAACATTAATTTATATCAAAAGGTGTGTCTGACTCCACTGCCGCAGGACCGTCAAGATCTAGAATGTACATCTGGATGCCAACCAGGACCTTGTATGGGGTCCAGCCACCTAAGGATCATTTAGGCAGATTGTGTAATGCTCTCCGGACTCTATAAAGGGGATTGATTTAACTATGACCTGAACCTAATACTCTAGCTGTTAAGAATTTATTTAAGTCTCAGTTTTTCCCTCCGCTATCAGGTTTTTCCCTCTACCATTACATTTCTGTCAGGATGATATGGTGAGGAATAATGCACAGCCATAACCAGGGTTCCCTTGGTATCCCTGTAAGTCTTAGAGGGGAAGGCTGGGCCATGGTCGGAGTGTAAAGTCCTGATTAAAAACGTGCAAATATTTAATAACAGTGCAAGTGTCATCTGATTGCTGTGGCCACACCAGAGGAATCTGGAGCGAGAATCTACGCAAGTATAATGTATTTCAATGCACCATCTGAATTTAAGGGGCACAGTGCAAGTGTCATCTGATCGCTGTGGCCACACCAGAAGAATCTGGAGTGAGAATCTACTCAATTATAATGTATTTCAATGCACCATCCGAATTTAAGGGGCCGCAATGGTCTTGATACACGCTTTGTAGTGGGTTGTTTGAAACTAAGAGGGCTGTCTGCGATGAGTGTGCAGTGTTGGAACCTATAATTTGCTGAAAAATGTCACAACTAAGGACATATTATTTTATCTGCATGTACAGACCACGCTACCGATAGCGTTTTTGTAACAGGGAAACTGTGGCCGCCTCATCAACATGGGCAGATACCGCACCATTGTGTGCTGCTTTAATTAATTCTAGCCTGTGGTCTTATTTGGGTATCACACCCATGGAACGGTAGCAAAAGGAATGTTTTAGGCACTTAAGTAGTAGGAATATTTTTCTTTGATAATCTTTAGATAAAAGGGTGTAGTTGGCCAAAGCATTAACAGCAGTCATGATTTCTTCATCTACCCTTATTTAAGAATGAGTAATCTCAGCAACTGTTGCAGTTTTACCTGCAGATTTGGCTGCTTCATCAGCCAGTAAATTCCCTACAACGTTTATTCCAAAATGTTCATGACTCAATGTACGAAATATATGAGCAGATGATAGACTGTCTTTGAGTTCTGCAACTTTTCTCCAAAGCACTTTGGGGGTCATTACAACATTGGCGGTAAAAGGCGCTTACCGCCGTGCAGAAGACCGCCAATACACCGCCGCGGCCGCGGAATTCCGCCACAGCTATTATGACCCACATCTCGGAATCCGCCGAGATTCAGACACCCACACAAGTCCGCCACACCAAAGGTCAGCGATAAACTGGCGAAAACAAAACCTCCACCGTCACGCCAACAGAAACACGCCCATGCTATCACGACCCACGAATCCACGCAGTGGTCTTTCAACCGCGGTATCCCATTGGCGGTACACACCGCCGCGCTCAAAATACTCACACATCTCCAAAACACCGCCACATTAGACAATTCCAAATACACACACCTGATACACATACAAACACCACTCCCACACACCCAACACAATATAAAACACACACCCACATCACCCACAAACCCCTACGACCAAAAACTGAAGACGAAGGCGACAGACAGAGACTTCAGCAATAGACAACCCCACCACACAGAGGCACACAACACCATCACCCATACAACATCCACGCTCAAAACCCCCCACACCACCACACATCACCACACTCATCAACACATACTCCACCCCACACATCACCTACACCACCCCATGTCACGCCAAAGACACCCCAGGTTTTCCGAGGAGGAGCTCAGGGTCATGGTGGAGGAAATCTTACGCGTAGAGCCACAGCTATTTGGAGCACAGGTGCAGCACACCTCCATAGCCAGGAAGATGGAGCTATGGCGAAGAATCGTCGACAGGGTCAACGCTGTGGGACAGCATCCAAGAAATCAGGAGGACATCAGGAAGAGGTGGAACGACCTACGGGGGAAGGTGCGTTCCGTGGTCTCCAGGCACAACATCGCGGTTCAGCGGACTGGCGGCGGACCCCCACCTCCTCCCCCACAACTAACAATATGGGAGGAGCAGGTCTTGACCATCATGCATCCAGAGGGCCTCGGAGGAGTCGGTGGAGGAATGGACACTGGTAAGTCAAATCTTAACTATCATATCCCCCACCCTACCTGCATGCTATCACACTCCCCCGCCCCCTCCCCTATCACTACAACTCCTCACTAATGTACTAATAACACAAACCACACTTCCCAACAACAAGCCCTGCATGACACAACTAAGCATGGACACCCATCACTAAAGCATGCCCACTGCACATACCCATAACAACCCCCCAACCATCATCACACAAGCCCCCACACAGGAATGCTTGCACTGGGGTACACGCACACCCACCCATTGCACACCATGACACACACACATGCAATAATCTTGCTCTTATACCCCTGCAGGACCACTACGTAACATCACCACACAGGAGGGTCCAGACATCTCCACTCCACCCACAGAAGAGGCCCACAGTGACTACAGCAGCTCCGGCCAACTGGATCCAGATGACCAGCCCGGACCATCGTGGGCCTCGGGACAGTCGGTTCCCCTCGCACAGGCACAGCCCAACACTGACCTTCCACCCTCTGGCAACACCAGCACAGCACCCACCCAGCGGGCCCATACCTCCGTACCCAGGACACGTCAATCAGCTGTGTGTCCACCACTACAGGGAACCCAGGATAACCCACCACCCCAACAACAACAGGGACCTGGGGGCAGTGGTAGTGGGCACACGGTCCAGGGGACGGAGGCACAGGAACACAGGGGAACTGGGACGGCTGCTGTGCGATAGGGGGCGGACAGGCCAAGGGAACACACTCTCCACGAGGCCCTCTCCTCCATCATGGGAGCCTACCACCACTCCCAGGAGACGATGGCTACGGTCCTGGCCAAGTTTCAGGAGACCCAGCGCCTGCAGGACAAACAGTATTTGGGCTTCAGGTAGGAGCTCAGAACATTCAGCTCCGCCCTGGGCACCATCGTAGGGGTGCTGAAGGACATACAAAAGACCATGAGGGACACCGTGGCACTCCAGGGGGCCCCTGACACAGCTTAGACGATGAACTGTCCACCACCTCCGCCGCCGCTAGTGGACAGGACGCCCCACCACAGGACCACCACACCAGCACCCCACCCCCTGCAGATGGACAACCACCCCGCAAGCGGTCCCTGAGATCCAGGAACAGGACAGAGCACGATGGCAAGACCCCGCCAGGAAATGAGACCACCCTGATTGTCATCCCACTGTCTCACTTTGTTACCCTGTCCAGATTGGAACTGCCCCAGCTCCACTTCCTATGCCCATATGGGCAGTGCACCTGTGGGACTAATAGACTGGACTCTGCCATGGACATTCCTCCTCCATCGCCCATCACCATTTTGCCACCCCCTCCAATAATTAGCACTTCAATAAACACCCTTGAACCACAAAACAATCTGGAGTCAGTCTGTGATTTTTAAAATGTGTATTACCAATTACAGTGACAAAATGCGTTTTCAAATGTAATGCCAACATACCTATGTCACAAATCACAAGTCCATGAAGGATGCAAGCAGATGACACACGTTGGTAACCACACCTGTGAAACCGTAATGGAAATGTACAACTCAGTTACCAAGTACTGCTTCTAACTGACAGACAGGATAGAGGTAGAAGTGTGAAAGTGAATGTAATAGTAAAAAAATTGTTCTCACCTGTGTGTCACTGGAAATATTGCTGTATGACTGACTCCCTGTTGTCTATGTCTTCTTCCTCAGCTTCCTCCTCATCACTGTCCACAGGCTCCACAGCTGCCACAACACCGTCATCTGGACCATCCTCCTGCAGAAAAGGCACCTGGCGTCGCAAGGCAAGATTGTGAAGCATCGAGCAGGCAATGATGATCTGGCACACCTTCCTTGGTGAGTAGAATAGGGAACCACTGGTCATATGGAGGCACCTGAACCTGGCCTTCAGGAGGCTGAAGGTGTGTTCGATCACCCTCCTAGTCCGCCCATGGGCCTCATTGTAGCGTTCCTCTGCCCTGGTCCTGGGATTCCTCACTGGGGCTAATAGCCATGACAGGTTGGGGTAACCAGAGTCCCCTAATAGCCACACACGGTGCCTCTGGAGTTGACCCATCACATAAGGGATGCTGCTATTCCGCAGGATGTAGGCGTCATGCACAGAGCCAGGGAACATAGCATTTACCTGGGAGATGTACTGGTCTGCCAAACATACCATCTGTACATTCATCGAATGATAACTCTTCCGGTTCCTGTACACCTGTTCACTCCTGCGTGGGGGGACCAGAGCTACATGGGTCCCATCAATGGCACCTATGATGTTAGGGATATGTCCTAAGGCATAGAAGTCACCTTTAACTGTAGCCAAATCCTCCACCTGAGGGAAAACGATGTAGCTCCTAACGTGTTTCAGCAGGGCAGACAACAGTCTGGACAACACGTTGGAAAACATAGGCTGGGACATCCCTTATGCCATGGCCACTGTTGTTTGAAATGATCCACTTGCAAGGAAATGGAGCACTGATAGCACCTGCACTTCAGAGGGATTCCTGTGGGATGGCGGATTGGTGAGATCAGGTCTGGCTCCAACTGGGTACACAGTTCCTGGATTGTGGCACGGTCAAACCTGTAGGTGATGATCAAATGTCGCTCCTCCATTGTTAACAGGTCCACCAGCGGTCGGTACACCGGAGGATTCCGCCATCTCCTCAAATGTCCCAGCTGACAGTGCCTAAGAAGGACAACAGCGACCACAGAGTCAACAAATTCTCAGGTATGTGCCCACAGCTACACAGAACACCACACCAAATACAAAACTCTTCCTGTATGTGTGTTGAGTGTAGGCCTAGGTATGTGTGACGCAGTAGTAAATTAAGCCATGTGGGCTCCTGAAATGGCGGCTGCATGACCTCTAAACTGGGACAATGGGATGTGAGGTATCTGCGCTGGTGTTGTACACCGTCACGGTAGGCGGTCGTAGACCGCGGCGCAATGCTGCATTGGTTAACATTGGACCCTATGAGTCCCAGGAGCCAATGATGAAGTGCGCCGGTGGTGATGATACGCACCGCTGCGGACGTGACCGCCATTTTCTATCTGTTTAATCACTCGATACCTGATCTTCGACAGGAGAGGACCTACACTGCAAGTGCTGCTGTGACCTCGGTCTGGAAGAGACAATGGCTGCTGCGTCTGGGGAAAGATCCCCTGCCTTCACTGCTCAGGAGTTGGAGAAGCTCGTGGACGGGGTCCTCCCCCAGTACACGCTACTCTACGGTCCTCCAGACCAACAGGTAAGTACACAGGGAGCACGTTTGTATGGGCTATGCTGGGTGGAGAGGGCTGGATGTCAGTAGGAAGGGGGAAGAGTTCTGCGACCATGACGGACTGTGAATGCATGTGCCACATGGCAAGGGTAGGGATGAGGGCCACTCACTTCGACGGTGCAGTTGCTAATGACTTCTCTTCTTCCCCTGTACATGTCATGTAGGTCAGCGCCCGCCATAAGAAGGACATTTGGCATGCCATCGCCAAGGACGTACGGACCCTGGGGGTCCACCAGGGACGGGGCACCCACTGCCGTAAAAGATGGGAGGACATTCGCCGCTGGAGCAAGAAGACGGCGGAGGCTCAGCTGGGGATGGCCTCCCAACGTGGGAGGGGTGCCCGTCGCACCATGACCCCCCCCTGATGTTCCAGATCCTGGCGGTGGCCTACCCTGAGTTGGATGGGCGCTTGAGGGCATCACAGCAGACACAAGGGGGTGAGTACACTCTCATTCTCATGACTTTGCGCACAGTGGAGGGGTCTGGGTGGGGGAGGAGGGCTGTGGGTTTCCCTAGGCCAGGGCAAGTTACGTAAGCTAGGCCCCTTCATAAGGCATGGCCCTGTGGCCCTCCACCCCACCTCTGTAGAGTGCCAAGTACAGGTATACATACCCCTGTGTCATCTATGTGGACAGATGACACTCATAGCCATGTAGGCCATATCCCAGGAATTGCATCTGTAGAGACCAAGAGCACGGCGTAGTGCAGGGGGCTGCTGTGTCTGTATTGTCCGCCAACAGTAGCGGTAAGCCATGCACTCAACCTGTCTTTCTTCTGTCGCCCCCCCCCCCTTTTTGTGCTCTCCCTGTTCGTTTGTGCATCATCAGGCGGAGGTACAGTGGCACCAGAGCACGAGGGAGCTGCAACCCACATGGCCATGGAGGGCCACACCACAGACTCTGAATACACCAGTGGGACGGAGGGTGAGGGGAGCTTCACGTCGGTCACCGGATCAGCAAACAGCGTCACGGACTCGTCCGCCGATGGGAGCTCCCTTGTGGTGGCGGCACCATCTGTGCCCCTGCTTCTACAGGTACAGCCGCCGCCCCCCCTACCAGCACCGCCCTCCCAGCAGCCCCTCAGCCTTTACTCCGTGCCCGCTCACACCAGGAGGGTGGGCATCACCTTCGCCCCAGGCACCTCAGCCCCTGCCCCTGTCACCTCTGCTGCCCTCAGTGGGGAGGCCATTGACCTCCTCAGGTCACTCACTGTTGGGCAGTCTACCATTGTGAATGCCATCCAGGGTGTAGAAAGGGAGTTGCAACACACTAATGCATTCCTGGAGGGCATTCATTCTGGTCAGGCTGCCCATCATCGAACCCTGCAATCTCTGGCCTCAGCACTGATGGCAGCCATTGTCCCTGTGTCTAGCCTCCCCCCTCCAACTTCCTCCACCCAGACCCAATCCCCTGTACCCAAGCCTATCCCAACCACACCATCAGACAAGCATGCACACACCTCAACACACAAAAGTAGCTCAGGCAAACATAGGCACCACACATCCCACAGGCACTCACACAAGCATCACCCACATACAGACACAGCAACATCCACTACCTCCACTGTGTCCCCCTCCTCGTCGTCTCCCTCCTCCCTCCCAGTGTTGTCTACACTCTCACCTGCATGCACTACATCTACAGGCACTAGGACTCGCACCAGAACACCCAGCACCACACCCCGCTCACCTGCACTCACCACCCCCACTACCATTTACACGTCCCTTGTGTCCACTCCCAGTGTGTCTGTGACGCCCCCTCCCAAAGTACACAAACGCGAGCACCCACACACCCAACAGCCATCCACCTCACGACAGCCTCCAGTAGCTGCACCTGCACCCAAATCACCTAAAGTTATACCTCCTACAACCACCTCCTCTTCCTCCACTCCCAGACCCCCTCCAGCTACCCGTCCCAGTGTTCGTCAGAAACTCTTCCTCAGCAACGTTGACCTCTTTCCCACCACCCCCACCCCTCCAATTCATAGGTCCCGTAGTAGCACCTCAGCCCAAAAAAGTCAGGTACCAGTGGTGCGTGTTAAAGGTGAGTGGAGTGCACCGGCCACCAGGGCAGCCAGTGTGACACGGAGCCAAAGCACTGCCAGTCCACCCCCTGTAAAGCACCTTAAGTTGGAAAGTGGCCGACGGGAGAGGGTGAAGACTCCTGCTGGCAAAACAGCTCACAAGGGTCCCGGGGGGAGTGCCGAGTCAGCTGTGACTCCTCCTAAGGTGGTGAAGGGGCAGAAGAAGTCTCCAAAGTCTGGTAAGAGCAGCACAGCGGAGAAGGCCGCCATCCTCCCCACCGGCCGGGACGCCACCGCCAGCACTGTCGTCACTGGTCCGGAGACCACCGCCAGAGTCAGTGCCCTGGAGGGCAGCAGTATCGTCACTGGTCCGGAGACCACCGCCAAAGTCAGTGCCCTGGAGGGCAGCAGTATCGTCACTGGTCCGGAGACCACCGCCAGAGTCAGTGCCCTGGAGGGCAGCAGTATTGTCACTGGTCTGGAGACCACCGCCAGAGTCAGTGCCCTGGAGGGCAGCACTGTCGTCACTGGTCCAGAGACCACCGCCAGAGTCAGTGACCTGGAGGGCCACGGCAGCCACAGCCCTGCTGGGCACTGAGGGACCGTCATGCCACACACTGCTGCACAGGTCAGACACAGCAAAGGCAAGCACCGCTGAACAGGGCAAAGACCGCCATGGCAAGGGACCGCTGAACAGGTCAGACACAGCAAAGGCAAACACCGCTGAACAGGGCAAAGACCGCCATGGCAAAGCACCGCTGAACAGATCAGACACAGCAAAGGCTAGCACCGCTGAACAGTGCAAAGGGCGCCATGGTGAAGACCGCTGAACAGGGCAAAAACCGCCAAGGTGAAGACCGCTGAACAGGGCAAAGACCGCCATGGCAAAGCACTGCTGAACAGGTCAGACACAGCAAAGGCTAGCACCGATGAACAGGGCAAAGGGCGCCATGGTGAAGACCGCTGAACAGGGCAAAGACCGCCATGGTGAAGACCGCTGAACAGGGCAAAGACTGCCAAATCAAGCATCGTTAGCCCATGTGCAGCTGGGACAGTGACGGAACTGGGACCGTCACGGGGAGCGTGATGCACTCTGGGCACCATTCCCCCTCCAGAGCCAGTGGAGACCTGCATCCACTTTGTCTGTCCTTCACAGGATGAAGCACTCTGTGCACCAGTCCCCCTCCAGAACCAGTGGAGACTGTTATCCACTTGAGAGACTGTGGCTTTGCACTCCCCAGGATGGTACAGTGGGCAAACCACCCACTGTAGAGACTTGAGAGACTGTGGCTTTGCACTCCCCAGGATAAAGCAGTGGGCAAACCACCCACTGTAGAGACTTGAGAGACTGTGGCTTTGCACTCCCCAGGATGGTACAGTGGGCAAACCACCCACTGTAGAGACTTGAGAGACTGTGGCTTTGCACTCCCCAGGATACATCAATGGGCATGGTGCCCCGTTGTGGATCTGGCGTGGTGCTGTAATCCGGCTGAGGTGCCCCCCCTTCCCTTCCCCCTGAGGTGCCTGTTGTATTTCTATCTGATGCCCCTGCAGTGTTCTCTCCGTTTGTAGACAGGTATCTAGTGTGGGCCTCGCCCATGCATTGTGGGCCCAGTGGTCCACGGACATTGATATGTGCATACCTGCAGTTCTAATCGTGATGTATGATTTTCGATTGTTTTTATATATCTGTATATATTTGGTTACTGTATTTTGATACATTACAATGGTTGAACTCATTTCCTTTTGTCTTTGCATTCTTCTGGGGGGGTTGGGGGTTGTTACTGTGCTGTTTGGAAATGCATTGGTGTGTGTGTTGTAGTGTGTGAGGGTCGGGGTGGGGGTGTTGTGTGTGTGTGTCCGTGACTTTTGCTTCCCCCCTCCCCTATGTCGTAGGTGCAGTACTCACCGTTGTCTTCGGCGCCTACGTTGCTGGTGTTCGTAGAGGAGCAGGAAGACAAGCGCAGGGAGTATTTGTAGTTTGGGCTCCATGGTGGCCTCCTTCCTCGTGGAATATGTTGAGGTGAGCGTTTTCCCATTGCAAAAGCTGTTTCCGCCATGTTTTTATCCACGGTGAATCCGCCCCGGAAAAGGTGGCGGATTAGCGGGTTGTGATACTGTGGGCGGTACATTGTCTTCCGCCTGTCTGTTGGCGGTGACTGCCGCGCTGCTTGTCTGTACCGCCGTGGCGGTCGGAGTGTTAAAGTGGCTGTCTATGTTGGCGGTTTCCGCCACGGTCATAATTCCCTTTTTTTGTCCGCCGGCCTGTTTGCGGTATTACCGCAGCTTTAACACCGCCCGCCAGGGTTGTAATGACCACCTTTATACTTTCTGGTACTTCCTTTTGAGTCTCTGAATCCATTTAGGTGTAAATCATGTAAATTTTCATTAACTACTTTGCTGGCCTTTTCCCCCTCAGGTGCTGAGCCTCTTTTTTTTGGCTATGTGGAGTAGTTTGCGCTTAGGCCCTCATAACTTTATGTCCACATAAGCTTTCACTGCCAAATTTACATCCCTTTTTTGCAACATCGTAGGGATTCTAAAGGTACCCAGAGTTTGTGGGTTTCCATGTGGGAGACCAAAAAATTTGCCAAAATACAGCTAAAATTGAATTTTATTAAAAAGAAAATGGGAAAAAGTACTGCAGAACAAAGGCATGTGTTTTTTTCCCCATGAAACTGGCATCAACTAAGGGTTTGCACTGCTAAAATCACCATCTTCTCAGCTTTCAGGAACAGTCAGACATGTATCAGAAAAGCACATCAACACAATTTTGGCATTTTATTCGGGCATACCCCATTTTAAATATTTTTTGTGCTTTCAGACTCCTTCCAGTTAATGACAGAAATGGATGTGAAATGAATGCTGGATTCCGGACAGCTAAACATTTCTGAAAAGTAGACAAAATTCTGAATTCATCAAACAGTAATTTATGTAGATCCTTCAAGGTTTTCCTACAGGAACTAACAGCTGAAATAAAAAAAAATCTAAATTGAGGAAAAAACTGCCATTTCTGTCCACGTTTTCTTCTGTAACGTTTTCCTTCTATGACAGATTTTTGAAAGCAATATACTGTTACATCTGCTGGACTCTTCTGGGTCCGGGGATTTATAGGGCTTGTAGGTTCATCAAGAACCCTAGGTACCCATAGCCAATAAATGAGCTGCACCTTGCAATGGGTTTTCACTTTATACCAGTTATACAGCAAATCATTTGGTGAAATATAAAAAGTTAAAAATAGGCATAAAGGAAACCTTTGTATTTCCAAAATGGGCACAAGATAAGGTGTTATGAAGCAGTGGTTATTTGCACTTCTCCCAGTTCCGGGGTGTTCATACTAGCATATGAATTACAGGGCATTTCTCAAATAGACTTCTTTTTTACACACTGTGATACATTTGAAAGGTAAAATGTAGAGAAGGACAAGGGGCAAAAACACTTGTTCTTCTAATCTGTGTTCCCCCAAGTCTCTGTACCTCACTTTTGTGGGTAGGTCTAGTGCCCACAATAGGAAACGCAACGTGTATACATCACATTTTCCCAAAGAAAACTTAACTGTTTATTGGAAGATGCCTAGCTAGGGATTTTGGCCTCTAGCACAGCCAGCACCTATGCAAACCTATACATTTTTTAAAACTAGGCACCTAGGGGAATGGTGTGACTTTTGGGGCTCTCACCAGGTTCTGGCACCCAGAATCCTTAGCAAACCTCAAAATTTGTCTAAAACAACACTTTTCCCTCACATTTTGGTGCTGCAAAGTTCTGGAATCTGTGAGGAGCCACAAACTTCCTTCCACCCAGCATTTCCCCAAGTCTCCCGATAAAAATTGTACCACACTTGTGTTGGTAGGCCTAGTGCCCACAACAGGAAATGCCCCAAAATGCAACATGGACACATCAAATTTTTACATTGAAAACTGATGTTTTTTGGAAAGTGCCTAGCTGGTGATTTTGGCCTCTAGCTCAGCCAAAAAAAACTATCAAACCTGTGCATTTTCTAAAACTAGACACCTGGAGAAACCCAGGATGAGGTAACTTGTGGCACTCTCACCAGGTTCTGTTACCCAGAATCCTTTGCAAACCTCAAAATTTGACAAATAAACACTTTTTCCTCACATTTTGGTGATGGAAAGTTCTGGAATCTTAGAGGAGCCACAAATTTCCTTCCACCCAGCATTCCCCCAAGTGTCCCGATGAAAATGGTACCTGACTAGTGTGGGTAGGCCTAGTGCCCGTGACAGGAAATGCCCCAAAACCAGTGCTTAATTTGTAAATAAAAACGTGCTGGTGCTCAAAGCTCTCCTTTGAAACACACGGCTGCTGCAATTGAATGTGCGAGCACAAAAGGCGGAAGCAGCGTAATCTTGAAGTCACCTTGGGCCTCTTTAATCTATTTAAAGCCACTCCCTGCCGCTCCAGCTCACTCTTGCAGCTTTCTGCTTTCTAACTTTGTGACGTTTGTTCGCTTTTCTCTTCCTCCGTCTTTCCCATATCTGTCTTTTGCTACAAGAGCTTGCGGCAAATGCTTGAGGCAGAAGAATAAGCCCCGTCCCTCACAAATAAGTGCCGGTGCTCAGCACTGGAAACAATAAGCACAAATTAAGCACTGCCCAAAACACAACGTGGACACATCACATTTTGCTAATGAAAACTGACCTGTTTTTTGCAATGTGCCTATGGACTTTTGCCTCTAGCTCATCAGGCACCTAGGGAAACCTATCAAACCTGTCCACTTTTTGAAAACTTCACACCAGGGGAATCCAGGATTGGGTGACTTGTAGGGCTCTCAGTGGGTTCTGTTACCCAGAAAGCATTGCAAACCTCAAAATATGGCTTAAAAACACTTTTTCCTCACATTTCAGTGCTGCAATGTGCTGGAATCTGAGGGGAGCCAACACGTCCTACCACCCAACATTTCCGTACATCTCCCGATAAAAATGGTACCTTACTTGTGTGGGTAGGCCTAGTGCCCGTGACAGGGAAGTGTCCAAAACATACCTTGGACACATTAAAATTATCTATTACAAAACTACCTGTGTTTGCGAGGGGGGCAACTGCGTTTTTGGTCCTGGACTCAGCAGCCATTTAGGGAAACCTACCAAACCCAGACATTTCTGAAAACTAGACACCTGAGGGAGTCCAGGGAGGTGTGGCTTGCATGGATCCCCCAGTGTTTTCTTACCCAGAATCCTCAGCAAACCTAAATTTAGCTAACAAAATAACATTTTCCTCACATTTCTGTGTGGCATCAATGCATCGGCACACATTTCTTGCCATCCAACATTCCCCTCGGTCTCCTGATAAAAATGATACCTCAGTTGTGTAGGTGGGCCAAGTGCCTATGACAGGGTAGGGCGAAAAACTTGTCAAAATTGAGAGGGAACAAAAGTGGGTCTAAAAGGGCAAATTGAAAAAAAATCTTTTTTAGGCTGACAAGTGGGGCATAATTTTTATAGGTATAGATGCACCAATGCTTGTTGGTAGGAATGTTGTGGATTGCGGAAGGTAGGGAAAATGTGTGATTTGAAGCAAAATTGGAGGTTTGCAGGGCATTGTGGGTAAGAGATGGTGTGTGATGTATCTGAAGCACACCACCCTGGATGCACCCAGATGTTTAGTTCTCAATGTGTCTAGGTCTGGTAGATTTTTCTAGGTGGCAGCGTCCCAACGTCCAAAAAGTGCAGCTGCTCACGATTCCAAGTGGGACAACATTGAGAGTTAGCCAACCTCTCTTGGCCCAAATGTAAAATCAATACCCAAAATAATCAAATGTCCTCTTGCTTAAGATCCTTTAGTTTGCGGGGGGCTGAAAGGCGTTACCCCCTTTAGTTGGGGTGGGGGACATAACCATGCCCATACTGGTTGGCAACCTCTACCCCTCAATTTTTTTTAATTCCCTGGCATCTAGTATGTGCCCCACCTCACCCCCTGCGAGTGGACCAGTGGGTAGAACAACTTTGTCCCCATTTATTTCAGGTGGAGGTATGGCCATTTGTAAAAAAAAAAAATTTAAAAAAAAAAATATATATTCCCTGGTGTCTAGTGGGCTTTCTGCCCCCCCTTGGGGGCAGATGGGCCTTACAAAAATAGGCCAATCGCCACCTGGGGGGCAGAAATGGCCAACAGTAATGTGCCCTCATGGCGTGCGACCCTTGCACAAGGGGCTGCCCCCCCCCCAAAACAAGGGAAGTGATTCCCCTGCCATCCCTGCCCAGGGGAGAGGGGTGGGAGGCCGACAGGGGGAGCTCTAGCTAGT
Organism: Pleurodeles waltl; assembly: GCF_031143425.1. Taxonomy (NCBI): domain Eukaryota; kingdom Metazoa; phylum Chordata; class Amphibia; order Caudata; family Salamandridae; genus Pleurodeles; species Pleurodeles waltl. The sequence goes on along the minus strand of NC_090448.1, from coordinate 233,471,796 downwards.
AATGGTTACATCCTCGCCCCAGCAGCGCTGCAGCCAAGGATGTAACTATTACGTCCAGGGCACCCAAGGGGTAAAAACTGGACACAGTAATACGACTCGCACACTATCAGTGTGGGGAATTATGGATAAAAGCTTTTAGTTTAGCCAGCTGTGCAGTGCAATCCTCCAGGAGCTGCATGAAAGTTTGTTGGGGTGAAATTCTCCATCCCTCATTACTTGGTATATGGTTGCGCATGCCGTGGAATATTGGTGTTTGGTGCCTATAGCAGACTGGGCTGAACCATCAGTATATATTATATATTTATACTGGTCTAGAGGCATTATGCTATCGGACATGGGGTATTCTTGTTCATATTGGAGTAATTCTTGAGTTTGTAAGGTAGGGTCAAAATACTCTACTACAGTAGCCATCAAGGAAGTGGCCCATTGTATCCATCTAGGACATAAGGCATTCAAGTTCAGGATGCTGGACTTTGTGACAGCCTCTAAGGCTGGAATGGGAGTAACAACGTTTATGCAGTCAGTATTTGTTCTGTGGATGCAAAATACATTTCTGCATTAGATTATAGATGCCATTTACATACAGTGGGCACTGTGTCACCCTCATTGAATGTGACATAGGTGAAACCAATGGCACCTGGTATTATTATATGGATGACTAAATTTGTTTTGTCAACAAATGTATGTAAGTGTTGTGCTGCAAGCATGTCAGTCTGAAATGTCATGGCTAAGTGTTAGGTTTTCCCAGGATATTACTTTAATTGTGCACATCCAATTTCTATATTTAAATTGTACAATCTGTTTGGACGGGTAACCTGCTGATCTGGGGTTTTGAATTCTATAAAGTATTTAGGTACTTTCACAACCAAAAACTCTTGAACATTCTGGTAAACTATCATTAGCTCTGCCATGCTGTCTAGCAGAGTCACTGTCCACATCCTGTTCTGAAGTAGAGTTCTCAATATGTGTGGCATATTTTGATAAAACCTTCTTTTTTCAAAATTGTGATTTTTGTTGAGGAGGTTTCTCTTCCTTTTTTAAGATGGTGTTCGAAAAGCTTTTTGAGTCCTTTTTTGGTTTCACTTACTCCTTTTGTCTGCGCTCTGACCACCCTGCTCTCTCAGGCCGTTTGTCAGATGAGTCCTGAAAGGAATGAAATGGGCATGTACCAGTGTACTGATACCTGTCAGGCTGTTTTAATGTATCACGGTTACATAAATTATAACATTTGTCAGAGGTCTCCAGTTGCGGAGTCTCTCTTGGTGATTTTACTTTACCTTTATTTTTTTGTTTATTCCAGCATTTCTTAGAAGACTCAGGTGCTTGCTTGAAATTGTCCTTATCAGAACTGCCCTTCGGCTGTGGCTTGTTTGGTCTGGACCATAATAGCATTGATAGTTACTGGGCTAATCCCAGGTGTAGCCAATTGTGGTTGGACAGTTTGACCTTTGTATAGTGTAACGAAATTGTTAAATAAGGGGCATAAATTTCCCATAGCTAATTGCTGTATGTTAGGATATGATTTGTAGCCAGCTAAAATGGACCAGTTGGCCTCATCATTACTAAGGGGACCCAGTCTAACATTTTCTCAAACATGTGGTAGGATGCGTTGGAACCAATTTTGATGTTCCTGAAATGTTAATGGTATTTCTGAGTCATGATATGCTTTGTATTGGCCTTTTGCGTTAGCCTCAGTGTATGTGTGGAATGTGTTTGTGTTAGCGTTGACTGCAGGAAATGTGACCCAAGAGTAAAATACTTCAGTTTTGTATGCATTGTGAGCCTCAACCACAACGGTAACATCTCCACCCCATTTGGTAGCCCATAAAAATGTAAATGTGCTGTAACAGCATGCCTTCAGTTAGAAGCATTGCATTCACCATTTTAATATGTGGAATTCAGAGAGGGAAGTATTAAGGTTGGGTATTCTTTTAAAGAATCAAGCTTGAACAACCTACAGACAAATAGCCAATGTAATGCTGGGGAGGATTTAGCTCTAACACCATTCACATCTCCGTTTTAAGGTTACCAGGATACCTTGGGCACACACAAGAGAGTGTGGATGAAGCCTTATGCCGCAGGGGCAAAAAGGATGATGTGGGGGTGCCACAGGGCTCCTCCCTAAGTCCTGCAACTTTTAACATCTACATGACCTCCTTTGCATATCTGGTGGAATCATTCCACATCAAGGTAATTTCATACGTGGAAGATACGCAGCTCCTGCTCACATGCAATGGGAACTTGGCAAGTGCATAAGGCGCTTTTGCATGTTGCATGAAAACTCCGCTTGATTGGCTGAGCACCAGTAAATTGAAGTGTAACCCAGATAAAATGGAGATCTTGTTATTTGGGTCAAATCCCCTTCAATTGGTGGTGGCTAGAAATCTAGGCGTCATGTTTGACACTCAACTCTCAACTCTTGTTCAGTGCACAGGTGCCAGCAGTCGTGAAGTTATACTTTTGGATCTGTCGTGTGCTGAAGATGTTTCAGATGGTCAAAGGTTTGATACTATCTAGGCTACACTATTGCAATGTTCTGTATTTAGGCCTCCCTGATTATCTGGTCCAGCATTTGCAAGTAATGCAGAACATGGCAGTCCTCTTACTTTTTAAGTTGCCTAAATTTACTTCAGTTTTTCTATTTTGGGAGAGACCACACTGGCTGCCAGTGTGGCAAAGCCTCATGTTTAAGGAACTGACGTTGACACATCAAGCCCTCCATAACAAAGAGCCTTTGTACCTAAAGGTGAGGATAAAGAAGTATAATCGAGGCAGGTCCCTGCGTTTGAGTGACGCTGGTCTAATTGTGGTGCCCCGTTTTAAAAGACAACGCAGAGGAGGCTCCTCCTTCACAGCTAAAACAGCTAGCCTATGGAACCAGCTGCATGTGCCTTTGAGATCTATTCAGGGTGAAGAAAAATTTAAGAAGGCACAGAAAACATTTTCATTGAGCATGAGTGATTGTACACTTTTCTGTTTTTGTTTCTCTCGCTTCTTCAGAAGCCCAGAGTGCTGGGACACTCTTTTTGAGTAGATGTGAGCTATAGAAGGTATTTTTGTTCAGTCATTCATTCAATCATTTATTCATACACAAGAGAACTACTCAGGAGACCCGTTAAATCAGTACCTCCTCTAAGAACATTGGGGGCGCAATGCTACACGTGTCCTACAAAAATAGTAGGACTGCGTATTAGGACAACAGAATGTCAGAATGCGGGGACTGAGTCCATCCACACGATCAGAAGCTGTCAGCCCAATTCCTGGCTAGCTCACGTTACCTCACCCAAACCCCTAACTTGACCGGGGTGGAAGGTGATTATGGCAACTTGAAGATGACACACTGATCCACAAGGGAAATGTGGCAATAGATCTCACCCTTTTGTTGTCTCGCTCATGCATGCTCATGGAAAACATACGAGAAATACGAGATACGTTTTCAATACATTTATTGAAGCAGTTGTAGTTTTACATAGAGAGAATGAGTTGCGATAATTAGGCAGATGAAATCAATGTTATCAGCATTATGAACATGGTAAAAGAAATAAACAGTTCAACCATGGCAAATAATTTTTATAGATTCCTACCGATCACTAACCCTATACGGAGAGCATAGTAAATGTACCTTCTGGCTTTGCCCGATCCAAACCCTTTGGCAAACTGGAAGATGAGCACCAGAAGAACTGCATGTCGAACACGGCATTTGTCCCAAGACAGTTGCAGCTGGAGTGCACCTCTACCCCCTTTGGTCAGTGCACTGTTAATATAATGAAAGCCACACTGTGTTACAGGCACAGCTCTGATACAATGATATGTCTAGATGTTAGAAGTTATCTCCAAATGGGCAACACAAGCACTAGGTTTCTTGTACTGTGTTCCTAGCTGTGAAGAAAACTTACAGATTGCATGTCAAGAAAACCTAAATAAAGCAAGCAACTTGTGCAATGTATTCTTTGACTAATAACGTGCAAGCCTAAGAGTGTAAGATTTCACTGCTAAAAGAAATGTCAGCTAAAACGTATACAGTGTAAAATATAACAGAGAGCTAAAATGGAGACCCAACTATATCCAAAAGGGCCTCACTACAGCAGCCCCGTCTCCCTGGGGTAACTTTGGCCCAGGGGACCCCAATCCCCTGGACCTGGCAATATAAGTGGGTGAAGGGGGGTATGAGGCCCCTCTACCCCAGCTGTTGTCAGCCCCCCAGGGACCCCACCCCCCTAAAGCTATTTTCTGGGGGAGGAGAGCACATGGACTGGGCTGTTTATGGCCTCAGGGACCTCATCCCCTGGGCTGAGATTAGGGGGAGCAGGCATGGAGCCTCCCCCATTGTGTTTTCAACCCCGGGGACCCCATCCCCCATCCCCCATCCCCCAGGATCCAGTATTGAAATGAAGGGAAAGGGTGCACATGGTCTCCCTTCCTGGGGTGACTTTGGCCCCAGGGACTTCATCCCCTGGGGCTCAGCATCATAAGTAGGGGGAGGGGGAATGTGCCCCCGTGCCATTTTCAGCCCCAGGAAATAAAACTATTTTCTGGGGGAGGAGGTTACATGGGTCCACTCACCAGGCCTTTTTTGGGCCCGGGATCCCATCCTCTAGGGCTCAGCTGCATTGTAAAGGGGGATAGGGGCATGGAATCCTCACCCCAGGCCGATTTGGCACCAAGACCCTATTCCCTGGGGTCTAGTTATAATTCTAAAGGTGGAGGGCTAATTTTGACCCTGGGAACCCCATCTCCCGGGGCCCAGGATAGTAACCTTGGAGGCCCCGGCGGGAGCTGGAATCGTTCCCACCCAGAGGGAACCAGTAATAATGTTGCTCACTCTGGGCTGGAGCAATATTTAGATCTTTTCCCCTGCTCGCATCACAGCAGACAAGGAAAGAGATCTCAAGCCTGCTCCTAGCGAGGGAAAGCATCTTTCAAGTACCTCCTGCTGGGAGTAGACTTGGTGTTTGCTCCCATTTGGCAGACGATTTGCCCCCTATCCCTTTACAAATACGGCTGGGTCCCGGGGGATGGGGTTCCCGGTGCTGAAAACAGCTCGGGGATGGGGAGGGGCATGTGTCCCCCTCCACCTTTACAATCATGACCAGGCCACAGGGGATCATGGTCCTGGGGCCTAAATTATCCCAGAGAGTGGGGCTGTGTGCCCCCTCCCCCTTTACAATGTAGCCAGGGCCCCGGGAGTTGAGGTCCTGAGGCTGATATAAGCCTGGGGAGGAGGGCAGTGCACACCCTCCTCCACCATAATATATACATTTGTTCCCCTGTGCCCAGTGGGCTTTAAAAACAAAAACATGCGTGGGAGACCGCACTTTTCTTTTTTTAATTTTGCCGCAGATCCTCAGAGAAATGTCAGCAAAAAAGTTTAAAAAATCATTTTTCTGTGAAGGTGTGGTTCTCCCTGACCCCCACCACCAGGCCTACGGGGGTCAAAGTATTCCTACCCTGCCACCTTGTGTCCTTTTTTGTTTTGTTGTGTTGTGGTTTTTTTTTACGACTCAAGACCAAGTCCCAAGTCTAAATATGGCTGACACCACTTCTTAGTCGAGGTGGTGGCAGCCAATCAGATGTCAGTTAGAGATCTGTCGGGATCTGGAGAGCCTCCACGTCCCTAGAAATACAAAATTTTGAATTTCTAGGGAAACACAATCTTAACTATAACTACCCAGGGGCGACTGCCACTTAGTAATATTCATAAATATATACTGGGTAGTCATAGTTAGGTAATTTTTCATTTTTTGTGTTGCTAATAACTTTGGCGCTATTTGACGAATCTCCACAAAACGTTCAAAAAATCTGCTTTTTTTTGCCTAGTTTGTGCATGGAATGTTTCTGGTTGATCTGTCAAGTTGGGGTCGAGAAAAAAGGGGGTCTCAAAATTCAAAACCCACATGCATTTTCCTTAGATTTCTTTAAGAAGCGCTACCGCAAAAACTGCTGAATGAAATTACACCAAATTTAGCAAGAAGCTAAATTTCAATACTCAGATTATGCTTTTTGTGGTTTGGTACAAATCGGTTCTGCACTTTTTGAAAAATTAAGATAAAAAAATATTTGCATATATAGACAGTTGGATTTGAATAACTTGAACCAAAGTTTTGAAAAAAAAAATAGAGCATTCTGATTGGCCCAGGGAGATTTTTTCCCCTTGGGCCATCTTGCTCCTGCAGGAATGTGCGAGCGCTCTGATGGGCTGCCAGCACGATGTGTATACTGTTGCTGGCAGCCATTACAGAACTTTGAGTCCCCTGTCGTACATTTTAAAAAAATCATTAAAGGGCCAGGGTAGTGATACCCAGCCCCCTAGGTCCCCTGAGGCAAAAATAAGAAATAATTGGCAGGATTACGGCAAAAAAAAAAAAAACACTGGGGCTGCATTGTTTAATTATGGTAAGGCCTCCTTCCCCAAGACATTTATGGCCGAGGGACCCCAGCTATCAGTGCCCAAGATAATTAATATGGGGGGGGTGCGTGCTCACCCTCCCTGAGCTGTATTCAACCCAGGGGACCCTATTCCCAGGGCATATAGTATATTTTAAAAGGAAGGGGGCTGCCCTGCTCCCTCTCCGAGTTTTTTAAAGGGCCCTAGAGACCCAATCCCCCAGGGCTGCTACTTAGGTTAAAAGGAAGGGTGGCCATGCAGCCCTCCTCCCTGAGCCTTTAATGGCCCTGGAGGTACCATCCTTGGGGCCAGCTCACTTGCTGAGTCTCAAGGCACAATAGTTTCTCTGCCAGCACTGGTATGAGCAGGGAAACGTGTTTGCTCCCGCTTGGCGGGAGCATTTTCAAACCTCCCACTATACGGGAGCAAAAAAGCTCCCAGGGCCTATCAGAACACTATTTTTTAAAACTTTGGTTCCAGGGACTCTTGCAAGAGCCCCTCAAACCCAACTGTCCAGACATTTTGTGCAAAACCGTGGACTCTTCTTGCATAAATACACAGGCAAAGTTCCATTCTGGCCCTGATGCTCATTCACGGAAATTAAACCTCAGCTGGAAGTACTTGCAAATATAAAAAAAGCAGGTACCCCAGTTGAAGCTCCACTTCTGTAAAGGACAAATCATCCTAACTTCTTGTGCTTGGCCGATTGTGTTTTTCAACAATTGCACATTGAAAAATGATCTGAAATCCTTGATAGAGGTCAATGAATCATTGATTTACTGGAGCAAAATATCTTCGAGTAGGTTTCTTCTGTTTGTCTCCTTACTGAGAGCAGATTCCATGGTTCCCCGTTTTAATTGCTGCTGAGTATGAAAAATTGCCAAATCACCCACAAGCACTGCCTGCTTGGCCCACCTCTTCCACATTAGTAGAATACAATGGTGTTCCTTCCATTTTCCAGGCTGATGGACAACTCAGCTTACCAAAGAGGCCTGAGCACGTTTCCAGGCAATTGTGATGCTGCGCTCTTAATGCAGAGAAATATGCGGACATTTCCACCAAAAAAAGAAGCACTTACTTTATATAATTAAGATGCTGTACCCTTGTTTGGTGGAAATTCAACTTTTTGTCTGTTGTGTCATCATCTTCCCTAAACAAGGATTAAGTTAATCGCTGATTTCTGTATGAAGACACAAGAAGGTCAATGACATTGCCAAAATCATATGTACACAAGGTCACTGGAGACATTTATTTTAGTTCTTTACACAGTAGTAATGTAGAATTTGTATAAGACATTCAAGCAATGAGATAACACTTAATAATTAACCAGTAGAAAGCAGAGATTCAACTCTTTGCATGTAGTGTTATATTCTTCTCTACGCAAGGATTAAATTTGTCACTGATCTCTGTCTGAAGATGCTCTAGGAACAATCACATTGCCAATATTACTTGTACCCAAGGTCACTGGAGACAGTACGTTGTGGTCCTTTATGCAGCTGTGATGTAGAGTTTGCACTAGACAAAACCAAAGGTTGAAGTAACGTTATAGGTAGGTGTGATTTAAAAAAAAAAAACTAAATCTGTTTTTTTTTTTTTTTAAAAAGTCAGAAATTCAGTGAAAAAACAATGGTTACAGTAACGTTATAGTTAGGTGTGTTAAAAATATATAGATATATATATCTTTTTTTTAAACCTTAGAAATCCACAGAAAAAAGCAAAGGTTATAGTAACGTGGTAGTTAGGTGAATATGCCATTGCCAACAATAAAGTTTGAATTTAAAAAAGCAAAATAATAGCAGAACTAACCATAACATGAGCCCCGCTATGCACTACTTATGACCTCATGTACCTCACATATTACATTACTCGTGACATGTTCTATGACATTCTTAATGATATCACTGATGATATCTTAAATGACATAATTGATGACATCACTGATGACATCATCCAAGCTTTTGTCCACATTTCTCTATAAACTAGTGTGGCATTAGAGGCTTGATATTAAGTACAAAATAGCTCTGCATAATATGAAGCATCATTAATGCCATCACAGATACAAACATGTTATGGGCAACATTGACCCTATTACATGCACTTCATGGGTAGCTGACCAAACAATAACAATTAGCACAGATAGATGGGTAACCTGTACTGCACATGGTGTTCAATCTGTATACAACTGTCCAGAGAACCTCAACCTCTGTTCCAAAATGAATGCCCTAATGTAGACATCTTTTATCTGTACCAAAACTCCTCATTCACCAAGCCTATATTGAGAAATTAAGTTGATATGAGTACAAAATATGGGTATGGTAAAGAGTGTTTACTCTATGGGGAGAGCTTACTATGTACCACACTGCAGTAAATGAAACTCTGAGAAATTCATAGTTTTCTCATCAATAATTTTACTGCAAATGTTGCAGTGATATTATCAATGATATCATAGAAGATATTATGAGTGATGTAATATGTGGGGTAGTTACCAGGGCATGGGGAGGGAGGGTGTGTGTTATATTTACCTTTCACTATAACTGCTGATTTTCTATATGTTTGTGTGTGTAAAATCTGAGCCTAACTATAACTAATTTTGATATTTTTAATGCTATTTCCCAATTATAACATCCCTTTAATCTTTGTTTTTTTCAGTGAATTTCTAGAGTTTTTTGGTGTAAAGTAATATTTCATTACCATGCGTTAATCTAGTGGCTACCACGCATGGCCTTTGACTGTGCGTGGCAGGGAGTCGGCAGAGCCCCAGCATGCAACCAAACGCCTTGCGTTCGGTGGGAAATTGGCTGCAGAGACAAGCCTGAGGCCTGTCTACAGGCAACCGTATACAGTCAACCCAATGCCATGCACAATCTTCGGCTGTGCATGGTGGGGTTAGGTCTCCAGGGCCCGCAGCCAACCCTATGCTGCCTATAGCATCTGGCTTTTGTTTCCAACCCCTTCTGTTTTAAAAGGCTCCCTTGAGCTAACAAGCTGATGAGCTTTGGAGATGCACCTGTGGGCCAATGAGTGTTTCTGTGACCTGTGAAGACTTTGCCACCATTTTCCAACAACCCCAGGTGAAAGTTTGCTGCTGTCTACTGGTGAAGGACGAAATCCAGAAAAATATGCATGTTCTAGAGATATACAACACTATGTACACCAACATTGGTGAAAAACTGCAGTTATTTTTGAAGTAAGCCCTACTTTTGTACAGCATTTATCATAATGCATTGGATCGAACTATGCTAGGATGTGAGGCAGTGTGCTCCCAACATCCGTTCAATTCTTCATGAGGCAACTGTAGGTCTTCTAGTAAGCGCTTGCATTCTGCTGCTGTGGGTGTCATACAACCGTCCTAGTGCTTCCTCCCACTGCAATGGCTCTGCAGTGGCCTTGCCCTACTTGAACTTCGCCCCACACCAGTGTCCCATCCCAGGCAGTGCGTTAGCATTCCAGTGCATGGCAATCAGCCTATGGGCCATCAGCAGTGCCAGATCTATGAAGCAGTTCATAGCGCTCCCTGCCTTCCTACATCTAAAGAGGCCATAAGATGCCACTCACCATGTTGTTGAAGTCAGTACGGCCACAGCTAGTGTGTATGTGACCTTACGCCACAGGTCTTTGGCAATTGGGCAGTTGCAAACATATGTGCCGTAATGGTGTCAGGCTCACTACATCGTGGGCAGGTCGAGGCAGATCCAAATATACAATGGGATCTCACCAGGGTGAGATCATCCCTATGTAGAACGTTGTAGTGGATATATTTGAATTTGGCATTGCTGGAAATGTTTCATGGGTGGAGGAGCACCTATTCCATTTTGTTTGACCCAACTGCCGACTTATATCCCTCTCCTAACTCTTATGAGTTGCCAATAAACTGTACAGCATGGTGTGTGAGAGGGCAATACATAAGCCACGTTAGTAGGTGGTGGCTCTTGCCTATTGTGTGCAAGGTGTGTACAAGCGGTTGTTGATCAGGTTTTGTGCAGACGATTTGCCATAGCCGGCCCAGTTCAGCCTCCAACTGGCCATGAGCTAGAACATTTCCCTCTTGGAGGTCATAGTCATCTCTCAAAGGAGATTAACAAACTATCATGGAATAAAATACCTGGAGTCACCATGCCAGCACTCTCGTATGGATCTATGCAGAATCCCAGGCATGTATAAGGTCATAATCATCATAAGGCGCAGACTTCTACGGAAGCTGTCATGGGCCACATGCAGTAAGCTGTTGGCCACCTGTGAGGTCACTCCTATTGGCAATAAGGGTTCCTGCACCTCCCATTGGGCCTGAGCCTCGGAGGTCATGCTGAGTTCCTCCACATACCGCCCTGCCCTCCAGCAGGTGGGATACAGTAACGAGGCCACTAGGTAATAATGCTCGAAGTTTGGGGCCCTAAGACCACTTCTCCACTGGTAATTACATTTTACATATTGCTACTCGATGTCTGCCGTTGTTTCAAAGGAGATAACCCAAAGTGGCGTACAGAGTGCGAAAAGTACTTTGGGGTATGCTCACCAGGAGATTCTGGAAGAAATACAACAGGCGGGGAGGTATCACCATTTTCAACCGGGACACTCTGCCTTTCACTGAAAGCAGGAGCGTGCTCGAGAATGCCAACTGGGTATGAAGACAGGCAATAGCTTATGTGACGTTGCCATCTATGAGGTCCCGGGAGGTATGGTAGACGTGTATGCCCAGGTATTAAAAGGATGGTGGCTCCCAGAGGGGGGTAAACGTCCACCACATACTGTTGTGGCAGGCAGTCCAGGTTGAAGCAGGAACAGTCATGTGTTCGACCAATTCAACCCCAATGCCGATGCAACCAGGAAGTCCGACAATACGTCTGTTGTCTCATTAATGCTTTCTCATATGTCCCGGAAATATATCAGAACGTCATCCACTTATAAGAAGCATGCAGCTCCCCTTCGTGGGCTGATTTTGGCTCTCCCGGGGCTCGGCCATATTCTAAAGGGGGAGGGGACACGCAGCCTCCCTCCCCGGGGAACATATCATGAGTGATGTCATATGTAAGGTCATAAGCAATGCATAGCGGGGGTGCAAGTTATAGTCTGTACTGCTCCACTGTTTGTCACGTCACAATATGCTATTCCAGTGTATGCCACTCCACTCTACTCTACTGTAAACCACAATACTGTACATCATGATACTCTACTGTCAGTATTTGGAACCAGCGCGGTCGCAAACACGGTTGCAAACCATGGTGCGGTTCCAGCAATGCCCCCCACGATGATCTCCCTAAAAGGGTACGCGCCTGTTGTGCCATCTCATACCACAGATCGCGTTCTTCCCGCCATCCATGTGGTAAGTCTCATCTGCCTGGAGGCAGTACTCTGGTGGCTACATTGCCCCCATTCTAAAACGTTATCATTCACTGGGACTTCAATTCCCAGTAGCCTTCGGCTGTAGCTATTTTTAAGGGTGTGGCTGCTCTATAAATACCAGCCACACCCAGGTTCCAGTGCTTATTATTTTGGAACATTCCTGTGGGTAAGATCCTCGCTGATTTCTCTCTCCCCCCTGAAACAAGGATTCCTGTTTTAGCGAGTGGAAAAACTCGCTCCCGGTGAGTTCCTTCCGACGGGGCTTCCCCCCCGCCGGCCTTTCCAAGTTCCTTGTTGAATTGTGATAATTTGTTTCCGCTCCTCCTTTGATCTTCAGAGGCTAGCGGCGTGTTGTTACTTAGTTTCCGCTCCTCCTTTGATTCTGGAGATTAGCCGCTTCAGTGGATATCACAAGTATCGAAGTTATTTTAACTTTGCTTCGCTAGTATTCCTCTGCAATTACTCTGCAATAAGTTTAATTGTAAGGTTGTGATATTAACCATTTACTAACGGACTCATAATTTTGAGATTGTGTGTGTGTGTGTTAATTTAAGGAAAATTCTTCGCCATTGTTAAATTCTTATTGAATGTTCTTTGTATATTCAGAAGATCGTGAATTATTCCAAAAGAAATCCGAATGTTATTTTGTGGCTGATTTACTGATTTGATTTCCGCTCAAGAAAGAATTGTATTACTCCTTTTGATCTTCTGGCATATGCTCTTGGCAATGGAGTTTGATGATTATAATTCAATCAATCAATCAGCATATTTATAGAGCGCACTACATACCCGTTAGGGTTTTAAGGTGCTGGGGGGGGGGTAGCTGCTACTGGTCAAAGAGCCAGGTCTTGAGGAGTCTTCTGAAGGTGAGTAGGTCCTTGGTCTGTCGTAGGTTGGTAGGGAAGAGTGTTCCATGTCTTGGCGGCGAGATGAGAGAAGGATCTGCCGCCGGATGTCTTTCGATGGATGCGGGGGACGGCGGCGAAGGCGAGGTCTGCGGAGCTGTCGGTGGGGGTGTAGAAGCTGAGTCTGTTGTTGAGGTAGGCAGGTCCGGTGTTGTGGAGTGCTTTGTGTGCGTGGGTAAGGAGCTTGAATGTGATCCTCTTGTCAACGGGGAGCCAGTGAAGGTCTCTCAAGTGGGGTGTGATGTGGCTGCTGCGGGGTACATTGAGGATCAGTCAGGCGGAGGTGTTTTGGATGCGTTGGAGGCATCGCAGGTGTTTGGCCGGGATGCCTGTGTAGAGTGTGTTGCCGTAGTCTAGCCTGCTGCTGACGAGGGCCTATGTCACTGTTTTTCTTGTTTCTGTCGGGATCCACTTGTAGATCCTGCGGAGCATGCGGAGAGTGTTGTAGCAGGAGGAGGAGACTGCGTTGACCTGTTTTGACATGGAGAGGGAGGAGTCGAGGATGAAGCCCAGATTGCGTGCATGGTCGGTCGGTGTTGGTGGGGATCCTAGAGATGTTGGCCACCAAGAGTCGTCCCAGGCGGAGGGGTTGGGTCCGAGGATGAGGACCTCCGTTTTGTCCGAGTTCAGTTTCAGGCGGCTGTTTCTCATCCATTCGGCGACGGCCTTCATTCCTTCGTGGAGGTTGGTTTAGGCGGTGCGTGGGTCCTTGGTGAGGGAGAGGATGAGCTGGGTGTCGTCGGCGTAGGAGATGATGTTGAGGTCGTGTTGGCGGGCTCCTTGTGCGAGGGGGGCCATGCAGATGTTGAATAATGTTGGGCTGAGGGATGAGCCCTGGGGTACGCCGCAGATGATGTTGGTGGCTTTGGAGCGGAAGGGTGGGAGGCGGACTTTCTGAGTTCTGCCGGGGAGGAAGGATGCGGTCCATTCGAGGGCTTTCTCTTGTATTCCGGCTTTGAAGAGGCGTGTTCTCAGAGTGCGATGGCATACTGTGTCGAAGGCGGCTGATAGGTCCAGGAGGATGCGGGCTGATGTTTCGCCGTTGTCCATTTGGCGTCTGATGTCATCTGTGGCGGCGAGGAGTATGGTCTCGGTGCTGTTGTTTTGTCTGAAGCCAGACTGGGAGGGGTCCAGGATGTCGTTGTCTTCGAGGTGGCGAGTCAGTTGTGTGTTGACGAATTTCTCGATGACCTTCGCTGGGAACGGGAGTAGGGAGATGGGTCGGAAGTTCTTGAGGTCCTGGGGGTCTGCTTTGGACTTCTTAAGGAGGGTGTTGATTTCGGCACGTTTCCAGCTTTCCGGGAATGTTGCTGTTTCAAAGGAGATGTTGATGACCTTCCGTAGTTGGGGAGCGATGGCTGCGTCTGCTTTGTTGTACATGTGGTGAGGGCATGGGTCTGACGGTGATCCGGAGTGGATGGAGTTCATGAACTTGCGTGTCTCGGTGTCGCTGACATTGGCCCAGGAGGTGAGGCGGTTGGTGCGGGTGGTGTTTGCGGGGGTGGTGTCTGACGTGGTGGGGGCGGCTGTGGTGTTGAAGCTGTCGTGGATGTCGGTGATCTTTCAGTGGAAGAAGGTGGCCAGTGAGTCGCAGAGCTCTTGAGAGGGTGGAATGTCGTTGACGTTGGCGCTGGGGTTGGAGAGTTATTTCACAATGTAATTGTAGTTGTTTTGGTCTGGAGTGCCATTATTTGGATTTTAATCCATCCCCAAAGAATTTTAATTTTCCGCTGTTAAATTGTTAATCCTAACACGAGCAAGAGTGTTCCACAAAAGGACGTTTTACATATATGATTATTATTGATATTTTTCTTTGCAAATAACGAACTTCCTTTTCAGATCTCCCTCCTAGCTGTTCCCTTCCTATTTCTCCCTTCCCCCCACCTGGCCACTCCAATCATCAGCGCCATAACGGCATCTGAGTTGGTGTTGCCGGGAGGTGGGCCCTTGATTAGCGACGCACAGATCCAGAGGAATTGGGCCGTGACATCTACAATACCACACTCTCTGACACAACACTGTAAGACACTGCACGTTACAACACTCCAGTCTATGCTACTTGAGTCTATGCCGCTCTACAAACCTCTGTTTCACTCTGACACTTTGTCTGTCACTATACAACACTGTAGTCCACTTTATGCCACTTTACCAGACTGTACTCCCCTCAACGATCTTCAACACAGCTCCCTCTATGCCACTCCACCAGTCTTTATTCTACTCTATAACACACTACTACTTACATATTTCATTGTGCCCCACTCTATTCTACTCTTCCTCACTCCAGCCTAAAACACTATAATGCACTCTATCCCACTCAACTCTACTCCACTTAAGACAGTTTCCCACACTCTATGACACAGCATACTACTCCACTTTACATCGTGATATGCCACTCCACTGCACTCCACTCCACTCTATATCACTTTACTCTACTCTATGCTATGCCACTACTCTGCAATCTAATCCACAGTACTGTACTTTACAAGACTCCACTCGACTATATGACAATTTAGTCCACTCTACGTAACGCCACTCCACTCAACACCACTGTACGACAGTTTACCCCACTCTATGACACTGTACAACACTCAATTAACACAGCTCCATTCTAGAAAAGTGCACTCTATAGCACTCTAAGTCTGTACGACACTGTACTATACTGCATGCCCCTAAACTCCACTGTACAACACTCTACTCCACTCTATGCTGTTGTATGACACTGTAATATATGCGATTCCACAACACTCTACTCCACTCTAAGACACACTATGCAACTACCTCTGTGCCACTCCACCCCACTTTAGTCCACTGTACTCTGATACACTACTTCTCTCTACTCCACTGTACGCAACTGTATACCACTGTACTCAACTGTATTCCACTGAACTCCACATGACTATTTGCCATTTGACTCTACAACACTACATACCACTACACTCTACCACACTCTACAACACTGTACTTTTTGCTATTCCACTCCACTCTGCCACTCCATTGTACAATACAACACTTTCCTACACTACACCACAGCACTCAACTCCACTGTACCATACAGTACTCCACTTTGACACTTTACTACACTGTCTGATATGCCAAGCGTAGCTACTCTACGCCACTGTACTGTACAAAATAGCACTCCACTGTGTTGCACTTTACTCCACTCTATCCTACGTTGCTCCACTGAACTCCACTCCACACTACTTCACTGTATAATATGTTAGCTGTACTCTATGCAACTCCACTCTACAAAACCCGACCACACTCCATGCCACTATATTACACTTTACTCTACTCTATACGCATTACATTTACACCACTGTACTACACTGCATCACAGTCTAGCACACGCCACTCTACTCCTCTCTATGATCCCATCCCACTGCATGGCACGGCACTCCACTCTACAACACTCTCCTACACAGTAAGACACTGTACCACTGTCCACTTTATGACACACCACTTTGATACACTAATGTATGACACTACACTCTATGATACTCCCCACCACTCTATTGGATGACATTCCAAAGCACTGGACTATACAACACTTTAGTGGACTGCACATCCACTGTATGCCACCATATTGTACAACAATACTCTTCACCACTTTATGCCACTGTACAATAGAATACTTGACAATGTAAGAAACTGGCCCCTTGTTTGCAGAACCCCAGCACTTTTTGCCTGATATCTGATGCTAACTTGACTGAATTTGTGCTGGGGTCCTGCTAACCAGGCCTTAGTACTAGTGTTCTGTCCCTAAACAGTACCATTATTTCCACAATTGGCACACTCCTGGCATACAGCTAAGTCCCTTGCAAAAAGTAACAGTGGTACCAAGGCCTCTGTGACCGGGGGGGTGGGGGGGGTCCCAAAGGGCTTCAGCATGTATTGTGCCACCCTAAGGGACACCTCACCAAACACATGCACATTACCATTGCAGATTGTGTGTGCTGGTGGGGAGAAAAAAGGAAAAGTTGACATGACATCCCTCTCAGGGTGCCACACCCACAAACCACTGCATGTGGCATAGGCAAGTCACCTTTCTGGCAGGCCTTACAGCCCTATGGCAGGGTGCACTATACCACAGGTGTGGGCATAGCTGCATAAGAGATCTGCCCCTACAGTGTCTAAGTCCATTCTTAGACATTTTAAGTGCAGTGTGGCCATTTTAAGTACATGGGCAGGGAGTTTGTCATTACAGCTCCATGATGGCTTCACTGAATATTGAACTTCTACCACAATAACCCCACACTGATGCCAGTGTTGGATTTATTGCAAAGATGCCCTCTGTATTTTACCTAACCCTTTTGTGCAGGGCTGACTAGTATGTGCCAGCCTCCCACTAACAGACAAGTTTCTGACCCCATGGGGTGAGATCATTTGTGCTCTCTGGGGTCAGGAACACAGCCTGCTCTGGGTGGAGGTGCTTTACACCTCCCCCCTTCAGGAACTGAAACACTTGGTGGTGAGCCTCTAAGGCTCCTGTCTCATGTTACACTGCCCCAGGGCACTCCAGCTAGTGGAGATGCCTGCCCCTCGGACCAAGCCACACTTTTGGTGGCAGGTCTGGTGGGAAAATTAGGAAAAACAAGGAGGAGTACATGCTTCAGCTGGGGCCCCCTCTGTGTTGCCCAGAGCTGGAGTGACCCCTTCCTGGCAGAATCCTCCATCTTGCTTTGGCGGGAGGTAGCCAATAGGGTTAGGAATGTGCCTCCCTCCACAAATGGAGTGGGCACAGGGAGGGTGTGGCCACCCTCAGGGACAGTAGCCATTGGCCACCGTCTCTACTAGACTGGCTCCTCTGATCTAGTTCCCTTAAACTAAGCTCATGAGCCAGCAGTATCTTCTTCTCCTCAATGGCCAGCCTCCTCTTATCCATCTCAATTTTTAGCTTCTATAACTCAAATGTGTGCACCCTCTCTGCCTGCCTGTCCTGCAACTCTTTAGGAGTCAGACCCTTAGAGGACACACTGCTACCCACCTTGGACACCCTCCCTCAGACAGTACAGGGACCTCTACTACACCCTCATGGCTGTCTTGCACCTCCTCACCCTCAATATCTTCCTCTGTGTGCCCACCAACCTCCTTGGCTGTCACCCAGGCTCTCAGTGCCTTTTGTAGCTCCTCCTTCCTGGCGGAGCTCCTAATGGGACAGGCAAGATCTTTACTCAACTGTTACAGTTGGGCAACTGTATAACTCTCCAGCTTCTCCAACTCAAAAACAGCTCCAGCTGGTTAATTCCCAGACTGAGACATTATGGCAAGTCAAAAGTTCAAAGTTCCAAGGCAGAACAGAGTTCTCAATGAGATGTTCAAAAGGTAAAAACAAATTTAAAAAATAGAAGTAGTTAAAGTCCACGAAGAGAAAAAAGTAAAATCACAAAAACAAGTGGTATGTGGTCAAGTAATGGTCTACACTGAAAATAGTAGTGTACACTTAATCATTGTGTGTCAAGTACAAATACAAGTTCAATCCTCACCGCTGATCACCAGTGTTAGAAATGGGGGCTTTGTTGGCAGTCAGGTTGCCCCCTGTCCAAGCAAAACCCCTCACTCTAGTCAGGGCAAGGGAGAAACACACCCGGTTTACCTCCTTGGTAGCTTGGCACGAGAAGAAAGGCTTGACTCTGAGACAACGTGCAAAGTATTTGTACCAACACACAGAGTAATACAGTGAAACCACCACAAAATGACTCCACACCAGGTTGGAAAATAGCCAATATTTATCTGAGCAAAAAGAGACAAAAACAACAAAAATCTAACATACACAATCAAAGTTATGAATTTTTAAAGATTAAACTCCAATATAGTGCTTAGTATTAGTGATACCACGCCATTGTGACGGAGTCGTTCCCAACAATCCGACGCTAATGGCGCTGGTTATCGAATCACAGAGACCCTCAGGTACAGTACCTTGTGAAAATGAGGAAACAAGCTGCTGCACGGAGTCGGGGATCGCGGCGTCGCTGAATCCGGTGTGTTGTTGGTTCTGGTTCTGGTTCTGGTGCTAAGGAGCGAAGGCGTCACGAAGAGGCATTGGGTCCTTACTGTGGAGCGGTGGAGGTGAGGTGGCATCGGTGTGAAGCTTTGGATCCATGCACTTCCAGGAGAGTCAATATCTGGCGGTCACTCCATGGTGCGGCGAAGTTAGGTGTCACAGACGTCGGTGACACAGCACTTAGGAACTCACGGAGTCGCAGACTTTGGCGGGGCTGCTGCGGCATTGGGCCTGTGGGGTCGTTGCACTCCAGTGTGGACCACGGCTTCAGTTGCAGGTGGTGTTGCGGAATCTGGTAGCGGCATCAGTCCGGGTTCGTCCGAAGTTGGTGCACTTGGTTCTTCTTGATATTCCATTAGCTTCTCCTTTCAGGGGCCCAGGGCTGGATAAGGCACCAGTTGGTAGGACAGGAGTCTCAGCAGAGAGACCAGGTGCTGGCAGAGGACGTCTTTGATGGTCGTGAGACTTCAGTACAGGGGGCAAGCTCAGTCCAAGCCCTTGGAGATACCGCTCAAGCACGAATATACCATAAGTCCAATCTTTGTCCTTTTTCTCAGGCAGAAGAAGCAACTGCAGGATAGCCCAAAAAAGCACAGTCACAGGCAGGGGCAGCACTTCTTCTTCAGCTCCTCTCTTGGCAGAGATTCCTCTTGAATCCTTTAAGTGATTTAAAGTCTGGGGTTTTGGGTCCAATACTTGTGCCCCTTTCTACCCCTGATGGGTCTCTGAGCTCACAATTTAAAAATACATATTTTAGTAAAGTTGATTTTAAGATTGTGTGTTTGAAAATGCCATTTTTAGAAACTGAGCATTTTCTTGTTTATACCATTTCTGTGACTCTGCCTGTTTGTGGATTCCCTGTCTGGATCAGTTTGACAGTTGGGCTGGTTGCACCTCACACTAGACAGTGACACAAAGGGAGCTGAGGTGTAGTTTGCATTTCCTGATGAGCCATCTGTGCTAGGGGGGAGGGGAGGAGTGGTCACTTACACCTGAAAGGGCTGTGCCTGCCCTCACACAATGCAGTCTCCCACCCCCCTGGTGAGTGTCTGGGGCCTGGCCTGGGCAAGGCAGGATTTCATATTCAAGAGAGACTTTGCTTTGAAGTAGGCCTACTTCAAAGGAGAAATTGTGCATAAGAAGGGCACCCAAAACCACAGACTTTAGAACACTTCTGGAAACCAAGAGGAGTCTCTGCCTGGAGAAGAGCTGAAGAGCTGCCCTGCCTGTGACTGTGCTTTGTGGAGCTATCCTGCAGTTGCTGCTTCTGCCTATGCTAGAGGACAAAGACTGGACTATGTGTGCCTTCCTTCTTGTGAATAACTCTCCAAGGGCTTGATTTAGAGCTTGCCTCCTGTTGTTTGAAGTCTCAGGGACAGCAAAGACTTCTACCTGCCAGCACCTGGAGGGAGTCTCTGGAGAGACTCCTACTCTGCCCTGTGGTGCCCATCCAGTTCCTCGGACCCTGAAAGGAGAAGCTGGCAGCCTGAGAGGAAGACATCCACGCACAGAATGCCATGCGGGGAAAAGATTGATGCAACTCCGATCTGCGGCTGAAAAATCGATGTGCCGCCAGCTTCCCGGCTGAAAATCAACGCTCGCCTGCAATGCAACTGAAGAATCATTGCACGGAGCTGGAGAAACGACGCACAGCATCGCTGACAGAGGCTGGGAGATCGCAATCCGCGCTGCATTGTTGGATCATCGTGCGGCTGGATTTACGACGCAAGTACTGCTGGGAGTGTAAAAATGATGCAAGGTCTGCCCGGACCAGAGAGTGCTGACCGGATCAACGCATCGTTCTCCTGCGGAGAGAAGGAACGCCGTGCCCCGACCCGACGAAAGGAGAAACGAAGTAAGGTCTCGCTCGTGAGTGAAATCGACACATCGCAAGCCCTTTTTGACGCACACTCGCCCGTGAGGGATTATTTTTGACGCACCCAAGGTAAAATTTCACGCTAACAGTGTGTGTTTAAAACTACATGAAGACTCTTTTTGCATTTTAATTGATAACTTGACTTGTGTATTGTGTATTTTTGTCCGTTTGGTCTTGATTTATTTAGATAAATATTCTCTATTATTCTAAACCTGTGTTGTGTCATTTTGTAGTGTTTTCATTAAGTTACTGTGTGTGTTGGTACAAATACTTTACACCTAGCCCTCTAAAGTTAAGCCTACTGCTCGTACCATGCTACCAAGGGGGTAAGCAGGGGTTAGCTGAGGGTGATTCTCTATTACCCTGACTAGAGTGAGGATCCTTGCTTGGACAGGGTGTGACCTGAATGCCAACCAAAGACCCCTTTCTAACAGTAACTTTACCAAAAAACTGAACTTTATGCTCCCTGAGCCAGACATGGTCTAAAAACAGTTCTACAAATTCTACCAGTCATCACACCTCCCGTGCTGGAATACACTTCTTGGCTGTGAGAATGAATGATTCTGGCTCAGGCAGCATTAGCCCACCTCTGAGCCCCCAAAAAGCGAATAGGTGTTTACTGCCGATTACTTCGTAGGATTAGCTATTAGAGTCTGGACAGTGACAACTGGTAGAATGAAGGATAGACTTACTGCTACCACTTTTGATTTGGAGATGCGAGAAATAGCTTCTCCTATTTATTTGTAGAATATTCTTAGATAGCCTGATTTTAGTCACAGGAGGGGAGAGAACCAATTTGTACCCTGTCAGTGGGGAGGGATCTCATCTAAATTAGGGAGTGGCCAAGGATGTGAAAGCAGACCTGCCTGGTGGCTGAATGGTTCTGTCATATTGAAACATAGGTTTCTGTCTGGGTCATATTACAGTAAAGCATGGAAGAGGTGCTGCAAAATGACGCAGGGGACTGTAGAAAAATATTTTGGATTGGGTGACAGACTTTCTTCAATCTCTGGATAGTGCATAAGCTAAATCTGGCATCTCTGCCACCACATTCTCAGTGGACCTAGGAAGACTCAACCTTAAGAAGGCTTTGCTGAAAAAGACTCCCCATGGAAGAAGAGGACTCCTTCAAGCACTCGAAGACTCCTGGCACCTGCTCACACATAGGTGACTGGAATAGCTCTCCAGTTAGGTCACTGGCCCTTCTGCTTACCTGCATCAGAAACACAAAGCAGAAGGATTATAGACTAAAAGAGGGCCAGGTTGACCACACAGGTGTGGACCCTGCATGGGGCCTGACTGGAGAGAGACGTAGTGCCTAGAAGCATGCTCTGTGAAGTTAGGACTGTAGGGCTGACTAGAAGGAATTTTCCCAACAGTTGGAGACTAATTCCAAAGGTAAAATCTTTAGATGGGATAACTAGCCAGGTGTATCTGTCCTCTGCTCTATTGCAGTTCTCCTAACATTTTGCTTAGGTTCTGGTCAACCACATATTGCTGTTTGTCAATGGCAGTTTACATTTTTTGGGGTGCTTTTTGCCTTAAAACTGCAAAAATATGGATCGCCAGCTCCTCTTGTCCTATTTTAATGATTTTATTGTTTTTTTCTTGACTTTCGAAATGTTTGTACTACTTGAACTTGCACATATTTCTCTGGGAACTGATTGCTACCAGTGCCATATCTATCAGGGGTTGAACAGAGATTATATCACCACGTAACTAAAATGCGAACAATTGAGATGGACTGCCATGACACTGAAATGCGTTGCTTCTGGAAATGTTTGGAGTCTTTTCACAGTTCAAATGACATATAAGCTCACATTAATGAGTCTTTATCCTGAAAAGGCAGCATTTCTAGTTAAAAAAAAAAAAAAATTAAAT
Organism: Pleurodeles waltl; assembly: GCF_031143425.1. NCBI lineage: Eukaryota > Metazoa > Chordata > Amphibia > Caudata > Salamandridae > Pleurodeles > Pleurodeles waltl. Next base: position 233,449,408 of record NC_090448.1, on the reverse strand, counting down.
GACACAATCATTTGTTTCTTGTGCAGAAAACTTAGGACAGGGCAAGAAATACAAAGACATTCCTGTGCCTACAATTGAATGGGACTAGTTTCTCTGTCAGAAGTGTCAGTTGGATGTATGATTTGCTCTGTAGAATTAGAATGGTAACAGGAGCAGAATCAAAAGTCATCAAATCTCCAAAACACTCTTCTCAAACTCATCAAAAACGCTTTCTGCAAGTTCCCTTTTTAAACGTACTCATTATCAGCAGAAAAACAAGAATACTTTTACATACTTTCTAAAATAAAACATAATTTTAAAAAAAACATTGAGTTTCTAGGAAAGTATTTCAAGAACGTAAATCAGCAACCGCTACATCTTTATCATAGGGTGAGGGGGAACTTGCAGAATTTGATTTCAGCAGAGTTAAAAAAAATCTCTGCAGGACTGTGTGGAGTTCAGCAACGGGCGGCAGAAATATGCAGATTGTGCTGTGATTCAGCACCTGGAGTATGTTCTGCACTGAAAAATCAATGCGAATGGCACCATGTGGCATGCTAAAGGACGAAGCTACTGAGTTTATTTTGCTGCCGCCTGAGTAGATCTTCTGTTGGAGTGGCAGCCTTCTGACTGTTAATGTTTGTGACCGACCTCATTGGAGTAATCTTGCCAGATGCCCTCCTTGTGACCAAAAGTCTCGCTAGAGGACACCAAATCTCTCTCACCAACCTACTATTTTGTCATGTTCTCCATGTTGGGCTTGCTACTAGTGTATTTAAACACAGCCAAAAACATACCTGGTATTTCTACTTAGAACGCTTAAGTCCACATGCCTTGCTTAGACCCAAAATCTGAGGAAGTCAAAATGATTTTAAATTATCAATTTAGCGCTAGCAATGGCAGCCAGGTTTTATGTTTTAGCTTGTCAGTGTTTGACCCCCAATTTCGTCCAACATGGCCACCAGTTGGACAAAAGGAATTAGATCAGCCATGAGATGGGATGAGAGGCATTACCAGCTGTTGCACTGCAACAGAATATGTGAACTCTCTGCACCTGCCATTTTGCAGCCGCCCTCATGGTGAAACATATTGAATGTATTCCTGCTTCATGTGTTTATGTACAACCTACTGCACCTAGGGAGACTACTGAGTCTGGCCCAGATCCCGTTTTTGGCTCAAGAACGGATGCCGGATATAGACCCCAGCAATTTCCCATTGCTTGCCATTACTGTGAAAAATGCATAGTTGAATTAGACACAGCTAAGTCATCCAAAGAAAATTTAGATCTTACACATCGCTTATCTAAAAATGACTACCATCTTTTTCATTCAGGAACAGTGACCTCAGATCTTGTTGATACGCCCAACTACTCTATCTGAATATCAAGTCCTCACATTCTCTTCTAACCTCACTGTCCTCTACCACCTGTCTTGCTGGTTAATTTCATATTAGCTCGAAGAACTTTGATTTTGCAGTTCTGACATTCTTTATTGAACAACCCCTTTTGAACTTGGATACACTTCTTTCACCCAGGACCAGAGGAAAGCAGTCTAATAGTTGGAACAAATTCCCCACACACTCCTGTAATTTATCAAACACAAACATACATTTTATCATTCTACTAGTCCATCTCACTGTCGTATTTGAACTCTAGGTAACTATGAGATCTACTTCCACTAATCACCTCAGATAACAGATTATGGCCCTCATTACAACTCTGGCGGTCGGTGTTAAAGCAGCGGTAATACCGCCAACAGGCCGGCGGTAAAAAAAATGTAATCACGACCATGGCGGAAACCGGCAACATAGATAGCCACTTTAACACTCCGACTGCCATGGCGGTAGAAACAAACACCGCGGCGGTAACCGCCAACAGACAGACGGAAGACAAGGTTCCGTCCACTGTATTACAACATGCCTATCCGCCACCTTTTCCGGGGCGGTACCAACGCCATCAACAGCACGGCGGAGACAGTACTTGGAACGGAAACCACTCACCTCTCGACACCCAATGAGGAACCAGGACGCCATGGAGCCCGAGTTACAGGTCCTGCCGATGCTGGTCTCCCTCCTCTTGTATCAGGAGCAGCAAAGACGCCGGTGACGACCACAGTGAGTACTGCACCTAGCACACAGGGGAGGGGGAGAGAGAAAAGACAGTGACACACACACGCAACACTCAACACCCCCACTCTCACCCACAACACCATACACACAAATACATGCAGCAACATTACATATACACCCCGTCACCCCCTGGAAAAACACAAGAACAAAAGGAAATGATTGTAACAAGTGTAATCTTTGAAATATCAGATAGGCCAAATGCAAATATCAGTATATACAAATATGTACACCATCTACACAAGTCCGGATATAAATGAAATCATTGTCCGTGGGTCCGTGTCCCAAAATGCATGGGCAAAGCCGACACAAGATACCTGACTCGAAACGGAGAGAACACTGCAGGGGCATCAGATGGAAAATAAACAGGCACCTCAGGGGAAGGGGGAGGAGGGGCACCTCAGCCGGATGAACGGACAACGCCAGTGCTCCATGAGGGGGCTCCATGCCCACTGATTGGTCCTGGGGAGTGCAAAGCCACAGTCTCACAAGTCTCTCCAGTGGATGGTTTGCCCACTGCATTATCCTGGGGAGTGCACAGCCACAGTCTCACAAGTCTCTCCAGTAGGTGGTTTGCCCACTGCTTTATCCTGGGGAGTGCAAAGCCACAGTCTCACAAGTGGATGTCAGTCTCCACTGGTTCTGGAGGGGGTTTTGTGCCCAGAGTGCTTCATCCTGCCAAGGACTGAGGTAGTGGATGCCTTTCTCCACTGGTTCTGGAGGGGGCTTTGTGCCCAGAGTGCTTCATCCTGCCAAGGACTAAGGTAGTGGATGCCTTTCTCCACTGGTTCTGGAGGTGGCTTTGTGCCCAGAGTGCTTCACATGCAGAGTGGCAGGTCCCATTCCCTCACCTGGGTGTGTGTGCCACGAGATTGCCTGGGAGCAGGTAGCATGATACTCCATGGAGGCAGAGACACACTCCACCCTGCTGCGACTTCGCCTGCCAACTGCAGGTACAAACAGTGCTGGGTGTCATGCCTCATGTACGCTGTGCAGGGTCCAGGACGTCTCCTGCAACCTCGGATGGCTGGTCACTGGGGATGATTGCCATGTCAGCTGTGGTGGCACTGTCTGAGCACTTCGAGGGGTTGCAGCGATGTCGGTGGCGGAGGTGCTGGCCGTGGTGCATGTGTCTGCACCTGTTGAGGGACACAGCAGGACGTCTCCTGCAGCCTCGGTTGGCTGCCCACTGGGGATGATGCTGGGGACTGTTGCTGAGGCAGCAAACATGCAGGTGGCGGTGTCCACTGCCGGACAGGTTGATGTTCTGGCTGACAGAAGGGGTGACTCTGGTCCCTCAGCCGGAGCCTCCATGCCATGTTATGACCTGCTCTTCGCCTTGTGTCCCTTCTTCACCTTTGATGTCGCTGATGGTCCCTTGCCACTGTCCCCTTTTGGCTTGGAGGAGCCCTTGCTTGGTGGTAGGTGCGGCTTCTCCCTCCGGCATGTGGGCACCTTCTTCACCTTGGCAGGTGGTGGAATGGCCTGCTCCATGGCCTCGCTAGGTGGCACACTGCCAGCCCTGATGGGTGCCACCCGTGTTGTGACCGGACTTGCTGAGACCACTGTGCTGGAGGATTTGGTGGCTGAGGTGCTGGGCTGGGACCTGGACAGCCTGGCCCTAGGGGAAGGACGAGGGGAGGTGTAGGGAAGAGGTCAAAGTTTGAGAGGACATTTTTTTTAGACCCACTGGGACGGGAAGATGGAGGGGGTTTGGGAGTGGAGGAAGAGGTAGTGGTTGTAGGAGGTGTCCTTCTGCTGAATTTGGGTGAAGGTGCATGGGCCGGAGGCTGTTGTGAGGTGGATGGCTGTTATGTGGGTGTGTGCCTGCGTTTGTGTAATTTGGGAGGAGGGCTCACAGACACACTGGGAGAGGACACAGGGCACGTGTGAATGGTAGTGGGGGTGGTGATTGCACGTGAGTGATGTGTGGTGATGGGCGTGCTGGTGATGGAGGTAGTGGATGAAGATGTAATGCATGCAGGTGTGAGTGCAGACGAGACAGGGAGGGAGGAGGAGGACGTGGAGGAGGGGGTCACAGTGGAGGCAGTGGATGTTGGTATGTCTGCATGGGGGATGGTGCTTGTGTGAGTGCCTGTGGGATGTGTGGTGCTTATGTTTGCCATGTCCCACTCTTGTGTGTTGATGAGTATGCATGCTGGTCTGATGATGTGCTTGGGATAGGTTGAGGTACTGGGGATTGGGTGTGGGTAGAGGAAGTCTGAGGGGGGAGGCTGGACACAGGGACAATGGCTGCCATCAGTGCTGAGGCCAGAGCCTGAAATGCTCTCTGTTGGGCCGCCACGCCAGAATGAATGCCCTCCAGGTATGCATTTGTTTGCTGCAAATGCCTCTCAACACCCTGCATGGCATTCAAAATGGTTGATTGCCCAACAGTGAGGGAACTCAGGAGGTCAATAGCCTCCTCACTGAGGGCAGCAGGGCTGACTGGGGCAGGGCCTGAGGTGCCTGCGGCGAAGGAGATGCCCACCCTCCTGGGTGAGCTGGCACGAGAAACTCGATGAGGGGCTGCTGGGAGGGCAGTGCTGGTAGGGGGGGTGGCGGCTGTACCTGTTGATTCGGTGGGCACAGAGGTGCCCGCCACCGCAAGGAAGCTACCATCAGAGGAGGAGTCGCTGTCGCTGGTGTCTGCTCCTTTCCCCGTCGTGGAGCTCCCCTCGCTCTCTGTCCCACTGGTGCCTTCTGACTACGTTACTTCACCCTCCAGGGCCATGTGGGATGCAGCTCCCTCCTGCTCCGTTGCCACTTCTTCTCCGCCAGATGATGCTAATGCACACAAGGACAGGGTGACAAAACAAAAAGTTGGGGGAAAGACACAAGATACACATAGTCAATGCCTGCAACACCACTACTGTTGGTGGACATAACACACAGGGAGCAGCCCTATGCACTAAGCCATGCACTGCCAGGGCAGGGGAAAAGCACATGCCCATGGGGTACTCTGTCAAGAACCATTTCATGCACAGCTGGAACCCATAGGAGCCTGGTTAGGTGTAGAGGGCAACTACCACCTTTGGGGTTGGACTGGGAATGAGGCTGCAAATCAATGGATCTACCTTTGCGCGTCTGCCCTGGCCTAGGGGAACCCACAGCCAACCTCCCCCACCCAGACACCTTGTCAAGCGCACAGAGTCAGCTGAATGAGAGTGTACTCACCCCCTTGTGGCTGCTGTGATGCCCTCAAGCGCCCATCCAACTGAGGATATGCCACCGTCAGGATCCGGTACATCAGGGGGTCATGGTGCGACGGGCACCCCTTCCACGTTGGGAGGCCATCCCCAGCTGAGCCTCCGCCGTCTTCTTGGTCCAGTGGCGCATGTCCTCCCATCTTGTCCAGCAGTGGGTGCTCCATCTATGGTAGACCCCCAGGGTCCGCACTTCCTTGGCGATGGCATGCCAAACCCCCTTCTTCTGGTGGGCGCTGACCTAGAGGAAAAGTGAAGTAAGAATGGATGTTACTCCCCGTACATTTCTTCGCACACATTGGCCAAAAACCTCCCACCCTGGCCCAGAAATACATACACACGCCATCCTCACATGCTGGCCTGTCACCCACCCCTGTCTCTTCCATCCACGACACTCCACACAATCATGTGTCATCCACCATGCACACAGTTTACTCACCTGTTTGTCTGGAGGACCGTACAGTTGCGTGTACTGGGGAGGACCCCATCCACCAGTTTCTCCAACTCCTCTGCAGTAAAGGCAGGGACCCTTTCCCCAGACAGTGTAGCCATTGTCGCTTCCAGACGCAGGTCACAGCAGCACTTGCTGTGTAGGTCCTCTCCTGTTTAAGGTTAGGTATCAAGTGAGGGAACTGATAGAAAATGGCGGTCACCTCCGCGGCGGTGCGTACCGTCACCGCCGGCGTACATCGTCATTGGCTCCTGGAACCCATAGGGCCCAATGATAACCAATGCTGAATTGCGCAGCGGTCTTCGACTACCTACCGCGACGTTGCACAAGGCCAGCGCAGTTACCTCATTTCCCCTTGTCCCACCTTACAGGTCAGGCAGCCGCCATTTCAGGGGGCCACATGGCAGGCCAACTAACTGCGTCACACCTATTTAGGCCAGGAATACTGACAGACAAAGGCATATAGAGAAAATTTAACGATTGTGCAAAACAGCCTTGTGAAACCTTTGTGGTGTATGACCCTCTGCTCACCGTTCTCCTCCATAGGGCACGTCCGCTGGGGCAGGTGATGAGATGGCGGCATCCTCTGGTGTACAGACCCCTGGTGGACCTGTCAACAATGGAAGACAGACACATCATTATCACTTACAGACTTGATTGTGCTACAATCCAGGAACTGTGTGCCCAGTTGGAGCCAGACCTGATATCAGCTAACCGCCATCCCACAGGAATACCCCCTCTAGTGCAGGTCCTGTCAGTACTTCATTTCCTGGCCAGTGGGTATTTTCAAACAACAGTAGCCATGGCATCAGGGATGTCACAGCCAATGTTCTCTAACGTGTCGTCCAGAGTGTTATCTGCCCTGCTGAAATACATGTGCAGCTACATCGTTTTCCCTCAGGTGGAGGATCTGCCCACAGTGAACGGTGACTTTTATGCCCTGGGACATATCCCCAACAACATTGGTGCCACTGATGGGACACATGTGGCATTTGTTCCCCCCCCCCAGGAATGAACAGGTGTACAGAAACCGGAGAAAACTACCATTCAATGAATGTGCAGATGGTGTGTTTGGCAGACCAGTACATCTCCCATGTGAATGCCAAGTATCATGGCTCTGTGCATGACGCTTACATTTTGAGGAATAGCAACATCCCTTATGTGATTGGGAAACTCCAGAGGCACTGTGTGTGGCTAATAGGTGATCCTAAAGTCCCCACACAGTTTAATTTGCTGTCTGGGTATGGGAGATTCCCTAACTTTGGGATGATGTCTAACAGTTGTCCCTCGATATTTGCAGGTGATTCTGGTTACCCCAACCTGTCATGGCTGCTGACCACAGTGAGGAATCCCAGGACAAGGGTAGAGGAACTCTACAATGAGGCACATGGGCAAACTAGGAGGATAATACAGCGCACCTTCAGCCTCCTGAAGGCCAGATTCTGGTGCCTCCATCTGACAGGTGGATCCCTATACTACTCACCTAAGAGGGTGTGCCAGATCATCGTCGCCTGCTGTATGTTGCACAACCTGGCTTTGCGACCCCAGGTGCCTTTTCTGCAGGAGGATGGGCCTGATGGTGGTCTTGTGGCAGCTGTGGAGCCTGTGGACAGTGAAGAAGAGGAGGCAGAAGAAGAAGATGTAGACAACCGAAACAACATCATCATGCAATACTTCCAGGGAGACACAGGTAAGAGGATGGAACTGCTTCCCACATCTTATACTATTGTTGGACCTAGCATAAATCTGCCTTTTTACCTCTGTGTATGGACCCTCACTTGTCATTTTGCCTTTCTATTTCACAGATCTGGGTCCCACTTTGTGCCCTCTGCTATGTTTACTGCTGGCCTACAAGTGTGTAAAATTGGTATGTGAACAAGTACATTTACATTGCTATATTTCAGAGTGGTTGAGATTACACATTTGTGAAAGCACAGACTGACTCCATATTGTTTTGTGATTCAAGGGTGTTTATTTCTGTGCTAATAAGTGGAGGGGGTGTGAAATGGGCTGGGGTGATGGTGGAGGAATGTCCTTGGTAGAGTCCAGTCTCTTGGTCTCACAGGTGCAATGTCCAATGGGGCAAAGGAAGGGGTGCAATGGCAGTTTAAGGTGGACAGGGTGACAAAGTGGGACAGAAGGGTGACATTCAGGAGGGTCTTATTTCCTGGAGGGGGTCTTGGCAATGTTCTCTGTCTTGTTCTTGGATCTCAGGGACCGTTTGCGGGGTGGTTCTCCTTCTGCAGGGGGTGGGGTGCTGGTGGCCTGTTGGTCCTGTGGCAGTGCCTCCTGACTACTAGTGCCGGCGGAGGTGGAGGGCTGTTCATTGTCCAGGCTAGTGTCAAGGGCCTGTTTGTGTGCCACTGTGTCCCTCATGGTGTTGACAAGGTCTGCCAGCATCCCTGCAATGGTGACCAGGGTGTTGTTAATGGACTTCCAGTCCTCCCTGATCCCAAGGTAGTGTTCCTCCTGCAGCCGCTGAGTCTCCTGAAACTTGGCCAGTACCGTGCCCATGGTCTCCTGGGAATGGTGGTATGCTCCCATGATGTATGGAGAGTGCTTCATGAAGTGTCGGTTCCCTGGGCCTGTCCTCCCCCTGTCGCACAGCAGTCCTCCCAGCTTCCCTGTTATCCTGTGCCTCTGTCCCCTGACCTGTGTGCCCACTGACCCCCAGGTCCCTGATTTTCTTGGGTTGGTGGGTTTGCTTGGGTTCCCTGTAGTGGTGGACACACTGCTGATTGACGTGTCCTGGGGACAGAGGGATGGGCCTGCTGGGTGGGTGCTGTGGTGGTGTTTCCTGAGGGGGGAGATTCTGTGGTGGCTTGTGATAGTGGCAGGGGAACCGACTGTCCAGAGGTCCCTGATGGGCCGGGCTGGTCATCTTGATCCAGGCATGCAGAACTGCCATCATCACTGTGGGCCTCTTCTGTGGGGGGACTGGATATGTCTGGCACCTCCTGTCCGGTGACGTTGGTTATGGGTCCTGTTGGGGTGTAAATGCATAGTTTTAGTATGTGTGTGCCATCTTGTGCATTGGGTGAGGTACCCTCTACTACTGTGCTTGCATCATTGTGTTTGCCCTTTTGTGATAGTTGGTTTGGGGTCTGTGTGGGTATCTGTACTGGACATGCTTTAATGATGGTGGTCCATGCATAGGTGTTGCAGGCAGGGCCTTGGTATTGGGATGTGTGGGTTGTGATAGTGGGATATATGTGAGGTGTTGGAGTGATGGGGTGAGGATGAGGGTGGGGGTATGTGATGGCATGCAGGTAGGGTGTGGGGGATATAATAGTAAAGATTTGACTTACCAGAGTCCAGTCCTCCTGCTACTCCTGCAAAGCACTCAGGATGCAGTATTGCCTAGACTTGCTCTTCCCATGTTGTTAGTTGTGGGGGAAGAGGTGGGGGTCCACTGCCAGTCCTCTGTACAGCAATCTGGTGTCTGCATACCACTGAACGCAACTTCCCCTGTAGGTCGTTCCACCTCTTCCTGATGTCATCCCATGTTCTTGGATGCTGTTCCACTGCGTTGACCCTGTTGACAATTCTCCGGCCATAGCTCCATCTTCCTAGCAATGGAGGTGTGCTGCACCTGTGATCCGAAAAGCTGTGGCTCTACCCGGATGATTTCCTCCACCATGACCCTGAGCACCTCCTCTGAAAACCTGGGGTGACTTTGAGGTGCCATGGGGTTGTGTGGGTGATGTGTGAGATGCTGTTTATTGTGCTGTGTGAAGTGTTATGTTGGTGTGTGTTGTTTGAGGTGCGTGGATGTTGTATGAGTGAGGGTGTTGTGTGCCTGTGGATGCTGGTGTTCTGTTTTCTATTCTCTCTCTCTCTTCTTTTTGCAAAAATGTCATTGTTAGGGGTTGTGGGTAATGTGGGTGGGTGTGTGTTTTATATTGGATTGTGGGTGTGGTGTGTGTATGTTTCTCAGGTGTGTGTATATTTTGAATTGTCCAATGTGGTTGTGTTTTGTAAATGTGTGTGTATTTTGAGTGCGGCGGTGTGTACCGCCAATGGATTACCGCGGTTGTAAGACCGCTGCATTGATTCGTGGGTCGTGACAGTGTGGGTGTATTCTTGTTGCCATGACGGTGTAGGTTTTGGTATCGCCAGTTTATTACTGACCTTTGGTGTGGCGGACTTGTGTGGATGTCTGTATTGTGGCAGATTTCGAAATGTGGGTCGTAATACCTGTAGCGGAATTCCGCCCCCACAACGGTATGTTGGCGGTCTTCAGCATGGCGGAAAGTGGGATTTACCGCCAGGGTTGTAATGAGGGCCTATGTGCTTTCCCATACAAGTTTTTGCTTGCCTTTATTGACCTTCTGTTTAATTACTGAGTGTCTTGTGCCCTAAGGCAACTATAACTCTCACCCTTGCCATGCCCTGCTATTTACCCCACAAATTACAGCACTCATGTTATCTTTGATAACATCATTGATAATATCACTGTAATATTTGCAGTAACACTTTTGATGAAAAAAACTGTGCATGGCAGGGGTGCAAGTTATAGTTACCTTGGGGCTTGAGATATACTAACTTGAGATAACTAACTGTTGGATTTCTATGGTTTTGTACGTTTAAAATGTAAGCCTAACTATAACGTCCCTGTAACCTTTGTTTTATTTGTGAATATATATGTATATAGATATATATATCCATATATATATATATATATATAAATATTTGCAAGAGCCTACACTTTTGCACACATGTATTCTTTGCTTGGGTAGCTAACCTAGTTTGCGCATTGGTATATGAAGCCTCCACCTGAAAGCCCCTTAAGATTTATGATCCAGTCTTGCAAGATCACCATTCTTGACCGCAGGAAGCTTCTCCATGATGCTCCTTCTTCATCCACTGCTCCAAACAGGGTGAACGGCTGATGTGGAACAACTGTAAGACTATTGGTTCCCGAAGCCTGCCAGATTTCATTCCAAAGATATTTGGAGCCCGGCGGCTACATACCTGGCTGCTCGAGTTGGGGAAATGGGAGGAGAATGGTGAACCTACCTGTTGGGTTCCCTGAGAAGAAGTTCTCATTGCTTATGTATTTCACCTTTTGTAATTGCAGTGGACCGGCTTGACACCCTTCCTCCCTCCCTGCATCTAGGTGAGTGGTAGCATTTAATTCCCCATCACATTCAATCAACTGCGGTAACGGTAGGAAGCATATATATTTAAAAAGCAAAGTGGCTAAACCATCACTACATTAGTCAGTTTAATTTAATGAGACCAATTGACCCTAGACGAATAAAGCTAGTCAGTGCTGATTTAAGCAAGCTTCTGAAACCGGACGTGATGGGATAACAACAATTCGTTTTCGTATCGTAAACGTCTGTGGCAGCTCAATCGAGGGGTCTGTGCTGTACGTTCCTACCCCTTTCACATTTTATGGCCCCACTTTATGCAGCGTTGAGTTTGCTAAACGTTTTAAACGCTCTATTGCTATCAGAGGTATGCCGCCATCTTGTGGCTGATCTCGAAAATGTTTACTTCATTTTCATTTCGAACGTGTACAATATTTTAATTTCTGCACATAATGAGCAAGGAAAATTGAATTAGATGCTCACTCTGGAGAGCTTTGCGAAATTTGGGTTGGCACCTTTCTCATTAAATTTACAAAGCAGACTCGAACCTTGTTTTTGTGAATGCTTTCTATACACCATTGACCTTCAGATTTGATGTCTCAATGTTTCTCTCAATAATAACATTGCAAGAAATCCCACAACATTTGTTTCTTCGACTCACCGAGGCTGGCTCAGTTCTTTGTTGAGGTTCATCTGTTTATTTAATCTACCCGATGTACCAGGATCTATCTTTTTCCATCTGAATGCTCATAAATAAAAAAAGCTGTTGGTCATGTCACGAAGGAATGTCTTGTTCTTTGTACTATTCCGATCGACTATGCAAATAGGTCTTGAGAAGTAACGTTAGGGAAAAAGGGAGAATCTGGTGTTAAATTCTGGCTATTTCATCCTTTCTAAAGAAGTATTTAAATCGGTGAGCTATATCGTGCGCCTTCATACTCAACAGGCAATGGAGAATTCCCAAGACTTTTGTGATAAGGTGGTTCTGTTCTTCAGGGATAAGATTTTGAAGATTTTTTGCAGAATTCCAAGAGCTTGAGGACTGGCCTTTTGCCTTGTCTACGGAGGGTAATTCCCACAAGCAGGCGTTTCTTACTTAGCCAGAATCTCCTCTGCCATTGGCAAAGATCAAAACCCTCTTGGCACAAACCATTTTTGATCACCGGATGATCCCTGTCTACCTAGGGTGCTTTATTTGGTCCCAGATGATATTGCAGAACCCTTAGAAAATATTTATTCCCACGTTCCGGAGTCTGGAGTGTACCCTCAGTGCTGGAAGGAGGCGATAGTTAATCCCTTGGAGAAAAAGCTTAATGGGGGGTCCGGAGACTTAAAAAAAAATCTTCGACCACTGCCTGCCCCAGCAAAAATCCTGGAGAATCAGGAACTAGCTCAGTTTCTCTGCGAGCATGAACTCGTGGAACCCTCCCAAAATGGGCTTAGGAGCTACCATAGCACCGAATCTGCTCTGCTTATGGCGGCGGATTATTTCCGCCGACAATTCGATGGAGGGGGAGCAGCTGTTTTTGTTATTGTTGATCTGTCAGCAGCCTTTGATACTATTTCTCCATCTGTTTAAGTCAAAGGCGGTGACAGGCTGCTCTGAGGGATATGGCCTTTAACCTGATGGAGTCCTTCTTAGGGAATAGGACACTCACAGTCAGCTGCAGGGAATTTAGGTCTAAACCTTTTCAGCATCCCTGTGGAATTTCGCAGGGCTCGTCCCTCAGTTCTACCTTATTCAACCTGTGCATTGCCCCTCTGGCGCAACTGGTGCGTTCTTTTGGTTTTCAAGTATCCTCATACACTGATTTCACCCAAATCATCATTTATATCTCCGATGATTGGAAAGGGGTGGCAGAAAAATGTAGGTCTGCATAGTAGACGTCAGTATTTGGATGAGTGACAAGTGTCTCAAAATGAATGCGGAGAAGACTGTAATTGTGGTCTTTGGAGCTGAGAACTCTATCTGGAATGGCTGTTGGTGGCTAGATATCTGTGGTTGGCTCCTGTCCTGGTTACTGCAGCAAACAATCTGGGGGTGATCTTTGATAATATGTTGACCTTTGATACCCAGGGTAATAGAGCAATGAGTTCATGTTTTTGGATCATTAAGACCTTGAAGAATATACTTCCCTTTTTGCCCAAGGAATTAAGGGTGTCAGTGGTCATTGCACTAACATCCAGCCTCAACTACTGTAATGCCCTTTATTTGAATGCCAATCAGTATTCTCTAAATAAGCTTCAAGTCATCCAAAATGCTGCCGCCCAGTTAGTGATAGGTCTGACAAAATTCAATTCAGTAAGGGCAGGTTTGAGGAATTTCTATTGGTTGCCAATGAGGAAGTAGGTAACCATTAAAGCCCTGTGTCTGGTGTTTAAGGCTCTCCATTAGCAGGGCTCATGTTATCTTAGATCAGTGTTCTACTGGTATGCTCCCAAGAGATTGCTGAGATTGATAGGTTGTAGAAAGGTGATTGTCACCAGGTTCCGGAAAGCTAGATGAGGGGAACAAGCTTTCTCTTTAGCAGCTGCCAGGTTGTGGAGTAATCTGCCGGAATCTATCAGAATTCTAAACTCTTATCTTATTTTTTGTAGGCAGGTAAAACCTGGCTATTTTTGTCTACATAACTCATTTGTCTGTTTCACTGGCCCCTTTTGTTCTTCTGTTTCCCTAGGATTGGCTCTCTTCTATCACCTTATTCAGTGTTAGTGCATTGATGCCTTGTTGGTTTAATGCGCTTTATAAATTTTAATTCAAATTCACTTTTCTTTCTATTCATCCTGCTGGTCAGAATGGTAATTGCAGCTCCACTTCTGTTTTAATTGATCTAGGAACTTGCCTCTGTTGTCATTACCTGCACCACTCACCAGTATTGTGGATGTCAGTGTGTTGCTGTGTGTATGTATGTGTGCATGCATGTATGTGTGTGTGTATACATACTGGTTGTTGTAGCACTGGCATTAAACTGCTCAGAGAAAGCACACTATGTTAAGTGCTGCATGAAGACTGGGTACTGACAGTACACTACTGGAGAGTAATGTGCCCCCACACTTTGGACTCAGGAATTGGCTGATGCAGGAGATATCTGCACTGTATGATGGAGCCAGACTCTATACTGAGGCCCACTGGGACATGCATGTCTGTGCATGTGTGCTCCTACCCCGGGTCACTGAACAGTTAATACACTACACCTTCCACACTGCGAACAGTGTGGCTTGGCAATTCACGAAGTGGAGTTCAAAGGGAGAAACACATGAGTTCTTGTCTGCTGGACAATAGTGGCAGAGATTTAAGGTAATAGTATCCCACTGGTGGCGGGTGGAGCTGGCCTTTTATCAGACGGCACCCTGGGCAAAACCAAATTTGGATCCCATTTTCACTATTCCTCTTTAACTGTCTGTGTGTTGAAAAAAATGGGAGAGGTAATGGGAAGGTGAGCAGAACAAGAGACAAAAAGGAGTCAAAACGGAGACTCTGGCAGTAGCAGCCTCCAGGAACAGTGTGTTAATCCACTTTTCTTTGGACCCACATCTGAAAAAGACTGCTGTTGTGCTCAAGTAAACGTCTGCGCAAAGGTCAATCTAGGTTGAGGCTATTCAAGTTTGATGGCTGACTTTTAGATGCTCTCATTGGTCGGGTGAAACCAAGAGCAGCAATGCAGGCAGATGCCCCTAGAAGGTATTGAACCAAAAGATGGTAACTATGGTACGCCTGCGCCATTTCCCTCAGTGCTATGGCCCAACAAGGCATCCCAAACTTATGGGCTGGACAACAGTTGAGATCAAGGACTAAGGGACTGATTTAGAGTTTGGCAGAGGGGTTACTCTGCCACAAACATGACGGATAGCCCATCCACCATATTACAGTCTCATAATAGCCTATGAAGATCTTAAAATGGCAGATGGGATATCCGTCACATTTGTGATGGAGTAACCCATATGCCAAACTCTAAATCAGGCCCTCATTCTTCACTTTGATTGTTTAGGTGTGGGTGCTTGGGCTCTGTCTCATGATCTTAGCCACGATGGGATGATAGGATGGATAAATGATTTGTCTCTCATCTAAGGAATTTTGAATTTTCACTCTTTGAAGGAAGGATCATTATCATTGTGTAGAGTGTGTGGCAGCTAATATGGGGGTTGCATTTTTATCTAGTTTTGGAAGGATGATATTTGCAGGTGTCAAAGCAACAGATTCAATCTCAGTGTATTTTGAATGTTCATCCACGAATATATGTAGGATACAGCTCCCTCACGTTGTTGTAGAAGCCGCACTTACTGGATCCCACAGGTTTCGCAGAGTTGTTGCTAATATGCTGACTGGTGACTCCTGCTGCTTGGCACATAATGCACTGCCTGACTTGTTGCTTGATTAGGACGTAAAGACTAGAAAACCACAGCCATTCTCTGATTTTGGATTTTGTTTTGAACATGATTTGATGGCTCATCAGGACGACCAACGTTTAGTACACACAATGCTGGATTGTCCGATATGATGTCTCACTCCTTACAGAAGTAACAGTTCTTGAAGATATCAATATCTCATGACAAATGTTCATAAAATTGTCGGACTAGGTTTCAGTGAGAATGTTCAGTCTCCATGGACTACTACCTCCCTGGGGCAGTTAATTTCACATTAGGGGGGGGGGGGGCAAGTGTCCACACGGCCCTCCAGCAGTCCTGGGGATCGGCACCCTCCCGGGGCTGAAAAAAGATCAGGAAAGGGAGTCTGTTGTGGACCCCCGGGCCCAGGGACCACAACCTCCCTGGGGCAAAATGAAACATGTTAGTTGTTGTGCCACGTCTCCCCCATCCCCCCTTGTGGAGCTAATAATTGCCCTAGGACACCACCCCCCTAGGGTTGGCTAGGTGCCCACCCCTGGGACATATCTGTTTACTCTGACTTGGCATAAGCTTTGACAGTTCCTGTCAAGTCAGAACAAACTCTCTGCCCCCAGCAAGTGAGAGCTGTCAACAGCTCTCGTTTGCTGGGAGTGGAGGTTTGCTCTGTTTCCCTGCCCGCAGACATGTGGGCATGGAAACAGAGGAAACTGTTGCTTTCACAGACAGTGTTTAGCAGCTCCTGTCTGTGACAGCAATGCCAGCTCCCGCAGGAAGCAGGGAGCTGGCTGGGACGGCGGGGGCATTCAGGCTCCTCCTGTGATCCCATTACCGACTGGGTGCCCTGCGAGGAACCAAGGACAGATGATTTGGGCCACGGGGGATGGGGCCCTCGAGGCTGAGATGGGCCCAGGGAGCCGGGCTGCATGGCCTCCCTAAAAAAATACTTTTTATAAGTCCTGACACCTAAATCAACCCGTTGGGGGAGAGGCGTGCCCCCCTCCATTTATTGAAGGCTGGGCACGAGGGATGGGATCCCTGGTGCCGAGAGCCCCACCATGAAATTGTAGTGGGCCCTGGGGGGATGGGTTCCCCAGGACCGAGATCATGGGGAAGGTGAGGCCGCATGGCCCCACTCCCCCACACTGGACGTATACTTAACAAGATAGCACTTACTAACTAAGCAGTAGAAAGTGCTCCAGTTGGATAGACATTTTGTGAAAACTGAGAAATCTTGTTGGATAAAAGAACAGGTGAGCTTCCTTGCTGGCCATTATGCTCATCTCAAGAAAATTAAAACTCAACAGGATGCACTTACAAATATAAAAGTAGCAGGTGCCCCATTTGAAGCTCCACTTATGGAAAGGACAAATGATCCTAACTCCTAGGCTTGGCGAAAGCAAAGCAAGTGTGTTTACTCCACGATTCCATATTGAAAAGTGATCTGAAATCCTTCGTGGAGGCGAATGCTTCTTTTATCTATTGGAGCACAATCAGACACCCTCACACCCACTCTCACACTCACATAGACCCTCTCACGCCCACTGTTACAGCCACTGTCACCCAGAGAGAAAGGCCCTGCAGCCAACCCCCGGCCAAAGGCCATGCGCAGCATGGGGTTGGGTGGTTAGGGGGCTGGCTGCAGAGACCGGCCGAGTTATAGTTACCTTAGGGCAAAAGTTATAGTTATTTGAAATAACTCTAATAGCTGAATCTCTGTGGTTTTGTGCGTGTAAAATCTTAACCTAACTATAACATTACTGTAATGTTTTTTTTTTAGTGAATATATATATGCTTTGAGTGGGATTTTTTAAGTGAAGCCTCAGAAAAATAACTGTGATTTATTACACTCAAAATGCATTTTAAATGTAAATTTTGTTACTAATTGTCTAGCATTTAGTTCTACATTTAAAGGAAATCTATATAATTTAAAATATTATGTAGCATATAAATATGTTTACTGATTCTTTTCCAGCCTAATAACCTTTAATACTTTCCCTATACACAACCATAGGGCAAACTATACCCTGATTAATGTGTTTAAAGTGTACAGAAAATATATGGATTTGATATTTTTCTATGGTGCAGAAATGGAATATATCACCCTACATTATATTTTCATTTTAATTCAGATTGCCTGCCTGCAGTGCATACAGTATCATGCCTATGGCACTGTAAATCCAGTGATGCACCTATATTTCTGGAATCCACCACACTTGTGATGCACATGTAGACACATATGATGGCATCAGTGTTATGTGCATGGGTGAAAGAGACTGTAGGGAAATTGGTTATTTTGAAAGAAACTGCAGAACATCTGAAAAAAACAAATTTGTTTGTGGATTCTTGGCCTGCTAAACAAAGCTGTGAGGCTCCCAACCACTGATGAATTCCCCTGGATCTGCATACACTTGCAAATATATGTTTTCTGATGTGTTTCCTGATGCCACTGGTGAATAATGCACAGGTGCAATAAACTAACATTTCGACATCATTTTTTTCTGTTAGCTCATAGAATACCTCATTCCCATTTATACAACACTCGTGATCGTACACCCACGTACACAAGACTTAGGAGCTCATACATAGGTATTCTCAGAACCAGAAGACTTAAGAGATGCACATGAAGTTCGGTTGCTAAGAGAGGGAATCTTAAAAGAAAAATCACAGTTAGGTCAAAAAATGTAGCACATCTAAAAATGTCACATATCTGTACAGCCACCTGACCACCAAATCAGGAAGAGATAGAGCTTCCACTCCCCAGTAGATCCCAAAGGGTGTACACATTTTGGAAAAATATGCAGCAGCAGCTCCTCCGCTATGGTGGAGGAGCATTGCCGCCGCCAGCAGCAGCAGCTGCAAACCTTTAAAAATAAAACAACAGTAAACTATGTTCATCATCATTTTGTTTCTAAAGGGGCGGGGCAATGGAGTATGACAGGGACGGAGGGGGAGTGCTGTGCACTCCCCTCAGTGCACTTGTATGTTTTGCCGGTCGTCTCGGCCTGGCCAAACACACATGCGCACTGAGCTCTCTCTAACCCGGCACTGTGTTGCCGGGTTGGAGAAGGCAGGCCCAGGATCCAGTCTGCACGGGAGTGCAAAACCAGGGTGCTCCGGCCACCCCTAACGCCGATTTCATGCTGCCAGCAGCATGAGAGCAGCATTAGGATTGGCCGCAGGGCAGGCTGGAAGCCTGTGCCTGCAAGTGGAGCCAGAAGAGTGGTGTGGCGGAGGGGAGTCAGGTAAGTTTTATTTTGGGGAGTAGGGTTTAATGTTTTGCTTTGTGTCCCCCCGCCATGCACCATGCCATTCTTTCTACGTGCCACAAGCCGCGACTGAAAGTATGGTCTTGTTACATTTTCCTGTGGCCCAGAGTTTGATAACCCTGATCAAATTACAGGTACACACAAATTGAGATTTTGGGTTCAGTTTCTTCTGAAATAATGCACCCTCTCTGACAACTTAATGGAAATGCATACACGCCTGTTGTTGTGACACCCAGCTGACTCGGGGAAAATATATGAAGGTTAAACATTGCCATGGATGTTGACCTTTCTGTGGGAGACTGAAGAGGAATCTGAAACTCTGCACAGTGTCACTATCAGCCAATCCATGCAAGTGGAGCAAGATCTGTCACCACTGACTGGTTATGCTGGATGTGGATAGTTTGAAAATATATGTTTTTCATATGATTCCACATGCCCTAGAAGCAGTAATTTGCAACCAAGCGGTACATGCCCTGAACCGACAGTTCAGCTTCTGTTGCTGATGAAATTGTCAGCTTGCACACATGAACATACACAGGGGGAGGAATTCATGCCATATATATATTTTCTAATATAGCCATAGCCCCAAAGTAATGGAATGCAATATGAGCTGTCAAACCCATTTTTTCTGATATTTTAAGTCTTGGTAATGAATTTACCACATCTGAGTGCTTCTTGCCACCAGTAGACCTCATGGCACTTCCAAATGAGTTGAATCTGCTTATCAAAAGAAAATTCAGTGACAGGAGAGAGTCATATTCCCAGTTTAAGTTAAAAGACTATTGTGGGCCCATCACACAATAGAAATTGGTTCAAGTCTCCAGGGGATGCCCAAAAGAACACACCAGGTTCGTGTTCAGGGACCCAAGGGAGGCCGTTGAGCATTCTGTCTCACTATATGGCTGAGGATCCACTGTCCCAAACCAATACATGGCTTAGTGGGGTAATGAGGTAGGTCAGGAACAAGTTGGTCCCTCTGTGTGCTTGGTCTGGTCATTATCTCTCGGTTTATGTGGGTAGTTTGCTACATCACATGATTTGGTCAATGAATATCCACATTCTGGTAAAGAAGGGAACTGAAACAACGACTGGGAGTACCATAAATAAATGAATATGCATAAAACAGTCGCTTCCTTGAAGGAGAGCTTCACTTATTACAGATGGAAATTCTTCCATTTATCCATGTTTCTATTCACTCTATCCAGAAATCAAGAGTAGTTGCTTTAATGGCTGGCGATTGCACCTTTCCTAATTACAATTCCCACATATTTCATTCTATCACAGCATCATAATAATTAGGGGCTCAGTACAGCCTACCAACTATTGGGTCAGAGAGAAATCATACAAACGTGATCCAATTCACATACAACCAAGGGAAAAGTGCAAAGGCAATTAGCTTGTGGATGATCAATAGTATGTTGATGTTGGGGGGGTTTACATGCAGGTGTATAGGTCTTCATGTAATGATATCAGCACAATGTGCCCCCAGGTACCTCACTCTTGTAGTAAGATGCTGTAGTACGTTAGCCAAAATCAGTTCAAGCAAATCAGAGAGTGGACAGTGGCACCTTTGTCTAGTTTCCGATAGTAGATCATATTGCAGAGACAAGGCACTGGTGCATGGAAGGGCATCATGGATCATCTATTCAACAACTTGCTGCTGAACCTCATTTTTTCTAGAGTGAATGAAAGACATTTTCTATATCTTGCAGGACAGCCATCACATTTAGGTTGGGATCCATGTGAGCCTTGGGTAATTTCAAGGCGTACAAACCATCACTTATACTTGTGCACAAGTGACAAGAGAATTCAAATAAAAGCAAGAGATGATGAAAGCATGTTGTGAAATCCAAAGGAACACTGTGGGAACCCGAGTAAGTGCCTCAGAAGCAGCAAGAGCAAATTTAACTACGAATCTTATAGTTGAAAAAAAGTCAGGAAATTCGCCCTTCTACAGTTTTGGTCCAGAAGTTCTAGATTCACCTAAAATATATAGGCAAAGTAAATGGTTCACACACCATTTTGAAAGTTACAGATTAATAAGCGTGTACAATTCTTCGAGGTTCCATAACAGGTATCAAACTATTGCATACTGGAGGATATTTAAAGGATTATAACACTTATTTTATTCTGCAAGAATGTGATGCTGAATGGCACCATTACTGTAAGCTTAAGTAATAAGAAAAGCAGGACCACAGGGTAAGGGAATTAAATACAGGGTAGACTTAGGAGGTGAAAAAGATAGAGTGCACTGTGGCACAGCACAAATAATCTTTTCACATTTCTGAATGACTGTGTTTGCATGCAAACACATAGTAAGGTCACAAAATGATTGTGTTAAGGCATTTGAGTACTTTAGAATAAAGTAAAAGGATCTGTAAACAGATTCTTTGAGTGTGTGGAGAAATGTTCTAATGTATCTCAAATGGAATGTGTGATCATCTCAGGCAGTTGTATGTCAAGTGACAGAGGGGACGAGGAGAGCAGTCCCACAGAAGGAAGAGCTTATGAAAGAGAGACGGAGAGTGTGGGTTGTAGACTTGTATCATCTCGTGCAGGTGATCCAGCTTCAATCTGATGCCACACACTTCATTTTGGGGAGTAAATAAGATTTGTGCCCTCGTCATTAGTAATTCACTTAAATGACATAGAAAACGTGTAATTACATTGCTAACCAGCAAGTTTGCATAATGATGTTTTGCTGTAGCACATATTGAATATTAAATTGGTTGATAGGGGGTGCACATTGAGATGCCGCTATGTCTGTGGGCTTGCTTTTTGACAGGGCTTTGGACTGTGTCGCTGTGGATGCTGCTTTGTTCTAGGTTATCACCCACACTAAATTGATTCATGCTGACATTATGCTCTACGGTTTAATTCTGCCAGGGGTGTGTGGATGGTGGGTTGCTTGGGGAGAGTGGAAGAGAGTTAGCTAGTGGTGCTGCACTAGTGTGGATGTTTGGCATGGTATAGGTGTTAATGTCCCTAGCCTTGGTAGAACCTTTTTAAGCCTTCAGGATGTCAAACAAGATGATGAAGATCTTGAGGTTAATATTGAAGGACTGGATCAGAACCTTCTCACTTTTAAAAAAGTGATGGCTAGCTCACATTTCTGATAATGGTAACCTAAGACATTAAGGTGGTCATTACAACCCTGGTGGTCGGTGTTAAAGCGGCGGTAAGACCGCCAACAGGCCAACGGTAAAAAAATTGCAATTACGACCGTGGCGGAAACCGCCAACAAAGACAGCCACTTTAACACTCCGACCGCCACGGCGGTACAAACAAACAGCGCGGCGGTCACCGCCAACAGACAGGCGGGAGACAATGTACCGCCCACCTTTTCCGGGGTGGATTCACCGCGGATAAAAACACAGCGGAAACAGGAATCCTGAAAGAAAAACGCTCACCTCTACACACCCCACGAGGAACGAGGACGCCATGGATCCGGAACTCCAAATTCTCCCTGCAATAGTCTTCCTGCTCCTCTACCAGGAGCACGAACGCCGGCGGCGAAGACCACGGTGAGTACTGCACCTACGACACAGGGGAGGAGGGAGGGAAAAACAGGGACATACACATGCAACACCCCCACCCTCACCCACTGCAACACACACACTAATGCAAATCAATACATCACAGTTACAACCCTCAGACCCCCCGGAAGAATGCAAAGACAATAGAAAATGAGTGTAACCATTGTAATATATTAAAAGCAAGTAGGCAGAAATATATAAATACACCATGTACAATATATATACCAAGCATCGTAGTCCAGGTAGTGCTCTAAGAAAGTCCGTGGAACACTGGGACCACACGGTATGGGCGAGGCCCACACAAGATCCCCGACCATGACGGAGAGAACACTGCAGGGGCATCAGAGAGCAACTAAACAGGCACCTCAGGGGGAGGGAAAGGGGGGGCACCTCAGCTGCTTCAGTGCACGGCGCCAAATCCACGAGGGGACCACATGCCCACTGTTCCATCCTGGGGAGTGCAAAGCCACAGTCTCTCAAGTCTCTACAGTGGGAGGTTTGCCCACTGCAATATCCTGGGGAGTGCAAAGCCACAGTCTCACAATTCTGTACAGTGGGTGGTTTGCCCGCTGCCATATCCTGGGAAGTGCAAAGCCACAGTCTCACAAGTCTCTATAGTGGGTGGTTTGCCCACTGCCATATCCTGGGGAGTGCAAAGCCACAGTCTCACAAGTCTCTACAGTGGGTGGTTTGCCCACTGCCATATCCTAGGGAGTGCAAAGCCACAGTCTCTCAAGTGGATAACAGTCTCCACTGGTTCTGGAGGGGGCATGGTGCCCAGAGTGCTTCACCCTGCTGAGGACAGAGGTAGTGGATGGATCTCTCCACTGGTTCTGGAGGGGGCATGGTGCCCAGAGTGCTTCATCCTGCTAAGGACAGAGGTAGTGGATGACAGTCTCCACTGGTTCTGGAGGGGGCATGGTGCCCAGAGTGCTTCATCCTGCTAAGGACAGAGGTAGTGGATGACAGTCTCCACTGGTTCTGGAGGGGGCTTTGTGCCCAGAGTGCATCATTCACCCTGTGACGAACTCAGTTGCGTCAGTGCCCTTGCCGCTCATGGGCCAGAGGTGCTTGAGACAGCAGTGCCCTGTTCAGCGGTGTTTGAGATGGCGGTGCCCTGTGCAGCGGTCCTTGAGATGGCATGCCCTGTGCAGCGGTGCTTGAGATGGCGGTTCCCTGTTCAGCGGTGCTTGAGATGGCGGTGCCCTGTTCAGCGGTGCGTGAGATGGCAGTGCCCTGTGCAGCTGTGCTTGAGATGGCGGTGCCCTGTTCAGCGGTGCTTGAGATGGCGGTGCCCTGTTCAGCGGTGCTTGAGATGGCGGTGCCCTGTTCAGCGGTGCTTGAGATGGCGGTGCCCTGTTCAGCGGTGCTTGAGGCGGCGGTCTCCATTGCAGGGACTCAGCTGCTGGCGGTCCTTCATGGCCCAGCGGGGCTTTTGCTGGCAGTCCTTCATGCCGCAGCGGGGCTTTTGCTGGCGGTCCTTCATGGTCCAGCGGGTCTTGTGCTGGCGGTGGCCTCCTGGGCAGGTGGGCTGGTGCTGGCGGGCCCCTCCTGGGCAGGTGGGCTTGTGCAGGCGGTCCTGTCCTGGGCAGCTGGGCTTGTGCTGGCGGTCCTGTCCTGGGCAGCTGGGCTTGTGCTGGCGGGCCTGTCCTCGGCAGCTGGGCTTATGCTGGCGGGCCTGTCCTCGGAAGCTGGGCTTGTGCTGGCGGGCCTGTCCTGGGCAGCTGGGCTTGTGCTGGCGGGCCTGTCGTGGGCAGCTGGGCTTCTGCTGGCAGTCCTGTCCTAGGCAGCTGGGCTTGTGCTGGCGGTCCTTTCCTCGGCAGCTGGGCTTGTGCTGGCGGGCCTGTCCTGGGCAGCTGGGCTTGTGCTGGCGGTCCTGTCCTCAGCAGCTGGGCTTGTGCTGGCGGGCATGTCCTGGGCAGCTGGGCTTGTGCTGGAGGTGGCCTCCTGGGCAGCGGGGATGATGGCGGTCTTCTCCGCCGTGCTGCTCTTCCCAGACTTGCCGGGTTTCTTGAGGCCCTTCCCCACCTTGGAAGGTGTCACAGCTGACTCCACACTCCCACCGGGACTCCTGGGAGCGGCTTTGGTGGCTGGAGTCTTCCCCCTCTCCCGCCGGGCATTGGCCAACTTCTGATGCTTCACAGTTGGGGGACTGTCTGTGCTGTGGCTCCGTGCCACACTGGCTACCCTGGTGGCCGGTGTACTCCAGATTCCGGTGACTACAGGCACCACTGGTCCCAGAGATGTTGTGGCTGAGGTGCTAGTTCGGGACCCAGGAGATGGACGGGGTGAGGGAGGTGAGGTCAAGGTTGGACAGGAAAAGTTTTTTGGACACACTGGGATGGGTAGCTGGAGGGGGTTTGGGAGTGGAGGAAGAGGTGGTGGTTGTAGGAGGTGTACGTTTGCTGACTTTGGGTGAAGGTGCATGCGCTGGAGGTTGCCGTGAGGTGGATGGCTGTTGGATGGGTGTGTGCCTGCGTTTGTGTATCTTGGGAGGGGGCATCACAGACACACTGGGAGAGGACACAGGGGACGTGTGAATGGTAGTGGTGGTGGTGACTGCACGTGAGCGGGGTGTGCTGGTGGGTGTGCTGGAGAGGGACGTAGTGACTGTAGAGGTAGTGCATGCAGGTGTGAGTGTAGACGAGACTGGGACGGAGGAGGGAGACTAGGAGGAGGGGGACACAGTGGAGGCAGTGGATGTTGGTGTGTCTGCATGTGTGTGATGCTTGCGTGAGTGCCTGTGGGATGTGTGGTGCTTATGTTTGCCTGAGCTTCCCTTGTGTGTTGCGGTGTGGGCGTGCTGGTCTGTAGGTGTGCTTGGGATAGGCTGAGGTACAGGGGATTGGGTCGGGGTGGAGGAAGTTGGAGGGGGGAGGCTAGACACAGGGACAATGGCTGCCATCAGTGCTGAGGCCAGAGTCTGAAAAGCTCGCTGAAGGGCCGCCTGACCAGAATGAATGCCCTCCAGAAATGCATTTGTTTGTTGCAACTGCCTTTCTACACCCTGGATGGCATTCAAAATGGTAGACTGCCCAACAGTGAGGGACCTGAGGAGGTCAATGGCCTCCTCACTGAGGGCAGCAGGGGTGACTGGGGCAGGGCCTGAGGTGCCTGGGGCGAAGGTGATGCCCATCCTCCCGGGTGAGCGGGCACGGGGCGAAGGCTGAGGGGCAGCTGGGAGGGCGGTGCTGTAAGGGGGTGTGGCGGCTGTACCTGTAGATGGGGTGGCACAGATGTTGCCGCCACCACAAAGGAGCTCCCATCAGAGGACTAGTCCGTGTCACTGGTGTCAGCTCCTTTCCCTGCCGTGGAGCTCCCCTCGCCCTCCGTCCCACTGGTGAAGTCCGATTCCGTAGTGTGGCCCTCCATGGCCATGTGGGATGCAGCCCCCTGGTGCTCTGGTGCCACTGCTCCTCCGCCTGATGATGCTAATGTACACAAGAACAGGGAGACCACAAAAAGGTGGGGGGACGACAGAAGAAAGACATGTTGAGTGCATGCATTACCGCTACCGTTGGCGGACACGACAGACACAGAAGCCCCCTGCACTATGCCACGCTCTTGGGCTCCACTGTTCAATTCCTGGGAAATGGCCTACAAGGCTATGGACGACATCTGAACACATAGATGACACATGGACATGACTAGATGTAGTTGTCACTCTACAGAGGTGGGGTGGGGTGCCACATGGCCTGCCTTATGGAGGGGCCTTGCCTACGGAACTCGCCCTGGCCTAGGGAAACTCACAGCCCACCTCCCCCACCCAGACACCTCCACTGCGTGCAAAGTCAGCAGATTGAGAGTGTACTCATCCCCTTGTGGCTGCTGTGATGCCCTCAAGCGCCCATCCAAATCCAGGTAGGCCACCGCCAGGATCCTGAACATCAGGGGGGTCATGGTGCGACGGGCACCCCTCCCACGTTGGGAGGCCACCCCCAGCTGAGCCTCCGCCGTCTTCTTGCTCCAGCGGCGAATGTCCTCCCATCTTTTCCGGAAGTGGGTTCTCCGTCTGTGGTAGACCCCCAGGGTCCGGACGTCCTTGGCGATGGCACGCCAAATATCTTTTTCCTGGTGGGCGCTGACCTACATGAAATGTACAGGGGAAAAAGAGAAGTTATTACCAACTGCACCATCAAACTGATTGGCCCCCATCCCTACCCTTGCCATGTGACACATGCATTCACCGTCTTTCATGCACGCAGCACTCTTCCCCCTTCCTTCTTACATCCATCCATCTCCACACAGGCATAGCCTATACAACATGCTCCCTGTGTACTTACCTGTTTGTCTGGAGGACCGTAGAGTAGCGTGTACTGGGGGAGGACCCCATCCACGAGTTTCTCAAACTCCTCCGATGTAAAGGCAGGGGCCCTTTCCCCAGACACTCGAGCCATTGTCTCTTCCAGACCGAGGTCACAGCAGCACTTGCAGTGTAGGTCCTCTCCTGTCGAATATCAGGTATCGAGTGATTGAACAGATAGAAAATGGCAGTCACGTCCGCAGCGGTGCGTACCGTCACCGCCGGCATATATCGTCATTGGCTCCTAGGACCCATAGGGTCCAATGTTAACCAATGCAGCATTGCGCCGCAGTCTTCGACCGCCTACCGCGACGGTGTACAACGCCAGCGCAGTTACCTCACATCCCATTGACCCACTTTAGAGGTCAGGCAGCCGCCATTTCAGGAGCCCACATGGCTACATTTTCAACTGCGTCACACATACCTATGCCTAGACACAACACACATACAGGCCACCTTTTGTGTATGAATGGTGTTCTGTGCAAACTGTGGGTACGTACCTCTGAGTTGTTTGACTCTGTGCTCACTGTTGTCCTTCATAGGCACCGTCCGCTGGGACATGTGAGGAGATGGCGGCATCCTCCGGTGTACCGACCGTTGGTGGACCTGTCGACAATGGAGGAGCGACGTGTGATTATCACATACAGGCTTGACCGTGCCACAGTCCAGGAACTGTGTACCCAGTTGGAGCCAGACCTGATGTCAGCAATCCGCCATCCCACAGGAATCCCCCCTCAAGTGCAGGTGCTGTCAGTGCTCCATTTCCTTGCAAGTGGGTCTTTTCAAACAGTGGCCATAGCATCAGGGATGTCCCAGCCTATGTTTTCCAACGTATTGTCCAGAGTGTTGTCTGCCCTTCTGAAACACATGCGGAGCTACATCGTTTTTCCTCAGGTGGAGGATTTGCCTACAGTGAAAGGTGATTTCTATGCCCTAGGACACATCCCCAACATCATAGGTGCCATTGATGGGACCCATGTGGCTTTGGTCCCCCCCCCACAGGAGTGAACAGGTGTACAGAAACCGGAAAAGTTATAATTCGATGAATGTACAGATGGTATGTTTGGCAGACCAGTACATCTCCCATATGAATGCAATTGTTCCCTGGCTCAGTGCATGACGCCTACATCCTGCGGAATAGCAGCATCCCTTATGTGATGGGGCAACTCCAAAGGCACCGTGTGTGGCTATTAGGTGAGCACCTGGAAGCTAGTCAGTGGGAATGGTTGTCTGGGTCTGGGGATATCCCTACAGGTTAGTGTGTGTCTAACAGTTGTCCCTCACCATTTGCAGGTGACTCTGGTTACCCCAATCTGTCATGGCTACTGACCCCAGTGAGGAATCCCAGTACAAGGGCAGAGGAACGCTACAATGAGGCCCATGGGTGAACTAGGAGGGTGATCGAGCGGACCTTCGGCCTCCTGAAGGCCAGGTTCCGGTGCCTCCATATGACAGGTGGATCCCTATTCTACTCACCAAAGAAGGTGTGCCAGATCATCGTGGCCTGCTGTATGCTTCACAACTTGGCTTTGCGACGACAGGTGCCTTTTCTGCAGGAGGATGGTCCAGATGGCGGTGTTGTGGCAGCTGTGGAGCCTGTGGACAGGGAAGACGAGGAAGCAGAGGAAGAAGACATGAACAACAGGGACTCAGTGATCCAGCAATATTTCCAGTGAGACACAGGTAAGAGTACAGACCTGCCTACTACATGTACTTTAACACTACTACCTCTCTACTGTCTGTCGTTTTCACCCAGTGCATGGTCACTGAGTTGTCACTTTCCCTTACGATTTCACAGATGTGGGTCCCACTGTGTGACATCTGCTTAGATTCCTTATGGACTAGAGCTGTGTGACATAGGTATGTTGACATTACAATTGAAAGAGCATTTGTCACTGTAATTGCTAATAAACTATTTCGAAAGCACAGACAGACTCCAGATTGTTTTGTGCTTTAAGTGTGTTTATTTAAGTGCTGAATATTGGAGGGGGTAGTAAAATGGTGAGGGGTGATGGCGGAGGAATGTCCATGCCAGAGTCCAGTCTATTAGTCTCACAGGTGCATTGCCCATATGGGCATAGGAAGTGGAGCTAGGGCAGTTTAAGTATGGACAGGGTGACAAAGTGGGACAGTAGGATGAAAATCAGGGTTGTCTCATTTCTTGGCGGGGGTCTTGGCATCGTGCTCTGTCTTGTTCCCAGATCTCAGGGACCGTTTGCGGGGTGGTTCTCCCTCTGCAGGGGGTGGGGTGCTGGTGTGGTGGTCTTGTGGCGGGGCGTCCTGTCCACTAGCGCCGGCGGAGGTGGTGGGCAGTTCATCGTCCATGCTAGTGTCAGGGGCCCCTTGTAGTGCCACAGTGTCCCTCCTGGTATTGACGAGTTCCTTCAGCACCCCTACGATGGTGCCCAGGGTGGAGCTGATGGTTCTGAGTTGCTCCCTGAAGCCCATGTCCAGTTCCTCCTGCAGGCGCTGGGTCTCCTGAAACTTGCCCAGTACCGTTGCCATCGTCTCCTGGGAGTGGTGGTAGGCTCCCATGATGGAGGAGAGGGCCTCGTGGAGAGTGGGTTCCCTTGGCCTGTCCGCCCCCTGTCGCACTGCAGCCCTCCCAGTTCCCCTGTGTTCCTGGGCCTCCGTCCCCTGGCCCGTGTGCCCACTACCACTGCCCCCAGGTCCCTATTGTTGTTGGGGTGGTGGGTTATCCAGGGTTCCCTGTAGTGGTAGACACACAGCTGATTGACGTGTCCTGGGGACGGAGGTATGGGCCCGCTGGGTGGGTGCTGTGCTGGTGTTTCCAGAGGGGGGGAAGGTCTGTGGTGGCCTGTGACTGGGTGAGGGGAACCGACTGTCCCAAGGTCCCCGCTGGGCCGGGCTGGTCATCTAGATCCAGTTGGACAGAGCTGCTGTCATCACTGTGGGCCTCTTCTGTTGGTGGTGTGGACATGTGTGGGCCCTCCTGTCCGGTGACATTGGGTAGGGGTCCTGCAGGGGTATAAAAGGATGGTTATTACATGTGTGTCATGGTGTGCAATGGGTGGGTGACCGTGTACCCCAGTGCTTGCATTCCTGTGTGGGACCTTGTGTGATGATGGTTTAGGGGGTTGTATGGGTATGTGCAGTGGGCATGCTTTAGTGATGGGTGTCTATGCTTTGTTGTTGCATGCAGGGCTTGGTGTTGGGATGGGTGGTTTGTGATGTTGGGACATATGTGAGGAGTTTGAGTGCTGGGGGTGAGGGTGAGAAGGGGGTATGTGATGGCATGCAGGTAGGGTGGGGGATGTAATAGTTAAGATTTGTCTTACCAGAGTCCATTCCTCCACCTACTCCTGCGAGGCCCTCAGGATGCAGAATCGCCAAGACCTGCTCCTCCCATGTTGTTAGTTGTGTGGGAGGAGGTGGGGGTCCGCCGCCAGTCCGCTGAACCGCCAGGTGGTGTCTTGAGACCACAGAACGCACCTTCTCCCCGTAGGTCGTTCCACCTCGTCCTGATGTCCGCCCGATTTCTTGGCTGCTGTCCCACTGCGTTGACCCTGTCCACTATTCTTCGCCATAGCTCCATCTTCCTTGCAATTGAGGTGTGCTGCACCTGTGATCCGAATAGCTGTGGCTCTACCCGGACAATTTTCTCCACCATGACCCTGAGCTCCTCCTCCGAGAACCTGGGGTGTCTTTGCCGTGCCATGGGGTGGTGTAGGTGATGTGTGGGGTGGAGTGTGTGGTGATAAGTGTGCTGATATGTAGTGGTGTGTTGTGTGAGGTGCGTGGAAGTTCTGTGGGTGATGGTGTTGTGTGCCTGTGGATGCTGTTGTTCTTGCTGGTGCTGTCTCTCTCTGGCCTTCTTTCAGAATTTTTGGTAGTAGGGGTTTATGGGTGATGTGGGTGTGTGTTTTATATTGTAATGGGTGTGTGGGAGTGGTGTGTGTATGTGTATCAGGTGTGTGTATTTCGAATTGTCCAATGTGGCTGTGTTTTGTAGAAGTGTGTGTATTTTGAGTGCGGCGGTGTGTACCGCCAATGGAATACCGCGGTTGAAAGACCGCCGCGTGGATTCGTGTGTCATGATAGTGTGGGCGTATTTCTGTTGGGGTGACGGTGGAGGTTTTGTTTTCGCCAGTTTATCACTGACCTTTGGTGTGGCGGACTTGTGTGGGTGTCTGAATTTTGGCGGATTCCGAAATGTGGGTCATAATAGCTGTGGCGGAATTCTGCGGCCGCAGCGGTGTGTTGGCGGTCTTCTGCATGGCGGTAAGCGGCTTTTACCGCCAATGTTGTAATGAGGGCCTAAATATTTTCCTGGAAGGGATTTCTTTGTTCTTCAATATAGCCTTAGAGCCCGCTGTAGCGGGCTCTTCCGGCAATTAAAGGCCCACTCCAGCTTTAAAGGCCCGAGACGAATATTAGAACATTGGAATGTTGGGAGTCCCATTGAAAACAATGGAGTGATCTGGACTTTTATTGGCCACTAGAAGCCTGGAGCTCCAACATTCAAATGTTGTAACTCGCAGATATTGCTGTGACCAAAAAGCCTCAAAGAGCCTGAGGGGATTTCAATCCTCTCGGGCTCCATGAGGCCTTGTATTTATTATAATGTTCTAATAGCCTCATAGGCCATCGCAACGCAATACCAGCATAAAAGTCCTACTCCTTCGGTTCGCCCTTCAACGCTGGAGCAGGCATTTAATGGCTGGCATAGAAAATGTTTACTGTGTCAGGCAAGTCTTTAGATTTAAAACAAAAAATAAAGGTGCAGAGCATTTTTCATGGAGCCCAATCTGAAGCTATGGTATCTGCCACTGATTATTGTTTCCAGGTAAGCCTTGTAGCTTGTGTTTGTGGTATTTGAGGTTGATATTAGTTTTGGATAGGTTAGGGGGAGAAGATACCTAGGGTTTTGTTAAATGCGTCCTAGAGTCTGGACTGAAATTAAGCTCTCTTTGTTTTAGGTTTTGAGGCCATAATAGGACCACTGCCAAAGTGGCAAGCAATTGATCTTGAGAAGAAGGTTCTGTGTCGGACAGCTGCAATATGCAGCGGAGGGGTGTCACTCCATAAAAAGAGAAAATTACAATTATAAGATTTCTCATTAAGTGCAATTCAGTATGATCTCACATTAGGTTGACAGTACATTGAGATCCATAATTGCCTTTGGTGCAACTTAAGCATGAGTGGAAAACCTCTAGGAGCAAAAATAACGTTTAGCAGCAAAAATCACTCGGGTGCAAAATAATGTTTAGATGCAAAACCATCCTTGGGGTAAAGTAAGCAGGATTACAGTGTCACATTTATGTGATAAATCACATTTAAGTACAAATCATTTTGATGCAATTTCATAAGGAGTGTGGAAAGACTTTTAGGAGAGACTCTTAGGAGGAAACAACTGGGTTCAAAATCACATTATGCAGGAAAACACTTGTAGAAGCAAAAACCACGTTCATGTGAAAGTCACATTTAGTGCAAAGTCACATGTACATGTAAAACCTCGATGCTACATCATTAGAAGTGTATAACTATTTCAGGTGCCCACCGTTAGAAGCAAATCAACTCTGGGCAAAGAAAGCATCCTTATGGTATCACATTTAGATGCAACAGCCCACTGGGGTGCCATATCACTACTGATAATTTACTTAGATGCACCTAACGAATATGGAGCTAAATCAGCTGGAAGTGTGGAAATACGTTTTGGTGCACAAATCACATTTAGGAGGCAAATCATATTTAGTTGCAACCTTACTACTGGTGCTGAAAGAGCATGATTATCGAACCGCTATTAGAAGAAAATATGCACATCTACTACACTACAGTGCATGGATGCTTCACTTGACCATCCATGCCCTGTAAAGGGATGCATACTTTAGTAAGATGGAC
The DNA here is from genome assembly GCF_031143425.1 of Pleurodeles waltl. NCBI lineage: Eukaryota > Metazoa > Chordata > Amphibia > Caudata > Salamandridae > Pleurodeles > Pleurodeles waltl. The sequence goes on along the minus strand of NC_090448.1, from coordinate 233,417,238 downwards.
TTAAACACATAATAGAAAATATCTAATAGGGAGGTGGAACCAGTCCTCTGACCTGAGACATACAGTATGTGCTGCTTCGAGCAGTTACTGAAGGGGACTTGTTCAATGACCCGCTCTTTGGATTATTTGGTGTTGATGACATAAGATCTGGCAGGCAGCTAAGGCATTCTATGGCCTGATTTAAATATCAAAAGGCAATTCAGATTCAAAATACCAAGAGCATAAATATCCACACGTTCTTAGTGTTTACTTTTTATTGTATTTACTCTGTTCCATATAAAACACTTCTTCACACCAGGCGCTTATAGGCACTAAGAACAGGAATCGATGCCCGAAAGAATGAAGGGAGTGAAGCAAGAGATCTAAGGAGATTTTATTGGCCTCCAAAGACCAAGCTAAACCTTTGAATTTTGTGCTCTAAACAGTGATATTTTGAAAATAATTCAATGAATTGCATTGCACTGCACATGGCATTTCGAAGTCATAACTGCTTAGTCTAATGGAATCTGATGTGACTGTGTTCATGGGAAGGGTTCCGAGTGTTATTAACTTAATTAATTGACCAATTAAGTCAGACTCGAAGAACGATAATAGGCACAATTTGCACGTGAATACAAATCAATCTATGTGAACATTTCGGCGACAGTAATGACGAATAATTGGTGTTTGTATTACTTTTTATGAAGACATATTGGAAACTGTGAGTGTATAACTTGGAAAGGTTGAATTTAGTGTAATTCCTCAAGTACATCCAGTCATTATATCATAAAATGAATCCTAATAAAATATTTATTAGGTTAACAGCAACAGTCATGCTTGTCTTCTTTTCCAAATATTGAAAACTACAGAAATCTGTACAAACCTGTATATGTTAGGCTGCTCTGTATAAGAGCCAACTGAACCTTTGCGCACTTATTTTGCAGCCAGCATTTGCAAACATTCAGGACCTGTGATAAGTGCTCCAAAATGCCATAAGAAATGATAAAAAGCTCAGCAAATGCACAAGATTTGAGTTGGTTATTAGTCTGCCAACTACTCACAGTGCAAGATACACGAAAAACCAACAATAGAGATGAAATATTCATTAGGGGGGTTAAAAGACTGTTCTTCCCGATATTCTAGAGCTAGAGTGAAGTAGAATCTGTTTTAATACCGTGACTTGAAAGAAATGAAAGTGAAATGTCCTTGGCAATAAACGCTGCCTTTGACTATGTATAAATGGAGAAGGTCTCCATAAATATAGTCCTTGAACAGTGTCATTGAAATAAGGGATGTGCTCCAATGGGGTCGGAGGTTTTGCAGGGCAGTCAAAAGGTTCTCGACCCCAATTGCAACAAGTGGGGGTCTTTCACTTTTGCAATTGGGCCCCTGTTTTGGGAACCCCCAAACTGGGAAAAAAATACCCTTTTTAGATCGAGTGTAAGAGTATGACCTCTTGTATACTTTTAAGCATACTTCTTCTGTGGGCTTTCAGCTATTTCATTTGTTAATTTCAGTGTCATTTAAAAATCCTTTGCTTGCTAGTGATCAGTCATGCCTCTTTGTCCCTTCTTCTGTGTGGATGCAGGGACCACCTACTGTACAATTATGCTTCGTCCTGTTTATCTAGTGTGTAGGGGACTTTTTTTTAAAAACTTTGTTTCCTGCTCCTGTCCAGGGAAGCTTCCCTTTTTATTTGCAGAGCATTTATACTCTTAACTTAGCTGTAAACAAGGCTATAAATCAGGCTGCTATCTTGGTCACATTTGGTCTTTGTGGGCTCTCTGCTCCCTCTCTTAGCTGCCTGGCTCCCACCCTTCCTTGGCTTGGAATTGTTTACCAACTCTACCAGAGTGCTGCAATCCTTAGAGACAGTGCCCACTTCTGCTCCATCCCGGGATCCCACTCAGAGCTCCATCAGTGCACCTCAGTACACACACTCCAAGCCCTCAGCCGTGCCAGTGCCAGGAACCCCACACGCGCTGTCTGCCAGAGCACCTGAGTTCTTGCAGTCAATACACTCTGCTGCTCCAGTACATTTCCCCTGACTTTGTGAGTGCGGGGATGCCATTACACACGTGCACTACATATAGGTCAATACCTACATGTAGCTTCACAATGGTAACTCCGAATATGGCCATGTAACATGTGAAATATCATGGAATTGTCCTCCTATTCCAAATCTGGTATTGGGGAGCCAATTCCATGCATTCTGGGGGCTCCACCATGGACTCCCAGTACTGCCAAACCAGCTCTCTGAGGCTTGCACCGCAGCTACAGTTGCTGCCACCTCACAGACAGGGCTCTGCCTGTAGAAAGGTAGCCTCTTTCTAGCCTTGTTACCCCCACTTTTGGCCTGTCTGTGAGTATATGTCTGGGTGTTATTACTGTCTCACTGGGATCCTGCTAGCCAGGGCCCAGTGCTCATAGTGAAAACCTTATGTTGTCAGTGTGTTTGATATGTGTCACTGGGATCCTGCTAGCCAGGACCCCAGTGCTCATAAGTTTGTGGCCTGTATGTGTTCCCTGTGTGGTGCCTAACTGTATCACTGAGGCTCTGCTAACCAGAACCTCAGTGTTTATGCTCTCTCTGCTTTTAAAATAGTCACTGCAGGCTAGTGACTAATTTTACCAATTCTGATTGGCACACTGGAACACCCTTATATTCCCTAGTATATGGTACCTAGGTACCCAGGGTATTGGGGTTCCAGGAGATCCCTATGTGCTGCAGCATTTATTTTGCCACCCATAGGGAGCTCAGACAATTCTTACACAGGACTGCCACTGCAGCCTGAGTGAAATAACGTCCACGTTATTTCACAGCCATTTTCAATGCACATAAGTAACTTATAAGTCACCTATATGTCTAACCCTCACTTGGTGAAGGTTAGGTGCCAAGTTACTTAGTGTGTGGGCACCCTGGCACTAGCCAAGGTGCCCCCACATTGTTCAGGGCAAATTCCCCAGACTTTGTGAGTGCGGGGACACCATTACATGCGTGCACTACATATAGGTCACTACCTATATGTAGCTTCACAATGGTAACTCCGAATATGGCCATGTAACATGTCTATGATCATGGAATTGCCCCCTCTATGCCATCCTGGCATTGGGGAGACAATTCCATGATCCCCCGAGTCTCTAGCACAGAACCCGGGCACTGCCAAACTTGCTTTCCGGGAGTCTCCACTGCAGCTGCTGCTTCTGCCAACTCCTCAGACAGGTTTCTGCCCCCTTGGGGCCTGGCAGCCTGGTCCCAGGAAGGCAGAACAAAGAATTTCCTCTGAGAGAGGGTGTTACACCCTCTCCCTTTGGAAATAGGTGTGAAGGGCTGGGGAGGAGTAGCCTCCCCCAGCCTCCGGAAATGCTTTGATGGGCACAGATGGGGCCCTCGCTGCATAAGCCAGTCTACACCGGTTCAGGGATCCCCCAGCCCTGCTCTGGCACGAAACTGGACAAAGGAAAGGGGAGTGACCACTCCCCTGACCAGCACCTCCCTTGGGAGGTGCCCAGAGCTCCTCCAGTGTGTCCCAGACCTCTGCCATCTTGGATACAGAGGTGTTGGGGCACAATGGACAGCTCTGAGTGGCCAGTGCCAGCAGGTGACGTCGGAGACCCCTCCTGATAGGTGCTTACCTTTCTCAGTAGCCAATCCTCCTTTCTGGGCTATTTAGGGTCTCTCCTCTGGGCTATTCCTCAGATAACGAATGCAACAGCTCACCAGAGTTCCTCTGCACTTCCCTCTTCGACTTCTGCCAAGGATCGACTGCTGATTGCTCCAGGATGCCTGCAAAACCGCAACAAAGCAGCAAGACGACTACCAGGAACATTGTAGTGCCTCATCCTGCTGGCTTTCTCGACTGTTTCCTGGTGGTGAATGCTCTGAGGGCTGTCTGCCTTCACCCTGCACTGGAAGCCAAGAAGAACTCTCCCGTGGGTCGACGGAATCTTCCTCCTGCCAACGCAGGCACCAAACTTCTACATCACCGGTCCTCTGGGTCCACTCTAATCCTGACGAGCGTGGTCCCTGGAACACAGGAGCTGGGTCCAAGTGTCTCCCACAGTCCAGTGGCCCTTCTGTCCAAATTTGGTGTAGGTAAGTCCTTGCCTCCCCACCCCAGACAGTAATCCTGTGTACTGCGTGATCTGCAGCTGCTCCAGCTTCTGTGCACTTTTCCAAGGATTCCTTTGTGCACAGCCTAGCCTGGGTCCCCAGCACTCTGTCCTGCATTGCCCATCTCGCTGTGTTGGATTTCGATGTCGTGGGACCCTCCTTTGTGACTCTAATTCCACCACAGTCCTCAGATCTTCTAAGTGCCTGTTCCAGTACTTCTGCGGGTGCTGCCTGCTTCTGTGGGGGCTCTCTGAGTTGCTGAGCGCCCCCTCTATCTCCTCCTCCAAGGGGCGACATCCTGGTCCTTCCTGGTCCCCAGCAGCACCCAAAATTCTCAACTGCGACTCTTGCAGCTAGCAAGGCTTGTTTGCGGTATTTCTGCGTGGAAACACTCCTGAATCCTCTAGCACGCAGTGGGACATTTTCTGACCAAAGGAGAAGTTCCTGGCACCTTGCGTTGTTGCAGAATCTTCAGCTTCTTCCACCCGGAGGCAGCCCTTTTGCACCTTCATCTGGGGTTTAGTGGGCTCCTACCCCCCCTGGACACTTGCGTGACTCTTGGACTTGGTCCCCTTCCTTTACAGGTCCTCAGGTCCAGGAATCCATCTTCAGTGCTTTGGTAGCAGTTGTGGTTCCTGCAGAATCCCCTATCTCGACTATACTGTCTTTCTGGGGTAGTAGGGTAACTTTACTCCTACTTTTCAGGGTCTTGGGGTTGGGTATTTTGGACACCCTTACTCTGTTTTCTCACAGTCCCAGCGACCCTCTACAACCTACCATAGGCCTGGGGTCCATTTGTGATTCGCATTCCACTTTTGGAGTATATGGTTTGTGTTGCCCCTAGGCCTATTTCTACCTATTGCATCCTATTGTGATTCTGCATTGTTTGAACTACTATTTTTACTGTTACTTACCTGATTTTGGTTTGTGTACATATAACTTGTGTATATTACTTACCTCCTTAGTGAGGGTATCCTCAGATACTTTTGGCATATTGTCACTAAAATAAAGTACCTTTATTTTTAGTAACTCTGAGTATTGTGTTTTCTTGTGATATTGTGCTATATGATATAAGTGGTATAGTAGGAGCATGCCTCCTAGTTCAGCCTAAGCTGCTTTGCCATAGCTACCTCTATCAGCCTAAGCTGCTAGAAACACCTCTATTCTACTAATAAGGGATAACTGGACCTGGCACAAGGTGTAAGTACCACAAGGTACCCACTATAAGCCAGGCCAGCCTCCTACACTGCCGCCCTGGGGTCTGGACATCCCAGTCCCAGGAAGGCAGAACAAAGCATTTCCTCTGAGAACAGGGTGTTACACCCTCTTCCTTTGGAAACAGGTGTTACAGGCTGGGGAGGGGTAGCCTCCCCCAGCCTCTGGAAATGCTTTGAATGGCACAGATGGTGCCCTCCTTGCATAAACCAGTCTACACCAGTTCTGGGACCCCTTCTCCCCTGCTCTGGTGGGAAACTGGACAAAGGAAAGGGGAGTGACCACTCCCCTGTCCATCACCACCCTAGGGGTGGTGCCCAGAGCTCCTCCAGTGTGTCCCAGACTTCAGCCATCTTGCTTTGCAAGGTGTGGGGGCACTCTGTAGGCCTCTGAGTGGCCAGTGCCAGCAGGTGACGTCAGAGACCCCTCCTGATAGGTCTTTACCTAATACGGTAGCCAATCCCCCTCTCAGGGCTATTTAGGGTCTCTCCTGTGGGCTCTCTTCAGATTCCGCTTGCAAGTTTCCTTCAGGAATCCTCTGCAACAACTTCAGACTCTTCTGGCCTCAGATCAACCGCAGCCTGCTCCAAGAAACGCTGTAACTGCAACAAAGTGTCTACAAAAGACACTTTTCTTCAGCAACTTCAGCTCCAAGTCAGCAACTGCAACAGTTTCCACGGTGTGCATGCTCTGGGGACTCCCTGTCTTCATCCTGCACCAGAAGGACTGAAGAAATCTCCAGTGGAGTGACGGAGTCACTCCCCTGCTCCGAGCAGGCACCTTCCAAGACGACAACCGGTACCCTGCGACTCCTCTCACAACGACGAGCGTGCTCCTAAGGACAGAGAGGGTGGACATCATCGACGTTGACGTAATTTGGAGGAGGTAAGACCTTGCCTTCCCCAAGAACAATGGTGTACCCGTGTGTACTGTGTCTTCTTCACCTCCTGAGGCCTCTGTGCACTCTTTGCAAAATTCCTTTGTGCACAGACTGGCCCATGTCCCCAAAACTCCAACCGGTGACGCTCAACTCGCTGAGTTGTTCTCCGGCGGCATGGGACCTTCTTTTGTTGTGCTGCATTAACTGCGTTTTGCACTTCCTTTGAACCCGGATCCTGCAGCTTCTGAGGGTGCTGGCTGGCATCCTGAGTGCTCTCTAAAGTGCTGAGAGCCCTCTCTTCCTCCTCAAACAGGGTTGAGGCCCCCAGGTCCCTTCTGGGTCCATCCAGCGCCATGTTGACAAAAAATTCACTTTTTTCATAGCCAAGGCTTGTTGGTGCCTTCCAACAGGAAATCTCATCTGCAACAGTCTTCACGCCGTGGGACATCTTTTGCATCATGCAGGAACCCACTGACATCTTCCTAGGGTGCATTTCTGCAGTCTTCTACTAACCAGGGACTCTTCTTTTGCACCCTCTTCTGGGTTGGCAGGGGCTCCTGTCCTTCCTGGAACTTTTCGACTTCTGGACTTGGCCCCCTTCATCTGCAGGTCTTCAGGTCCAATAATCCAGCAGTTGTTCTTTGCAGACTTGGTTGGCTGCTGCAAAATCCCAAAAATTAGGTGTAGTGTGTCCTAAGGAAACGTGCAGCACTTTAATCCTGCTTTTCTGGGATCTGGGGTGGGATAATTTACTTACCTTTACTGTATTTTTACTCTCCCAGCGATTCTGCACACACTACACTTGTCTAGGGGGGAATTCGTGATTCACATTCCACTTTTTTAGTATATGGTTTGTGTTGCCCCTAGACCTATTTTCTCCCATTGCATTCTATAGGATTTCCTACTGTTCGCATTGTTCTATGACTATTTACTTGTCTAATTTTGGTGTCTAGTGTATATATTGTGTATAATACTTACCTCCAGAAGGAGTATTGTCTCTAAGATATTTTTGGTACTGTCACCCAAATAAATACCTTTATATTTGGTAACACTGAGTATTGTCTTTACTTGTGTATAAGTACTGTGTAACTATAAGTGGTATTGCATGAGCTTTGCATGTCTCCTAGTTCAGCCTAAGCTGCTCTGCTATAGCTACCTCTATCAGCCTAAGCTGTTAGAACACTACTACTTCACTAATAAGGGATAACTGGACCTGGTATAAGGTGTAAGCATCCAAGGTACCCACTAAAATCCAGGCCAGCCTCCTACATGCTCCAGTAGTGGGACCTCGGGCGCAGCTCCATCAGTGCACCTCGGTTCACACATTCCAAGCCACTCAGCTGTGCCCGTGCCAGGAATCCCACACACATTGTCTGCCATAAGACCGCAGTTCTTACAGTCAGTGCACGCTGCTGTTCCAGTACTGAGACCTCGAGCACCGCTCCATCAGTGCACCTCAGTTCACACACTGCAAGCCCCTCAGCAGTGCCTGTGCCAGAACCCCACACACGCTGTCTTCCAGAGGAGCTCAGTTCTTACAGTCAGTACACACTGCTGTACCAGTACTGGGACCTCGGGCACAGCTATATCAGTGCACCTCAGTTCACACACTGCAAGCCCCTCAGCAGTGCCTGTGCCAAAACCCCACACATGCTGTCTTCCAGAGTACCTCAGTTCTTAAAGTCACTACACACTGCTGTTCCAGTACTGGGACCTCGGGTGCAGCTCCATCAGTGTACCTCAGTTCACACACTCCAAGCCCTCAGCCGTGCCCATGCCAGAACAAGGCATATGCTGTCTGCCAGAGAGCCTCAGTTGTTAGAGTCAGTACACTCTCCAGTTCCAGTACTGGGACCTCAGGTGTAGCTCCATCAGTGCACCTCATTTCCACCCTGTCGTGGTCACTTCCTTTCCTATACTGGGACCCTGCTCGCATACAGTTCCATTACAGCATCTCAGTTCTAATATTCAGTCTCAATCCAAGCCAATACTGGACCGAAAAGAGCAAAACTCAGCTGAGCCAGTGCATCTCACATCTAACATCCAATGCCACTGTTGATATGAACCACCACAGCTCTGCCAGAATCCATAAATTCTAACATTCATTGCACATTTCTTCTCAGTAGTAAGGCTCACATACATGCCCTTCGGGACTTCTCACTTCTGTAGTTCAGAGGCAATGCTGCTCCCATGCTGGGCCCTACTCGCAACTTCACCAGGGCACCTCCAGGCTAACACTCGGCAACACTGGCACGTCAATACTAGGTTTCACACATAGTTCCATTAACATACCTCACTTCTGACCTTGTGTGCCCGTTACTATTCCAGTATTGCAGCCCACATATAACTCTGTCAGTGCACCTCAACCCTAACCTACGGTGCCCCATTATTCCAATACAAGGAATTACAAGGTGCTCTGTTTCTCATTCCTCACCCATTGCCTTTCTGTCATTCCAGCACTGTGTGAGACACAACTCTGTCTATACTTCCAATCCTGATCTGAAGCGCCCCAATGTTGCTGTATTGGGGTTCATATACAACTCTGCTAATGCACCTCCTGCTGTTCTGCAGTGCCCCCTGCTGTTCCACACTATGACTTCTGCTAGCTTCCTTCCCTTTTTTCTTTTGTCTCACACATTTGCTCTATTTCTTCTCTTAGTTGTGCTTTAATTCTCTTGTTCTCTTTCCCTTCTTTCTTTATTTCTTTGCAACCCCTTCTATTTCTTCCTTTTGTCTGTTGTACTCCCTTTTCTCTGCCCCATCCACTTTCTCTCCTGAGGCCTAGTTATCAATGGACCAACAGGTGCAGTGGCACCGGGGCCCAGAGACCTACGGACCTCACTCAATTCTAATTACTGCTCTGTTTCCCTACCAAAATTCCAGTCAACCATTTTCCTTTCTTCCTCCAGGGCCCATGACATCGTTACTAGGCTCCATGTCCTCTCCAGCTTGACTCCCGACTCCCTCTTTCCTTTTACCCACCAGCCCATCCCAAATTATATTTTTGTTATGGTGTTTTGAGCGTTACACTCCAATGCCAAATGTTTATTTCTGGTAAAGGTTTTTATGATAATTGTATATGTTATAAGATAGACGAAGAAGGTAAATGGAAGTGCTTTAGTTAAATGCTGTTCCACTGGAATTATATGGCAGGAAAAGACGAAATTATAAGGCAGGGTTGACCAATTTATGTGGCAAGAAAAGTCCAGTTATGAATTTACTATGTCAATAGCTCTAACTTAAGAAAATGCGAGACCTGTTGCCTTGCAAATGCTGGTTTAGTAATTGACGGCGCAGTGAAGTCCAGGCTTGCTTAGCAGAGGTGCAAAAGGCTTGGGACTCAGAAATAAGCAACTCAACAAACAAGCCCTAATAATTCAATGTCCAGTCAGTGTGTTTCTTATGAAAAGGAAAATTACTTTATCACACACAAAACTAAATAGTACGTGAAGATTAACAAGTATTTACAGAATGACAGGTGGGAGTACCTATGCTGACATCCTCTAAAGGGCCTCCCAGCTTACAGGGGACACACAAGAATGAACAGTTACACAGGCCCAGTTATCCCCTAAATGTATATCGGACACCCATGCAGGAGGCACTACAAATGGCCTGCCTACCAACAAGCTAACCCTTAAAAAAACAAGAAGAAGCCACACATAGACAGTAAGCAACTCCTACAGAGTCCTTCATTCACAGAAACACCTTTCTGACATCTTTCAAGTGTAGTATAATAAAATAAGTCAAATGAAGTTACTTTTGGGGACCCATCACCTTTTTGAACTTTCTGGCCAAACGGGCAAGATTCCCACGTTCACAGGAATGTCGGCTCCACAACATGCAACAAGAAGCATCTACTCAACCTTCCCTACTTAACGAATGCCTTTCCTTCAATAGGTTTGGTATCTGTCCTTGCCATCACACCTTTACTTTCTGTTTGCGAGCAGAACACCCTGAAGTGGTGACTAGGTTCATTAAATGTATCAAATATGTAGATAATTTGTTTACAAGTTTGACCAAATAACTGTGACGCCTAGAACAACGTATCGATGCCTTTATGAATTCATCCCAAACCAGATTACCTTTTGATATACAAAATAATTGTCTTTGAAACCTTATATATAGGCTTCTGCACTTGTATACCATTTGTTTGGGTTGCAAGCTCAAGAACTGTATAGATTAGCTCCCATTAACATCAACCTAGTGACTGCTGCTATTGGGTTATTAACAGATAGTATGACTTCTACTTAAGCCAATCATTCCTTCATTATTGTTCTAAAAGATAACAACCTGTCTTTCGGTTCGCTTTGGCGTCGGTATAGGCTGCGATTATGTTCACAATAAATTATGAACAATAACGATCTGGTATTGTATTTATAAATTCTGCACTCTTGTGGCACTTTACTTACAGTGGACTACCGATGTGCCTAAAAGGACACGAGATGAACGTTAGTGAAAAAAACAACAACAAAAACAGGCCTACCGACCATATGCCAAACATAAGCCCTTTAACCATGATTTCAACATTGTAATCGTTTAAGATAATACCATGAATAATGCACTACTTTTTACTTTCATTGTCATTCAAAACATGCAGAGATTTTAACTTGTGTTTTCGCGTTGTCACTAAAACACATAAATCGCACACTTGTGAAAAAGGTACTGCAAATAAGGTAACAACATTTTCATTTATGTGCAGCTGTCCCAGATGGCCGCCTCATAAGAGGTCCAATTTGAGAGGAGCATTTGTTATTCGGAAACTCAGGGCCTACCGGCGCGTTAGTCCCATATTACCTCCTGTCACATAACACAAGGAGACATCATAGGTATTTTCTTCTTTTTTACTTTTGCAGATCCATTCTAGCAAAGGAAACATTGCCTTTACATAAGCACTTACGGTGACCATGACCTTAGTAGCAGACATGTCCCTCTATTTAAGGTAGACGCAGTGGAAAGTTGCCCGCAGTTAAATCCACCCATTCAATGGGAAACCAAACCAGTGCATTTTTATGTTCTTCTTTTGTACTTTGTCAGTTTGCGGCTTTGCCCTTAATGCTGTACATTTTTATAGGTTTAAAAATGTACGTTTTATTCAGAAATTCAACTAGTTGCCAAGAGATTTAGACATATGAGTATGTTAATGTGAAACAGTGCCCGCTTGGGTGGTCGCAATTCACAGGCTGGTGATATAGCAGCCCCTATTGTAAATGCTATTCTGGGGAATATGTGCTGTTTTCCAGTCGGAATGCTGCAAGACACGGATTTCTAGAGAGAGCGTTTTATCGACTGAAATAAATGGCCTGTATTTCCTTTTCTTGGGTGGAGGGTTGTTAAAACAGCTCACCAGAATCTGTGTAATGACTAATGAGGTCTGGCTAAGTATGCAAGGAGAAGGTTGCACATGACAGGCAGCAGCACTGCGGAACTAGGGAAATGAAACGCAAACCGAGAACAGATCCTACCTCCCCACTGAAGCTTTATGTGGGACCCCCAGTACTCCCTCCCCATTAACATGTTTATCAGAGAAGCTCTGGAAGAAATTCACATCAGCAATGGGCTTTGATTGGATCCCAGAAACGTTTTAAATAGCTGGTTTAACCAGGTTACAACATCCAAATGACCGTAAAATCTGAGGAATTGTTGTTGGCCATTTGAGAGCACCAACTCCCTGGGAACCGCTAACATTTCATACATTGTGATAAAAAAAAAATTGTTTTCATCTAGCAAAACAGCATTCTTGTATACGAAAATAAACAATATATTTGTGTAAATACAAGCATCAACCAAACATTGGGAACTTCAGTGTGGAGAAAGAATTTCCACAGTAGTACTTAGTAAAAACATTTAACACGTGTTCAACTGAGAAAATAACAAAACATGATTGCTTCCTTTATATAAGGCATACCTCATAACGAACTGAATATGACAAAAAGTGTAATGATTGTACTTTTCAGCTATAAAACAGCCATCCTGCATTCCAATGGAAGCACTTTTTGTAGGAGTTGGAGGAGGAATGATAGACCAGACAGCTTGCGGTGAGAATATTTATTCTTCCGAAGCCCACTTTGTGTACATAGATCAGTGACAAAAGCTCTGCAGACAGATCCTCCTTAAGGCCAGACCTAACCAAATCTGAAATTGAGGTGGTGGAGTTGAAGTAGGAGGACGGAGAGAGATTTCAAAATCCACCAGTGAAAAAGCAAATTACGTATTTAAGGTGATGGTTAAGTTGACACTATAGTCTTCGGAATAGTCTCTGGAAAAAATGCAACAAATATAGCTTGTGCCAAAAAAGGAAAGTCCGGCAGCTTGTCATTCACACCTCCTATAGCCTCCCATCACAATGCAAATCCTAGACAATGGTCACGTATAAGGCGACATAGGGCAACAAACGCATTCCATCATGTCTTTGTTCCCTGCAATTGGTTCACTCTACCTTTGGGTCCTGCACAGAACAGACATGGCACCAATAAATCCACATTTAAATGAAATACGTGAATAGCTCGAGCCACACAAAGGCAAAGCAAGGACCCCAGTGCTAACACTCCTTTCCGTGCAACACTTTTTTTTGCCTCTTACGTCTTTACACACTGGCCATGACCATCCGATAGTCTGTCTCAACCAACATACAACTGACACTGCACTAAAGACGAAATGTTAAGAGATTTCAGATTCTTGGGGTGGAAATGTCCCTTGCATGGTAATGGATGTGTATCGCTCTCTGGTCACCAGAGTTATGGCGATATCTGGATGGTTGGTAACAAGTTTTTGGTAATGGACGAACACAGATCATATGTGTGGGCCATGAGCTAGGCCTGTCTCAGCGATAGCTGTTTTACTAGTACCGGTAGAGGTGCCCATAACTCTACCCTTGGTTGGTGGAAGGCTACTGCCTACAACAGCAGTTAAGTAGTGTTCAGTAGAGTGAACTGAACTTTTTACACATCACTGGAGTAGTGCCTTCTGGCCCACTAGGGTAAAGTTCAGATGCTCTGTGCTTAACTCACCCTTGGCCTCTGCCTGTTGTATGCAGTGCCAGACAGCATGCATGTTTGTGTGTGGACGCTAGTATATCTGTTAAGTGGAACAGTACATGAGAGCCAGTCAGCGAGGTTCCGTGTGCATGCTGGGACGTATGTGCACCAGTAAGGGTAGAGTACATGAGTCTGCATGTGTGGTTGCATGTGTGCACTGGGATGTATGTGGCCTGCGAAGGGCACGATACAAGGAAGTCTCTAGGTTCCATTTTGAGAGACCCAGGGCTTGGTGGAGGAGCCTGTGAAGATAGAGGAGCCCTCCAGGAAGATTTGTCAATTGTGGTATTCCTGAGAACTGGGTGGACATACACACAGGGGAAGGAAGAGTCAGACTCTTTGGTACACTTAAAAGGGACACTTTCATTCTAAAGACAGATAACTGGTCAAAGGGGACTGGGTTCATCCCAGGAAGGAGATAGGGCTGCTAGGAGCATCATACAAAGTATAGCTGGGGGGCTTTGTAATCCTTTGATACACATATCATTAAGGCTGACATGCAGCTGTGACCTTCTATGCACTCCCAGGACCTGTATGGCCTCATGTAAATAGGGTGTAACAACTAGTCTGTAGTCCATAGCAAGAAGAGCAGGATGCTGGTGCCTATTCAGACAGTGCTACAATACAGACCTTATGATGGGTGTGTTATTATTTAATGTGTACCGTATTTCACATTGTGTGTGTATAAATACTACTTTTTTTTTATAAAAGTGAGTATTTGGCAGGACATTCATCTTTGCATCTTCCTCCTCCCCAAGAAGCCTTAGTCTGGTTGACTCACACTACCACTGAGAGTCAAGTGCTGAAAAGGCACTTTGCTCAGTTGCTAAGTACCAATATAGGTCAGGCCTCCGACATCAGAAGTACACATTCTCAACTCTCACGATTGGGATCAGTAACTCCTGCTTGCCCACTGGCCCTCAGACACAGGTTTCCCAATGCACAAATGAAACCTTCACGAGACAGAGAATATATATTCTGTAAAGTTAAAGACATGCAGCACAGCTTTGAAACCCAAGTCACATTTAGTGTAGATGTGATCAACACCAGTAACTGTACATAATTTCGTGGATCAAGGCATAATGCAGAGAACCCGTTACATATCAGCAATCGTGGCCAGAAACCATCCTGTGAAAAGATGGTTAGTGATGCTGCAAAGTACACAATACATCTTTACCTATGTGACAAGAGAGATGCAAAATAGACTACCTAGTCTATTTGTTTCATACTAACAACCTGCATAGATGTACAAGTGATGTGCATCTATTTTCATGCAATATGCTCGTTATCCATTGCATCCATGACCAATGGAACCATCACAAAATAGAACAGTTGGGATTAACTAATTATGAACTTAAACCTACAGTTTTAACTTTTAATGAACCCTAGGGTGCCACTGAGATCCCCAGTATCATTTTAGGCAAGGGGGTTAGTCCTGTCAACCTCTACAAATGAACCGAAGCATCTCTCAACACCATAGGAGATAAGAGGCTATTGCCCATATACCTAGAAGAAGTAGTAAATAAACCATGCTTGATGTTCTTTCAAACATAATTTAGTGCATACACCGAGCAATGGAATACAATCCAGTTATCAAGAGGAGGATAACAACAATCCAGCTCCAGTAAAGTCGTCAAAAACGCCTACTAATTGACCACAAAAGGGGTGAAAACATGGGCATGGGCATTCACTTGCACATTCACGAGAGCGTGTTAAACAACTTGCAGTACCTTTCTACACACATAGGTAACGTCATCATAGAAAATACTGAAAACACAAACATTCACCCTTAACCAAATACATAGAAGATCCCCTACAAAGGCGTGCTCTGTGGCTACCTGATTAAATGTTCAACACAAACACATAACCCACATATTTCATAGTAACACATCTCCAAAAGTCCTGTAGAAAAACACCAGGAAATACTGATAAATATCTACTTATTTGGACACATACATATAGTTAGAAAATTAACAGCAACAAATGCAGGTGCTCTGAAGGTGACAAAGTAGGTATTAGAAAATGGGTCTCTAGTTGGCAGAGTTATGCATCCTGTTCAAGTAGCGACCATAATCCTAATCAGGGTAAATCAGATACACACCCTAAATTAACCTGTGCTCAATGCCTGGTAGCTTGGCACAGAGCAATCAGGCTTAAATTAAGGGGCAATGTTTAAAGTATTTGTGCAACACACACAGTGACACAATGTAAACACCACAAAAGGGACTTGTTAGAAATGGGGTCTTTGGTTGACAGTCAGGTTACCCCCTGTTCAAGCAAGGACCCTCACTCTAGTCAGGGTAAAAGAGAATCACCCTCAGCTAACCCCTCTTTACCCCCTTGGTAGCTTGGCAGAGCAGTAGGCTTAACTTCAGAGTGCTAGGTGTAAAGTATTTGTACCAAAACACACAGTAACTTAATGAAAACACTACGAAATGACACAACACCAGTTTAGAAAAATAGGAAATATTTTTCTAAACAAAACAAGACCAAAACGACAAAAATCCAACATACACAAGTCAAGTTATGAATTTTTTAAGATTAAACTCAAAAATAGCGCTTAGAAACACAAAATGCTTCGATGAGGTGTTAACACGGCGTCGTTCCCAACAAGTCGACCCCAGCGGCGCCGGACACGGAGTCGCGTAGACCTCCAAGTACAGTACCTTTGGTGAAGATTGAAAACAAGTCGATGCGCGACGTCGGGGATTGCGGCGTCAGTGCGAAACGTTGAATCCGCACACTTCGAGCGGCGTTGGTCACGACGTGGTGCAGCGACTTCCACGGAGTCACGGACTTCAGCGGGGCTGCAGCGGCGTCGTGCCTGCGAAGATCGTTGCGTTCCAGCCAAGGTCACGGCTTCTGGTGCAGGCGGCGTCACCAGATTCAGCAGCGGCGTCGGACCGAAGTCGTCCGAAGTCGATTTCCTTGGATTTCCACCAGATTTCCTTTCAAGGGCCCAGGGACTGGATAGGGCACCACTTGTCAAAGCAGGAGTCTCTCCAGAGACTCCAGGTGCTGGCAGAGAGAAGTCTTTGCTGTCCCTGAGACTTCAAACAACAGGAGGCAAGCTCTAAATCAAGCCCTTGGAGATTTCTTCACAAGATGGAAGGCACACAAAGTCCAGTTTTTGCCCTCTTACTCTGGCAGAAGCAGCAACTGCAGGATAGCTCCACAAAGCACAGTCACAGGCAGGGCAGCACTTCTCCTCAGCTCTTCAGCTCTTCTCCAGGCAGAGGTTCCTCTTGTTTCCAGAAGTGTTCCAAAGTCTGTGGTTTTGAGTGACCTTCTTATACCCAGTTTCTCCTTTGAAGTAGGCCTACTTCAAAGTAAAGTCTCTTTGGAATGTGAAATCCTGCCTTGCCCAGGCCAGGCCCCAGACACTCACCAGGGGGTTGGAGACTGCATTGTGTGAGGACAGGCACAGCCCTTTCAGGTGCGAGTGACCACTTCTCCCCTCCCTCCTAGCACAGATGGCTCATCAGGATATGCAGGCTACACCCCAGCTCTCTTTATGTCACTGTCTAGTGTGAGGTACAACCAGCCCAACTGTCAAACTGACCCAGAGAGGGAATCCACAAAGAGGCAGAGTCACAGAAATGGTATAAGCAAGAAAATGCTCACTTTCTAAAAGTGGCATTTTCAAACGCACAATCTTAAAATCAACTTTACTAAAAGATGTATTTTTAAATTGTGAGCTCAGAGACCCCAAACTCCACATGTCCATCCGCTCCCAAAGGGAATCCACACTTTAATCAGATTTAAAGGTAGCCCCCATGTTAACCTATGAGAGGGACAGGCCTTGCAACAGTGAAAAACGAATTTTTCAATATTTCACTGTCAGAACATATAAAACACATTACTATGGGCCTGATTCTAACTTTGGAGGACGGTGTTAAACCGTCCCAAAAGTGGCGGATATACCACCTACCGTATTACGAGTTCCATAGGATATAATGGACTCGTAATACGGTAGGTGGTATATCCGCCACTTTTGGGACGGTTTAACACCGTCCTCCAAAGTTAGAATCAGGCCCTATATGTCCTACCTTAACCATACACTGCACCCTGCCCTTGGGACTACCTAGGGCCTACCTTAGGGGTGCCTTACATGTCAGAAAAGGGAAGGTTTAGGCCTGGAAAGTGGGTACACTTGCCAAGTCGAATTTACAGGTAAAACTGCACACATAGACATTTCAATGGCAGGTCTGAGTCATGATTACAGAGCTACTTTTGTGGGTGGCACAACCAGTGCTGCAGACCCACTAGTAGCATTTGATTTACAGGCCATAGCACCTCTGCTGCACTTTACTAGGGACTTACTAGTAAATCAAATATGCCAATCATGGATAAACCAATCACATACACATTTTGTAAAGGAGCACTTGCACTTTAGCACTGGTTAGCAGTGGTAAAGTGCCCAGAGTAACAAAAACAGCAAAATCAGAGTCCAGCACACATCAACAACCTGGGGAACAGAGGCAAAAAGTTAAGGGAGACCACGCCAAGGATGAAAAGTCTAACACGTGTCCCCCCCAGCTGAAAGTGGGGAGCAACTACCCAACCTCAAGGGAGTTCTCATCACTAAGGCGGAAGAACCTGGATAGACCATCAGCATTGGCGTGTTCTGTACCAGGACGGTGTTCCACCGTAAAGTCCATCCCCTGTAGGGAAATGGACCACCTCAACAGTTTTGGATTCTCACCCCTCATCTGCATTAACCATCTGAGGGGCCTGTGGTTGGTCTGAACTCGGAAGTGAGTCCCAAACAAGTAGGATCTTAGCTTCTTCAGTGCCCAGACCACAGCAAACGCTTCACGTTCTATGGCACTCCACACCACAGAGATGATGAACGCCAGTACTCAGTCTGCCTCTTCACATCTAAGAGTGGATACAGCACCTGCAAGAGTCACAGTCGCAATTGCTAGGGACATACAACATCAGTTTTTCACTTTCTACTCTCAACACTTAATTCTCTTTAATTCTATTATTTCTTCACTCACCCTGAGTTCTCTGTAGCCTTGCTTCTCTCTATAAATGATAGCTCTTCTTAAAAAAATGCTTATTACTGATTCTGGAAGAACTTCTCAACCTTTGTTAGAGATTGGTTTTATGTTCCTATATATATATATATATAGTTGGTGATAATGCGTTCTTCAAATCAGCTGATGTTATTTAATTTCTCCTGTCTTATTGTGACTTCTGTCAATACTTGTATTTGTAAATGCTTGTTTATTAAAGTTCGTTTCTCCTTTCTTACTTCGACATTTGTTGATAACTTGTATTTGTAAATGCTTGTTTATTACAGTTAGTTTCTCCTTCCTTACTTCGACATCTGTCGATAACTTGTAGTTGTAAATGCTTCTTTATTTAAGTTCGTTTCTCTTTTAAACTCTATTTTGGTTTATTACCATTGAATTTGTCAATGCTTATTTGTTAAAAGTTTGTTTCTCCTTTAAACTTGGCCTTGTTTATAACCTTGACATTTGTAGATACTTGCTCTTTTAAAGTTCGTTTTTTCTTTGACTTTAATATCTTAAACAAGAACCTTGTAAACATAAGGTTAATTCATACATTAACTCTGTAGCCTTGCCGACTTTCACGGGAATGGTCTACTATCAAACTCTTCGAATAAACCTTGACAATATTTATCTGTTTTCTGTAATATAATCTTCAAATGTAATTTTACCTCACAGGAGTTTCTGTTCTGAAGCGCGCTCTCTCTCCACACAGCTGATTCCTGTCAGATCTCAGTTGAAGTGCAAGGCTTCCAGCTGGAGAGCTCGTAACCTAGCAACCAACCGATTGCAAGACTAGAACTATAACTAACCTTCAGGACTCACAGCGGCCATCTTGGATCTTCTCTTCTTGATTCTTCCTTTGAAATAAGCGCAAGATTACTCTGCAAACCTTCTTCCAGTTTGGGCTTTGCTGTCTCCACTGAGGATATCTCTTTGCTTTTCTCATGCACTTCTTTGATTTGACTTGGCAAGTTTGTGTGGTCATGACATCTGGGTCTTGGGAGGCTCCCAAGCCAGAATCGTGTCAATCTTAGGCTGTAGGGGTGCCACCTGGCCACTCCCCACCTGGTGTCCTAAGTACACCACAGAACCCTGCCCTCTTTGGCACTTGCTCGCCTTAATAATGAGGCCTGCCTTCTGCAGGGCCTCTAACACTCTCCAGAGGTGTTGCAGGTGTTCCTCCCATGTGGAACTAAACACAGCAATGTCATCCAGGTAGGCGGCACTGAACTCATCCAGTCCTGCCAACACCTGGTTGACCAACCTCTGAAAGGTGGCAGGGGCATTCTTCATCCCAAATGGCATCACTTTAAATTGAAAGTGTCCATCTGGTGTAGAGAATGCTGACCTCTCCTTGGCCCCCTCAGTTAAGGCAATATGCCAGTATCCAGATGTTAAATCAAACGTACTGAGGTACTTGGCAGCTCCCAGCCGGTCAATGAGCTCATCAGCTCGGGGGATGGGATGTGCATTGAGTCCCCGGTAGTCCACACAGAACCTGAGTTCTGGAGTGGCACCAGGTGCAGCAGCCTTTGGGACCAATACCACTGGGCTGGCCCAAGGACTGCTGGAGTGCTCAATAACCCCTAGGGTAAGCATTTTGGATACCTCATCCTTAATGCATGCCCTGACCCTGTCAGTCACCCTGTAAACCTTCTGTTTAATAGGTGTACTGCCCCCAGTGTCCACATCATGTGTGCACAAGTGTGTGACTCGTGGGATCAGGGAAAACAGTGAGGAAAACTGTCCCAAACCGTGGCGACAGTCACCTTGCTGCTCCTCAGTCAGGGAGGGGGAGAGGATCACTCCTTCCACTGACCCATCTTTTTCTCCAGCATACAGGAGGTCAGGAAGAGGCTCACTCTCCTCCTCTACCCCATCATCTGTCGCAAGGAGCATGGACAGTTCAGTCCGCTCAAAGTGAGGTTTGAGGCGGTTGACATGCAGGACCCTTAAAGGGTTCCTTGGAGACCACAAGTCCACCAGGTAGGTGACTTCACTCTTGCGCTCTACCACCTCAAATGGCCCAGTCCACTTATCCTGGAGCACCCTAGGCTCCACTGGCGCCATCACCCACACTTTTTGACCAGGTTGAAACTCGAACAGAGTGGCATTCTGGTCATACCACCGTTTCATATCCTCCTGGCTTGCTTCCAAGTTCTTCTGAGCAAGACTCCTGAAGCGGACAGTCTGGTTTCTCAAAGCCAGCATGTAACTGAATACATCCTGGGGTTGTTTACTAGGAGATTTCCCAAAGCTTACTTAACCAGACTCAAAGGTCCCCTCACAGGGTGGCCATAAATCAGCTCAAAGGGGCTAAACCCAAGTCCCTTTTGAGGCACCTCCCTGTAGGCGACAGAAGGCATGGCGAGAGGACGTCCCACTTCCGCCTCAAGGGCTCTGACAGGCCCATGATCATGCCTTTTAAGGTGCGGTTGAATCTCTCAACCAGACCATTACTTTGGGGGTGGTAAGGGGTGGTGAACTTGTAGGTTACCCCAAACTCCTTCCACAGAGACTTCATATACGTGGCTATGAAGTTGGTACCCCATCAGATACCACTTCCTTGGGGAACCCCATGCGGGTAAAAACCCCCATCAATGCACGACCCTCCACAGGGGAAGTGATTGATCTCAAAGAAATGGCTTCTGGGTACCGGGTGGCTTGGTCCACCAAGACCAGGATAAACCTGTTGCCCATGGCTGTCTTGGGATCCAGAGGCCCCACAATGTCAATGCCTACCCTCTCAAAGGGAGTACTGACAACAGGCAAAGGCTGGAGGGGAGCTTTACATTTCCTCCCACTCTTGCCACTTGCCTGACAAGTCTGACAAGACCTGCAATGTGCATCTGAGTACCTGCGCATTAGGGGCCAGTAAAAGTGGGTGAAAAGCCTCTCAAATGTCTTGTCTTGCCCCAAATGTCCAGCTAAAGGCACATCATGAGCCAATCCCAGTAGAAAGGCCCTGAAGCACTGGAGTACCACCAGCACATGGGCTGACCCAGGCTCAGGAACCTTAGGCTCGCTATACAGGAGGTCATCCTCCCAATAAATCAGGTGGGATCCTGGCTCCTTGCCAGCCGTCTGGTCTGCAGCCTGCTGCCGCAAACCTCCCAAAGTAGGGCATGTCCTCTGTGCTGCACAGAATGCTTCCCTGGTGGGCCCGCCTTCCTGCTGCCTCTGCAACAGCGCAGGGACCTCTCCCAGTTCAGCCACTTGTTCCCCTGTAGGCTCCAGGGTGTCACCCTCAGGCTCCGCCTCCTCCCAGACCGTGGGAATGTCTGGGGCCGGTTTCCCATGCCCCCTGCCCTTCCTCTTCTTGGCGGTCCCCCGGGCCACTGTTTCAGGCTCCAGGGGCTCTTGATTACCCTGACGGGCTGCCATTGACCTGGTGGATACGCATACCCACCCAGGCAGACCCAACATCTCCAAGTGAGACCTGTGTTCCACCTCCTTCCAAGGGGAATCCTCCAGGGCATTGCCTAGCAAACAATCAACAGGCATGGTTGGACTCACAGCTACCTTCAAGGAACCTGAGACCCCCCCCCCCCATTCAAAGGGAACTTGCGCCACTCTGCACAGGCGCTCTGAGTTGTCCACTGCAACTACTTGGTGAAGTACCCGGGGATCAATCTACTCTTCAGACACCAGCTGACTCCTCACTGTAGTCACACTGGCTCCTGTGTCTCTCAGAGCCTCCACCCTCTGTCCATTAATGGTCACCCACTGCCTGTACTTCTTAGTGTTTTCAGGCACTAGGGTTCTCTGGACCATCTCACTGTCCCCTAGTGAGACAAGGGTCATCTCAGCTGGTTCCCACCCACCTGAAACCAACTCCTCCCCAAGCGCTACACTGGCCAAACCCTGGGACGTCGCACCAGTGGGTGCCGGTGTACTTTTGGGGCATTTGGGGTCCCCCCTCACATGACCCACCTGGTCACATGCATAGCACTTACGTGGGGGACCACCTGCCACTGGCTTCCCTTTGGAGAACCATGGCTTCTTTTCACTATAGTTTGGGGCCCTTTAGAGAACTCCCCCTGTTTACCCTTACCTCCCCCTTTCTTCTGAGAGGGACCCTGCCCACCCTTGGCGTGGTCTCCCCCATACCTCCTTTGGACCCTGGTGCTCTCCCAGCGGTCCGCTTCCTGCGCAAGCTTCCTGGGGTCAGTCAGCTTGCTGTCAATCAGGTGCTGGCGCAGCTCTGGAAAACATAACTGTACAAGTGCTCCCAAGCAACCAGATTGTAATGCCCCTCATACGTAGTTACCTTACTGCCCTTCACCCAACCATCCAGTGACCTGCAATAAGACTCAATACATTCCAACCATGTTTGGGATTCCTTCTTCTTGTAGGACCTAAACGTATCCTTGTACCACTCAGGGGTAAGACCATATCTTGTAAGCAAGGCATCCTTCATGTTAGAGTAGGTGAAATTCTGAGCATCCCCTAAGGATGTCAGTGAATCCCTCCCCTCTACCTCAAAGTGCTTCCACAGACCCGCCCCCCAATGAGCTTCAGGGACCAGATTAATCTGGAGAGCAGACTCATAACCCTTGAACCACAAGTATATGTCATCCTCCCTTTTGTAATCTTTCACAGGGTCTTTAGGAATGTGCACCCTCCTCTCAGGCTGAACTGTAGGGTTGCTGCCACCATCTCTACTGGACTGGCTTCTATGATCCATCTCTCTCAAGCTAAGCTCATGAGCCATCGCTATTTTCCTCTCCTCAAGAGCTAGCCTTCTCTGCTCCAATTGATACTCCCTTTCTGCCTGTCTATCCTGCAACTCCTCGGGTTTCAGACCCTTGGATGAGACACTTCTACCTGCCCTGGAGACCTTCTCCCTGGACATAACAGGCACACCCACAATACCATTGTGTACTGGACACTCTTCCTCCTCCTCCTCATCTCCCTCATTCTCTGTGTGCCCTTCAGTGCTTTTGGCTGTCAACCAGGCCCTTAGCGCCTTTTGCAGCTCCTCCTTCCTGGATGAGCTCTTAATGGCACAGTCAAAACTTTTACAGAACTGCTTCAACTGAGCTTTGGTATAACTCTCCAACTTCTGAAGGTCAAAGTCAGCTCCAACTGATGCATCTCCAGCTTGGGACATGATGAAGATTCAAAAACAAGTGCAAAGTTCCAAAGCAGAAAAACAAGTTCGCAAATCAAGTTCCAAAGAAAGTCAATCAAGAAATCAGCGGAAAAAAATGGAGTAGAAAAAAAACAGTCCCAAAGAGAAAAATCAAAAGATCACCAAACAAGTAGTATGTGGTCACGTAGTGGTCTGCACTCAAAACAGTAGTCTACACTTAATTACTGTATGTCAACTACAAATACAAGTCCAAATTTCATCGCTGCTGCCAATGTTAGAAATGGGGTCTTTGGTTGACAGTCAGGTTACCCCCTGTTCAAGCAAGAACCCTCACTCTAGTCAGGGTAAAAGAGAATCACCCTCAGCTAACCCCTGCTTACCCCCTTGGTAGCTTGGCAGAGCAGTAGGCTTAACTTCAGAGTGCTATGTGTAAAGTATTTGTACCAACACACACAGTAACTTAATGAAACACTACAAAATGACACAACACCAGTTTAGAAAAATAGGAAATATGTATCTAAAAAAAACAAGACCAAAATGACAAAAATCCAACATACACAAGTCAAGTTATGAATTTTTTAAGATTAAACTAAAAAATAGCGCTTGGAAACACAAAATGCTTCGATGAGGTGTTAACACGGCGTCATGACGGAGTCGTTCCCAACAAGTCGACACCAGCGGCGCCGGACACAGAGTCACGTAGACCCCCAAGTACAGTACCTTTGGTGAAGAGTGAAAACAAGTCGATGAGCGAAGTCGGGGATCGCGGCGTCAGTGCGAAACATTGAATCCGCACACTTTGAGCGGCATTGGTCACGACGTGGTGTGGCGACTTCCACGGAGTCGCGGACTTCAGCGGGGCTGCAGCGGCGTCGGGCCTGCGAAGATCGGCACGTTCCAGCAAAGGTCACGGTGTCGGGTGCAGGCGGCGTAACCGGATTCAGCAGCAGCATCGGTCCAAAGTTGTCCGAAGTCGATTTCCTTGGATTTACACCAGCTTTCCTTTCAAGGGCCCAGGGACTGGATAGGACACCACTTGTCAAAGCAGGAGTCTCTCCAGAGACTCCAGGTGCTGGCAGAGAGAAGTCTTTGCTGTCCCTGAGACTTCAAACAACAGGAGGCAAGCTCTAGATCAAGCCCTTGGAGATTTCTTCACAAGATGGAAGGCACACAAAGTCCAGTTTTTGCCCTCTTACTCTGGCAGAAGCAGCAACTGCAGGATAGCTCCACAAAGCACAGTCACAGGCAGGGCAGCACTTCTCCTAAGCTCTTCAGCTCTTCTCCAGGCAGAGGTTCCTCTTGTTTCCAGAAGTGTTCCAAAGTCTGTGGTTTTGGGTGCCTTTCTTATACCCAGTTTCTCCTTTGAAGTAGGCCTACTTCAAAGTAAAGTCTCTTTGGAATGTGAAATCCTGCCTTGCCCAGGCCAGGCCCCAGACACTCACCAGGGGGTTGGAGACTGCATTGTGTGAGGGCAGGCACAGCCCTTTCAGGTGCAAGTGATCACTCCTCCCCTCCCTCCTAGCACAGATGGCTCATCAGGATATGCAGGCTACACCCCAGCTCCCTTTGTGTCACTGTCTAGTGTGAGGTGCAACCAGCCCAACTGTCAAACTGACCCAGACAGGGAATCCACAAAGAGGCAGAGTCACAGAAATGGTATAAGCAAGAAAATGCTCACTTCCTAAAAGTGGCATTTTCAAACACACAATCTTAAAATCATCTTTACTAAAAGATGTATTTTTAAATTGTGAGCTCATAGACCCCAAACTCCACATGTCCATCCACTCCCAAAGGGAATCTACACTTTAATCAGATTTAAAGGTAGCCCCCATGTTAACCTTTGAAAGGGACAGGCATGCAACAGTAAAAAACTAATTTAGCAATATTTCACTGTCAGGACATATAAAACACATTACTATGGCCCTCATTCTGACCTTGGCGGGCGGCGGAGGCCGCCCGCCAAAGTCCCGCCGTCAGATTACCGTTCCGCGGTCGAAAGACCGCGGCGGTAATTCTGACTTTCCCGCTGGGCTGGCGGGCGGTCGCCTTCAGACCGCCCGCCAGCCCAGCGGGAAAGAGGCTTCCACGATGAAGCCGGCTCGGAATCGAGCCGGCGGAGTGGAAGCTGTGCGACGGGTGCAGTTGCACCCGTCGCGTATTTCACTGTCTGCGCAGCAGACAGTGAAATACATTTAGGGGCCCTCTTACGGGGGCCCCTGCAATGCCCATGCCAGTGGCATGGGCACTGCAGGCGCCCCCAGGGGCCCCGCGACCCCCCCTACCGCCATCCGGATCCCGGCGGTCCGACCGCCGGGATCTGGATGGCGGTAGGGGGGGTCGGAATCCCCGCGGCGGTGCAGCAAGCTGCGCCGCCGCGGAGGATTCAATGGGGCGGCGGTACACTGGCGGGACCCCGCCAGTGGTGCCGGTCCGACCGCGGCTTTACCGCCGCGGTCGGAATCCCCATTGGAGCACCGCCGGCCTGTCGGCGGTGCTCCCGCGGTCCTCCGCCCTGGCGGTCAAAGACCGCCAGGGTCAGAATGACCACCTATATGTCCTACCTTAACCATACACTACACCCTGCCCTTGGGGCTACCTATGGCCTACCGTAGGGGTGCCTTACATGTCAGAAAAGGAAAGGTTTAGGCCTGGCAAGTGGGTACACTTGCCAAGTCGAATTTACAGGTAAAACTGCACACACAGTCACTGCAATGGCAGTTCTGAGTCATGATTACAGAGCTACTTATGTGGGTCGCACAACCAGTGCTGCAGGCCCACTAGTAGCATTTGATTTACAGGCCCTGGCACCTCTAGTGCACTTTACTAGGGACGTACTAGTAAATCAAATATGCCAATCATGGATAAACCAATCACATACACATTTTGTAAAGGAGCACCCCTTGTGTGGGAAAAGGTACAGCCCTATTCAACTGTAAGTGAGGCAGTGCTACGCGCCACCTCCCCATCAAGCCAGATAATGGCCCATCAGCCTGGTGATGCGCCATCAGGATGCAAATGTCACATCACAGCTCCCTTTATGTGTGACTGTCTACAGGGAATACACAAAACCCAGCTGTCATCGTCCCCAGATGTGTATTCAGAGAGAGGCAGAGGCACAGAACGGTTAAAGTAACAAAACTGGCAACTTTCTAAAAGTAGCATTTTCAGACTTACAATTTGAGATCCAACTTCACCATGAGTTGTGATTTTAAATTGTGAGTTCAGAGACACCAAACTCCAAATTGCTATATTTTCCCATTTGGAAATTATACTTAAAGGATGTTTTAAAGTAATCCCAATGCTGTCCTAGGGGACAGATCACCCTTGTTCCAAAAATTATAGTTTTTCAGTATCTAGACATAAATATATACACCTTCACATTAGCACTGGTCAGCAGTGGTAAAGTGCCCAGAATCCTAAAAGCCAGCAAAATGAAGTCAGAAAACAAGTGGGCAGAGCGCAAAAAGTTAGGCGAAACAATGCCAAGGATGCCAGTTCTAACAGTTCGGCTCATAATGTCACACAATTCAGCCATTTTGCCTACTGTAAGCCCGTGTCTTTTCAGTATTCAGAAACACCAGGTAGATTATGAAGTTGTAGACATAACATTTGTCATCCTTCAATGCAGTTATAAACAGATATCATTTATGTTCGCTGCTTGTGGAATTGGCTGTGACAATTGCTGCTCTGGGAATGCATGTGATATTGACATTGGTGTTGAATAGAGTGTAGAGGTGTTTGTTGTCTGCCACTTTATCTCTCTTTTTGCAGCCACTTCAACCACCACAACTTGAAGTATGTTGATACACTTTAGATGCTACAGGACCTTTGGTGGGGCACTCAACTTTCAACAGATACTGGATACACTGTTGATGTCTGTCTTCTCCTACGACATTGCATGTTGCAATGGATGGTGTACTGGGCAACCATGTACAGTAAATATAGATGGTATACCACATTA
This sequence comes from Pleurodeles waltl, assembly GCF_031143425.1. Taxonomy (NCBI): domain Eukaryota; kingdom Metazoa; phylum Chordata; class Amphibia; order Caudata; family Salamandridae; genus Pleurodeles; species Pleurodeles waltl. The sequence goes on along the minus strand of NC_090448.1, from coordinate 233,389,939 downwards.
TTGGTATGGGCTCTTGGTGCTGAGTGATCAGAAAAGATATCACTTTTAGGGACTGAATTTTCATGTACATACTATTTTCATTATTGCCTCTTAGATATATTTTACACATGTGAGAGTCAGTACACATTTCATAATGACTCAGTACACTCGGCCATGTCATGCTACATGTTTTCCTTTTGATGAGTCCAGTTTACCCACACGTTTGTAATCATGCACATGCACTAGCACCTCATCCATCTTTCTCCTTACAGTCTTTAACAATGAGGGGTAATCATCCCAGAAACAAGCACCTTGTAGCTCTGCTTTTATAGAAACCATTTGTAAATGCATTGTGTCCTCCCTCAATGGTATTGCTGTTTTTACTTTCCTCCATCTGAGGCAGGTCTCTTGTATGGAAGGTCCTGTCTGGATTCCCACTTCTTTTGAATGGGGTAAGGGTGCTCTCACATTATTTCTTCCTGCCCTTTCTCTTAGTGGACTGTAGGGAGGCATTCTTCACTCACATTTGCACCTGCCCTCCTGGTCCCTTGGCCCAGCTCTCGAATACTGGTCTTGTGTCTGTGCATGGCCAGGCACATCACAGGCATGTTCTAATGCTTTCAGTGTTCTCCCCCACCTGGTGTCTGTCCCTTGCCCTGCTGGCCCCACATCCAATCTCTCTCAATTGAAATGGGCTGTATATGCCCCTGTCACCACCTGGGAATGCTGGATCACAGCCTGTCTCTCAGACCCCGAACTTGTGGTTGCAGAGGTCACCTACTGCAACCATATCTAGGCTCCATCCCTGTAGCTGACATGAAACGTGGCTCCCTTTCCCTGGATCCTCCTGTTAATCATAGCCCCTCGCTCCTTCTTCCTATTTTCCTTGGTGGCATTGAAGGTTTTTCAGGGAAGAGATGAGGGTGCAGCACCATGCAGGGTCTTAGAGAGACAGCAGTCTTCCTTACAGCCTTATGGAAGCTTTGATTGCAAGTGCTGTCAGATGTGGGTTCACACTGTGTGAAAGGCAAACCAGGCACATCTGATTCAGCCAGATTAGAGAAAAACTGGGCAGCCAACTTGTGAAAGGAAGGTAGAAGAGAATATTTGCTTTCCTCATATAACAAGATCTGATAAGTACCAATGCCATGGGAAGGGTGGATAATGAAGGAGGGACCTACCAACTGTGGAAGCGGATGCATACTAAAAAAAAACCCTCACTAACCTTAAGATCTCTGTTGTTCATCTCTTTTCATCACCAGCAGTCTAGAAAGATCACCAAAGGCCTACTGGAGAAGATGGAAAGCAAATCCTTGCTGCTTCAAGGATACGCCTGGCCTGAAGAAAACTCTGTAACCTCACTTACTAGAATTGGATTGCTCAATTTCCGGAGTGCTTTAAATGCTTTGTGTTATTTATTTCTTCTAGTCAATCAATCAATCTTTCAGTCGACTTCTAGAGCATGACTTTTCACTGGTTAAAGTATCCAGGCACTGGTAGGGTCCAGGGTCTCAGTCAAAGAGCCAGATTTACAGCATCCTACGGATCTCCAGTACAATAGGGGATGTCCTGAGGTGCAAGAGGAGGCTGTTTCAGGCTTTGGCTGTGAGGAAAGAGAAGGAGCATCTTCCTGCTCTACGGCATTTAATTTGGGGGACATGGGCCAGAGCAAGGAAGGCAGAGCAGAGGTGTCCGCAGGTTTTGTGGAATTTTAGGTGGTGGTTAATGTAGGCAGGTCCGGAGTTGTGCAGGGCCTTAAACACCTGGCCGAGGAGCTTGAACTGGCATCTCTTTTGAACCAGAAGCCACTGGAGTTTTTGGAGGTGGGCAGTGATGAGGGTGCAATGAGGGAGATCCTTGATGAGTCTTGCTGCCATGTTCTGGATGGTCTGTAGTCTTTGAACTAGGTGGGCCTCCATTTCCACATAGATGGTGTTTCCATAGTCCAGTCGACTGGTGATGAAGACCTGGGTGATGGTGCTTCTCGAGTTTTGGGAAAGCAACTTGAAAATCTTACCTAACATGCATAGGAAGAAGAAGCAGGAGGATGACCCTGTGTTGACCTTGGACCTCATGCTGAGTTTGCTGTCCAGGATGATACTGAGATTTCTGGTGTGCGTCTAGTTCTGTGGGCTACCAGGAGGCCTACCAAGGGGAGTTGTCCCTACGGAAGATGAAGACTTTCGTCTTGTCTGTGTTGAATCTGAGGTTATACCTCATCCATTTGGTGACGTTGGTCATTCATTGGTGTCTATTGGTTCTGTTTGTGGTGGAGTTTTTAGAGAGGGAGAGAATTAGTTTTGTGTCATCGGCATAGGATATCATGGTGAGTCTGTAGGACCTGACTATGTTAGCAAGGGGGGAGATGTAGATGTTGAAGAGGGCGAGGAGGCTTGAGGTGCTGTGTGGATGATTGGTTTAGGTTCGAAGGTGAAGGATGGAATACTGTTTTGTTAGTAAGGAGTAGGCGATCCATCTGAGGGTGTTTTATTGGATGGGTATTGTTGTGAAGCCTGCCGATGACTGTGTGGTAGCAGACGGTGTTGAAGGCTGCTGAGAGATCAAGGAGGATAAGGCGGCCGTCTCTCCTTTGTCGAGGAGGGTCCGGATGTCACCTGTGGCCGCGATCAGGGCTGTCTCGGTGCTGTAATTGCTGTAAAATCCAGATTGGGAGTCATCCAGGTGATGATTGTGTTCCAGGTAGATGGTGAGTTGGTGCTTGATGGCTTTTTTCAATGACTTTGGCTGAGAAAGGGAGCAGGGTGATGGGTCTGTAGATGCTGAGTTCGTTGTGGTCCACTGAAGGTTTCTGTCAGCTGGGTCTTTGTTGGTGCGCCTCCTTCTCTCTGGATGCTTGCAGTGGCCATTGGCTGTCCTGAGGTCCTCCGTTTACTAGCTGGCTACCTCTGTGGCATGTTTGCTGAGTGAGCATGTGCTGATAAGGGTGCATGCGAGTTGGTGGTGGGTAGCTTGTATTGCGCAGTTGGTTTTGCGCATCCGATGGGTTGAGTGTTGGTGAGAGGGGTGGGGGCGTGAGTGTTGTGGCAGTTGAAGTGGGAGAGGGTGCAGGTGTAAGGTCCCACTGTGGTGTGTGGTGCATTGCAGTGTCAGTGTTCGAGGCAGCGTCAAGGTTCAGGGCATGGATAGAGGTAGAAGTGTAGCTGTGGGGGGCGGTTGGACTACGTTTCTTAGTGCTGTGTAAGGTCCAGTCACAAATGGGAGCAGATGGACTTGACTTTTCTGCACCAGTGGCACACAAACAGTGCATATGCAATTATTTAGGTCATGGGAGGGGCTGGCAATAAGGCTGGAAGGAGAAAGGGATGCGGGAGGAGACGGGAGAGGGAGAAAGGAGTGGGAAAAGGGCAAAAAGGGGCAGCAGCAAAGGCAGACTGAATGGGCCCAAAGAGGGCAAAATAAACCATACAAAGAGCAACAAAAAAAATGAAGGAATAAGGTGAGAACAAAGCATACAGAAAAGACTAAAGAGGAGAGTAAGAAAATTGAGTAGGAAACAAGCAGGAGCAGCAGCAAAAAGGGTGGTAAAGATGGCAGGAGCAGCAAGTCTTCCTGGTTCTGCTCTCAGATATCCAACGTGAATCCTCTGTTTGGTTTGTCCTGGCTAGTTTGTACATTTTCATTGTCCTGTCCCTTCAGGTGACTATGTTTTTTTTTATTTCTGTGACCTTTGTCCTGGTTGCTCCTTCCTGAGTCATTCTGGGTTCTTCTTTTTGGAATTTGGAGACAGCCTCTCATGTGAACAATGCATCTCTTAATTGATTTTTGGTTTCTCACCTTCTTGGGTTTGTGCCACTTTTGTGTTCTGATATGTGCTTTTTAGGTTGAATGCACACATGCTTTGACCTGTTGTAAGTATTGTGGGCTTTTTAACCACACCCACCTCACACCCATCACTTTCACTCATTCGTGGGCTTGCCTTTCAAAAATCCCTTGATGTAATTGGTAATTGCTTTATGTTTGTCCCATCTTGGGGCAGTTTGTTATCGCCTTGCAGGCTGACCCTGGTACATGGATAATTGCACAATTTCTGATATACTTCAGCATGGGTGAACTATTTTTTTATTTTGTCTCTCCCCTTCGTGCACCACGGCAGCCATAGCCCTCACATCGCTCACAGCACCTACAGCGCAAACTCCATTGGCGGTAATGGAGCACTGGTCACATTGTTGTCTAATCAGAGTCATTTCTTTTGGCTCTTCCCTTCATACCTTTCCCAAAAACACTTATAATTGATAAAGGCTTCACTAAAAAACACAGAAATCCACAAAGCAGCTCTCCCAGCACAGCGGGTGAGCCGATCCTGCAATATTCACTGCACTTAGGAAAAGTCGTACCATAATGCTTTGCAACCATTCTTTTTTCAAAAGTTTTTGCCCATAACTTAGCCTGTGGTCGTCCTAGGACAATGGGAACACCACCAAAACATTCAGCATGACACACCTTTTCTAGGTTAGTGGGAACCCAAAAATAAGCCCTCCACCCTTTCACTCCTTTTTTTTTAAGCTCTCTTATGGCTGGAATTTGTGTTTTACAGCTTGGAGTAGTTTGTCTTCTAAGGGCCTTAGTATTGCAGTATGCTTGTTAGGCCTGAAAATGTGTATGGCACTATGCCCTCTAGGGGCTAAATATATTGGTGAACTACAGTGCTTTTTTCCATTCTATTTTTATGTGCCCTCTACATACATTTATTGTAGTGTTCTCTAGGGGCTGTTCTGAGCATTACAATCAACATACTGCAATATTTGCTGCACTCGTCGTCTCATAATGCTTTGCAGGGCAATCTTTTACAAAACATTTTTGCTCATAACAATGGGACCACCTTCAATACGTTCACACAGCATGCTATTTCTGTCTAGATCTCTGGGTCTCCACACTAGGGTAGTGGGGACCCCAAAATAATAACCCCTCCCTCCATTCAGTGTCCTTATAACCTCTCTCATGGCTGGAAATTTAGTTTTACTGCTGAGAGTAGTTTGTGTTTTACGGGCCTTGTTTGTAATATCATTGCAGTAGGCCTGCCATCCCTGAAAATGTGTAATGCTCTATGACCGTAGGATTAAATATATACTTACACTGTAATACTTTCAGTAATTTTCTTTTCATGTGGGTATGCCCTCTAGCGGCGTACCATATGGTAACATGACCAAGATTCTAACAAATGCTATTTTCATTGTGGCTTTGTCCAGAGGCTGTTCTGTGCATTAAAGTCTAATGCCAAACCTTTATTTCTGATAAAGGTTTTTATTGAGTTTCTATGATAATTGTATATGTTTTATTAACATTTCCTTATTGCAATTATGACCATGATTCAGGCCAACTAAACACCCTTATTACAGTGACTGTTTGAACACTATTGATACGTTTGGGTGACTCTTCTAGTGTATTTCTCTTATTACTGCTCCGTGGCTGCCTTATTTTGGGAATTGTGTTAGCCAGCCAGCAACTCTGACGGTGGGGTGGTGAAAGTGGCATTCTATTGGAATTAGCATGGCAGAATTAAATTAGGATGCTGAATGGCAACATTTTCATTTTTGGCTGCAGATAGAGGAAGGTAAATGGAAATGCTTTAGTTATATGAAGGGTCACTGGAATTATGTGGAAGGAAAAGACCAAATTATGAGGCAGGATTGACCAATTTATGTGGCAAGTAAAGCCAGTTATGAAATTACAATGCCAATAGCTCTAACTCAAGCAAATGTGAGACCCATTACATTGCAAATGCTTGTTTGTTTGTGGGGCTTACTCCTGGGTTTCAGTCAATCAGTCAGGAAATTGTAAAGAACTACTCACCCGTGAGGGTCTCAAGGCGCTGAGGAGGTGAGGGGGGAAGAAGCAGGGGTGAGGTGCTGCTACTGCTTGAACAGCCAGGTCTTGAGAAGTTTCCTGAAGGTAAGGAGTTCTTTGGTCTGGCGCAGGTGGGTGGGAAGAGTGTTCCACGTTTTGGCAGCGAGGTGTGAGAATGATGTACCGCCGGTTGTAGTTCTGCGGACACGTGGGACGGTTGCGAGGGCGTGGCCAGCGGAGCGGAGATGCCGGGTCAGGGTGTAGAAGGAGAGCCGTCTGTTGAGGTATTCTGGTCCGGTGTTGTGCAGTGCCTTGTGAGCGTGGGTGAGGAGTTTGAAGGTGATTCTCTTGTTGACTGGGAGCCAGTGCAGGTTTCTCAGGTGGTCTATGATGTGGTAGTGGCAGGGAATGTCCATGATGAGGCGTGCAGAAGTGTTCTGGATGCTTTTCAGCCTCTTCTGGAGTTTGCCCTTGGTTCCTGCTTAGAGGGCATTGCAGTAGTCCAGTTTGCTACTTACGAGGGCTTGGTGACTGTTCTTCTGGTTTCGGTGGGTATCCATTTGTAGATCTTTCAGAGCATGCTGAGAGTGTTGAAGAAGGAGGAGGAGATGGCATTGACTTGCTGGGGCATGGATAATGAGGAGTCATAGATGAATCCTAGGTTGCGTGCATGGTCGGTGGGAGTCAGAGCGGCTCAGAGAGTGGCAGGCCACCAGGAGTCATCCCATGTAGAGGGGGTGGACCCAAAGATGAGGACTTCTGTTTTGTCGAAATTGAGTTTGAGGCAGCTACTCTTCATCCATTTGGCGATGGCCTTCATTCCTTCGTGGAGGTTGGTCTTGGCGGAGTCCTTGGTGAGGGAGAGGATCAGCTGGGTGTCGTCGGCATATGAGATGATGTTGAGGTTGTAGGATCGGGTGATGTTAGCGAGCGGGGCATGTAGATGTTGAAGAGGGTCAGGTTGAGGTACGAATCCTGGGGTACGCCTCAGATGATTTTGGTGGCCTCCGAGCAGAATGGGGGGAGCCGGACTCTCTGAGTTCTGCCGGTGAGAAAGGAGATGACCCAGTCCAGGGCTCTGTCGCGGATTCCTGCATTGCTGAGGCGTGATTGTAGGGTGTGGTGGTAGATGGTGTTGAACGCGGCCGAGAGGTCCAGGAGGATGATGGCCGTGGTTTCGCCGTTGTCCAGTATGGTTCTGATGTCGTCGGTGGCGGCGATGAGGGAGGTTTTGGTACTTTGGTTGCTGCGGAATCTGGATTGAGAAGGCTGCAGTTCTCCTCGAGGAAGCAGGTTAGTTGTCTGTTGACAGCCTTCTCGATGACTTTTGCCGGGAAGGGGAGCAGGGAGATAGGCCGGAAGTCTTTGAGGTCCTTTGGGTCCGCCTTGGGTTTTTTGAGGAGGGTGTTGATCTTGGTGTGTTTCCAGCTCTCTGGGAAGGTGGTGGACTTGGAGGAGCTGTTGGTGATCTTCTGTAGTTGGGGTGCGATGACTGAGCTTGCTTTGTTGAGGATGTGGTGAGGGCAGGGGTCAGATGGAGAGCCGGAGTGTATGGTGTTCATGATTTCGATGGTGTCATTGTCATTGACAGAGGTCCGGGAGAGCAGGAGGTTGGTCGGAGGTGAATCTGTGGTGTTGGTGGTTGCTGGGGGGGTTTGGGTGCTGAAGCTGTTGTGGATGTCTGCAATCTTGTGGTGGGAATAGGAGGCTAGGGAGTTGCAGAGGTCTTGGGATGGCAGGATGTAGTTGGCGTTGGAGCTGGAGCTGGGGTTGGAGAATTCCTTCACGATGTTGTAGAGCTCCTTGTGGCTGTGTGCGTTGTTGATTCGGTCTTTAAAGGCGGTTCTCTTGGCAGCTCGGATGAGTTGGTGGTTTCTGTGGATGGCGTTTTTGAAGGGTGTGTGGTTGTCCAGAATCGGATCTTGGCACCACTTTCTTTCGACTCTTCGGCAGGTTTGCTTAGATTCGTGGAGGTCGGCGGTAAACCAGAAGGCCTTTCTGTCAGTGCGTCTGTTGGAGGGATTCTTGATTGAGGCAAGAGTATTGGCAAAGGTGTCGACCCATTGCCTGAAGTAGTGGGCAGCTGTGTGGGTTCTGGTAGAGGGTCGCGATAAGTTGGTCTTCGGTGACCTTGTTCCAACTACGTTGGGGGATCCATTGTGGGTGGTGGTGAGCTGTAGGTTTCTTGAATGAGAAGTGGATGCAGCGTGATCTGTCCAGTGGAGTTCAGTGGTGTGGCTGAAGGAGACGTGATTGCTGGCGGAGAAAATAGGGTACAGTGTGGTCCTGCGGAGTGGGTCGGTGTCGTGACGAGCTGTTTGAGGCCGAGGTTGGACAGGTTGTCGAACAGGGTTGCGGTGTTGTTGTTGTTGGTGTTCTTGAGGTGGAAGTTTAAGTCCCCGAGGAGTATGTAGTCAGTGGATGCAAGAGCGTGCGTACTGATGATGTCGGTGATGGAGTCGCTGAACTGCTGTCCTGGGCCTGTAGACAAGGGTCCCTCAGAGGGTGGTGTTTGGGTCAGTGTGGATCTGGAAGTGCAGGTGTTCGGCGGTGCCGAGGGTACCTTTGGTGCTAGTCGTGATCCTGAGGGTGTTCTTTTGGATGATGGTGATGCCTGCTCCTGGTTTGTTGAAGCGGTCCCTGCGGGTGATCTTGTAGCCTTCCAGGATGGCTATGGTGATGTCAGGGAGGGGTTCATCCAGGTCTCGGTCAGGAAGGCGGTATCTGGGGAGGCTAAGTCGAGTAGATTCCATAGCTCTACTACGTGCTTGTGAAACGGAGCGGGTGTTGAGGAGGATACATCTGAGATGGTTGCGTCCTGCCTTGGTGGGTGGGTCTTTTGCGTGGAGGCTGGTGAAGGTGCAGTTCAGGCTGGAGAAGGGTCTGCGGGTGGTCTGCGGGGAGGCTTGAAGGCAGGCGGGAGAGTGGCCAGTGTTGAGGGTGCGGAGGGTGGCAGCATCGTAGTGATGAAGTGCATGGTGGCGGTGGGGGGACGGGAGCCAGAGGTTCTGGCGCTGGGCGCGGTCCAGGGCCAGGCGGGCTTACCTTTGGCACACCAGTGGTGCGCACGCTGCGTGCGGCTGCCATTAAGTAGGAAGGTTGGGGGGAGGAGAGGACAGCTGGGAGGCAGGCGCAGGGATGGAAAATGGTGCGAAAAAGGGGTGCGGACAGCTGGGCCGCGGGGGCAGCAGCGGCGGGAATGCAGCGCGAGAGAAAGAGGATGGGGCGGGCTGCAGGGGCAGCAGCGGCGGGAGAGAGAGAGGGGGGAGAGTGAAAGTGAGAGAGAGAGTGGAGTGAGAGAAAAACGAGGAAGAGTGTAGTGCGAAGCAAAAGGAGCACAAAGGGACAGAAGTGAAGCAGAACAGAGAGAAAAACAGAGAAAAGGAGGAGAGAGGCAGAAGGTAGACTAGTAGGAAGGAAGAGCTCTCCCTCTAGACACCAGGGATGAGGCGCAGGCAGAAGCCAGTGGGTGGAGGAGGGCTTCGAACTCCTCACAGAAGTAAGGAGTTCAGAGGAGCCAGGGAAGGGCTCAACTTACAAGGTGGAGCTACGGGAGGCAGAGCAGAGCAGTGACCAGGTTTGGGAACGTGGCTGTTTGGCTTCATTTCCTTGCTCTAACTTCATTGCCTCTTTTTGTGAGCTACCTTTTTGTTGCCTTAATCTGACCTTTTCATCAATGCACTTCTGACTTACCATGCCCTCATGGCTAATGATTGTGATTAGAAAAAGACTCTGGCCCTCATTTCAACCTTGGCGGGCGGCAACCACCGCCTGCCAAGTTGAAACCGCCGGGTGGCCGCCAATGCGGCCGCACTCCAGCGGGTCCTATTTGGAGATCCCCGCTGGGCCGGTGGGCGGAAACCTGGTTTGCCAGCGGTGTTGCAGCTGTGCGACGGGTGCAGTTGCACCCATCGCGCTTTTCACTGTCTGCTATGCAGACAGTGAAAAGCTGCATGGGACCGTGGCAGGGGGCCCCTGCACTGCCCATGCCAGTGGCACAGTGGCATGGGCAGTGCAGAGGCCCCCAGGGGCCCCGCAACTCCCCTTTCCGCCAGCCTTTTCATGGCAGTTCAAACTGGGTCATCGGCTTGCTGGCAGGAGAAAGATGAAGCACCTGGCAGGCCCTACGGTGATGCATTTGTATTAATTATTTGCTTTGCATTATACTAGAGATACATATATTTGCTGTGTATATTGCAGTGGAGAATTATTCGTGCATGTTTTCATTTCATTGTTGTGACTATTTTTAAACGTGTGCTTTCAACATGCTAATCTTCTTTTAGGAACCTTGCGTAGTGAAATAATAAATGTCTTATTCAGACAAAGAGGTGCATTCCAGAGATTTATTGTCAGTGCATTAGTATTTCAGCTCAGTCATTAGTGAAAAAGCAAAATAGCTTGCAACAGTTGTATTTCCTGAGATGAGATAATAACGTACAAACTAGACAAAGAGACACAGTGCTCAATGTTGTGTTTTTCATGTAACATTTAATTTTTGTTTGAGTTTCGTTTTTTGCAGGAAGCACATTTTATGTTTCCACGTAGTTTTAAATGTAATTAATCACAGAAGCTGATGTCCAGAGAGGAGAGAGAAGTGACAGCGTAAATCCATCCCTGCTGCAGAAAACGTGAAGCGATACATCTAACGCGCAGATGAAATTCATTAGTTACAAACTAAAACACCCCATAGTCATGTCCAACAGAAGCTTACTTAGTAACTTTTGGGGCTTTACTATAGCATGTTTTAGATGATGTAAGTTTGTTCTGTTACAGTTTTATTCTGAGCTAGATGTGTTTCTGTTTTTGCCTATGATTCTAACAGTTAAGTTATATTAGGCCCAACTTGCTGAACTGTTTCCCTCTATTGTCCTGATGCAGTCTCCTGAAGACCTAATGTTCCTGTGTTCTGCTGAAGAAGATTCTGCCAGTTGCTGATCCATTTAGGAGAGGTATAACCAATGTGCATTTGTCTTTTTTGCAGGTTTTTTCTTCCTTAGAAAGTCCAACTGCTTATATTAGTTAGCGCCATAGACAGATGTTTACCAAATTAATTTTTGTCTTATTTTTCTATTGCATGAAGCCCACATAAGCTTTCTAATTAGAGTGCTAGTTAGGCATGTCTGACCTAAGGTCTAATTTTGAATGTATATTAACTAATTGTGTTTCATACAGTTGCACAAACTAAATGTATGCTATTTCTATTTTCCATTGAATTCTATTGTTGTTCTGCATTATTCTTTTGGAATGTCTTATACTAAACGCTAGTGCTCCCCCGAGGGCCACCCCTCCACCCGCAACCCCCAGGTCAGGGTTGGAAGGGGAATCGCTTCACCTTCTACCCCAACCCCCCCAATGACGTCAGCCCGCAATTGTACGTTGACATCATCAGAGGGTGCCAGACGCGCTGGAAGAAATTTGCTTCCAGTGCATCGAGGGAACAGGAGGTGAGTTCCTCCTCCGGCTGGGGGTGGGATTGCGGAGCAGCAGGAATGCCACTAGGTACCAGGGTTTTTTTTTTGTGTGTTTATTTTTAGAAGAGGAACTGCCCCTAGGGCAAGGGTCGCTCCCCTAAGGGGGCATAATATTTTTTGCCATTTCTGCCCCCCTTAAGAGCAGATCAGCCTATTAGGGCAGAAGCCACCAAGACGCTAGTTTTTTTTTTCCTTTGTTTTTTTGTGTTCTGGCGCCCCCTTTGGCAAGGGTCACCCCCCAAAGGTGTCAAAGCACTGTTGGGAAGTTATTGGCCTATTTTTTTAGGCCCATCTGCCCCCAAGGGGGCAGAATCCATTTAGCGCCAGGGATCGCATGTTTGTGCTTTGTGTGGGGCAGGGTGGCCCATCTGCCCCCGGGGGGGACACGAGCCACAAGACGCCAGGGATTTCTTTTTCTTTCCTTTGTTTTTTTTGTGTTGGGGGGCGCCCCCTTTGGCAAGGGTCGACCCCCCCTCAAATGGGGAAAAGCACTGTTGGGCAGATCTGCCCCCCTTGAGTGCAGATCGGCCTATTTTTTTTAGGCCCATCTGCCCCCAAGGAGGGCAGCATCCACTTAGCGCCAGGGATCGTGTGTGTGCTTGTGTGTCTGTGTGTTTGTGTGTGTGCTTTGTGTGGGGGGTTGCCCCTTGGGCAAGGATCGCCGCCAAAGGGGGCAATAATTTCTGTGACTTTTCTGCCCCCCTTGGGGGCAGATCAGCCTATTATTTTAGGCTCGGGGGCAGAAGCCACCAAGACACCAGGGATTTTTTTCTTTCCTTTGTTTTTTTTGTGTTGGGGGGCACCCTCTTTGGCAAGGATCACCCCCCCAAAGGGGGCACAGCACTGTTGCCCAGTTCTGCCCCCCTTGGGTGCTGATCGGCCTACTTTTTTTAGGCCCATCTTCCCCCAAGAGGGGCAGAATCCACTTAGCGCCAGGGATCATGTGTGTGTGCTTTGTGTGGGTGGGTGGCCCCTTGGGCAAGGGTCACCCCCCAAAAGGGGCAATATATTTTATGCCATTTCTGCCCATCCGGGGGACAGATTGGCTTACTTATTTATGCCCATCTGCTCCCAAAGGGGTCAGAAGCTGCTAAGGCACCAGGGATTTTTAAAGTTTTTTTTTGTGTGGGTGGCGGCCCCTTAGGCAAGGGATTCAGCACTATACTGGTGGCCATTTCTGCCCCCCCTTGGGGGCAGAGAACACTAGACACCAGGGAAAGTTTCTAAATGTTTGGTGGCGGGTGTTTGTCAACTGGTGAAGTATTTGTATTTGTGATTATCACAGTTTATTTCTCCTTTTTGTTCTAGTTCAAAGCTTTTGCTTCCTTTGCTGTGGTGTGCGTAGTTGCATGTTTTAGGCAAGTAAATAAATTTACTCCAAAGGAGTATTGTTTTCATGCATGAATGACATGTTTGTAGGTGGTGTACTAAATGCAGGATTGTGTGTGAAATTGTCCTTAGATTTATGCACAATGATATTTGTTGTCTTATGTCTAATTTGCTTTTCTTTTTTCTCTCTAGTGGGATATTATTGGTGATTGCTGTGGCTGTGCAGAGTAGTTGCTGGTGAGTCTAGCTTTTTCAGGCAAGTGAGTGGTATAGTGTTTGAGTTTATAACTCTTAGTGATAAAGCCACACTTTGTTTATTCCTTATCTTACACAGTGCTGGTTGTTGGTGGTGCATTTGTCCAGTTACTTTTCGTAGGAAGGATCATGGCTAACCGTAGGATGACTGCTCATCAGGTTGTTGGTGTGCTTTTTGAGTCGTCTTCTGACCATGATTATGAGACTGACTCTGCATCTGAGGCAGTGGAGGAAGTGCAAGATTCTGGAAGTGAATTTTCTGTCAGAGAGGTATAGTCTGATGATGAAGCCACTCTCAGTGCTGATGTAGTGCCTGTTTTAGAGGAGGACACTTATGTGCCAATGGTGCAGCAGCCATCGGCTAAAAGGCTTCCCATTGGAAGACCTGAACTCTGGGTTGCCCCAGTCATGGAGCAGCCACAGTTGCCTGCCTTTACTGGTCTCCCAGGGTGTAGAGTAAATACGGAAAACTTTTTGCCTGTCAATTTCTTTGAGTTGTTTATGGACAATGTTTTTTTGGAAGAGATTGTTGAGCAGACTAATTTGTATGCAGAGCAGTATTTGATGGACAACGCTGCCAGACTTAGTCCACACCCTAGAGCTAGCCGGTGGATTCCCACAAATCCGGAAGAGTTGAAAACGTTCTTGGGTTTAAATTTTTGGATGGGGCTGATAAGGAAGCCACCACTGTCTTCATATTGGTCTACTAGTGCCTTGATGGCAACTGCTATATTTCCTGCAACCATGAGTCATAACCGGTATGAGCTTCTTCTTTGGATGTTGCATTTTGTTGATAATGCTTTAGCCTTGCCAAGAGATCACCCTAATTCTGACCGTCTTTTTAAGATTAGACCTCTCCTTGATCATTTTGTAGATCAGTTTTCAGAGATCTATGTTCCAGACAAAGAAATATCTGTAGATGAGTCTTTAGTCGTGTTCAAGGGTCGTTTGGTTTTTAGGCAGTACATTCCTAGCAAGCGGGCACGGTATGGAATTAAATTGTATATGCTGTCTGAAAGTAGTACAGGATATGTTTATAATTTCCAGGTCTACACTGGTAGGGATTCCAGCATTGACGCCCCTGGTTGTCTGCCCACTTTTGGAGTTAGTGAGAAAATGATGTGGGAACTTGGTAGACAACTGTTTAACAAAGGTCACCACTTGTATGCAGATAACTTCTACACTGGAGTTTAGTTATTCAAGGAATTGTTCAGAGTGGACACTGTTGCATGGGGCAAAATCTGCTCTAATCGGAAAGGCTACTCAAGAGAGCTTGGCTGTAAGAAACTTGAGAAGCGACAGTGCAGTGCCTTGCGGAATGATAAGCGTCTAGCTCTGAAATGTGTAGACAGGAGGGATGTGTGCATGCTAACTACCATCCATGATGAGAGTACTTCACCTGTGGCTGTTTGGGGTCAAGTTGCTGAGGTGCGCAAACCTGTGTGCATTTTAGACTACAGTAAGCACATGGGTGGTGTTGATAGAGTAGATCAGAGGTTGGAACCTTATACTGCTGCTCGTAAGGCTTAGGTTTGGCATATGAAATTAGTGGTTCACCTCTTCTACTTGGCAACTTTTAATGCTTTTATTGTGTTTAAGGATTGTTCCCCTGAGTCAAGGATGAAATTTGTTAAATTTCAGGAGTCTGTCTGTAGACGGGTGTCGTCCACCTCGTCTACAGATGCATCGGAATGGCGCCGGTCGCGCGCCTCGTCCGAACCCATCCCGCGTCTCCAGGGAGACGCGTGGAGGTGGGACCATACATCGGCACCAGATTTCCGGGTCGCCGAGGAGGAGAAAATGAAGACGGACTTCGTGGCAGAGAAAAAAGGAGCCGACAGAGGAAGGAGCGAAGTGTGGCCGCACCGAGCAAGGACCGCCGAACTTGGGAGAGACGAGGAAGAGGCAACCCGCCCGAGCAACAGAGTCGGAAAAGACTACGAGGAAGGAGACAAGCCCGCCTTCAAGGTACGGTCCCTGTTAAAGGGGCGTCGACATAAGGGAAATACAGGACGCGAGGGCACAAAGGGAGGGGTAGGAGAGAAAAGGAACACCGGGGAGGGAATAGGGGAAGAGGGCAGGTTGGGCTGAGCACCGGGAACCTGGGAAAGACCCTGACCATACAACCTCCCTGCCACCAGCCTTACAGAGATATTATTTCACCCCCACCCTATGCCTGCACTAACCTAACACACCAACCCCAGTGTTTTCTCCCTTCACCCTCCCGCTCGTGTACTAATTCAAGGGGACAGCCCCATACCCCACCACTTACCTGGTCTTGTCTTCTTGTTTTCCGAGACCCTGCTGGAAAAGGAGCCGAGAAGACGTAATCCGAAGACCGTCACAACCTAGGGAAAACAGAACATTAAGGCCCATTAAAAAAACAGCAAGACCTTCACAGAAGCACCTCCAATAAAAAGGACACGAACAGAGGAAAACTGTATTGCTACCCTAATTATTATCTCCCCACTAAAACAAATACAATTATTGTTCTTTCCCCTTCGGGGACTCACTTAAAATACGAGTCAGAGTCATCTGTATCGCCGAGCCTTCCACAGTGGTGTCAGAAGTGGGACATAATCCCCAGGCGGTACAGAAGTGTCGAGATCATGGAAGAAAAACCCACATTAGAGGACATGATAAAACAATTGGCGGAGGGCCAACGCCACCTACAATTGGTATGGGAGGCACAACTAAGAAGATCGAGAGGCCCTCCAAGCCGCTCTGAAAAGCCAAGCCACCATAATGGCTAATAACCAACTGGTGCACGAAACCGCCCTTCAGAAATTGACAGATACCATTGCCGCCAGCAGGGTACACCCTAACGTTCCCAGTTCGGTGCTACAAAAATTTCAGGAGGGTGAGGATCCTGACTCATTCTTTACAAACTTTGAAAGAGTGGCCTAGTCAGCCCAATGGCCTGAAGATCAATGGGGTCAATACATCGCCCCCCTCTTGACAGGTACCCTCCAAACTGCCTATCAGGCTGCAAATCCTGGTGGCACTACCCCTTATTCGGACATTAAGAAGAGTATTCTCGAGAGAGTGGGTCACGATACAGAATACTATTGGATGAAGTTCCGAAAAGTCAAATGGGAACATAATGAGGATCCGCGTACATTTTATTTCAAGGTCAAGGACTTAGGACTGAAGTGGTTGGGGACCCTAGGGACCAACCGCGAAGACTTCATCAAAGCCGTCATCTTGGAGCAATACCTAGACTCCCTTCCCGGGAGTACCCGTAATTGAATAAGACAGCATCCCAAGATCGATACCGAACTGGCCGTTGACCTGGCCTGTGCCTACCACCGGTCTGTGGATATTAAAAGCCGAGCTCCCAGACCCATGAGCAAAATACCCATAGGTCCCCCCCAGTATACACCCCGACGAGCCTTTGAGGAACCTGGTCCCTCCAGGAGTGGGGAGCGGAGCCCCATGCAACAACCACAATGTTTCAGTTGTGGTGAATGGGGCCACATAGCAAGAGGGTGCCCAAAGAAACATGATGGGGTTGAACCTATGGAAATAGGAGTCACTCGAGGGAGGGTCTTGTGTATTGGAAAGGGAGATAAAACATTCAAACACACCCTAAAGGTAAACGGGCAACCGGTAGAGGCCTTGATTGACTCCGGGTGTAGCCAGTCGGTAATGCGCAGAGACATAGTAAAATCTGTAAGTCCGACTCCAAGTCAGTGGGTTACGATATGTTGTATCCACGGGGACAGGGCCAACTACCCCCTAGAGACTGTAGAAACAGAATGGGGTACATATCGAGACCTCCTTCCCATAGGCGTAATGGACAACCTAATAGAAGAATGCGTTATTGGCACTGATTATTTGAGATTCCCTGAACTCTTAGAACAAACACGAAAGTCCGAACCTACCGCTGATTGGTGGTTGGACGCTCCGTTTGTTACCACAACCATTGATGGTCCCCCAGAACGGAGGAAACTAACCCGAAAAGAAAAGAGAGAAGAAAAACGAAAACATGCCCTAAACAAGACACAAGGGTACCCAGAGAAAACAGTAGCCAGCATCGACAGTGCCCCGGTTTCGTTTAGAGTTAACCAACGAGAGGATCCCACCCTTGTGCATGCCTGGAGGCATGCCAAAAGTGACTCTACCGGAGAGGTAGGTCCACACTTCATAGTCCACAAGAATCTTCTATATAGGGTTACTATGACGATAAATGGAGAAAAGAAGCAATTAGTGGTCCCAGAGGCTTACCGGACTCAGGTGTTGTTCCTAGCCCATAATCAACCAGGAGGAGGCCATTATGGCCAAGAAAAAACTGAAGAATACTTATTAAGACGTTTTTATTGGCCTGGAGTCTATGCCCATATTCGAAAATACTGTACACAATGTCCTAGATGTCAGTTAGTCGAACCAGGAGTAGTGAGGAGAGCCCCTTTACATCCCTTACCTATTATAGACACTCCCTTCAGACGCGTGGGTATGGATCTGGACGGTCCTCTTTTACCGTCTTCTAAGGGCCATACACATATCCTCGTTTTTGTAGATTATGCTAGCAGATATCCTGAGGCGATCCCTCTTACCAGTACCACCACAAAAACAGTTGCACAAGCCATGATAACATTTTTTTCCCGTGTTGGTTTCCCCCAAGAAATCCTCACGGATCAGGGCACTCCCTTTGTATCAGGTCTCATGAAACAGATATGTAAAACACTAGGAATTTCCCAAATAAAAACTGCAGTATATCACCCACAGACAGATGGTTTAGTGGAATGATATAATGCACCATTAAAACACTACTGCGGAAAATAGTAGACGACTCGGGAAATGACTGGGACCAGAAACTACCCCTAGTCCTTTACGCAATACGGACACACGAACAGTCCTCCACTGGACATACCGTTCGAGTTAGTATTCGGGAGACAACCCCGTAACTTACTTGACATGGCAGCAGAAATGTGGGAGGAAGAGAATAATGAAGAGAAACCCCTATTGGAATATATCCACAAGCTAAAAACGCAACTACAAACAGTTTGGGAAGATGTGCGACATCATTTAGAAAAAGCTCAAGAGACGCAAAAGACCTATTATGATCAGGGCGCCAAATTACGGGTTCTTCAACCCAATGACCAAGTGCTAATAATGCGACCTACATCTGAACATAAACTACTGGCTAAGTGGCAAGGCCCTTACCGGATAATAAAAGCAGTCTTGCCCGTTACTTATCTTATTGAAATAAACGATCATCCTAAACGGACCCAAATCTATCATATTAATTTGTTAAAAAAATTGGAAAACCCTGAGAATAACAATAGTCTTCCTGCTATTGGCTACCTAGTAACACCCACCAATGAGTTAGGACTTAACCTATATCCCACGCCAAAACCAGAAAAAAAACAAGTCCCAGCATCAATGAGTCTCTTTCCAAGACAGAAAAAAGCCAATTATTTGAGTTGATACAACAACACTCTGAGTTTTTCTCAGAGATTCCCGGACGGACATCTCTGGTTCAACATCATATTCGAAAACTGGAAGGCCAGACCATACACCTACGACCCTACCGGATTCCCGAGGCGAGGAAAAACCTTATGGAAGAAGAGATAACGAAAATGTTATCTTTCAAAGTTATTGAACCCTCCACTAGTCCTTGGTGCTCCCCAGTTGTTTTGGTTCCAAAACCAGATGGGTCCATCCGGTTTTGTATTGATTTCAGAAAGCTTAGAGAGATGAGATATCACTATTCGACACATATCCTATTCCCCGGGTAGACGAGGTACTAGAAAAGATAGGGGGAGCCCGTTTTATGTCTACTATTGATCTAAGGAAAGGCTATTGGCAGATCCCCTTAGCCCCGAATGATAAAGAGAAGACGGCCTTTGCAACCCCTTCCGGTCTATACCATTTCACTGTTCTTCCCTTTGGACTTCACGGAGCACCTGCTACATTTCAACGCTTAATGGACCGGCTCTTACGACCGTTCCAAGCGTTCACAGCAGCATATCTCGACGACATTGTCATCTTCAGTGCTTCATGGTCAGAACACCTACAACACCTTGAAAGAGTGTTTTCTACGTTAGCGAGGGCCGGCCTCACAGCTAATCCCAAGAAGTGTGTACTAGGACAAACCCAAATTGCCTATCTCGGGTACGTCATTGGTAAGGGGGTCCTACGTCCCCAGCAAGATAAGGTTGAGGCCATCAAACAGATACCTATCCCCAGAACCAAGAAGGAGCTCCGTTCTTTTCTAGGATTGGTAGGATATTATTGTAGATTCATCCCACAGTATTCCACCATTACGGCCCCCCTCACCGACTTGTTGAAGAAACAGTACCCCGCCACCCTTCCTTCTTTTTCAACCTCTCAGCTTCAGGGATTCCAATATCTCAAAGAGACCCTTACGACCAAACCAGTTTTACGGTGTCCAGATTTTTCCAAGCCTTTCCACCTCTACACCGACGCTTCCAACGTCGGCCTTGGGGCCGTCCTAGCCCAACCCGACGACCTAGGTCATGACCATCCTATCGTTTACATCAGTCGCAAACTCCTTCCGAGGGAAGTTCACTACCCTACTATCGAGAAGGAATGCCTGGCCATAAAATGGTCCATTGAAGGTTTACAGTATTATCTCCTGGGAAGACCTTTTGTCCTCTACACTGATCATGCCCCTTTGACCTGGTTAGCCTCTCATAAGGACACTAATTCCAGGGTTTTACGCTGGTTTCTTGAGCTCCAGCCTTTTACCTTTCAGGTCCGCCACATTCCTGGAACCCGGCAATGCCCCGCTGATTTCCATTCCTGCTGTCCGGACTCTACGGTCCTCTACCAGTCCCGTTCTTGGGATGGGGTGTGTAGACGGGTGTCATCCACCTCGTCTACAGATGCCTCGGAATGGCGCCGGTCGCGCGCCTTGTCCGATCCCGTCCCGCGTCTCCAGGGCACCGGATTTCCGGGTCGCCGAGGAGGAGAAAATGAAGACGGACTTCGCGGCAGAGGAAAAAGGAGCCGACAGAGGAAGGTGCGAAGTGTGGCCGCACCGAGCAAGGAACGCCGAACTTGGGAGAGACGAGGAAGAGGCAACCCGCCGGAGCAACAGAGTCGGAAAAGACTACGAGGAAGGAGACAAGCCCCGCCACGACCCAGGAGGGTCGTGGCTCTTCAAGGTACAGTCCCTGTTAAAGGGGCATCGACATAAGGGAAATACAGGACGCGAGGGCACAAAGGGAGGGGTAGGAGAGAAAAGGAACACCGGGGAGGGAATAGGGGAAGAGGGCAGGTTGGGCTGAGCACCGGGAACCTGGGAAAGACACTGACCGTACAACCTCCCTGCCACCAGCCTTACAGAGATATTATTTCACCCCCCCCTATGCCTGCACTAACCTAACACACCAACCCCAGTGTTTTCTCCCTTCACCCTCCCGCTCGTGTACTAATTCAAGGGGACAACCCCATACCCCACCACTTACCTGGTCTTGTCTTCTTGTTTTCCGAGACCCTGCTGGAAAAGTAGCCGAGAAGACGTAATCCGAACACCGTCACAACCTAGGGAAAACAGAACATTAAGGACCATTAAAAAAACAGCAAGACCTTCACAGAAGCACCTCCAATAAAAAGGACACGAACAGAGAAAAACTGTATTGCTACCCTAGTTATTATCTGCCCACTAAAACAAATAAAATTATTGTTCTTTCCCCTTCAGGGACTCACTTAAAATACGAGTCAGAGTCCTCTGTATCGCTGAGCCTTCCACACTGTCATAGCGAGCCTTGTTGTGCTGGAACAGGCAAGAGTTCCTAGAGAAGCAGTGGTGGAGGATGTGGCTAGACTGAAAGATCGTCACTTTGCTGAGCACATTCCTCCCATGGCCAAAAAATACTTTCCTGCTAAGAGATGTAGAGTCTGTGCTCGAAGAGGTATCAGGAAGGAGACTAGGATGTACTGCCCTGATTGTCCTTCAAGGCCCGGGCTGTGTGTGGGTGGCTGTTTCAGGAGCAACCATACACAGAAGAATTATTGAGAAATACTGTGAGCGTAAACTGCTGTTTTATATTTTAATATGTTCAGTTTCACGGTTGGCATTACTGTCGTATTCAGTTAGAGCTTTTATGTTTGTAGTTTTGTACCTATTTATAATTAGTGGTTTCTTTGCTGTTTAAAAAGTGATGGCAGTGTGCATGGACTGGCGCTTGGCTGGCAATGCCAGCCAAACGCTAGTCCACACACTCCCATCATCTGGTGTGATTGCTGTATCTGGCATGTGGGCGTATGAAAGTGGTGGGCCCTTGAATGGTGCTGTCTGTTGATGCAAGTGTTGTAATGTGCTGTGCCCGTGGCTGGCGGCGTGAATGGTCTTGTGCATTTCATGTATGAAAGGTGTGTGAATGGACTGTAAAGCTGTTGGTGCCTTGACATGGCTTTACAGCTCACGAGCTGTGTCATTGGTTTAGGTTTTTGGCCTTTCAGTTTTTTAACAGTGTATTTCACTTTTGTGAAATCTCTTGTTAATAAAATGTTATCAACTGAACCGTCACTCACCCTCGTACCAAATCCAACCAGTATGTGTGGTGAAAATGACAAAACCTGCTCCGCTGTTATCAGGCGTCGCAGCAGGGAGGTGGGACCCAGATGATGAAGCATGCCACCAACTTGGTTGGGGGGTGAGGGGTCTTTTTTAACATAACCTAAGTGCGTTTCTTTTCCCAATTTTTGTGTTTGGAACATCACAAAAGTATGTGGACACATCAAAATGATCTGTTTCAAAACTACCTGTGTTTGGGTGGGTGCCTATGTTTTTGGTCCCAGGTGTGGCCTTCATCTATGGAAACCTACCAAACCCAGACATTGTTTAAAACTAGACAACCCAAAGAGTCCAGGGAGGTGTGGCTTGCGTGGATCCCCCAAACTGTCTTACCCAGACATTTCTGCAAATCACAAAAAAAGCATTTTTTCCTCACTTTTCTTTCCAGGATCACCACTCCAGCACAAATTTCCTACCACCCAGCGTTCCCCTCAATCTCCCAAGTAAAATTATACCTCACTTGGGTGGGTCCCCAAAGCAGAGTCAGCCTAAAGATGTATAAAAGAAAAATATGTGCTTATCAACTCGCGGTTTTATCCCCTCAATCTCTACAGGTTTTTGGCCTTTTTCTGTTGCAGGCACCTGGGCCACCCACACAAGTGAGATATCATTGTTACCAGGAGACTTGGGGCAATGCTGGGTGGAAGGAAATTTGTGACTCCTCTCAGATTTCAGAACTTTCTGTCACCGAAATGTGAGGAAAAAGTGTTTTTTCTTTTGCCACATTTTGAGGTTTGCAAAGGATTCTGGGTAACAGAACTTGGTGAGAGCCCCACAAGTCACCCTATCCTCGATACCCCTAGGTGCCTAGTTTAAAAAAATGCACAGGTTTGGTAGGTTTCCCTAGATGCCGGCTGAGCTAGAGGCCAAAATCCACAGCTAGGCACTTTGCAAAAAACAGCTCTGTTTTCTTTGGGAGAATGTGATGTGTCTACGTTGTGTTTTGGGGCATTCCCTGTCATGGTCACTAGGCCTAACCACACAAGTGCGGTACCATTTTTATCGGGAGATTTGGCGGAACACTGGATGTAAGGAAATTGTGGTTCCTCTCAGATTCCAGAACTTTCTGTCACCGAAATGTGAGGACATTTTGAGGTTTGCACAGGATTCTGGGTAACAGAACCTGGTGAGATTTTCCCAGAAGTCACCCCATCTTGGATTCCCCTAGGTATCTAGTTTTAAAAAAATGCATAGGTTTGGTAGGTTTCCCTAGGTGCCGGCTGAGCTAAAGGCCGAAATCCACAGTTAGGCACTTCACAAAAAACACATCAGATTTCAATGTAGAAATTGATGTATCCATGTTGAGTTTCCTATTGCGCGCATTAGGCCTACCCACACAAGTGAGGTACTATTTGTATCAGGAGACTTGGGGGAACACGGAATAGCAGAACAAAGTGTTATTGCCCCTTGCCTTTTTCTACATTTTTTGCATTCCAAATATAAGACAGTGAGTAAAAAAAGACGTCTATTTGAGAAATGCACTGTAATTCACATGCTAGTATGGGGACCAGGGAATTCAGAGATGTGCAAATAACCACTGCTTCTCAACGCCTTATCTTGTGCCCATTTTGGAAATACAAAGGTTTCCTTGATACCTATTTTTCACTCTTTATATTTCAGCAAATGAATTGCTGTATACCCAGTATAGAATGAAAACTAATTGCAAGGTGCAGCTCATTTATTGGCTCTGGGTACCTAGGATTCTTGATGAACCCACAAGCCCTATATATCCCGGCATACAGAAGAGTCAAGCAGACGTAGCGGTATATTGCTTACAAAAATATGACATGGCAGGGAAACGTTTATTTTATTTTAGCTGTTATCTTCTGTAAGAAATCCTTGTAGGATCTACACAAATAACCCCTTGGTGAATTCAGAATTTTGTCTACTTTTCAGAAATGGTTAGCCTTCTGGGATCCAGCATTGGTTTCACACCCATTTCTGTCACTAACTGGAAGGAGGCTAAAAGCACACAAAAATAGTAAAAATGGGGTATGTCCCAGTAAAATACCAGAATTGTGTTGACAAATGTGGTTTTCTGATTCAAGTCTGCCAGTTCCTGAAAGCGGGAAAGATGGTGATTTTAGCACCACAAACGCTTTTTTGATGCCATGTTCAGGAAAAAAAAAACACAAGCCTTCTTTTGCAGCCCTTTTTCCCCATTCTTTTTATTTTCAAATGACATTTTTGCTGTATTTTGGCTTATTTCTTGGTTTCCTCCAGGGAAACCCACAAACTCTGGGTACCTCTAGAATCCCTAGGATGTTGGAAAAAAAGATGCAAATTTGGCATGGATAGCTTATGTGGAACAAAAGTTATGACGGTCTAAGCACGAACTGCCCCTAATATCCCAAAAAAGGCCTGGCACCTGAGGGGGAAAAGGTCTGGCAGCAAAGGGGTTAATCTAAAGGGCAATAAATGTTAAACTTTACTAAACTGGTGTGGTGATTCATAGCCACATAGGTTATGGTGTGTTTAAATTACTGACTCCTGATTATGTTGATTATTTGATCTTATATTTGATGTTTGTTAGTTCGTAGTGTTTGCTTTGGATGATTTCACACTCCTCTCTGAGTCAAAAGGTCCAAGTCAACCTCTGAGGGTAATTGATCTTTTACCCTATATGTGTCACCTTATCATAATAATATAAAAGCAAATAAAGTCTGACACACCCACAGTACCGAAAGCTAGCTTTTTGCCAAATCTGGTGTGATTCCGTTCAGTGGTTTGGGCTGTATTGCTGTCTGAAGGTCCTATGGGAATTAACTTTGGAAATGCAACTTTTTTGACCACCTCTCCCTTTTTCTCAGCCCCTGCTTGATGGATCACCCTAAAACTTTCCATGTGCAACAAGAATATATATATATACATTTCACATTCCATGCCATGACTGCTAAATAAATAAAACCAGCAGTTATTGATCTCACTTATAGTCTAACACATAATCCAATGTGAGTTTAAGGTAAGCTTCTCTCCGAGTGTAAAAGCCTATCAATGCCACTAGCCATCTGTTCAGTCTGTTGCAAAGGAGAATATTCCATTTAAATTCACTTCTGCCAGGAGCGAATTCTGCTTAGGGCCCAGCAAGTGACTGTAGGCAAATCTAGGTTTCCCCTTTTGTCCCAGATAATAAGGCCCAAAACCTGGATAGGATTCCTCTTTCTTATTATTTAGGGCACAACTGCATCCGAATCTTACCTATTAATTACATGTGGAGTGACGAAATATGTTACTTTTCATAGATGCTTTTAAGTACTGTGCGTGCACTTATACCACAGTATGCACAGCGTATACAATTCTCATGTAAATACATTGAATGGTGAGATTTAAATACAATGCACAGCGTGGTGACCAAGAGAGAGAATGACAGCTTGACAAGCAATTTGCAGCTTGAGGCGTCTGCCAGTTTTCTGCCAGTTTCATTTCAGTGGTGTGAAGGGGTCAGATGACACATCGAGATGTCTCACCTTTGGAAGATTGAAAGATGTCAACAAGCCAATAATTTTACTAAGCTCTACTGCTCCAAAAGCTTGATACAAAGATTCAGTGCAGGCTTCCTTCAGTAAGAAACACCGCATAAATAGTTGAAGGCATTATCAACCGGATGACCTTTCTCAAGAAGCAATGAGAGGGCAATAAATCCAATTGCAATATGTGGAGAGTGGCATCTGAAATATGTCACCCACTTGTCTATTTATATCAAATAAAAACATAGTAGACTCATGACTCTGTATTATTTTACTATGCAGTAACTGATTAAATCAACTTTAAGTTTGTCTAGAAAGTTCAGTGGAGAACAAGCAATCACATATACCGTGTTTGGGAGTTAAGAACAGGAGGGTAGTTCCCTGAGCACTGTAACCTTCCCAGCAATTCCAACGCAACCGCGGTTTTGGTACACAAGGGCCACAATAGTGGACCGCTTGGCTAAATGGAAAAGCAAAACTTCTTTCAGACTCAGACGCACAGGAGGAAGGGAGGGTAATGAGGCTAGCACAGATCTGGTGGATGACAATTTAGTGAAAGATAGAGACAATTATCTTTAAGGACCTGAACCACAAGGGAAGGGTAGAGTCTGGTGGAGGTGCAACTGGGACAATGGCACTGAATATGATAAGTGGTGAGGCTAAGGTGATGGTAGTTGAAACCATGGTACTGGCTGTGGCTGGAACAGCAGATTATACTGAGGCGGAAATGAAGGCAATCTCAGAGTCTTGGCAAGGTGCATCTGTTGCCATGCTGATGCTGGTGGGCAACTTTGAAGTCTTTATGGAATGCCAGGAAGGCGGCAGTCAGAGTTTGGGGCTTCTATCAGTCACAGATAGTGAAAATACTGTAGTGTAGATACAAACTTTCTTTAAAGAAAGTCAGTCACATCATGGTAATTCTGGTGTTAACATGGTGAAGAAAGAATACAGATGTTCCTCCAAGGTATTTAGCTCTGTTTTTCTAGTGGGCGGCACTATTATGATGGTGCTAGGAGAAATTTTCTGGCATAATCTTTTTCTGAGAAGGAGAGTTGAGCTGCTACACAATCTGCATATTGATAGCAAGTGCATCTTACTATCTTCTGACTTTGCTGTCAAGACCCAATCCAGAAGGAGGTTGGTGTTAGATATTTAAAAGGAATATGTGGGCCTTGGCATGTTGGCATCTTTCTTAAGTCCTGCAAAGCATACTGTGATACAAAGGGAGGACTTTGTCTGTAAACAGGTTGTAGCTGCTCAGTTGTTTTTGGGTGAAGTTCAACATACCCCATTAATCTATGTATAAATGCATGTGGTCCAAATGTGGTACTTGTATAGTGCAAACCTAGCTGAAAAGGCAGCGGAGCACTGTAGAGGGTTAAAGGCAAGCATACATTCATAGAATTTAGGAAAGGCAGCTGGGTACTGGATTGTTACCTCAATGTGATGTGGGGTGTTTAAAGAGGTATGTCTTCAGAGCTTTCCTAAATGTAAGTATCATTTGGACAGCGTTTATCATTACAAGAATGTTGGTCTGGATTTTGGGTGCCTAAATGGAAAAGGCCTGTTGCTTTTTTTGTCTTTTTTTTAAACAATCCTTAGCCACCAGTCTGATGGTAGCCTGGCTGCGGGTATCGTCAGAGCACCCAGAGATGGAGCTTGTCCGCACGGTAATGGGGTCAATGATGCAGCTGATTTTGAAGATGGTGTGGGTAGGGAAGGGGAACCAATTGAGTTCCATCATGATCAGGGTAATACCCCTTGATAAGACATACTGCAACATTTAGGATGTCCTTAATGTGTACCAATTTGGAAACTGTGATGCCATGAAGCAGGCTGTTACCACCATCCAGATGTGAGAGTACAAGCACTTGAACAACAATTCTAAAGTCTGGAAGAAATAATTTTACTTTCTTTAGAGGAGAGAGCTGGTTCCACGCCATTTTTGTTTTTAGCAATGGGTTCCTTGAGGGGGAGGGTGATTTCCAAGGTGAATCCATGCGTCTTGGCATTCAGTGAAAATTGGGGTTCAAAACCGGTAAGGCAAAGATGTGTGGGTTTTTCTTGTCTTCTCCTGATCTAATAGGAGAGTTTGTGCTTCTCCCTTTTAATCAAGGACACCTAATTACCTACACATTCTGCCCAATTTGCTCCAATTTGTAAAGAGGATGCACCTGTTCCTAATTATGGCGGAACTCCTCTCTTTTTTTTTTCCCACCACTTTTCAAACTGATGGACAGCTCAAAATATACTTGGTCTAATTTCCAGAAGTTTGGAAATTCTTCAAGGTTTAAAAATAAGAGAAGATCCCAATCTGTTGATCTTCATTCAACAACAAGATCATTCTCTTGGTCTCAGAAAAAATGCTGATATGCTGATGGGTTTCATTTTTAATTATTATTACTATAGAAAAATTAAGGCACCAAGGGCCAGATGTATCAAGTGTTTTTGCATTCGCAAACGGTGCGAATGGCCGATTGCGAATGCAAAAATGCCTGTACCGATGTATGAAAGGCATTCGCAGTGCGAAAATAAGGAATCACAAATATAGCGATTTTTTGCAAGTGAGACATGAATTAGCGTGTCGCAAACAGCGTATTGCGAATAGCGATATGAACTACCGAATCGCAATTTGCGAAATGCAAATTGTGACACCGATTAGGGAATTGCAGATAGGGATCCGCTAAATCGTGACGCTATTTGCGATACGCATATTGCGACACGCAAAAATGGATTTGCAATGCGATGCATCAAAAAATTGCAATTTTTCTCAGAAAGGCCGTTTGCATATGCATATATAGGAGAGAGAGGAGGAGACAGGAGTGCATATTTAGAGGGCGCATTACCCTTTTTGACCAGACTGAGGAGGAAATTTATGAGAAGTACAGGTTAAGCTCAGCCATGATACTTCACTTGATAGCTGAGCTACAACCCATGCTGCAGTGCACAACACACAGGACCAACAGAATACCCACCAATGTGCAGGTATTATGCTTCCTGCACCTACTGGCCTCAGGGAGGTATCAAGGGGTCATAGCAGCAGCTGGAGGGGTATCACAGAGTGCCCTCTCTATATTTTTCAACGCACTTCTCAATGCCATGCTGAGCAGAATACAACTGTACATAAGATTCCCCAACACCCCACAGGCATTACAACAAACTAAAATTAATTTTTACCAGATAGCACAGTTCCCACATATCCTAGGTGCCATCGATGGAACACATGTAGCAATCTGTCCACCATCGGCCAGCATGTACGTGTATCGCAACCGTAAAAACAATCATTCTATGAACATACAGGTGATATGCAATGCCTCCTACATCATTACCGATCTCGTGGCCAGATAACCAGGGAGCACACATGACTCCTACATCTTTTGCCGCAGCGGGATACACACCAGACTGCTAGCTGGGGAGTTTGGTGAAGGATATCTACTAGGTAAGTTGATAGTTTAGAATAATGCATTGATGTAAGCATGACGTTGGATGGCACATGTTCTCATTTTACTCTCTGTGCATTCAGGAGACAGTGCCTATGCTGTGCGCACCTATATGCTTACGCCCTACCTGAGCCCTGCAACTCCAGCAGAGAGGAGGTACAATGCTGCACATAGGGCAATCCACAATGTGGTGGAGCACACTTTTGTGCTGCTGAAGAACCGCTTCAGGTGCATCCATAAGAGTGGAGGTGCATTACAGTACAGAGCAGAGACGACATGCAAACTTGTGGCCACATGTGCTATCTTGCACAACATAGCAACCACAAGGGCATACCAGTGGAACTCACAGAGCCAGACTCAGATGAGGATGATGATCCCCTACCACCCCTTCAACCAGCAGACAGGACCATTGCAGCAGAGGGCAGGCAAAGACGTGCTGACATCACACGCAACCATTTTTGATGTAAGTAATGACAAATCCACTTAAATGAAATGTATTTCTGTAGTTAGCATCTTTATTACCTTGACTTCAGGTAACCAATGTGTCAATAGGACATAGCTATTCACAATGTGCAGACATGAACAATTAACAGTGTCACACTATTAGCATCATAGCATAACTGTTTTGCTACATGTTTAGGTAGTACCCTTTAGCCCTCAACATCACTTCTTACGTCCACGCACTCCACTTGAGTGCTCAATGCCCTCTCTGGCACCTCTTGTCGCAGGTTCACATGCAGTACTGTGTCTGGCACTGCGATGTCTTGGATCAATTATAGGGACTGTCAGACTGCTGAGGCTAGAGGACTCCTCACTGTCCCCAACACCCAGTTTGCTGGTTGTGGCATTGCGTGCTGTTTGCATAGCATCCAGTATGTTCGTTATTTGCACCAATCCCTGTGCAATGTCCGACTGCAATGTGCCATCTCCACCTCTGTGGCAACGGCACGCCGTGATATCAGTGCTGTTGAACTTGTGAGCCGATTGACGGATCGACAGAAGCGATCAAACCTTCCCAAATATTGGTGATGGCGCCTGTGCTGGCTCATGCGCTCCTGCCATATCTCAGTGCAGAGTTCCCCAATGGCCTGTGTCAACTCCTTGGTGTTTTCAGCAGCTGTTTGCTGTCCTTCAATCAGAGTCTCCAACTGCTTGTGTAGTAACCCCATATTGCTATTGTAAGACACAAACTGTCTGTGCAGTGACTTAAACTGTTTGCATTGCTGGTGCTGCACCTTCAGCATGGAAGCTTCAAGGCTGCCAAAGATTGATTAGCCTACTCCTTCATCTGTGCACTACCTGCCTGCATTGTGGCGCCTCCTGAGGGGAGTTGACTGTCAAAATTATGCAGTGGGGGTCCCTGGGTTCCACTAATGATAACGTGGGGGTCCACAGAAGTCAAAAGGTTGGGAATCACTGACCTAGAAGCTCCACACAATTTGACCTGCTATTTTGATGTGAAGAATATGCAATGGTTCCTAATCTCTTCTGTAGGAAATTGGATTACTGGTTGATGGAGGTGAAACCCTACTCAAACAGCAACCACAGTTCTGGTCAGGGTGAAACACAAGCAAACCCCAAATTAGTTGGTGCTCAACTATCTGGTAGCCTGGCACAAAAGCAGTCAGGTGCAACTTAGAGGAAATGTATAAAGTATTTATGCAGCACTTCAATTAGTAATAAAGAAAAAACACAACACAAACTCCCCCCCCACACAATTGAGAAAAATAGAGTAAAATGTAATACATCATTTGAGACCCAAACAACAAACATCCAATCAGAAGAACCAGAAATATAAATTTTGAAAGATTAAAATGAAAATAGTGCCTAAAAGCACAAAACGCCAACTAAGGTTATCTGGTTGCACCGGACTTGGGCAAAGTCATAAGTTCAAGCCGACTGCGATGTAGTGCGAACTGAATACAGCGAAGTTTGGTCAACTGAACAGAGAACCTTAATTCCTGTTTGTGGAGCGCTGTGAGATCCCACGTTGAAGATCACACAGCAGCAGTTCTGATGAGCTGTGGACAACTATCCGAGACATAGATTTGAGGATGCATCATGCAGTAGCAGTTCCAATGAGCTGTGGGCAGGGATGCATGGTCCAGCATTGAGGATGCGCCATGAAGCGGTGGTCCTTATGAACTGCAGGCAACAATGCGAGGTCTGGCATTGAGGGCGTGTCACATAGCAGAGTCTCTGGTGAAGTTGCCGGTGAGGCTTGCGATGTGAGGACCTGCTTCGCTGTTGTGGATGTTGTTGATGGAGACTTGTGATGTGAAGTCCTGTGTCAGGGAATGCGTCACACAAAGGTAGTTCGTAGGAGTTGCAGGCTGCCGTGTGAGGTCCTGTGTCTGGGATGCATCAGACAGCAGCAGTTCCAGTGTGGGGCTGTGAGATTCATTGTGCTGTGGTGGTTCCAAGGAGCTGTGGCTGTGATAAGAGGTCCTGTGTTGTGGATGCGTCATACATCGGTGATTCTGATGCAGAGTTGTGGCAAGATGCATTACGCAGTAACAGTTCTACCCAAGAGACCACAGCTGTGCTGGTAGAGCATCTTCAGACCCATTTCCAAGTGTCCAGGACTTGGGTGGCACCATTTGGGACACGAGTCAAAGCATGCAATGTTCAGGTGCTTGAAAGCATGGTGGTTGGAGACTTATCTGTCCCAGAGGCTCTGATCAGGAGGCCAGCTAACTAGCCTTTGAAGGTACTTTTGTGGTCCTGGGTTCAAGATGCAGATCTAGTCCTGTTCATGCAGGCAACAGGATAGCAGAGCAACAGGGCAGTAGAGTAGCAGTCCTTGCAGCAGATAAGTACAGCAGTCTTTGAAATAGGAGAAGTTTCTGTTGGTTTCCATCCCCAAAGGTGGTTGGAATTTCCTACCCCCCCTGCCCTGGACCCAGCTTGTCTGCGGGCACAAAAGAAGTGTCACACCCTTTGTGTGTGTGCTGAGGCAGAGTCTTTGTGATGTGCAAGTGTGGTAGGTGACAGGTCTGCCCCCCCCCCATCAAGTCAGGGATGGCTCATCCTGCCAGCAGCTATTCCCCCTTGTAATATGACCCAGAAAACAGGCAGTGACACAAAATGGTTGGGAGAAAAAAAAATGCCAAATTCTAAAAGTGTCATTTTCAGAATTGTGACTTAAAATCCAACTTTACCATTAAAGACGGTTTTAAATTGCAATTCTGTAGGCGCTAAATTTGATATAACTACATTCTCGAATTGAAAGTTATCACTTATTAAATGTAAAAAGGTAACCCAATGTTATTCTATGGCACAGGCAGGTCTTGGAGTAGTGAAAAAGAACGTAAAGGTTTTTCACTATAAAGACATGTAAAAGTTAAAAGTACTTGTCCAACATTTAAAATACACGGCTCCCTGTCCTATGTGCTGTGTTGAGTCTACCCTAGAGGTGACATATGTATTAAAAAAGGAAGATTTGGGCCTGACAAAAAGATTATTTTGCCAGGTCGAAATGGTAGTTTAAAGATTCACACACAGGCTGCAATGGCAGGCATAAGGCTTGATTAAAAGGCCACTTAAGTAGGGTAGCGCAATGAGTTCTCTAGACCCACTACTAGCATTTAATTGACAGGCCCTGGGTGCATGTAGTACCATATTATTAGAAACGTACAAGTAAAATAAATGTGCCAATTTGGGGTAAACAGTCTTCACCATGTTTAAAGGAGAGAACACAAGCACTTTAGCACTGTTTAGCAGTGGTACAGTGCACAGAGTCCTAAAAGCCAACAAAAATGGGCTCAGAAAACAGGAGGGTGAAGGCCAAAACTTTGGAGATGACCAAGCAGAAAGGTCCAAATCCAACAACCTCTGTCTTTTTCCCTCCATTTTTCAGGCTGACGAACAGCTCAGAATCTAGAACAAGTACTGTTTTTTTCTTTTACACATTGGATGGTCTTTGGCCACCCAACTAACTGTTGGGGCCAGAGCTTGCTCAGTGGTTGAGACATGCTGTGACACATGTTTTTTATATTTATTTTTATTTCATTCACAATTTTTCACAAAGTGTTACTAACTAATGGAGCGTTTTAACAGACAGAGTGCTCTGATGGAGGAAGCTAATGCCATCATCCAAGGTAAAAGGCCGATCACAGAGCACAATTTCAGATGCATTGTAAACAGGGCAACCAGGACTGGCTTTTCATTCTTCTAATGTATTTCTCTGAAAACAAAAAGTGATCGGCAAAATGTATCTTTTTATCCACGCTGTAGGTCGTTGAAGGAAAGACAGAATTTCTGCATGTTTCTACACAGTCCCAGACACTACATTTTTTAACCTGACTTGCCATAAATGGATTCTAGTATCTTTTTAAATTTCTGTTTTTTGTATGTTTATTTTCACCGCACAGATTATTCTTTTATTTTTCTTATCCGCAATAAACACGAAACAGCAGGATTCTAAGATTTTAAGTGGTTTATGGGAGGGATGATGTCTGACTATGTTTAGAAGGAATAAAATACCCTCCGCAGTACATAAAAAAAGGATACAGCAAGTCAACTCGGAGTTCCATGGCATTATAAGTGAACTCAGCATTCTGCCTCGTTCCTCTACATGGTCACAGAACTCCTTAATGACTTGCAATATCTTAGGTTATCACAAATATAACAGTATATGCTAGCTCTTCTTTTGATACTGGGGCAGAGACGTGATAAAGACGGATGTGCATGATCTACAAATCCAGAATATTCTCAGAAAACACAGTCAACACATAGCCATGACCTGTAAATGCATGATTTTGACTCCCTTTTCTCTCGTGCGCTCCAACAAGACACTGATTAATCCCATAGTACATCATTTAGTATTCCATCTAAAATGTAAGGTGTTTTCAAATGTTTAAACATGCCTCTGATTATGTACTAGCATCATCTGAAATGAGGCAGCACTGGTATCTGTGCACTGGAAGTTCGTTTTATTGCCCATAAGGGTCCATCTCATTTGAGATAATAGACTCTCCTAAATCTCAAATGTTCATTAAAGTGCACAACTGTCATCAAAAAACATTTAAATAAAGTAATTTTCTTGAATTCCACTCCAAACTGCAAACTATAAGCATAAAAAAACTCGATGTCATCAACGATAGGCTTCATTTGGAAACTTGCCGTTAGGAGCTGAAGAATTCCCTCTTCGCCTATTTCATTTG
Organism: Pleurodeles waltl; assembly: GCF_031143425.1. Lineage (NCBI taxonomy): Eukaryota > Metazoa > Chordata > Amphibia > Caudata > Salamandridae > Pleurodeles > Pleurodeles waltl. The sequence continues at coordinate 233,356,480 of NC_090448.1, read as the reverse complement.
ACACATTTCTCACATACCTGGTGTTACCTACAAAGTAAGGTAAATTACCGGAAAATGATGAGGCAACCTACGGGCGTACACAGGGAAGCATTCCAGAAGCAGTTGATGTATCACAGAGGTAATTTTGGATACATGCATTCATATAAACCATATTCTCCTTTATGTGGAAGCACTGATTAATTGAGCTTTATGTACAATGCAAAAATGTATTTTATAATGTACCATTTCCATTTTAGGAGTTGGTAAACTTTAACCAACTCCTAAAATGGGAGCGCAACCCTATAAGGATTCAGGACTTTGAAGGGGCGTGTTTACCCGTCCTTTTTGAATACTAAACCTCTACAACATAGATCAATGTTTTGCGACCAAAATGAGTTTGCAAAACATTGAAAAACGACTTACTCCCGACTTAGGGTGGTAAACCATTTGTAAAAGGGAAGTAGTCCCATTAGGACTCCTTCCTCTTGTGAATGTATGAAAAAAAAGCTTGTTGGGAAGTAGACAGTAATGCAGGATCCCATTGACAACTCTCAAACAAATGTAAGTAAACTTTTTTTTTAAATCAGCATCATTTTCTTTAAGGAAAAAGAGCAGCATTTTAAAAAAGTTTACTTTATTGAAAGCCGACCACAGGCATGTTGTCTGCTTACTTTAGCAGGCCACCATCTATGTGACGGCCAAGAATCAGAGTAAGTCACAATTTGCAATCTATTTCATTAATATTCATGAGATAGGTCAGATGACAACCCACTCCAAAATGGAATTTTATCAACTGACATATTAGTTCATAATTCAGTTCATAAAATTCAATACTAGTCACAAAAATACTGGTGAAAAACTGCAACCATTTTTTGCGACCAGTATTTAGGACTTCAGGCCCCAGTTGCTTACTTTCACAGTTGTCAAACAATCCTTTCTTACAGACTTCAGTATTCTATTAGGGAACACCTTACAAAGCTTCTTGGCTTAATTGCAGTTTACCAGTGACTCAATTGACCCACTGACTCCATATCCCCATTACCTTGATCAGGCCCTTCAAACGACCCCAGCCAATGAGAGAGGCTCCTTTCCCTGCTGCAGTCTCTCATTGGTAGGCTTCTTACTGCATTTTGCCATGCCCTTGTTGTTGCCTACATTCTGTGAGAAGGCTACAGTCCGTATGTGCAGTGCTGTGCGCAGTACCCGATAGCTCCAGACTCTCAGCCGGGTTACTTATCTGGCCTTTCATGTCTCCTTTGAGGGCTACGCCTTCATCTTTACCTTATTTAACTTTGCACTGAGGCAACTAAGGATACAAGCTCTATATAACAGTGACAGAAAAAAGAAACGTTGCACAAACTTGTAGATGCTCAGTGTCCTACAACTCAAAAAAGTTTCAACGGTACAGAAAATTTGAGCTTTTAAAAATTGAAATGTGCTCAGGCTTCGAGCTTTCTAGTCAGTTGTGAATAATTCATCCCTTCAGGCTTTCCTTTTTATATCCTAGCACTTGTAGCTCTACGTTTCCTATTGATAAACTACTCACAGCTGGGGCGTCAAGAGATACAAATGCCTGTTTTGGTAGCTTGTTATGGTTTCCTTACCTTGTGCATGCATAATATTCACAGATATATTTGGCAAGCAAATATGAATTCTGAATGTTATGTGAATGACTTAAAACACACCCCAGATGTTTTATGTGACATTATATATGAAGTATAATACGCTCAAGGACAGAAAATTGGGGTTATGTCATTATCATTTGCAAAATTGTAGTGAATAGTGCTAGCATTTTCATAAAGAGAGATCAGACACAGAAAGCAGCAAGCAGATAAAGAAACAGACTGCCACAGCAGGTACAGTTGACTCACAGGTTTCAGTTCTAGATAACAGGGGACCAGGAAGGGAGTTACATTTGAAATGGGTGAAGAAAAGGAACAAGTATTTCATTGACTGAAAATCATATTCACCTCTGCTCCCATCTTACATCCTAATGATCGGTTTCCTTTAGTGGTGTAGAATTATACTTTCTCCTTTGTCATTGGGGTGATATTGTCATAAAGGGATCAAGAAACCAATGAGTTACATTGTTCTAGAACATTGACAAAGGCAGGGAAGAACCGCACCATCTACAATAGGAAACTCGATCCTATTTGATGGCTAGACGTTCCCTATAGTAGATGGTGTATTTCTTCTCTGTGTCTGTCAATGTTCAGGAATAATGAGTGACTGGATGTAACTCATTGGTTTCTGGATCTCTTTATGAAAATATCACCTGATCTCTCTGACGTACAATCAGTCTATTTGTAAAGCGCGCTACTCACCCGGAGGGTCTCAAGGCGCTAGGGGAAGGGGGGACCGCTACTGCTCGAATAGCCAGGTCTTGAGATGCTTCCTGAAGGAGAGGTGATCTTGGGTAAGACGGAGGTGGATGGGGAGGGAGTTCCATGTCTTGGCTGCCAGGTAGGAGAAGGATCTTCCTCCCATGGTGGCTCTTCGAATGCGTGGAACAGCGGCGAGGGCGTGGCTGGAAGAACGTAGCTGGCGGGTGGGAGTTTAGAAGGTCAGGCGGTTGTTGAGGTACCTGGGGCCCAGGTCGTGGAGGGCTTTGTGTGCGTGGGTGAGGAGTCGGAACGTGATTCTCTTGCTGACGGGGAGCCAGTGCAGTTCTTTCAGGTGTCCGGAGATGTGGCTGTGACGGGGGATGTCCAGGATGAGTCGTGCGGAGGCGTTCTGGATGCGTTGGAGTCTTTTCTGTAGTTTGACTGTGGTTCCGGTGTAGAGGGTGTTACCGTAGTCCAAACGGCTGGTGACCAGTGCCTGGGTGACCGTTTTCCTGGTTTCAGTGGGGATCCATCGGAAGATCTTTCGGAGCATGCGTAGGATGTTGAAGCATGAAAATGAGACGGCGTTGACTTGTCTGGTCATCGAAAGGGAGGAGTCCAGGATGAAGCCCAGGTTGCGTGCGTGGTCTGTTGGTTTGGGCGCGCTGCCCAGGGCGGGGGGCTACCAGGAGTCGCCCCAAGCAGAGGGAGATGGTCCAAGGATGAGGACTTCCGTCTTGTCTGAGTTCAGTTTCAGGCGGCTGTTCATCATCCACTCGGCCACGTCTTTCATCCCTTTGTGGAGGTTGGTTCTGGCGGTGGCTGGGTCGTTGGTGAGGGAGAGGATCAGCTGGGTGTCATCGGCGTAGGAGATGATGTTGATGTTGAGGTTGTGTTGGCGTGCGATGGCTGCGAGGGGGCTCATGTAGACGTTGAAGAGGGTGGGGCTGAGTGATGATCCTTGTGGTACGCCGCAGATGACTCCGGTGGCCTCGGATCTGAACCGGGGGAGGCGGACTCTCTGGGTTCTTCCGGCGAGGAATGAAATGATCCAAACTAGGGCCTTCTCTTGGATTCCGATGTTGCTGAGGCGCTGTACTAGGGTGTGGTGGCAGACCGTGTCGAACGCTGCGGAGAGGTCTAGGAGGATGAGGGCCGCTGTTTCCCCGTTGTCGAGCAGGGCTCGGATGTCGTCAGTGGCTGCGATGAGGGCGGTCTCGGTGCTGTGGTTGGCTCGGAAGCCGGATTGCGAGTGGTCGAGGGATCCGTTTGTCTCGAGGAAGGCAGCGAGCTGTCTGTTGTTGGTCTTCTCGATGACTTTGGCAGGAAACGGGAGGAGCGAGATGGGGCGGTAGTTCTTGAGGTCGGTGGGGTCTGTTGATGGTTTCTTCAGGAGGGCGTTGAGTTCAGCATGCTTCCAGCTCTCCGGGAAGGTGGTGGGGTTGAAGGAGCAGTTAATGATGTCCCAGAGTTGGGGTGCGATGACGGAGTCGGCCTTGTTGAAGACGTGGTGAGGGCATGGATCGGATGGTGATCCGGAGTGGATGGTGTTCATCGTGTGGGTGGTGTCTTCGGTGCTGACTGGGGTCCAGGCGCGGAGGGTGGTGGTGGGGGGCGTCTGTTCGGTGGTTGGGTTCGTGGTCTGTGCGCCGAAGCTGTTGTGTATGTCGGCTATCTTGCGGTGAAAGAACGAGGCGAGTGAGTCGCAGAGTTCTTGTGAGGGAGTGATGTTGTTGTTTCCGGCGCTGGGGTTGGAGAGCTCTTTGACGATGCTGAAGAGTTCCTTGGTGTTGTGTGCATTGTTGTCTAGTCGTTCCTTGAATGCTGTCCTCTTGGTGGTGTGGATCAGCTGGTGGTGTTTGCGGGAGGCGTGTTTGAGGGCGTTCATGTTGTCTGTTGTCAGGTTTTTTCGCCAGGCTTTCTCGAGGGTGCAGCAGTTCTTTTTGGAGTTCTTGAGGTCGTCGTTGAACCAGGGGGCTGTATTGCTTTTGGGCCTGTTGGGATGGTTTTTCAGGGGTGCGAGGTCGTTGGCGCAGTTGGTGATCCACTGTGTGAGGTTGTTGGCTGCTTGGTTGGGGTCCGTTGAGTTGGCGGGAGGGTTCTGGCGCAGTGCTGTGGAAAGCTGGTCGATGGTTACCTTGTTCCAGCTCCTGCGGGGAACCTGTTGCTGGTGGTGGTGAGTTGTGGTTTTTCTGAAGCTGAAGTGGACGCAGCTGTGGTCTGTCTAGTGGAGTCCTGTGGAGTGGCTGAAGGAGATGTGCTTGCTGGAGGAGAAGACTGGGTCAAGCGTTTGTCCGGCGTAGTGGGTGGGGGTGTTTACCAGTTGCTTGAGTCCGAGGTTGGTGAGGTTGTCTAGCAGGGTGGTGGTGTTGATATCGCTGTTGCTCTCCAGGTGGAAGTTGAGGCCCCTAGGAGGATGTAGTCAGCGGAGGGGAGGGCGTGTGGGCTGATGAAGTCTGCGATGTCTTCGCTGAATTGTGTGCGGGGTCCCAGGGGTCTGTAGATGAGGGTGCCTCTGAGTGTGGTCTTGGGGTCAGTGTGGATCTGGAAATGAAGATGTTCGGCGGCTGTGAGGGTGTCGTCGGAGCTGGTCGTGATGCGGATGGTGTTCTTGTGGACGATGGCGATGCCTCCTCCTGTCTGGAAGGCGCGGTCCCTCCGGGTGATCTTGTATCTGTCCGGGATGGCGATGGCGATGTCGGGCCCTGAGGAGGCGTTCATCCAAGTTTCCGTGAGGAAGCCGAAGTCTGGAGATGTGGTGTCGAGCAGGTTCCAGAGTTCCACTGCGTGTCTGTGGACGGAGCGGGTGTTGAGCAGGATGCACTTCAGGTGGTTGCTGCTGGTGCTTGGCTTGGCGGGTGCGGTCCGGGTCCGGATGCAGGAGAACTTGCAGGATTGGCAGGTGAAGGGCCCGTGGGTGCGTCTGGGGGTGGCTCTGCAGCAGCCGGGGAACCGGCCGGTGTTGATTGCGATGAGAGTGGCGGCGTTGTAGGTCTTGCGGGTGGGCTGGCCTCTGCAGGGGCCAGGGGGTCTGGCGCTGGGCGTGGGCCAGGCGCGGACGGGCGCAGACGGGCTTGTCTTAGGTGTGCCTTCGGCGCGCCAGCGGCGTGCCCGCTGCGCGCGTCCACTGAGTGGCCTCCATATGAGTGGGAGAGGGAGGGAGGAGCAGCTGGGAGGTGGGAGCGGGGCGGCCAATGGGGTGCGAGGGGGGCGGAGCTACGGGACGCGGTGCGCAGGGAAACAGAAAAATAAAGGACCACAATCTGGGCAAAAAAGGTGAGGGGAACAATTCAAGGCAGCAAAGGACACAGGTATAATGGGGGCGAAATACAGGCACTCACTCGTGGGAACAGAAGAGAAGGAGGTACAATCCAGGCAGCAAACAGACACAGGTACACTGGGGGCGAATCTAGGCACTCACTCGTGGGAACAGAAGAGAAGGAGGGCACTGGCACTCGACGCAGGCAGAAGAATACAGCAGCGGTCAGCGGTCACACAGGGGGCTGCGTGGCGGTGAGGGGAGCGACCTGCCTGGTAAACAGGGTCAGAGGTCGCTCTCTCTACCGCTGCGCGGCCTCCATATGAGTGGGAGAGGGAGGGAGGAGCAGCTGGGAGGTGGGAGCGGGGTGGCCAATGGGGTGCGAGGGGGCGGAGCTACGGGACACGGCGGCGGGAAATGGGCGGCGAGGGGGAGACGCGGTGCGCAGGGAAACAGAAAAATAAAGGACCACAATCTGGGAAAAAAAGGTGAGGGGAACAATTCAAGGCAGTAAAGGACACAGGTATAATGGGGGTGAAATACAGGCACTCACTCGTGGGAACAGAAGAGAAGGAGGTACAATCCAGGCAGCAAACAGACACATGTACACTGGGGGCGAATCTAGGCACTCACTCGTGGGAACAGAAGAGAAGGAGGGCACTGGCACTCGACGCAGGCAGAAGAATACAGCAGCGGTCAGCGGTCACACAGGGGGCTGCGTGGCGGTGAGGGGAGCGTCCTGCCTGGTAAACAGGGTCAGAGGTCGCTGACGTACGTCATTGACGTACGTGAGTCTTGGCAACCTCTCATTGGAGACATCATTTGGAGGGGACTTGTCACAAGATCACTGTGTGAACTAAGAAGAAATTGAATAATTTAATAAGGAAATGTGCTAACAGCCAACATACTAAAAGAACCTTGTTGTTCACTCAGTTTGACTGTATCATAATTTACCAACCCAGCAATCTGCATTGAAAAGCTGAAGCCATCTCTTGTGAGATGAAGGATTTTGATAAACTCAAAGATACTATACCCTGTATTTTAGCTATTTCATCAGCACCCATGGAGACCTTTTAAAAATCATCCATCAAGCTCAAAGGGAAGCATCAACACAACAATGGATACACAAAGAACCCCAGAAAAGATAACTTCATATTGGACTTTTGTACCAAGATGTAGCCTTGTTCCTTCCATGTAAACAAATACAGTCTCTGGTTTTAAAGAGGTGTCATAATTCATGGGTAACTGGACATCTAAGACTAAAGAAAATTGATCTGTTGCTTGCGCTGGTTGTAGTAATAAGTGATAACACAGCACACTATGTACCAGAGCTTAGTCGGACCTTTATTTTCTGAGTAACAATCTTGCCTCTTTATCATACATGGGTTATCAGCCCTGTAAGGCAGAATTCCTTTGAAGGTCAACAGCGAAGATAGCTTGGTGATGTGGTAATGGTTCCTCTCTTTGGCCTTCCCTTCTAGATATAAAGCTTCACACCCTCAGTAACTCGGAAATAATAAAGTAAAGCACAGATAAGTTTTAGCTTTAGGATTATACGATTATCCTTTTAATCTTTCCGGTCTACTGCCCTCCTCTATCATTCTCTTCTTTCCCTTCTATTTATCTCATTTCCTTTTTTAGCTGTTCTTCTTTATAAATTGAAGCCAGGACTCGTCTCCTTACTGATCTCTCCTATGTATAGCTTTCTTCAGTTCTTTTAATCTTTGTGGTAGTTGTTCTGTAAATTACAGGGTGGTATTGGTTTACTAAAAAAACTTCCTACTGAACACAGGGAAGCAAAATAAAAAAAAATACACTGAATTTCACAATGGTAAGCATCTTTACAGGCTTTCCCTCACTTATACTTTATTTTCTCCTGGGTGACTCCTTTTATCCTTCCTAGAGTTGAATGCCATTTTCCTGTAATATGTAAATTCAAACGATGTGAAGCAGGGATTAGATCTCCCTTCCTGGTTTGCCTTTAACTCAACTTTATTGCCCACTCATTTTTAGGACGAGCGTAGCGTTCGACGTGCTGTATACTTTTAAGTATATTTAGAATATGGGTTCAAGCAAATTCAAGCAATTTAATTTGTTGGTTCCAGTGTCCTTCAAAAATCCTTGCTTGCTAGTGGTCAATTCTGCCTCTTTGCCCTGCCAGTTTCTCTTTGGGAGCAGCAAAAAGTACTGTCTTATTACGCTACGTCCTGTTTATCTCTTCTGTATGGGACTTTTTTTTTCTTTAGAATTTGCCTGTTGGTCTTACACTGTGGGTGCTTGTTCAGTCCCTCCTCCCCACCAGCTCCTTCTCTAAACATAAACCAACAGCAGAGAGGGGCTTTTCCAGGGCCAGCTTGCCCTCAGCTCTCTTCCTCTTGTTATTTTAAGTCTGTGTTGCAATAAAAGTCCAGTCAGTAATTTACAAGCTAAGAGCTCTAACTCGAGCAAACAGGACACCATTTCATTCCAAATGCATGTTTATCTTGTAAATTGTGTGGCAAGAAAAGTCTGGTTAGGAGTTTACACCGCTAATAGCTTTTTATTGTTGCAACCTTGGAATGTGCGAGTTCGAGAAGTGTATGGTTAAAAAAAAACTTCTCTCCTGTCTAAATAGACTATAGCGAATTGCTGTATATAATAGGAATTTAGGCTTCATTTAGGGTATAGGTGACACTGACGGGCCTCTCCGTTCACAAATGTCATTGTCTCCAGGACGGGAAGACCAGCAATGTTTGTAAATTCATGCTTACAACGATATATTTTAATAACTGTCTCTCCATTCAATATAATCTGTTGTACTAGGTGACAGCTGCCGCATGTTACAGAAATGCACTTTTTGAATCCTGAAGAGACATTAGCGCACGTTTACATAATGTTTATTTTATGATGAACATTCCTAACATTTTCATGGCTCATGCACGGGATACGCTTGGGGATCGTGTTAGTTTGCCGGCTCACCCACATCTGATAAAGATAGATGGTTCAGTAGAGAGACGAATAGATAAAAGACGTGAGTCCGGTAGATGATAGACAGTCACAGAGAAATAGACTGTTGTAAACAAACAGCAAAGTCAGACTCCATCGTCTCATGTCTGAACCATCACTTTCAAAAACCTAGAAAGCTGCTTGTAACCCCTGTGCGCCCCAACCCCCTCCTCTATCCTCAGACGAGCGGCAGATTCCGAGCTGTGCCCTGCTGGTGCCGCTGAGCAGGGCAGGGTCTGTGGAAGTGCTGGGATTCTTTCACACTCAGGAGAAATTATAAAATTACACTATGTGGTTTCGTCACCCCTCTGTGTGGACTGCCTGGCAGCATGAACTCTAGGGTAGTTAAACACACTCGTCAAGGTGGTGGTGAACAAACAAGCAAGTGCCACAAAACAGAACATTTTGAACGTGTAGTCAAATGCCTCTTGCTCATCGAGGACCTCATTGGCTGATCATTCCAGAATACAACCAAAACTACACCTGGACCCACTTTGTCAACTGTAAAACACTCCCTCATATAGGTAATTTTAGCAACTATGAGTTTGACGGTTAAATAACCCACTTTGATACAGTGCAAAAAGGTAAATACAAAAAAAGTAATGCAATGAAACTAAGCAACCAGTACTGTCTAAAATACTGTGGAAACAGGCACATACTCTAGCATTTTGTTTAGTCAATGTCGATTTTCTCATAGATCCACGTAAAGTACTCTTAATATCTTCATGAAATCTGCACACTTTTAATTAATAGCACCGGACGACCTCTGACAAGTAGGCAATAAATACACGTTCTTGCACATCCCATTGTCTCCAGTGTTTGGCAGATAACCAAGACGCAGGGAAGTAAGGCGGTTTGTCCAATATTACTCAGTCCAACTAATGAAAGAGAGCCCTGGGTTCGATTCACGTGCCCCGATCCCGAAATAGCCACCAGACCACAGATTCATCCTACGCAGGCCAGTCCAGGGGTAAGCATATGTAGCTATGTGTCTCCTGATGGAATTCGTTATTTTGCACCCAGACCCAGCAGAGGTAACCCACGTGTACGAAGGTGAACTGAGGTACTGGGTTTTTCAGAACCGGTACTGATCCGGTAACCCAGCGGTGCCAGGGTACACCCAAAGACCTCGGGTACTTTCCTGATTCAGACTACAGAAACTCAGAGTCTTCTAGGTGAAGTCAAAGATCGAATATATTGGCTGCAACCAATTGACAAGTGTCCTAGAAGTACAACAGCACGATTTGTATGTTCTCAGGAGACTGTGTGTCAATGCATAATCAGGTTTCCTTATATACAGTTTTTTAAGCTTCAGGCAAACATTCTTGACATTTTGGTTGGTCATTCACATGTTTTCACTACAAAGGAAAAACCAGTGTCATGATGAAACCTCATATTTCATGTCATCCAGCCCATAATAAATTACCCGGCAAGGCCTAGAATTTCACATCAGATAAGTGTGGACCCCCAATAAAAACGGGCACCTCCCCCTCGTAAAGTAAGAAGAAAAGAGCAGGTGCAGGTGTGAGCAAGTTAGGCAGGGTGTGTGAGCGATAATAAGGGTTTTATGGCCTGGTGTGCCTTGATGCTATCTGATTCGGCCACTGGGAGAGGGACTGACCAAACAGGTTTGGCCTGAGGCAATGGTTCCAGCTTGCCCAGGTCAGAGAAAAGTCAATCAAGGTGTACGTGTCCTTGGAATCAAATCTGACTGTATTATAAGCCTATGTGAGGGCAATTTTTAAAAATGGCTGCCGTGTATAAAATGGGAGCCACGAGTACAGGACGAAAATGGCGATTTCGAGGTGAAAACGCTGCTGGAATTGAGCGAAAATGCTCATGCTTAGTGTACTAGTCATTATCGGTCTTTTGATACTAAAATCGTACTGCTGTGGCAAAGTAAATTACATGGGTCCAGAATTTTTAGAACCACAAACCCTCCTTTTGCCCTTACATAGGCAATAAACCTATTCTCATGCTAATCTGAGTCCAGGTCTATGTTTATAAGGCCATGGAGATGTTGCTGGAGCAAAATTCTAGTACTTGGTAACTCTCTCTGGACAGGTCTCCTTGAACATGAAGTAGCACAAAAGGCCACATATGGCAGGACAAAATAAGGAATACCTCTATCTGCAGTAGGTGGCATAAGATCACACACCCAACAATTAGTGATGTTCACTACTAACTAGTGTTGATGCAGAAGCTGTACAAAAGAATTGCTTACGAATTCTGATCTTCTAACCTGCTCATGTTCAGGAAAAGGGTGAAAAGAGTGCAAAGAAACAATAGTAGGAAAAGACATAGGCTGGGAAGTGGGTGCAGAAGTCAATTGAGTAGAGAAAAACAATCCTACCCATAAATGACAACGTCATGTTTAAAAGACACTAGAAAACACGTTATTAAGAACATATAGACAACGGGAGAAAGTAGTGACCACTATGAAATAATAATTTTTCACAACCCTAACCAAAAAGCAAATCCTAAAATTATCTAGTAACATTTTAGGGCTCCTCTGCATTTCAGTAATTTTTGTATGTTCAGGTGGAACAGTGGTGACTCTCATCAATGCTCTAAGGTGAAAAGGGGGTACTCTTTCCACAGAAAATGGACTTTATTCTGCTTTTACTAAACAGAATAGTACTTTAAAACAATGCCAGCAAAACAATCAGTCTCCTAACACCTAGTCTATACAATCACACGGAAACCTCTTGTGAAACCAACTATGCCCAGAGTCCGTTCAAAAAGCCTCTCTGGCAGGCTTCTATTGTCCATCAAATTTTCTTTTGTTGTTTTCTTTCGCATGGGCCTCTCAATTCAGGCCTCTTCGTGAGAAAATACTGCTTAGTTGGAGTGCCCTCCTGGCAAACACCCACAGCTCACTCGAAAGTCTCAATGTCTTAAAGCAATGCACCAGTGTCTCTCCTCTGTGGCAGACACTACAAACAATGTGCTCTTCATTGATCAAGGGCACAAATCATCTCGTGCAGACGCAAGCACCATTAATTGGGAAATAGCTCAAGCTCAGCAGCACTTTCAGACTCCAACACTCATTATTTAGTGTCAGAGGACGCTCAAGCTGCTCTTTCATGGGCACCACAATATAGTGCCTTTTTCCAAACTTGAAATCTCCGGTGCACTGCCCTTCTTCCATTGGAGCAAAGAAAAGGGGGTGTGTGGCCAAAACTCAGGCCAAGGTGCTCAAGGGATTGCACACTGTCAGAGGTTACCAGCACATGACAGGTAGAGAAATGAAACCTCAAAACAGCTCTGCCATCAACAACAGGAATCCTTCTCTTTAGCTCCTTTACACTGAAACTTTGGCTCTGCGATGTCCAACGCCATCTGATGGAGCAAGTACGATACCATGCGCTGGCGATCGCTGTCCAGCTTTGCTACTTTCTGGGTGCTGAGACTGTAGGGCCAAGACGTCCGTCTTTCATCTGTAGCTGTCACTGATGGGAATTAGGCTTAAATCAATGTCCTGCAGGTTATTATGACTTGATACCCACAGAATCTAGTGACGTAGGAAATGTGCCACAGTTGTTAGTTTCCTTCAATTTAGTAAAAAAAAAAACAGTTCATGGTTTTTAACAAGGGGACTGCAAGCAGGTGGTCTGCAATCTTCAAAGGAGTAGCCATACACCATGGGCATAAAATACAAAGACAAAGGCAGAAGGGCAAAACAGGGTCTCTAGCATCTTTAATTGGGTTCTCTCCATTATTCTCTGCCATCTATAGCTACATGAGAATTCTATCTGAATGGATTTCCTCACACAGTGGCATTGTCTAATGGGGTAAACACATATTTGCCTCAATGATTAAGTCTAGGTGTTCCTCCTTACCTTAGAACATCTCAATAGAGAAATCACATGATACCGATTATCAGGGACATGTAGAAACCTTCCTTTAAAAACTGTGCATCAGGTGCACTATGCAATACACAGGCTAATAGTCAAATGTGCAAACAAAAAGACAAGAACTAGAGGGTCCTGATATTTGCATGATTTAGGACACATCTGATCCCACCAAAAATTAAAGTAGCAGGAACAGAAGGGAACCGAAAACCAAATTAAAATAGACATTGAAAATTCGTCATGTTCAAAAAGGTAAACATAAGATATCTCCTATTGAGATGGAAAACTTGTCTTACTATAATATTGAGTCAGTTAACCAGTCTATCGCTACCCTGACAGTCAGGCTGGAAAACATTGAAGCAGGCCTAAGGCAAATTCTTGAAAACCAGTCTGGTCATACCAAAGGGAATTATACATAACATGGGGTCCCTGGTACATCACTGCAGTCTGGAAATGTGAACCTGAACAATACATCAATAATAATAAAAGGGCTGACTGGTGAAAGGAATTCGAAAAAGAGAAATGGGACTAGGGCATAGCTAAAATCTCAATAACTAAGCATGATGCAACATTGGTCAGGGGAAGTAACAAAAGAAAAAAATCTATAGGAGAAACAAAAAAAATTATTTGGGTGATAGTCAGGCATGTGACACAACACCGAGAGTACTGGTGATACACAAAGGCCAAAGTTACACAAATTTTAACTCTACCGTTGGCGACTACAACATATACGGTACTCCTAGCTAATGTTTCAGTTCCTTCTTCAGGAAAAAATGAAAACCTGATTTTCTTTTAAGGAACGAAAGCCATATGCTACTTAGGAAACAGAACATCATTAACTAATGTAATATAGAAATTAGGCCACCTTGAGTCACAGATCTATAATTTCATCCTTAGGTCCAATCAAGGATACATAAATGTAGGGCTGCCTGTTCCTTTAAGGGAAGGGGCAGTAACGTGACTAACTGCAGGTGACACACTTTGATCCTGTATATCTCTTTTTATTTTCCTTCAATACCATTATAGCCAAATAGACATTCACTGGTGAAGTGTTGTCTTTTATGTTCACAGCATGAAATATCATTATCTGTGGAATTTAGTAACCAGAACAAGTTCAACCAACTGTTGCGTAGCGATGGGCATCGTCATGACCATCCCCTCACAACACAGGGGAGCTTGTAATAGTATCAAAAGCAGCAACAAACATGCAAAAAAAACAAATAAAAAATAATAAAAACGCACAAAACGTCAAGCTATGAGATATACTTGCTGTGTATCAAGCACAAAAAGCATAGACAAAACAATAGACTGTGAATAAGCGGTGACACACAACACCATGTCATGCACTTTATGCACTGTAAACCTGCAGCCCAAAACCCAATATTTGGGCCTGTTTAATTTGTCAGGTTTAAAATCCTTACCCTCCTTTTGACAGTAGATCACCAGGCAATGGAAATCTGCTGTCAAATATAACGTTACTGTTTCTCTTCTAACATACAGGACCAGCAAGAACAATTCATGATAGGACCAAACACATGAAAATAAATTTCCATTACTTAACTGTTACCCTCTTGTCAGTTACTTCGCAACATCAAGCCACCTTAGTTTTACCTTTCTAAAAGTAAAAATTGTTACACTGACACTCCATATTAATTTGGCACCTACAATTTCCACTGTGAAAAATAAGTCTTAATTGGCAAATCGTTCTCATTAAGGCATGTAGCCTTCAAAATGTAAAAAAAGGGCTGCATCTTATTTTCTGTCTAAGACTTAATGCAACACTTCGTTTTCTGTCAAATAAAAGCAACTAGCAGGCATCATTTTATTTTTTTAGATCGGAGACACAAATGTATCAGTTCTGCAGAGCATTTAACATGATGTTGGGACTTTCGAAGAAACCCCTTTTTTTTATATTTTCCCTTTGGAATTAAGTTCTTTAATTGTATTGATGTTCTTCTGGAGAAACCAGAAATCCCACTTTTAGAGGCCCTTAGGGTCATTCTGCATTTCACAGAGACAAGGCCCTAATTTAAAAGGTCACAAGTGTCAACATGACAGCCTCCTCCATTGTTTATGGGAAAACTAAAGATAGCATCTCAGGAGCGTGACTTGAGCCAGCCTCTGTAGATCTCCTAGCTTCTGCCACTCTGAATCTGTCAAAGACAGTAGGCCTTCCTATTTTCCTTCTAACCTGGAATAATTCATTCTATTTAAAAAAAAATTTTTTTTTTTCCTTTTTAGGCGCTAAAAAAAATGATCTCTATTTCCAGATTATTAAACTACATTTACTGTGAATAATTCACAAACCTTAATAACACACATACCAGTTGTTAGAATAAATGCTTGTTGCAATCCCATGCAATGGTACATATTTCATCAACCTCGAATGAATGAACGTCTCAGTAGGCCCAGCTGAAGTTAGAACCTTCAACCTTGATATTAAAACAAGCCTTTGTACTGGCACATTGACTCATTGAATCATAAGAAGGCACAACCTGCAAATATATATCAAACCTAAATGTATGCATTTACTGAAGCCTGAGACACTTTAAAAAGTACTCTGAATGAAAGAAAATGCAGTTTAAACAGTGCTTTTGCCCAAAATCGACTTTGATATTTTAGGCATTAAAAAATCAATATCCTACAATTTTCTTGCATAATATGCATTACCAGAATGTCTATTACACAATCCATGAGTCAGCCATTGAAAATATTAACTTATACTTTATAGAAATGAGCTTGTTTGCTCCTGCGCCAAGGGAAAATTGCACATACAAATGTCATTTTAGCGGTGCAACATAACTTAAATTAAATTTTAATGTTAGGAGGTCATAGTATAGGTATTAAGCTTTATAAATATTAAAAAACGATTTTGAAAGGCACTTATTTTTTTAAATAATTTTTCCATAATTAATAATTTTCTTTAAAAATAAAATAAAAACCCAATTATTCTTTTTTTTGTGATAATTCCACATATAAAAGCAAGCTGCATCCCTTGCCTATTATTTGGGATACATTAACTCACAAGCCTAAGCGCATAAGCCTAACTTGAAATGCGTCACATTTTTGCGCTACTTTCATTTAAAAGGAAGGTTATGCAAAATTCCACCCATGTTTAACTGGGAAAGTGCTGGCTGAATTGAAAATAGATAATTTCGTTTTTTTTTTTTGGGGGGGGCCCTATTTATATCTATTGAATGTGTTTTCTAATTTATTAAGCATTTAACGGCAGTTTTGTATATGTGCACAATTGCTCATTCTATAAATTAAAGAGCAACATATAGCTATGTTAGCACATCACATGGTTCATTTCTGGATTTTTTCTAAGTTTCTACCTAATATTAATTAACCAACATTTTACTTAACAAACTGTAAACATCAAGAAGACCCACAAACACACATTGAGCTCATTTCAGATATAAACAGAAAACACTCAGTACACACAATACAGCGCGCTTTAGCCATTTTTCATAAATAGCGCCGTCGCAATTTACTTACAGAACCGTTTGCAGATCCTAGTTGTAAGTCATATTTACAAGAGAAAAAAAAAAAAAACTTTTCTCAATTATTTCCAAGAATAGCGGACCCATACTTTATTAAACGTGATGGGGCCTACTCCGTGCTTCACATATAGTTCATAGGTTGGAGTTCCAATCGGAGGAACCGGACATGAGTCCTCCAACCGGGAGTCCCTTTTACAACCAAGACAAAACAAATTTCCAAGTCTGCTAAGACCAGGCATCTTCGCTCACTAGTCTAGCTTCAAACTTCAAAGGATTATCGTTTACGATAGTCTCGTGAATACACGAGTCCTTCGGCTTTGGTACTTGCAAGTTCCAAATCAAAGTGATCCCAAAGGGATACCAAACCAAATGTCCAACTTAAGGACCAAACCAAGTGTCCAACTAAGGACTGGGAGACGCTCCACTTATACTTAACTGAAAATATCGATGACGTCACCAGAAGACTCGTCTTATCGTTTCACTCTACCAAAAATCAAGGGTCCAAATCAGGGCGATAGCCAGGGCAGCAGTCCTTCGTAGCCGTCGGGAAGCGGGGAACCTCGCAGCAAAGACTTTCGGACCACGTCGACATGCAGGGGTCGATGAAGTGGCGGCCTTCCTCCAGAATTTTCACACGAAGCTCCCCACGGACCTCAGGCTTGGACCGGTACCGCTGGTATCGCCCCACGTTGGGCGCCAACTGAGGTACTGGGTTTTTCAGAACCGGTACTGATCCGGTAACCCAGAGGTGCCAGGGTACACCCAAAGACCTCGGGTACTTTCCTGATTCAGACTACAGAAACTCAGAGTCTTCTAGGTGAAGTCAAAGATCGAATATATTGGCTGCAACCAATTGACAAGTGTCCTAGAAGTACAACAGCACGATTTGTATGTTCTCAGGAGACTGTGTGTCAATGCAAAATCAGGTTTCCTTATATACAGTTTTTTAAGCTTCAGGCAAACATTCTTGACATTTTGGTTGGTCATTCACATGTTTTCACTACAAAGGAAAAACCAGTGTCATGATGAAACCTCATATTTCATGTCATCCAGCCCATAATAAATTACCCGGCAAGGCCTAGAATTTCACATCAGATAAGTGTGGACCCCCAATAAAAACGGGCACCTCCCCCTCGTAAAGTAAGAAGAAGAAAAGAGCAGGTGCAGGTGTGAGCAAGTTAGGCAGGGTGTGTGAGCGATAATAAGGGTTTTATGGCCTGGTGTGCCTCGATGCTATCTGATTCGGCCACTGGGAGAGGGACTGACCAAACAGGTTTGGCCTGAGGCAATGGTTCCAGCTTGCCCAGGTCAGAGAAAAGTCAATCAAGGTGTACGTGTCCTTGGAATCAAATCTGACTGTATTATAAGCCTATGTGAGGGCAATTTTTAAAAATGGCTGCCGTGTATAAAATGGGAGCCACGAGTGCAGGACGAAAATGGCGATTTCGAGGTGAAAACGCTGCTGGAATTGAGCGAAAATGCTCATGCTTAGTGTACTAGTCATTATCGGTCTTTTGATACTAAAATCGTACTGCTGTGGCAAAGTAAATTACATGGGTCCAGAATTTTTAGAACCACAGAACCCCCAGGAACCTTCAAACTACAAGCACCTATAGCCCGCGCTTGGTCTCCTAGGCCCCCGGGCTCAGGAAGTGTTGGCCACGTTTCTTCATTTCAAGCACAAAGCCGACTGAAATACGCGGAATGTTCAATTTCTTCTTGCACTGCGTCATTGCAGGGCAAATCTACTAGCATATTTGCCCATGTCATCCAGTGCAAGAACTTTATTTTAGGATCGGTGCCTCTCGTTTACCTTCATTATGGCCACTTCTTCCGTGGAAAGCTCTTAGGTCTGTAACCCACACCTGCAAGAAAACTGACAACCATCCCATATGCCAGAGAGCCACTAAAACCTGTCCGCTGTCGTAATTTTGTGAAACAGACCACTTCTAAAGGAGCAATATTAGTTCACAAGTTTATTGTAGAATTAATGAAAACTATACAATACATAATCCTCTAAAAATAGTTATCCATACATAATTCTGTACAACGCCTGGGCTAATACCAAAGAGCAGTGCAACGTACACCAGGAGGCCACATTCTAAAATACAAAAACAATAATAGTATATAAGAACAAATATGATTACCAAGACCAGTCACTCTTCTTGCAGGTATGAAGATGTGCAAGATTTATTCCCGAAGCCCTTCCCTCCACTTATCATCTGGACAGTTTTATAACATCTGCAATGTTTGAGATAGGAGGCTCACACGTATATCAAAGCATAAAGTCTTCTGCCAATTACACCACCCACAGTGGCTCTTTAACCTTCAGGAGAGACCGGGCTTTTTTCTATGAATTTTACCAAGCAAGCCGTCATTTGGAGATCCTCTCTCTACTCAGGCCTTATTTTATTGCACTTATTGCTTTGTAACATCCCTTTTTAGGGTCGAGCGCAAAGCAAGCAGATTTTAAAGGGCAATCCCATGCTGTAGTCTCTCTTTGAGCTTCCAACCATGTCACGTCAGTCACTATCATTGGTTCCTGGGCTTGCCTTTTAAAATCCGGTTGCTTAAATTTGTGATAGGCATGCAAACGTCATGCCTCTTCTGGTGTTTAGCCCACCTACACAGCACCGGTAAACTACTGAAAACATATGAGGCTCGATGTTTTCAGCCTGGGGTCTGGACTACTTTATCTGTTTATTTTCCACGCAGTGTGATCACGCTTGGTTTTTCCATTTTCAATTTCAGCGCGATCATGCTGCATTTTACATAGTGCGATCGCGCTGCATTTTTTTTTCTTTTAATTTGTGTGGCAAGAAAAGTCTGGTTAGGAGTTTACAACACTAATAGCTCTAACTTGAGCAAATGCGAGACCCGTTGCATTGAAAATGCTTGTTTCACCAGCTGTCATCCTCCACCCTTGTGCCTTCGCATGCACCTGGTCTAGCCATGCTCAGCAAGGAGAGTGGCAGGACCAAGAGCCACTCCAGAGATTTTTGTTCTCAGGACACCCTTTGGCGCACACAGTGGGCTCCTGCTCTCCCATCCTCCAACCCATGCCAACCGCAGTCTTGCCTCCCGCAAGGGTTTTTGGTATCTCTAATCCTTTCGTATCCTCTCCCTCCTTGGGCTCCACCTCTGCCTCCACCTTCTGTCATCCTTCTTCGCTTTTGCTCCTCTTTTCTTTCCCCTGTGAAAAAATGTCCTCCTTTGTTTCTGTCTCTATTATCATCTCCTGCATGTGTCCTTTTTCTATTTGAACTGTCCTTTCTTCCTGTGTTATAGGCTTTGAGTCTGGCTTGGACCACAGTGGAATGCCAGGTTGGTCCCCGTTAGTTTCACTCTCCTGTCAGCTCAGTTTCACCACATGATCACAAGGGCCTGGTTCTAGGTTGACAATCAAAGACTACATAGTAAAACCTAGCTTTACTCAGATGTACGAAGTGTGCTCAGGCCAAAGCATCCTGGTTCTGCGGCCTCTCATAATTCCTCACCAATTATGACAGATGGTAAATTATGTCTGTGGACTTTATAGTTGGCCTGTCTCCATCTCAGCGTTACAGAACCTTGTTGACAGTAACTGACTATTTTACTAAGATGGGACATTTTCTTCCATTGAGAAATCTCCCATCAGCGGTGTAATTAGCAGGAATTTTCATCATACACTTGTTTCATTTCAATGATCTTCCTGATATCATCATTACAAATAAAGGACCACAGATGACACCATTGTCCAGGAAAAAAATAATAAAATAATTGGGATCTGACATTTCATATGTGCTAATTATAATTCACAGCCTAATAGACAACCTGAATGGTTGAATCAATACATTAGAGCAATATCTACAATCCAATCAATGGATTATCCAAATGCCTGGTATGAATGACTTACTTTAGTTCAATCATACATGTCAATAGACATCATAGAAAAGCACCATATTACCAGAAGGGTTATAAAGTTTGGTTATCGACAAATACTTACCAATTCCCAGCTTTTGTGCTAAAACTTTGGAGCAGCCTCGTGGGGACTTCCACCGGATTCCTTGTCGGCTCACAGCACATAAAAGCAACATTCACTTCTGGAACCGCTAGTTGGTATTGTTGATAGTTGGAAATACAATGGTGTCTTCAAATCTAGGACTTTCACTCATGGTTAGTGAGAATATTGTTGGCAAATGCTTTCGCTTTGATTGGTCTTGCACTGGTCCATCAGTTTCACCTGTCCCTGCACAATATTGATGCCCCTGGCTGTCCCTCTTAATCATGGTCCAACTGGAGTTCTATTACATTTTTCCTAGCTGACATATTCAGGAGAAGGGCTTGCTTTCAACTCTCTAATTTTGTCAAAGAAAATGCATCAAAGTTCAGGACAACCAGTCAAGAGCATCAAGGGGGCTGGGACAAGATGTAGCTCGCCTCGCAGTGCACAGGCTGCTTGATCCCAAGATTCAATCACGATCTTTCTAACTGCTGAACTTTACTATACATTATTGGAAATACAATGATTGCTGGCTCTAGACTTGCCTTCCAGTGGATCCTCGATATAGGATTTAAAGTGTACTCATTCCAATTACAGGGCAGGGAGAGAGTTCTGTATCACTATTTTTCATTACTACCTCCCGGAGTGAGAGTAGGTATTTTATGTGCCCGCTGCCTTCCTTAGATGTGGTAGCAATTTCTCAGGCTCCCAATCCAGAATCAAATCCTGATTTCCTGTTACCTGTGGTGACAATGATAGGGAAATGAAATGCCATAGAATGTTTATAGGGCAGACAGCCCAATGTATTCTCACTATCAGGGAGATGTGCCATCAGCCCAAGGTTATGTAGACTCACCAAATCAGATGGGCGAGCCTAGATTGGTCTTGGTCTGACAAATACATCATCCCAGGATGTCAGCACTTGTAGACATGTATTGGCTTTAAATTATCACAGTTATCAAAGTAACAGATGGAGAGATCAAAGGAACTGTAACAGATTTAATGAGCCATTTGCTGTTTTACTGTACCTGCTGTGTGCCTGGCTTAATCATTGGGACAAGCATATGCTACTGGCCGAATCAATTAAGTAGCTGAACCAGCTGGAAGGGAGGAGGATACAGACTGACCTTTGCACCCCTCTAGAGCCAGCTGCAGGAAGCCCCAGCTTGCCTGCAGGGTGCTGGGTGGACAGGGTGATCCCAAGGGCACTGGAAGGACCAACCTGCTGTGCGAAAACGGAAGGCAGAAGTGGGTCAATGGGCAACCTGAGTGAAACACAGTAGGTGCTGGCATGGGCAATGGAGACTCCCCACTAAATGGTCAACCCAAGCTTCGGTGTAAATGCGTTGGGTGGAGAAGGCTGACAGCACCACACATGGGCATGGACTGCTAGGTGGCATTCGAGACAAGCAACACCCAACACCATTACTTTGATTAGACCACTGGGTGGCGCAAGCCACCAGACAGCTTAGGCTTCACTCTGCTGGGTGGCCTCCAGGAAAGGCAGACCCTTGAGTTGGACAGCCTAAGCTAGGTGGAAAACCAAGTAAGCCCAATCAATCAGTGTACACTGCTGGCTTGACTGTCCTTGAGCAGGCCACCGTACACAGGGATGTCTGCTTCATGTCCCTATCTGCTCTCCTGCAAGGCCCATTGGGGTTGAATGCAGTGATGGACCCAAGCCCCAGGTGACCCAGGGCTAGTTGGACTATGCCCTGGCAACGCCACGAGAAGTACAATGGGACAAACGGGTCCCATGTACCTTGACTCTACTAATTCAGGAGAAGGCCATCTGCCTTTCTTGTAATCTGTTTACACTGAGTGACACAGTGCCAACTGAGAGAACGTACGTAGCCTCCTGGACAGGTGCAACGAGTCAAATAAGCCCTGATAGTGACTTGTAGGGCAAGGCTTGGCAGGCCACTCCAGGCTCTGGGGAGTACAACTGCATGACAAATGGGCCCCTAGTACCTTGTCCAAACTAATCAGGAGGAAGACCACATGCCTTTCTTGCATTCCGTGTACACTGAGTGACAGAAGGGAGCATTTCACCAAGTGTATATGACTTTCTGGAGCCCTATCCGAGCTCAAAGAGTCAAACGAGCCCTCATCGGGACTTCCAGAACAGCCTGGAAATCTGGTTCCATGATGCATCTATAGGAAAGTACCATCCTTCTTGGCATGTTACCCCCATTTTTACCTATATGTCAGTATGTTTTTGCCTATCTCACTGGGATCCTGCTGGTCAAGACCCCAGTGCTCATAGTTTATGGCCTAATGTGTGTGTGTGTGTGTGTGTGTGTGTGTGTGTGTGTGTGTGTGTGTGTGTGTGTGTGTGTGTGTGTATAGCGCTTAACTGTGTCACTGAGGCTCTGCTAACCAGAACTTCAGTGCTTATGCTCTCTCTGCTTTTAAATTTGTCAATATAGGCTAGTGACTTCATTTACCAATTTCAATTGGCACACTGGACCCCCTTATAAGTCCCTAGTATATGGTACCTAGGTACCCAGGGCACTGGGGTTCCAGGAGATCCTTATGGGCTACAGCATTTTTTTTGCCAACCATAAGGAGCTCAGACAAACCCTTCCACAGGCTGCCATTGCGGCCTGCGTAAAATAGTGCACACACTATTTCACAGCCATTTTCACTGCACTTAAGTAACTTATAAGTCACCTATATGTCTAACCTTCATTTACTGAAGTGTGAGGGCCAATTCCCAGGACTTTGTGAGTGCGGGCCGCCATTACACGCGGGCACTACATATAGGTCAATACCTATATGTAGCTTCACAATGGTAACTCCGAATATGGCCATGTAAGGTGTCTAAGATCATGGAATTGTCCCCCATTCCAAATCTGGTATTGGGAATCCAATTCCATGCATCCTGGGGGCTCCACAATGGACCCCCCCAGTACTGCCAAACCAGCTCACTGAGGCTTGCAATGCAGCTACAGCTGCTGCCACGTCACAGACAGTGTTCTGCCCTCCTGGGATCTGAGCAGCTCAGTCCTAGGAAGGCAGAATAAAGCATTTCCTTTGGGAGCAGGGTGTAACACCCTCTCCCTTTGGGAAAAGGTGTTACAGGCTGGGGAGGGGTAGCCTCCCCAGCCTCTGGAAATGCTTTGAAGGCCACAGATGGTGCCCTCCATGCATAAGCCAGTCTACACCGGTTCAGGGACCCCCATTCCCTGCTCTGGTGCAAACCTGGACAAAGGAAAGGGGAGTGAGCACTCCCCTGTCCATCACCACCCCAGGGGTGGTGCCCAGAGCTCCTCCAGTGTGTCCCAGACTTCAGCCATCTTGTTTTCCAAGGTGTGGGGACACTCTGGAGGCCGCTGAGTGGCCAGTGCCAGCAGGTGACATCAGAGACCCCGTCCTGATAGGTCCATACCTGATAAGGTAGCCAATCCCCCTCTCAGGGCTATATAGGGTCTCTCCTGTGGGTTTATCTTCAGATTCTACTTGTAAGTTTCCAGCAGGAATGCTCTGCAACTACTACTTCATCCTCTGACCTTGGATCGACCGCAGACTGCTCCAGGAACCGCTGTAACAGCAATAAAGTATCCAGAAGGGCTACTTTTCCTCTATACCTTCAGTTCCAGCCAGCAACTGCAACAGTTTCCACGGTGTCCTCACCCTGCACCAGAAGGACCGAAGAAATCTCCAGTGGAGTGACGGAGTCACTTCCCTGCTCACACAGGCACCTTCTAAGTCGACGACCAGTTCTATTGGACTCCTCTCCTGGCGACGAGTGTGCTCTTTGGAACACAGATGGTGGATCCCTTTGACACAGACTGTCCTGAGGTCCTGCTGTCCCAATTTGGAGGAGGTTAGACCTTGCCTTCCCTGAGTATGACAGTTCCCCTGTGCACCGCGTCTTCTTCACCTCCGGAGGCCTCTGTGCACTATTTGCAAAATTCATTCAGGCACCGCCTGGCCCAGGTCCCCAGCACTCTATCCTGCGATGCTCAACTCGCTGAGTTGACCTCTGGTGGCATGGGACCCTCCTTTGTAGTGCTGCACCAACTGCATTTTGCACCTCCTTTGTCTCTGTGTCCTGGGACTCTCGTGGGTGCTGTCTGATCTTCTGAGGGCTCTCTGAAGTGCTGAGAGCCCCCTCTTCCTCCTCACACAGAGTTGAGGCCCCAGGTCCTTCCTGGGTCCAGACCGCGCTACTTTTACACAAAACGCGACTTTGCCAGAACCAAGGCTTGTTGGAGGAATCCAGCACCAAAACTCGCCTGCATCCAACTTCTTTTCGTGGGATATCCAGTGCATCACGCAGGAACCTGCTGACACCTTCCTTGGGTGCATTTCTGCAGTCTTCGTCCAACCGTGGACTCTTCTTTTGCCCCCTCTTCTGGGTTGGCAGTGGACTTAGTCTCCTTCCTTTGCAGGTCTTCAGGTCCAAGAATCCACCATTTGTTGTTTACAGTCTTACGTGGTTCTTGTAATAACTCTAATCACGACTTGTAGTGTGTCCTACGGAAACTTGCAGTGCTTTACTCCCACTTTCCTGGGCTCTGGGTGGGTTATTTTACTTACCTTTGCTGTATTCTTACTCTCACAGCGATTCTCTTCTTATTTTTGGTAACACTGAGTATTGTCTTTACTTGTGTATAAGTACTGTGTAACTATAAGTGGTATTGCAGGCACTTTGCATGTCTCCTAGTTCAGTCTAAGCTGCTTGGCTATAGCTACCTCTATCAGCCTAAGCTGCTAGAACACTACTACATTACTATTACAGTACCCAAGGTACCCACTACAAACCAGGCCAGCATCCAGATGACCAAGCTTGAATGACAGTCATCTGATAGGACCATGTCTTCTGAATCAGGAATCAAATTCCACTTGCCCTTGGAGGGGCAAGTGTCTCCATGGGCTTGGGTCTTGGAGCTCAAGCTGGGACTTAGGCACAGGACTGTGAGGCAGGGCCTCCTAGAGCTCTGACCCAGGACCTGGTTTCACTCAGCCATGCAGGAGAGCCCTGCCCAGTGTCTGTAGGACCCTGCCCTGGACAATTTGCAAGATGGAGGGCCGGGGAAGGGCGCCATGCCTGGGGCCTTCCACGCCAGGACCAGTTGGAGCTCTGACCAGTAGGTCCGGTCAGAGATTTTACACTTGGCCAAGCAGAGGAACCCTGCCAGAAGCCTGTGGGTCCCTGTTCCAGTCTCAAATTGACACAGCGCACCAGGGGAGGGAGCAATGGGCTTCCACCCCAGGGCCAGCTGGAGCTCTGACCCAGTACCTGGTCAGACTTTTTTCACCCCACCAAGCAGGGCAGCCCTCCCTGGGCCTATGAGAGCATTTCCAGGGTACTTTGCCACAGCAGGACAGATAATGAGGCCCAGAGAAAAAGGTTTCCCTCCCCGGGTCAGTTGGAACGCTGATGCAGGGCTCGGTCACAGCTTCCTAAACTGGCCAATCAGGGAAGCCCTCCTGGTGCTTAGGGACCCTTTCCGAGGGACTTTGAGACATGGGGAGCTGGGAATGGGAGCCTAGGACTGGAGTCTTCCATTACAGGATGAACTGGAGCTCTGACTGGCAAACCGGAACTCTGACCAGTGATCTGAGATGTCTGGGCCTTTACCTGGCAAAGCAGGAGAGCCCTCTCCAGACCTGCAGGACCCTGTCCTAGGATCTCTGTGAGACAACAGCCTGGGCATGGACCCTAGGTCCTGGCGTCCTCACTCAGGACCAGCATGAGCACTACCCATTGTTGCACACCATGTGACAATTGAAAGAATGTATCAGGCCTCCTGGACCACTAACTGGACCTGAGGCTTCAAATGAGCCCTCATTGAGACTTCCAGGGCATCTGTGAATTCTGAACACTGAGTCGTGAGAAGTAAATGACATGTTTTGTTCATTACTTTAAATACAAAATGTCACAAGTGACACAGGGATGGTACATAATTTCACACACCCTTAAGCACAGCCCTATTATCATTCACGTCAAATTGTGTTAATACTTTATCCTACACTGTGAAAAATTGGGTTGTTGGTTGATTGGGGTGTGAGCCTTGGTCAAAAAAGAGCCACAATTCCTTGCAGGGTGAACCACAAAAAGTAATTAAATTAACCTGTGCTTAACCCTTGGTAGCTTGGGATAAAATAGCAGTCAGGCTTAACTTTGCAGCAATGTGTAACATATTTATTGAGCCCACAAACGGTAATAAAGTGGATACAAAACAGAAAAAATCCCAGAGTCAATTTAAATAAATTATTTGACAGCAAAATGATAAAAATCCAATCAGTAGAACCACAGTTATGAATTTCTAAAGATTTTAGGGCCAGATGTATCAAGCTCCCGGTTTGCATTTCTTAAATAGCGAATTTTAAGAAATTGCTTTATTAGAAATGCAAAATGGGATGTATGAAAATTGATAGTCGTTAATAGCGATTTTTTAAAATTCACAATCACAATTTGCGAGTTGCGATTACCGAATCGCAAAAAATAGCGAATCAGTATTTGCAAATTGCAAAAACGGCAACCCAGAACAGCATGATGACATCACAACCAGGAAGTGGGTCAGCCCATGCTGTTTGCAGAAGCCCCACCCACAGGAGCAGGCAGAGAGACCCATCCAAGCACCAAAGTGGCAGCCTTGAGAGCCAGCCAGGACCAAACAGGATTATGGCTACTGATGGGAATGTGAAGGAGAAAGGAGACAGGATGCACAAGCTCAAATTCAGTGAGCAGAAATTGGAGGTGCTCCCCGAGGAGGTGGTCAGGAACCATGACAAACGTTTTGGGAAAAACTCACTACAAGTACCTGAAAGTGAGAAGAGGAAACTGTGGCCAGACATTTAGACCAAATATGCGCAGTGGGTGTTGAGCAGCGCTCCGTCGAGGACATATGCAAGCGCTGGTACGACTTGCGTTCACGTGCCAAAGAGAGGGTACCCAGAAGGCTAAAGGAGGCAAGGAGCACTGGAGGAGGACCACCCACCCAGACGCTGTCCACCCCAATGGAAGACATGGTGGAGTCAACACTGCTTCCTGAAGCTGTCAGTGGTGTCACTGACATTGACACCTCAGGCACACCCAGCACCAGCAAAGGTAAGGGCAGTAATTATGTGTTTCCCCATATGTGCATGTGCAAATGCCCCTTAGAAAATTGCTATTGGCACTATGCAGTGTGATATGTAGTTCATGCCACATCTTACATACAACACAACAATGTCTTATGGGAGTGGTAGTCCATGCCTCTAAAGTGCAAATACCACATAAATATAAAGATAGTGTCAAACCAAATAGAGAAACAACACAAAAGACTCTCAGTGATACTATGCCAGTGTACATAATACTATTACGAAACTATTTGAGTACTAATCAAAAATGACAGGCTGCACATTGTTGTTGCAGATGTTCCGGGCACTGACGCAGCAGAAGGTGGAAATGTGGGGGATAGCGAAACTCAGCCACAGTCCGACTCAAACACCAGTGAGTCCTTCATACATGCACCAACTAGATCCAGCGCAAGAGTGCTACCTCTCCCTGAGTATAACCTGGACTCTGATAAAATGCCGGATCAAGTACCCACACCACCCCCAGAGGCTAGAAGCACTGACAGACATCAGTCTCTGCTCCAGCGTCAGTCCACTCCCCTCAGGAGGTGTCGCGAAGCAGGCAGACAGTGCACAGAGGAAGGTGAGGGCCCATCACTGTTTGGCGGCCTTGAGGCTTCCATGCTGAAAGTGCAGCACCTGCAATGTAAACACATGAGATGAATGCACAGGCAGTTGGTGTCAATCAATCATAACATGGGCGCAATGAACAGGCAGTTTGAGTCTCACAATGACAACATGGGATCAGTGCACAAGCAGGTCTATGCACTCAATGAAAACATGGGATCAATGCACAAGCAGTTTGAGTCTCTTAATGAAAACATGGGCAAGCTGCATGAGAGGCAGCAAACCGCAGCAGCAGGCAATGCAATGGAGATGACAAATGCCATTAGGGAACTGTGCACTGTGATGCAGCAGGAGCATGTCAGCCACCGTAGGCGCCATCACCAATTGATGGGCAGGTTGGATGGGTTCTGCTGATCTGTCAATTGGCTCACTACCACATCTGCCTTGGTATCACGACGTGCTGTGGGCATACAAGTGGAGATGGCACATTGCAGTCGGGACGTTGCACAAGGATTGGTGCAAATAATCAATGCTTTGGAGACAATGCAGACAGCACGGAGTGCTACAAACAGCGTACTTGGTGGTGGGGATAGTGAGGAGCTCTCTAGCCTCAGCAGTCTCACAGCCCCAGTGATGGATCCTAGGCGTCCCAGTACCAGACACAGTACTGTCTTTGAACCCGCTACAAGAGGAGCCATCGAGGCCACTGAGCACTCAAGTGGAGTGCGTGGACATAGGAAGTAATGTTGAGGGGTACATGGGACTTGCAGAACATGTAGCAAAGCAGTTATACCATGATGCTTGAAGTGTGACACTGTTACTCACACCTGTCTGTGTATAGTGCATAGCTATTTTCTAATCACAAATAAATTACCTGCAGTCAAGGCAATAAAGATGCTACCTACAGCAATACATAAAATAGAGGTGGTATTGTCATCACTTACATCAGAAATAGTTGCACATGATCTCAGCACGTCTTTGTCTTCCTTCTGCTCCACTGCTTCTGTCTGCTGGGTGAAGGGGTGGCAAGGGATCATCATGCTCATCTGAGTCCGGCTCGGTGGGTTCTACATGTATGCCCCTCGTTGTTGCAATGTTGTGCAACATGGCACAAGTAGCCACGATTTTGCATGTTGTTTCAGGGCTGTATTGTAGTGCAACACCACTCTTGTGTGGGCATCTGAAGCGGCTCTTCAGCAGGCCAGAGGTCCTCTCAACAACGTTGCGAGTTGTCCTGTGAGCAGCATTATACCTCCTTTTGGCTGGCATTGCAGGGCTCAGATAAGGCGTCAGTATCAATGACCGCACATATACATCAATGCAACATTGTCAACTATTACATTACCCAGTAGGTATCCTTCGCCAAACTCCCCAGCAAGTAGTCTTGTGTATATTCCACTTTGCCGAAAGATGTAGGAGTCATGTGTGCTACCTGAGTATCTGGCCACGAGATCCGTTATAATGTTGGAGACATTGCTAATTACTTGTATATTCATGGAATGTGTACTTTTAC
Organism: Pleurodeles waltl; assembly: GCF_031143425.1. NCBI lineage: Eukaryota > Metazoa > Chordata > Amphibia > Caudata > Salamandridae > Pleurodeles > Pleurodeles waltl. The sequence goes on along the minus strand of NC_090448.1, from coordinate 233,327,443 downwards.
GGTTCCGATAAACAAATTCTGTGGCCGTTGGTGGACAGATAGCTACATGTGTCCCATCGATGGCGCCTATTACATGTTAGAATTGGGAAATCTGGTAGAAATCTAATTTTGTCTGTAGTAATTCCTGTGGGGTGTTGGGGAATTTTATGTGCTGTTGAATTTTACTCAGCATGGCGTTGAGAAATGTATTGAAAAATCATGAGAGAGCACTCTCTAAGACCCCTCCAGCTGCTGCTATGACCCCTTGATAGCTCGCTGAGGCTAATAGGTGCAGGGAGCATAATACCTGCACATGGGTGGGTATGCTATTGGTCCTGTGTGTGTTTCGCTGCAGTAGGGGTTGTAAATCAGGTATCAGGTCAAGTATCATGGCTGAGCTTAACCTGTTCTTATATCTCCTCCTCTGTCTGGTCAAAAGGGGTAATGAGCACTCTAAAAATGTTCTCCTGTCTCCTCCTCCCTCTCCTCAAACCTGCCAGGATCCTCATCTTCCTCGCCATCACGTAGAGTGCAGCCATTGTGGAAAAGAGGCGGAGTCATTCTGGGCCTCTTTATATAGGCTGCACCTGCTTACCACCCGATTTTACTTTGTGGTAAATTGCACGTGCAAAAGGCCATTCTGCGAATATTCACTATTTGCGATTTGTTGATGCATTGCATTGCGAGACGGAATTTGTGATTCGCATAATACGACCCCACAAAACCAACATCAAAACAACTAATGCTGATCTCACCAATACCTCATTCGCACCCTCATATACCAAGACTCCAACCAGAATACTATAAAATCTATACGATAAAAAGTCCAGAGACTAATACAAACACCTTCTACAGTTTACTCCAAAATTAACATTAAAGTCCTATACATAGGGTTTACAAAATCGAATATGCCAGACAATAATTGATAAATTTGTCCTTTCCAATTATAATCTAAGAAACAACATTTTTTTTAAAACATAACAAGAGAGATTAGTTGGACAAAATTTCGGAACGCAGTGCCTGCGTACGTTTTGGTGTCACTCTCATTGGGAGGCCACCCTCATCAGGACAGTTCCAATTTTGCAACTGATTAAGGCGGGGGAACTGTGGTAATCGTCATTCTTTATGGATAGAGCCACATCTTGTGGGTACGTTTCTTAGAACGCCATTCTTTATGGATAAAGCCACATCTTGTAGATCAGTTTCTTAGAGTACTCTCCTTTCATTCAAATTTCCTAGTACATGTATGTTACTTCAATACAGAGCTTCTAGACTTTCTCAGTGATCAAAAGTTCATCTAGGGTTACCGGGAGCTACAATATGATGGATGGTCTCAGGTTTACGTATCAATCCTAATCTTCTAAGTCTTTCTTTATATGCAAGTCCTCAAAGTATGATATGCAGCAACAAGTGCCATGAATCTGATTATATTCTCCCACAATGTATTTCCGTTTGAATCCCTGGCGTCCTCTCCTAACAGTAAAGATTGCATTTAAACTGAGGCTTCTGGTGCATTGCATTGAATTACAGTGGGGAGATGAGGTCTTGTTGCTGTTCATGGTCGCGGGGTGCCCAAAAACTTCAATACTGTTCCCGGTCAGGAACTTGCTTAAGCTGGGTCCAGGTGCTGGATGTTGAGGAGCCTTGAATGTCCCTGGGACTCAGATCAGGAGGCCAGCAGACTAGCTCTTGGAGTCATTCTGGTAGCCATGGTTTCAAGATGAAGTTGCAGGTCTAGCGCTTCTCTCCCAGGCAAGAGGACAGCGGGGTAACAGTTCAGCAAAGAAGTAATCCAGCATGGCAGCAGTCCAGCAGAGTAGCGGTCCTTTCAACAGCTCAGCAGTCCTTCTTTCTAGAAGAGCCCACAGGCCCAGAAATGCACCGAAGAGTTAGTGTCTGAGGTCCAATATTTATACGTGGTGCCCTTCCTCTGGATGGTGGGAGAAGCTTCTAGAAATTCTATTTGAAGTCCCCAAGCATCATGCCTTCCCTGCGCTGGCTCTAGGCAAACTCCAGGGGATATGCAGCCTGTTGGTTGATTGTGTCAGAAATTCTTTTCTGTGTTAAATTCCACTGAAAGCATATCTGAACAGTTTGGTTTTAAAAATGTTTTTAAACTTGCATACACTTTGGTTCTAATCTAAGGTTGAGGCGGAGGACATTCCAGAGTCTAGGTGCTCGTATGCACAGTGGTCTTCCTCCTTGTTTCATCCTTCTGAATGACTGTTTGGTTATCTGATGTGTGGGTATTATGTGAAGGGCTCTGGGATGGACATAGGCAGTGCTTTAAATGGGCCGGTACTCACAGGTACTGAGTACCGGCACTTCTTATTTTTCTCACTCTGAGTACCAGCACTTCTCTGCTGCCAAGTAGAGTACCGGTACTCATGAAAGGTAGTCTCATTAGCTGCTAGTGCTGCTGAGCACTAGGCTGTCAGAGTTAAACCTGCCTCTGACTGCTAAGGTGCTGCTCTAGCCCTGCGCCGACCCCGCTGAGCTATTCAGCAGGGATTATCTGCCTAATGTCCGGGTATTCACCATCACGCTGTGCTTGACAGAACAGGGCCCATTCAGGCCCTGTGCTGTCAATCACATTCACCGTGCTGTAAGCATTTCTGCAAACACAGGAATGGAGGGATCCCCTCTAACAGCGACATCCAAGAAAGCCATGGGAGGAAAGAAGTTTAAAATGGCTTTAATTCCTCCTGAGTCTTTTGAACAAGGGTCTGCTTATGTCTGTGTGTTTGCCTGCTTGTATGCATGTGTTCTTCTGTGAGAGAAAAGCGAATGAAAGAGGGAGGGAATCGGGACACTTTAAGGAGGACTGTGTGGAATGCTTTGTGAGTGCGTGTCTGCTTGTTTCTTTGTGTGTGTGTTTGCTCAAGAATGTATATAGCAAAATGACAGCAAATAACAGTATGGCATTAGGAAGCTGCAAATATTACAAAACAAAAAAAAATGTTAAAGTATAATTGTGTTTCGCTTTCATTTTGTGTAACGAGTTAACTTGTTTTATTTAAACACATTTCTCATGTGTCTTGGTATGTTCTGCAACTGGTATATAAGTCATAACTTATCCTCATGTCTTGCTCTTAGCCCCACCCCTTGCCCCACCCACTACACTACAAGCTAATGTTCATGAGTACCTGCACTTATTTTTTCCCATTTAAAGCACTGGACATAGGAAGATGCCAATTTCTGTAGCTAAACCAAGCCTTTCACCCTGTAAATTTTGTGGACACAGTGCACTGTCATGAGTCGAAATATATTGGTTAGATGTCCTGTGTTCCTTGAACCAATATTAATAGCCTGCAGTTATGCACATCTCGGAAAACAAACTGGGGTCTAAATCAACTTCGAATGGGCTAAATCACGGGGAACCTGTCAGTACTGAGACTGCTTCAGACTTGCCCGATACCACTGTGCTGTATTTTATATAAGTGGGTTCCACACTTTTGTTCTGTGAATTCTACCACAATTCTACAGTTATAAAGATGTAATACACTTTAAATAGTGTACAAAATATGACAAGCAAATAAGGTAACAATAAGTAAAACATTAGCAAATTACATTTTTAGAAATATGAACCAACTCTCTAACACTTTAATAAGAGTGAATAGAAGTTTACATTTTCTTTTTTCCGATCTATGTATGTGTGCATGAGGTGAATGAAGCTGAGATGATTGAGGCGTTTAACGAATTTATTCTGTGAAAATAACACCCACAGCCGAGAGCGACCAGCGCCTGCGAGATTTCAGGCAAATGACAAATTGCCTTCAGTCTGCACAAACACCGTTCCACCCTCGAACGTGGAACATACATTAAATCATGACATGGAGCGCTCGGGCGCTACAACACAGTACAGGCCAAACCAAGCACATAATATACTACAGTGTACCACAGACTTCACGATGATATCTCTTCTCTTGTTTTGCTGATGTAAGTGAACTTCTTGCTGAAGTGACATCCATGTTCATGGGCGGGACACTCTTTAGTCTAGCTTAGTGCGCAGTAACATCAAATGACTCCATATTAGCAGGTACAACCTGGGGTTTTTAAACACTGTTACAGCGAGAAAATGTATGAAGTATCTTTCCCCTTAATTATGACATGTAGATGAAGAAATGTAAAAGTTGGGTGAGCACTTACAAGTCACAAGTTTTTAGCTGATCACAAGGTGTACATGTAAAAAAACAGAGTGAATGTTACACATTTCCAGATAGACTACAAACCTGTGCACATCATCGCTAAATGAAGACAAAGGCTGAACAAAAGCAATGGTAAACATCTATATTTACTACATACACATGTCAGCTAAGGGCGCATTTCAAATATCATGAGCAATAAAAGAATTTCACGTGACAAATTAGTTGACTGTAAACACCACAAGTGGAGACAGCTCGCTAAGGAGGTTTTTATCAAGGTGACACGATGAAAACTGCCACTACTCTTATCCCGAAATAGGGATTCAACTCTGCCTAATCGTTACGTGCCCTTTAGTGGGCTGAATGACCAGGATTGACTGGGGAGGGTCCAAAAGAATGGTGAAAGCAATAGTGGGTCTTCACCTATAAGGTCCTTCAGGTTGTTGGAGCAGATATGCTAATATGAGAATATTCGAATGATTTGCGTATACATACTAATAAGAAATAATGACAAATGGAACTAATAATTGAAAATAACATGTAATGAGTAGAATGTGCCCATGGGGAGTGGTCACCAAGTATGTTAACAGTTCTAAAATAATGTGAAATGTAGAAATTTTGTATTAATATGTCATAATTGATGATATAATCTATGTTTTATGATGCTTCGTATCCTTAACTTAGCTGAACTAGAGGCCTGGTCGGCGCTGGGTCTTGCTTGCTTAAACGTGGAGACGTGATGAGCTGCCGAGGACTGGAACTGGAGAAAAGGACCTTGAACTGTACAAAGTTCAGATGAGCTCTGCTAGAAATTTCTGCAATGTACCAGCGGACAGGAGACGATCAGAACAAATTGATACAATTATGTGTAGAGTAGGCTAAATGTACTTTGCCAGGACTTGAACAATGGAAGCACTGACTAAGAGACTGTGGGCAACAATTTTGTTACCTGGAGAACTGGATGATGTTCTCATCGACAGAAGGACCAATCATATTAATGGAACTTGATGCTTGAACCGACGCAAACAAGTGGTAAACAAAAACTATAGGTTAGAATCATAACCCCAGATAAGGTTGACCAATTAGCAATTAGTGGGATGGACTGAGAGACCCTAATAAAAAAGTCATGACAAGGGAAGGGAAGAGAGAGCGGAAAGGAAAAGTTGATGACGTTAGGAGACGCTGTCCGAAGTGCTGATAGTTGGGCTTATACTCTGTGAGCCTGATACTTGCTGAAGACTGATGACCTGGAGACAAAAACTGACTCGTTGCTGATCTATCTTGGATAGGTAGCTATAACAATGTGACTGACTAATGCATGCTTTTTCTTCTAGCTACCAACTGCGCTGTTTTAAATGTTTTCTCTCTTAGATAGATTTTTCCAAATTAATGATTTTTGACTAAATTGTTTTTCGCATGAAGACCGACATGCTGCTGATAATTTGTGTTAGGTAGGCTGACAAGGGTGACTTAATGGTGACGGAAGACTGACTGACTGACTTGCATTGCTGAATTATTCAATGTTAAAGGATTTCGCTGACTTATGTTGATGCTCGTTTTGTGTATCAATAACCATTGGTGAATTGTTGCTCATGATGCTAATAAAGTTTGATTAACCATAATTATTTGAAATAAAGGTTTTGATTAGAATTGTAACTAATAGGGAATAAAAACGATTGACCTAGTTGAGAGTGATGGTATTTTATTAGATAGGGTTTTTCATGGTATTATTTGTTGGTTCTGATGTTCCACTGGTTACCGCTCGACTAGGATACTCTATGCGATCCAAAAGATTTTTTTCCCTCTCATCCTCGCAGACACACTATTCTGTTGAGCACTAGAGATTTTTATCTTCACCCCTGTAGAGACTGTTATCTGTATGATGTGACAGATCTTGAAGCTAGTTTTCAGAATCAAGTCTTTCGTAAGCACAGCCCAGGGTGATCTATTGAATGAGGGTTTGACAGACTATAACTTGGTTAACTTGCTGAGAGCCTGTAACCTGCTTTCTGGTAACAGCGACCCAACCTTTAAAGATCCAGGGTCGGGTTCTCATATTGACTATGAATATGTCTCAGCGGGCTTGTCATCTTCGCTGAAATCCTTCTCAGTGAATTGGAATGTCTCAACTGATCATAATCCCCTTTTTGCTGATTTCCACTAAGACATGAAACAGGTTGATTCACATTGTTCTTTTAAAGCTCCAGTCCCCCCTAAAGATCAGGGGCATAGGCTAAAGTGGGACAAAGTGATTCCAGAATTATTATTTTTTGTGGCGCTGGTTTCAGCTTGTCAGTCTGAACTCCAGATTTGTCTGGATGAAGAGGCCCCTGTGATAGTACCCTGAGGGCCTTTGGCACACTGTGTACCCAAATCAGTTCTTCCCTACTGATCCCGGGAAGGCGGGACCCCCAGCCCCAAGTCATTGGTTTGACAAGAATTGTACGGTGGTGCACAAGGCATGTTTAGATTCACTAAAAAGAAATCCCTGTGACCATTGAGAGATGAAAGAGAGTAGAGCTAAATATAGAGCAGCTTTACAATATAGGAAGCTGGACTTGTGGGAAGATCTCCTCACAGCCAGTACACAATGTTTAAGGAAGGTGGCAATCATCCTATATTTAAAAAGTAACAGGTGCCTGACCAGGCAGCGTTAGTCTCAGGTCAGTCCTGGGAGGACCATTTTTCTGCCTTGCATCAAGAACAGTATTTAGAGTCCACCACTCACACTTGGTGTTCACACTATACTGGGATGAGATAAGGGATGCCATTATGTCCCTTTCTGTGGGCAAGTATCTGGGAGCCAATGGGGTGTCAGGGGATCTGTTTAAATCCTTTGTCGACTTTTGGGCCCCTCCACTTACACTCCATATTAATGCTGCCCTCAGTTTCTCTTTGCCTGAGGCGTGCTGCCACTCTGTGATAGTGCCTGTATTCAAGAAGGGGGACAGGAGTGACCCTGCTTGCTACAGAACTATTTTGTTAATTGACATGGAGGTGAAAATCATTGGACAGATCATTTTGAAGTGATTAACCCAGTGGGCTGATCACCATAACATACTGTCTGATTTACATACGGTCTGACAGGGGTACTGTGGAGCAGAATTTAAATCTACATATAGCAATAAATAAATATGTCATTGCCTTCATGGACCTCAGCTCGTCCTTTGATAAGGTTAAACAGGGGTGTGGAATTTAATAAAATATCTGCTTGTCAATGGGACAGGTTGCTTCTTAAATCTACATGTCCTGTAAAATAATCTACTTGTCCCTTTGATGCCATGTAGTGCAGCAAAAAATTTTGGCAGCAATCTTATTGAGTACGAGCTCTGATAATAGCCTCTCTAATTATGCCAGGGCTAATACTATAGTAGGATTGAATACTAGCAATTGCAAGCCCTACTATAACAATTTCCTTATTTTACCACTTTTGCACAGATCTTCATACTGGGCCTGGAGAAATGAGTAAGCAATAGTTCCAGGGCTGGAATGCCTTTGGGTATGTACAAACCTACTAACTTACATGTTTTAAGGAGTTTCATGAGCTCTTCTCTAATCTTTTCCAATGCTGAGAAAGGTTGGAAATGTACTCTTGGCAAGGGCAGAAGCAGACGTTTTTCCAGGGTTGGGTAAAAAGTGAATGGAGGGAAAGCAAACTTGTAAATGCCCAATAGATTTTTGCATGAGCGAATCTACGCATGCATATTTGCTTGTGCTAAAATACAGTTCACAAATATTTTCTAGGGGTACGATTTCCTGGTCTACTTCTGTAAATTCTTGTGAATTCATGAAAGCCACTAATTTAGAAGACACATATCATGGGTGCACTTTTGTGTAAAGTATTTAATCAGCACTCAAACAATAATAGAGTTTTACTCTGGTGTGCAGTCTGGCTAAAGGAGGAACTTAGCTTTAACAGGCTAGTTATTCCGGATCGTCTGAAATTGAATAACACATCCAATATACCATGGTTGTGTTATGTGAAGGAAAAGCTCAATGCCTTTGGAAGGCCTGAGCTTTTCTCTAATTCTGATAGCATTGAGAAACATGGTGTTGTCTGGTTAATGCAGGCCCTCCATCTCAAGGTGGCAGCTGAGAGGAAGGCTTCTGCCTTGACCAAACAGACATATACCGCCACTTTCCCATGGTCAAAACCAATCCCAGGATTTAACCTTATCTTCTTCTTGAAATGACAGGCCATCAGCTGCATTTATTGATTTATTTCAGTGTGGGCATATCTCATCAGCTGCTTTTCCACGAGGGCTCCTGGATTGAGAATGCGGTCTTGCCACCATGTATTTGTGACTATCTCTCTACTTGTGATACTTTGCACATTGTACTTATATGGCCTATTTTTAAGAACCTGCGTCATAAGTTTTGAAGACCACTCCTTTAAACTCTGGATATTAGACAGGTTAGACCCACTTTATTATATTTACAGCTTTTAGCGACACCCAAAATTTGTTTTTACATGTCACAATATCTGACAGGGGTTTTTAGTGACAACCATTAGGCCCCCACCTCCCTGCTATATAGAAGGATTCTTTTCTTTGGGATGTGGAAATACGGCAATGTTCATTACTGAGATTTTGTCCTGATGTGTTTTTATCTTGTACATTGTAGAGGTTAGGGTTTTGAGAATAAGGTCCTTCCTCTTTCTATGTCAGTCAACTCACAAAGATGTAAGATAAAGAAGAATCTCCTTTATTCTTTACATTATCATTTTCCACTCTCCTTTAAAGAATACGACCACTGTCCTCTTTTCCTTTTCCCAATGTGTCTATTTTATTCTCTTCTCTCTTCTTTGAGAAGTATTTTCCTCTCTCATTAGTTATTCCTTTGTCTTTGACAGTTTATTTTCTTGACTTTCTTTTAAGAACTCCGCAATTCTGGGTTCAGATTTCACTCCAGGACATGGGTAAAGAACACAGGATAAAGCAAGGAGGTAAGTCTGGGGTATTGTTTTATTATTGTGAAAACAAAAGAAGGGGTTTTGTGAGGAGACAGTGAAAATAAGCACACCTTTGCTGGTTATCTCCTTTCACTTGCTTAGGTGACTCAGTGATGTGATGGTTGAAAGGGGTGGGGAGCATATATATAAAAAAATAAGAGAGAAGAAAGGGAGAAGAAATACAAACAAAGGAGAGTGAGAAAACACTGTGAAGCGGAGAGGAATTTGACTGTGGAATCACCCTCTCCAGTATACAGAGTATTATACTTTTCTTCCCTGGCTTTCACTGAAAGTAATAGTATATTTCTTTGTGTTCCTCTTGTCTGTTCCAGCTGAGCTCCCCGTCTCCCTTGAAAATCCCCGGAAGGTACTAAAAACCTGTATACGGGCACGTACCTCGTAAAACCACATCCCTCCAGGGATGTGGTGGGTCAGGGCGTCCTTCGCAAGTCATCCCTTGCAGTCCTCTTCCTGCTGTACTTTCTGCCTATAAAGGCTCACCCTGGCCACCTCTCCGTTCCCGTCGATGATCATTCCGGTTGGCTTGCTCTTCTCCGAAGTTCCTCGCTCAGCGTTGCTGACCTGTTTCTCAAGTTCGCGTGTCACCGCCACCCACGCGTCCTTTTCTGGGTTTTGAACGCCGTCATGATGTTCTGACGGATCGCACTCCAAGGTGCCCCCGGGGCAATCTGTTATCGCCCTAGGGATATTGGTTTGTACTGGGTTCCGATAACCCTGTTACGTATATCTCTATAATTTAATAGTTTTTTAACTGTGTTGTAGCGCTCATATTTTTATCTATGTAATATGTGATGCAATGGTTTTATCTTTGTATGCTTGTATGATTTTACTTTTGTAAAATCGAATAAAGTCTGAATTAGTGATTGTGAACCATATCTTGTTATTTTATCATGTGGTAGACATCTAGAAAACCTTTTCTTCGAAGGTGGGTCTATGGAACTCGTAATACAGTAGGTGGTATATCCGTCACATTTGGGACGGATTAACACCGTCCTCCAAAGTTGTAATCAGGCCCTTAATCCTTCAGAGTTCAGTAAGACTCTGGCAGGTCCACTTGCAAGTCTAGGCAGGTCCAGTTCCAGTAGGTCAGCTAGGCAGTTTCCGGGAGGTCTCTCCAGCTTGTTGTGACCCTGTAGATCACACAGATTGGCAAACTGACCCTTGAAGTCACTAAGGTTAGCATGGGATGAAGGGAAGTGGGACCATTCTTCTTTCACAGACAGCAAGGCAGTCCTTCACCACACACACAACTATAAAACACACACCCACATTACTCACAACCCTTTATGAATACAAATCATTGCCACCAGACAGACATCAAGACCACTGCGACAAATACACACACAATCATACATCCCTCACGTACTCAACTATGCGCACCCAATCACACCACCCAACACCTACACACTTGCACTTACACACACCACACAACACCCATGGCCCCACAAAGGCATCCCTGTTTCCCAGATGAGGAGTTCCTGGTCATGGTGGAGGAAATAGTCAGGGTAGAGCCACAGCTATTTGGAGCACAGGTACAGCAGATATCCATTGCAAGGAAGATGGAACTATGGTGGAGAATTGTAGACAGGGTGAACGCCGTGGGACAGCATCTAATAACAAGGGACGACAGCAGGAAGAGGTGGAACGACCTACGAGGGAAGGTACGTTCCATGGCAGCAAGGCACTAGCTTGCCATACAGAGGACTGACGGTGAACCCCCACCTCCTCCCCCACAGCTCACAGCATGGGAGGAGCAAGTCTCGGCATTACTGCATCCTGAGGGACTCGCTGGAGTAGCCGGAGAACTGGGCACTAGTAAGTCAATATTTAACACTTACCACCCTCCATACCATCACATACCCTCACCCTCACTCCCATCACTCCAGTACATCCCATGCACTGCACCTACACATATGACTAACCACAATGCCAAGCCCTGCATGCCATACCAATTCATAGACAGCCCTCCCAGCCCTGCATGGACACCCATCACCAAAGCATGCACAGCATGGAGAACTAACAAGCACGCAATACACCACCATACACAACCAAAGGTGGCAGGGCAACAGCAACCATAGAGGGGAAGATAGGGATGTACAACATGTCACAGGCATGAAGTATAACACATCATTACATCCCCACAGGTGCCCCAGCCAATCTTAGTGGAGAGGAGGTGCCACAACTATTCAGTCCCCCAACAGAAGATGACCCCAGTGATGACAGTAACTCCGGACTTCAGGATCTGGATCAAAAACCTGGCCCATCAGGGACCACTGGTCAGTCGTTCACCCAAGCCCACTCACAGCACCCACCCGGCATCCCCACACCTCTGTCCCCAGGACACGTCAATCAGAAGTGTGCCCATCTGTACAGGGACCCTGGTCCACACTGCATACCCAAGACAATCATGGACCTGGGGTCAGTGGCAGTGGGCACACCATTTAGGGGACAGAGGCACAGGGCAACAGGGACACTGGGAGGACCGCCGTGCACCAGGGAGAGGACAGGCCCAGGGAACCATGAGGCACTCATCAATGTCCTTGTGGCTAACCAACAATCCCAGGACACGATGAGCCAGATCCTGAACAACATGCAGGAGAACAAGCGGCTGCAGGAGGAACACCATCAGGACATCAGGGAGGACTTGCAGGCCCTCAACACCACCATGATCTCCGTAGCAGGGGTGCTGGGAGACATGGCCAACATCATGAGGGAATGGACTGCACAGCAGCGGGCCCCTACAACTAGTCAGTCTATTGATCAGCCCACAACATCCGCTGCAGCTAGGGGACAGGATGCCCCACCACAGGACCCACAGGCTACCCGCACCCCTCCCCTTGCAGAAGGTGAACCACCCCACAAACGTTCCCTGCGGACCAGAAAGAAGCCAGAGAAATTGGACAAGACCAAGACTACCGCCAGAAAATTAGACTCTCCTGATTGTCCCCCTTGTGTCCCACCCTGTCACCTTGTCCACTTTGAACGGCCATTGCTCCCCTTCCTATAGTCCCTGGAACACTGGACCTGTGCTACAAACAGACTTGAACAATACCCTGGATTTTCCTCCACCATCACCCCATTCCATTGCACTTTACCCACAATTTTATAGCACTACAATAAACACCCTTGAACACAATTTGAGGAACACTGTTTTATGTGTCTTAAATGTGCATTTGTGGGAACTGTCACATCGAGTGTAAATGATCTGAACACTGTGTTAGCCAACAAATAATGACCTGGAACTGTCTGTAGTGATCACATCAGGACAATGCTGTCATATCACCAACATCTGGAAAATGAGAAGCCATTGGTGACAGTAAGTTGAGACGCAAAGGAAGTGAATGCCATCATGCCACAGGCACACAGATAAATCAATAGTCAGAGTAATGGTCAGTTCCACTGTCTCACCTGTTTGTCATTGGAAGTATTGTTGTATAACTGATGTTCTGTTGTCCTCATCCTCTGCCTCCTCATCCTCACTGCCTTCAGGGTCCACTGCTGCCACAGGGGCATCTCCAGTCCCATCCTCCTGAAGAAAACGCACATGTCATCTGAGGGCCAGGTTGTGCAATATGCAGCATGCAACAACTATCTGGCAGACCTTTCCGGGTGAGTAGCACAGGGATCCACCTGTCAGATGGAGGCACCTGAACCTTGCTTTCAGGAGGCCAAAGGTCCGCTCGATAATTCTTCTGGTTCGCCCATGTGCCTCATTATAACGCTCCTCTGCCCCTGTCCTGCCATTCCTCACAGGGGTCAGGTGCCAGGATAGGTTTGGGTAGCCAGAGCCACCTGCAAGTATTGAGGGACAACTTTTAGCCTTACACAATCCTATGGGGAGAACACCTGAAGGCATACACTGACATACAGTGGGTGGGATCTGGCTCAACCCATTAGCCACACCCTGTGCCTCTGTAGTTGGGCCACCACATTTGGGATGCTGCTATTCCTCAGGACAAAGGCGTCATGCACCGACCCAGGATACTTGGCAGTGACACAGGAGTTGTACTATTCCGCCAGGCACACCATTTGCACATTCAGTGAGTGGAAACTCTTACAATTCCTGAACACCTGTTCGTTCTGGTGGGGGAGGGGCTAACGCAATATGTGTACCATCAGTCGCTCCAATTATATTAGGGATATGGCCCATTGCATAGAATCCTGCCTTCACAGTGGCCAAATCTTCCACCTGTGGTAAAGCAATGTAGCTGCACATATGTTTCACCTGGGCAGACAAGACAAGTGCCAGCACAATAGAAAACATTGGCTGTGACATTCCAGTCACTATCACTTGGAAAGAACCAGTTGCCAGGAAATGGAGCACTCATAGCACAGGCACAAGAGGGGGAATCCCAGTGGGATGACGGATAGCTGATATCAGGTCAGGCTCCAATTGAGCGCACAGCTCTGTGATTGTGGCCCTATCCAGTCTATAAGTCAGTATAATGTGCCTGTCCTCCAGTGTAGCCAAGTCCACAAGGGGTTTGTACACAGGGGTTCGTCTTCTCCTCCCATTCATCCGCAGCGGTAGGTATCTAAGGGACACAAGAGTGAGTAGGCTGTCACAATTTAAACAATGGAACCACAACCTCAGTGTACATGTATTTATGTGATGGGACAGTGGGAATGACAAGGTATGTGCAAATCTAGGCAGTGACGCAGTAAAGGTTAATCTGATGGTTGTCCATCACCATGATATGGCAACCGCCTGTCCTGTATGTAGGGACAGGTGCAAGATCGGAGACATCCATGACAGCTTCAGTACTCAGACCCCCGTCAACCACCGACACCACAGACTCACCACCCACCAGCCTCCTGCTCTCCTGGACCCACGTCAATGACAACAACACCATAGAAATCATGAACACTATCCACTCCGGCTCACCATCTGACCCTTGCCCTCACATCTTCAACAAAGCAAGCTCTGTCATCCCACCCCAACTCCGGAAGATCATCAACAGTTCCTTCGAGCCCGCACCTTACCGGAGAGCTGGAAACACGCTGAGATCAACGCACTCCTCAAGGAACCCAAGGCAGACCCAAAGGACCTCAAGAACTTCCAGCCCATCTCCCTGCTCCCCTTCCCGGCAAAAGTCATAGAGCAAATTGTCAACAAACAACTGACCCGTTTCCTCAAGGAGAACAACACTCCGGACCCATCCCAATCCGGACTCCGCAGCAACCACAACACCGAAACTGCCCTCATCACTGCTACCGACGAGATCAGAACCATACTGGACAATGGTGAAACCGCGGCCCTTATCCTCCTGGACCTCTCAGCTGCATCGACACCATTTGCCACCACACCCTAGGCACACTCCTCAGGGACGCAGGAATCCGCAACAGAGCCCTGAGGCGTGTGCGTAGACAGAGCACCTTTTTTATCACCGACAGAACTCAGGGAGTCCGCCTCCCTCCATTCCGCTCTGAAGCCACCAAATTAATCTGCGGCGTACCCCAGGGTATGTCTCTCAGCCCCACCCTCTTCAACGTCTACATGGCTCTGCTCGTTAACATCGCCCGATCTCATAACCTCAACATCATCTCATACGCCGATAACACCCAGCTGATCCTCTCCCTCACCAAGGACACCGCCAAGATCAACCTCCACGAAGGAATGAAGGCCATCGCCGAATGGATGAAGAACAGCTGCATGAAACTGAATTCCGAGAAGACTGAGGTCCTCATCTTCAGCTCCACCCACTCCTGGGACAACTCCTGGTGGCCTGCCACACTGGGAACCGCACCAACCATGCACGCAACCTGGGATTCATCCTTCACTATCTATGACCCAGCAAGTCAACGCCATCTCATCCTCCTGTTTCAACACCCTCTGCATGCATTGGAAGATCTACAAATGGATCCCCACTGAAACCAGAAGAACAGTCACCCAAGCCTTGTAAGTAGCAAACTGGACTATAGCAATGCCCTATACGCAGGAACCACAGCAACACTCCAGAAAAGACTGCAACGCATCCAGAACGCCTCCACATGCCTCATCCTGGACATCCCCCGCCACTGCCACATCACAGCCCACCTGAGAGACCTACATTGGCACCCCGTCAACAAGAGAATCACCTTCAAACTCCTCACCCACGCTCACAAGACACTGCACAACACCGGACCAGAATACCTCAAGAGACGGCTCTCCTACACCCTGACCCGACAGCTTCACTCCGCGACCTTGCCCTCACCACCGTCCCATGCATCCGCAGAAGAGCCACCGGTGGCAGATCGTTCTTGCACCTCGCCGCCAACATGTGGAACACTCTTCTCACCCACCTGCATCAGACCAAGGACCTCCTTACCTTCAGGAGACATCTCAAGACATGGCTTTTCGAGCAGTAGCAGCCCCCCCCTCAGCACCTTGAGACCCTCATGGGTGAGTAGTGCGCTTTACAAATTCCCTAACTGATTGATTGATTGACAGGTTGAAGTGAGGTAACTCTGCAACGTTGGGCGTCGTGGCAGAAGGCGGTCTTGCACTGCAGTGCAATTCCTCATTGGATAATATGGAGCTCTATGGAGTATAGTGACCAATGGGGATCTGCGCCAGCGGTGACAGTGTACACTTCCGTGGACGTGACCGCCATTTTCTGATTCCTCACTCATTTCCTGACCTTCAACAGGAGAACACCTACACAGCGTGTGCTGCTGTTACCTGTGTCTGCAACCTACCATGGCCCATGTGACCGGGGAAAGGGCCCCTGCCTTCACTTCAGAGGAGTTGGAGCAATTGGTGGATGGGGTCCTACCCCAGTACGTCAGCTGCATGGGCCTCCAGACCAACAGGTGAGTACACCTTGGGCATGATGCATGTGGGAAGGATGCATGGAGATGTGTGTGCAGGCACAGGCATTGTGTCATTTGTGGGGTGGTGTGTCTGGTGGAAGTGTACATGGTATGCGTCGGGTGATGTGTGTGCCAATGGATTTGGAAACAGGATTTGGGGGCCATTTGTGTGACAGGCTGGATTGTATGTGTAATGCTGTCCTCCTGCCTGTATTACCTCTGCAGGTCAGCGCCCATCAAAAGAAGGGATTGTGGTGTGCCATCGCCAAAGACGTGCGGTCCCTGGGGGTACACTGCAGGCGGAGCACCCACTGCAAGAGGGGGGATGATGTCATGTGGTGGTGTACATGGTGTGGGCCCGCCGATGTGTGTGCCAATGGTGAAGGAAATGGGATTTGTGGGCTACATGTGTGACAGGCTGGATTGTATGTGTAATAGGGTCCTCTTGTATGTATCACCTCTGCAGGTCAACGGCCATCAAAAGAAGGGATTATGGCGTGCCATCACCAAGGACGTGCGGATCCTGGGGGTCTTTGGCAGGCGGAGCACCCACTGTCGGAAACGGTGGGAGGACCTGAGACGCCGGGCATGGAAGACCACGGAGGCCCAGCTGGGGTTGGCCTCCCAATGAAGAAGGGTGTCCGTCGGAACCTGACCCACCCTGATGGGCCGCATACTGGTGGTGGCCTACCCAGAGCTGGATGGGCGCTTGAGGGCATCACAGCAGTCACGCGGAGTGTGTACAGTGGCCTATACAACAATATTTTGAAGGTGGCATGGGATCTGGGTGGTGGATGTCAGTTAGTGGGTGCCCCTTAATGCCAGGCCAGACATTGCAGCGTGATCCAGCTCCAAGGTAATGTTTGAAAGGGAAAACAAGGTACCCTAGCGAGCTTTCATTCCATGTCATACAGGGTTTAGTGGGTCCCAGGAGGTGTGCAGTTGGCAGTGTTTGGCCCTCATCTTGCTGTGGCATCTACCCAAATCAATGGCACTGCAATGCATAGTGCTCAATCCTGATCCCTGTGTGTGACGGTGCTGTGTATGCCAACTGTGGTGTTGGTGCAGTAATTGACCCAGTGTTCTCTTTCTCTCTCCCTCCCTTTATTTTCTGTCATCCTGTCCATGTGTGCATTAGCATCATCTGGTGGAGGAGCAGGGGCACCAGCGACAGAGAGAGCTGCATCCCACAGGACCCAGGAGGCAGAGTGCACTGACACCGAGGGAACCAGTAGGATGGAGGGCGAGGGGAGCACCATGGCAGAGACAAAAGGTGGGAACACAGACTCAGATACCTCCTCTGATGGAAGCTCCCTGGTGGTGGCGGACACCTCTGTGACCACCCCAGCTGCAGGTACAGCCGCCATCCCCGTACTAGCACCGCCCTCCCAGTTGCCCCTCAGCGAGTTGCCCATGCCCGCTCACCCAGGAGGGTGGGCATCTCCTTCACCTCAGGCACCTTATGCCCTGCCCAAGTGAGCCCTGCTGCCCTGAGTGAGGAGGCTATTGACCTCCTGAGATTCATCTCTGAAGGGCAGTCAACCATTGTGAATGCCATCCAGGGGCTGGCATTCAAGATGCAGCAATGCAAGGCATTCCTGGAGGACATCCGCAGTGGATTGGCGGTCCAACAGAGATTGATTCAGGGTCTGGCCTCCTCTCTGATGGCAGCCATTTTCCCTGTCCCTACCGTCCTTCCTCCAACTACCACTTCCCAGTCCCTGTCTCCTCAACCCCAACCCATCCATGCACACATACAGAGGAGCATACACACAAGACAACACACAAGAGTGGCACAGTCAAACCCAGGCACCACACTTGCGGACAGTGGAGTTACCTCCTAGTCATGGAGGCAAGACAGTGATGGTTCCCACTCCACCAGCCAAGAAGGGTAAGGATCCCACAGCCAATGCCATGAAGGGAAAGAAGCCCTCGACTCCTGCCAAGAAGGGGAAGGAGGCCGCACCTCCTGCCATGAAGGGGAAGGAGGCCACACCTCCTGCCATGAAGGGGAAGAATCCCTTGACTCCTGGCATGAAGGGGAAGGAGGCCGCACCTCCTGCCATGAAGGGGAAGAAGCCCTTGACATCTGTCATGAAGGGGAAGAAGCCCTCCACTCCAGCAGAGGCTGGCCGGATGACACCACCACCACCAGTGGTCAAGGAACCCTCACCTCCAGCTGAGGCTGTGCAGCCCACTCCTCCTGGAGAGGCTGCACTTTCACCTGCTGAGACAGTGCAGCCCTCACCTCCAGCAGAGGCTGGCAGGATGACACCACCACAGTAGTCACAGAGCCCTCACCTCCAGCTGAGGCAGTGCAGCCTACTCCTCCTGCAGAGGCTGCACCTTCACCTACTGACACAGTGCAGCCCTCACCTCCAGCAGAGGCTGCACAGGAGGCACCTTCACCTGCTGACATAGTGCAGCCCTCACCTCCAGATGAGACAGTGCAGCCCTCATCTCCAGCAGAGGGCATGTAGGCTACTCTCCTTGGACTGCTGTACAGGGAGCCCCCTCTAGAAGCAGTGGGCAAGTCACCCACCTGAGAGACTGTGGCCTGCAATCCCCAGCACAGAAAAATGGGCATGGAGCCCCCTCCGGAAGCAGTGGGCAAGTCACCCACCTGAGAGACTGTGGCCTTGCACTCCCCAGCACAGAGAAATGGGCATGAAGCCCCCTCCAGAAGCAGTGGGCAAATCACTCACCTGAGAGAAGGTGGTCTTGCATTCCCCAGAACAGAGAAATGGGCATGGAGCCGCCTCCAGAAGCAGTGGGCAAGTCACCCACCTGAGAGACTGTGGCCTTACACTCCCCAGCACAGAGAAATGGGCATGGAGCCCCCTCCAGAACCAGTGGGAAAGTTCCCGAATTCGGCTGAGGTGACCCCCCACACCCCTAAGGTGCCTGCCCACTTGCAAAATGATGCCCCTGCAGAGTTCTGTGCAGTTGCTGTCAGGAGACAAGTTGGGCATTGGACTGTGCCCTGTAGCCATGTGGGGCCTTTGTACTTTGGACAGGACATTGGCCCTTTATGGACAATTGTACATATCTGGTTCATGTGGTGGATTTTCCCTTGCTAATACATTTTCAGTACTTCTTAAATCTGGTCCTTGTTTTATTGTGCTGTGTGTCGTGTGCCATTGGTTTACGTCTGCAGCTGGTTGTGTGTATGGTGTGTGTATTACTCTCCTTCTCCTCCCTCCCTCCCTTGTGTGCTAGGAAGCTGTACTCACCGTTGTCGTCTTCGTCAGCGTTGGTGGTCCAGGTAGAGAATGGCATAGAAGAGCATCGGGAAGACTTGAAGTTCCGGTTCCATGGCGGAGGCGGAGTCCTCTGTGTACTTGTTTGTGAGTCTTTCGTTTTCTGTGTTCTGTTTCAGCCAGGCTTTTGATGGCGTTGGCACCACCCTGGAAATCCTGGTGGTTTCCTGTGTCATAATATGGTGGGCGGTACTTTGTCGTCCACCTGGCTGTTGATGGCGACAAACACCGTACGTGGTGTTAACGCCCTGGCAGATGGTGTGGTACATTGGCTGTTTATGGAAGTTCTCACCACCATGGTCATAATTTGGTTGTTTTACCGCCGGCCTGTTGGCGGTATTTCCACCACTTTATCACTTACTCAAAATGTCATAATGAGGGCCTGTGACTTAAAATCCAACTTTACCTTTAGAAAGGATTTTAAATTAAAATTTCTTTGAGTGTAAACAGCAAATTCCTATCTGCTCCCAATCAATCCAAAATTATTACTTATATTAAATAACATAAACCAGTGTTAGTCAGTGGTAGAGGTAGGCCTGTACAACAGTGAAAAACGACTTTCGGAATTAATCACTGCCAGGACACCTAAAACATAAGTACACATGTCTTACTTTTTAATGACAATGTACCTTGCCCTATGAGCCTTTAAGGCCTACCTTAAACTTGACTTGTAAGTATTAAAAAGGAGGGTTTAGGCCTGGCAAATGGTTTATTTTGCCACTAGGTCTAATGGCAGTTTAAAAGTACACTATGGGTGCAGTGGCAGGCCTGAGACAGGGTTAATTTAGCACAATGAGTCCTGCTGGCCCACTGTTAGCATTTAATTAACAGGCCCTGGGTACATGTAGTACCTATTACTAGGAACTTGCAAAGAAATTAAATGTGCCAATTAGGTGTGGGCTAATTTTACCATGTTTGAAGGAGAGAGCACAAGCATGTTAACACTGATTAACAGCAGTAAAGTGCAAAGGGCCCTAAAGCCATCAAAAACAAATTCAGCAAAATAGTAGGGAGGAATACAACACCAAGGATGTCAGATCTAACAAGGACATATTTGACTGGAATGTATACATCTTCCTACATAATACACCTATGTTTTCATTCAGCCACTCGTATTGATTTTATTTTTAATACTACCATAGTTACATCTGACTCAGGGGTGTGGAATTTATTAAAATATCTACTTGTCCACGGGACAGGTTGCTTCTCAAATCTACTTGTCCTGTAAAAATATCTACTTGTCCCTTTGGTGCCATGTAGTGTGGCGCCAAATTATAGCAGCAATCTCATTATGTAAGAGCTCTGATAATAGCCTCTCTGATTATGCCAGGGCTACTACCATAGTAGGGCTTGAATACTAGCAGTTTCAATCCCTACTGTAGCAATTTCCTTATTTTTCCACCTTTCTGCAGATCTGCATACTGGGGCTGGAGGAAGCAGTAAGCAATAGTTCCAGGGCTGGAATGCCTTTGAGTCTGCAAACCTACTAACCTGCATGTTTTAAAGATTTTCACCAGCTTCTCTCTAATATTTTCCCATAATAAGAAAGGTTGGACATTTACTCCTGACAATGGCAGAATTAGAACTTCTTCCAGGGTTGGGAAGAAAGTGGCTGGAGGGAAAATGAACTTGCAAATGCTCAATAGATTTTCACATGAGCAAATCTACACATGCGTATTTACCCATGCTAAAATACAGTTCACAAATATTTTATAGGGGTACGACATATACCATGGGTGCACTTTTGTGACTTTCTTTAAGAATTTGGGGCCACATGTAGGTAGGTTCAGATTTGTGACCCGCAAATTGCGAGTCGCAAATCCGAATGTAGGATGGTGTCCCTGACACCGTCTGTGATTCGCAAGGGCTTCGCAAATGCTCACCTCATGAATAATCATGAGGTGGGTCGCAATTTGCGACCCCCTTGCGAATGGCGGCCTCACAGGGATGGTGGCCTGCTGGAGACAGCAGACCACCATGTCTGTGACTGCTTTTCAATAAAGCAGTTTTTTTTTTTTTTTTTTTTGTAATGCAGCCCGTTTTCCTTAAAGGAAAACGAGATGCATTACAAAAACGAAAAATGAAACGTTTTCGTTTCATTTTTTCAGAGCAGGCAGTGGTCCGCAGGACCACTGCCTGCTCTGAAAAAATGTTTACAGTGACATTCACAATGGGGAAGGGGTCCCAGAGGGACCCCTTCCCTTTTGTGAAAGTGTTAGCACCCATTTGAAATGGGTGCAAACTGAGATTGGTTTGCGCCCGCATTCGCAAAACAATCCTACATTGCACTGCGAGTCGCAATTAGGAAGGGAACACCCCTTCCTAATTGCGAGTCACAAACCCGTTTTGCGATTCGGTAACCAGGTTACCGAATCGCAAAACTGGGTTTGTGCATCGCAATGTGCTTTTTGCAAGTCGCAAACAGCGAAAGTCGCTGTTTGCGACATGCAAAAAGCTACCTACATGTGGGTCTTGGTCCCTAATTAGGTCTGGTGTTAACAAAGACATTTTGTTTTTATTAAACTTCTATTTCTCTCTCTTTCGGCTGGCTTTACTGTGAGTGATCGCATTCTTCTCTTCCACAAGGAGCATATTGGCACACAAAGTAGTTTTGTTCAGTGTCAGGAACTACAGTGGCAATCAGTGACGTAATGAAACTGGAGGGTGCCCCTTTGCAAAGAACATGGAGGAGCCCCCTCTCCAGACTCACTCAGGGCAGGTGCTGTGCTGAAGGGGCCCCCTGGAGGGCGGCTGCGGGGCCTTTGTTATGCCACTGGTGGCAACATGTGCTTTTAGAGTTCAAAAACGTTTTTTTTTTTTTTTTCCCATTGTTTGTTACAATGTTGAGGACCTGGTAGCTCCCACAACAATAAAGTGTTACAAAAGCCATGTCAAAACAAGACACGCATTGATGAAACTAAAAGACTTATAAAAATATGTCAGATCAGTTGGCTTTGTCAGTGTTTGTTTATTTTCATGCTTCCCATAATCGTGTTGAAAATGGTTACACTGATTTTCCATTAGAAATATTTTTGGGAAATACTAGCATGCATCAAAACATTTTACTAAATGACACTTCATTTGCATATAATCAGAGAGCATTCTGGGAGCATAATACTTAGCCTCATAGCCTAAACTTTTCAAACATGTGCATACACGTTTTTTTTTTTTTGTACTGGAACCAACGTCAGTAGTGAAGTGTGACATTAAAACATTTATTTACAGCACTCACACTAATAATGAAGGTTTTCAAATAATGAACCATAAATACAAGTTCGAACAGCATTATCTCTTGGAAACACATTACCTCAACTGCAAAGAGTTCCACTCTCTGTAAACAGGCAGCCAAAGGGTTTGTGCTGCAGAGGGTTGGGTCTACTTGTCCCAAGGACAAAGTAAACATAAAATCTTGTTGCCCTTGACCCCAAACAAGATGTCCCGGGCGTCGGGCGATAGGAATTCCACATCCCTGTGACTGCATTACTAAATTACTTCTCAGACCACTTGCGTTTTGCAATTGCAGATAAAAGGTTTTAATAGGGCTTGGACCCATAGATGATGGGTTTTTAATACAGCAGATTTAGAGAAAGGTCGGAAAAAAGATATAAGGGTAGCAATCTCTTAAATACTTCACCTGCAATCAAGAGACCGCCTCTCAAGGCGGCAGTTGCATACAAATACAAACTATTTAATGGAGGCATTAGATATTTTCACCATTAAACAGATATTTTTTACTCACCGCTGAAAAGACTTTTGACCTGATGACTTGGGGCACTCTTTTTTTTACATGGTAGGGGAATATAAGCTCCCAGCTAAAATTATACAGGTTATTCTTAGATTATAAGAGGATGCAATAGCCAGGCTTATTATTAACTTATGCAATGCAGGTAGCCTAGAGTGAAAAGAGAGACCAGGCAGTGCTGCCCTGTCACCTATGATGTGCTCTTTACATAGAGCCTCTTGCTACTGTAATTAGAAAAGACACTATTATTTGCCCTCCCATGCCACACATGGTGCAAATCAAATTATATGTAGATGACGTAATGTTGTTTTAAACTTCTGACAAATTATGTCAGGAGAGAGTATTTGAAATGTTTACATTGTACCAGGCACTGAGGGGATATAAGATCAATAAGCTCAAGATTGAAATGTTATTGAGCAACTGTTCTGTGGAAAGTGTGTTGCCTGAGCTCCAGAACTGTAATCAACATCCAAAATGATACCATGGTATTAAATTTACTAACCAATTGTGGCGGCTTCTCCTGTTGGGTGGAGGAGCGTTGTAGCCCCCCCTTACACTCCCCCCACAGGGGGGCAAATAAAAACAGAAAAATAAAATGAATGTATTACCATTGAATTTTTTCTCTGCCAGCCTGAGCTGGTTGTGGTAGCAGTGCCCAAGTTTAAAGTGGGCATGTCACTTTGGTCGGTTGTCTTGTGACGGCCAGTCTGAAATGCGCACTTTAAAGCTCTCTAACTCAAGCTGTCTTAAGAGTTCATTACGAGTTTGGTGGTCAACCTGGTTGCCTCACCCTGGACGTATTAAGATGTTCCCACCGGGCTGACCGGCCTGAACATCGTATTATGATGGCAGAAACTGGAGTAGTGATCAGCATGGCAGTGCTGAGTTGGGACCCATATTCTTTCGGTGCTCCATATTTCAGTATCTTGACAAATTATTTTTCATTAACATTCCTCAAAATGCAATGTTCCCCTTGCTAGGATATTTACCCTTTACATGGAATAGCCAGGAGATTTCAAAAGCTGATATACATCGTAATGTTAGTGGCTCGTTCACTAATATAGACCCTGGAAATGCCTTTTTTCATAGAAGGGTTCATCAAATTGTTTTGAGTCCGACATTGTGAAGGATTATAAGTTAAACATATAGGCATTAGCACAATTTTTATTTAAGATTTGGGGTCAATTTCTTGCTAAAAATAATGTTGAATAATTGGTGATTAAGGAAGAAGAAAGGCATGCATATATTCTGAACTCTGGTTATTTTGAGGGATCTATAATAGTATGAAGACTGTTGTTGCAACCTGGGGGAAAATCTGGTCACAACTTCACTTTAATAATTTGTGCACTTTAGCCTCATTATTCCAATAAGCGTTTGTCAATGTTTTTGTCTTTAGCATTTTTTCATTAACCCCTTGGGTGCCCAGGTCGTAAGATTATGGGTGCTTTTAACCCTGCGACTACCGTAATTAGCTTGATTTATCCTATACATTCAGGGAGCCACTGGATAAAGTTGCAGAGACGATTTCCATGTTTGGACGTATCCACTTTTTTGGAAGTTGAAAATCTCTAGCAGGACGAGACTGGAGGGTGTAGCCAATGAGAGATTTATGAAGGCAGATACACCTTCTGCAAAGGACCGCTGAACGGGATTTGCTGTTGCGGAAAAGAAGAATGTAGTGGGATCTGCCACAAAGTAAGGCCGACACAGCGGATTGACAACCAGGTTGGTCCCAGTCTCTTCCCCGTTCTCAGAGCATGATTTAGACAAAAATGTTCTAAGTCCTAAGTGTTGGAGTTTGGCTATCTGGGTACCTTTAACATACCCACCAAGGGTCCAGGACTGAAGGGGCACTACGTGGGAGGGGTTAGGACTCACTGTGGCTAGGAACAGGAGCAGGCTGAAGGTGGGTGGAGCCTTTCCTTTCTGAGGCTTTGATCAGTAGGCCAGCCAACTACCCCTTGGATTTACTTTGGTAGTCCTGGGTTCAAGATGTGGAAAAGGGCCCAAACAGCCGAGCAGGCCTCTGAGGGTTCAAGGCAGTTCTTCCAGGGGCAGATAAGCAGTCTTTTAAAGTACACAGCAGCAGGCAGTGTTCTGAGAATCAAGAGTGGGTCTGAGGGTCCTATTTTTATATTTGGTGTCGCTTTTGAAGTAGGAGAGCTTTCTAGAGAATTTCTGTTGAAGTGCTTGAAGTTCTTGCCTCCCCTGCCCTGGCAGCGGGCTGGCTGCATAAACAAAGCAGTGGTGACAAGTCTTTTGTGTCAAGGCAGGGCACAGCCTACTGAGCTGTAGGAAGGGCTGTGGCCAGGTTCACACCCTGTCCTGCCAGTGACATAAGAATAAATAAAGCACAGCTGCCAAGTACACCCAGGCATGTGACCTAGGAACAGTCTAGAGGCACAAAATAGTTATGACAGGAAAATGCCAACTTCCCAAAAGTGACCTTTTCAATTTTTTAACTTAAAATTTGACTTTACCATTAAAGAGGGTTTTAAATTACAATTTCTCAGACACCAAACATGACATTTTGGATAAAATATTACATGATGGTATTGTGTAGTCATTTTAGCTATAGCTTTATACACGTTATTTTAGAAAACTAGGCCTGCTATTTTGCACTTTAACCTAGACATGTTTAATTCTATCTTTGTTATAATATTTTAACAATAGCCATATTTGCTGTCTTGTTTTATTTTGTCTATCTAGCTGTTCTTAGCCTAGGTCAGCACGGCGTTCTTAAACAAGACATTTCTTTCAGTCTGTGCTTTTCTCAAGGCTGCAGTAAGATAGGTTGCTGGCAAAAGTGGTACGCTTTGTCCCCAGTGTTTACAGAAACATACACACTCTTACATGGGTATCCTTTCTTGCAACATCAGCTGTTTTATTATAAAAACACTACTTTGACCCATGTACATTAGAGGGAGATTCCAGCCAGATGACCACGACTGTATGCTGATTGCTTCACTGCAGCTGCTCATGTAGACTACAGGCCTCTTGCTCAGGTATGAGGGATGATGTCTTCCCAGGGGGAAGCTGAAGGGCAGAATTAGAGCTTAACATGATGTGCTCTAACATAGCCTAGGTATGAACTATCCTTCACAATCTTAGTGACACAATGGTAGCGTTATTTTTGTGTTTTACTCTCCTTGTCACAATCTTAATCCTATTGTGCTTCATCGTCCTAGTTATTACAATACATGCTTTATTATCTAAGATGCAGTTACTTAAATAAAACCTTATTGAACCTTACTCTGCCTCCAATTGTCCTTGCAAATGTGAGACTAAAGTAACTGAGGGTAACAGATGATTTCTGAGTGACCACGATGCCCCTGAGGAGTCATTTATGTCATGAGCCCGGTTGCCCCAATCATTCCTGCTCTTGGGTGGAGATGAGGCACTGCTAGTTAGCAGAACAAAACCAGGATTAGGCCGACAAGCGTCACATGGTGCAGGATCAGACCCAGTCACCCGCAGTACAGGTGAATCTGCCACCCAAATCCAGTAGTCTCATTAGGATAATGAGAACCTGTGAGGCATGGTGCCGCCAACGTTTGATCAGACACTAATTTTCGGGTCCTCCTGAGTATCTCTGTCTCACCACATGCAAAGACACCTCAGTACTATTTACAGAGATGTTCGTAGTATTGAGGATTTTCCTCCTTAGCTAATTAGGAAGTACCTAACTAACACTGTAGTTTGTTCAAGCTTGAACTCTAAAAGGAATGTCCCCATTTGGTATGCTTATCTCTGAACAAAATTTACCATTCATTATGGCGATCCCGCAACGGGTAGCAATTGCAGTCAATATGCGACCACCCCTTATTGCACATTTATTGGCTCATGGCCTAACAGCCCGGGGGGGTCCAGTTACATTTGTTGTTGAGGCTCATCCAGCCTATAAAAAAGAAACCTTTTATTCTTGGGTCATTT
Source organism: Pleurodeles waltl (assembly GCF_031143425.1). Taxonomy (NCBI): domain Eukaryota; kingdom Metazoa; phylum Chordata; class Amphibia; order Caudata; family Salamandridae; genus Pleurodeles; species Pleurodeles waltl. The sequence goes on along the minus strand of NC_090448.1, from coordinate 233,300,620 downwards.
CCAGCAGCTGATGGGAACATAAATACATTTCATCACTATACACCTGCAAATATACCTGCACCATATAGAGCTTATGCAGATCTAGAAATACCTCTATCTTATCAAGACCATAATAATTGGCTAGATGGCGCCCTACCACATACAATCCTACATGTTAGGTTAGGTCCTCTAAGTAATGATGGTCCTACCTGCTTTTATTGGCCACATATACACTGCACCGCGATGTAGCAACCTTGACGGTACCTGAAGTCCGCCGCTTATATGCTGAACTTACGGCAATATTCAGACTATTAGTACAGTTTGTAATGCAAACATTAAATACAAACCCAGCACGTGCTGCCCCAGTGTAACCACATGCAGTACCGCCAGGCATTAATCCTGCGACTGTACAAGATGAATACGGGGCTGCCCCGGCCCTGGACTTAGGGATGTAACTCATGAGCAATTTTGCCACTGTATCTTCAATTATATTCAAGTAATCTTAAAGGAGAATCAGTTGCACTAGCAGTGCACATGTGGCTCCGGGACGTTCCTCCACAGGATCAAAATGTGAGCTGCCAAAGATTATCATGGAGACCTACTCTAGTGTTGGTCGAGATAGTCTGGGGGCCCAACCCACAAAACCACAGTTTCAGGGTAAACCAAAGATTCTACCATGCAAGTACCTGAGAGTTCTAAAAAATGCTGTGTTAAAAAACAACAAACATCTAAAAAAGAAAGGGGAGAATCTCCTCATAATAAGGCCCCACAGAATAGATATAATATCAGAAATAGAGATAATATTAAAATGCCTGACAGATATCAAAATATTGATACACGTCAATCTCGTTCTTTTCAGGACTCACTGGCAAAATGCAGTGAGAGTGGTGGGCAGTCAGAGCGAATAACTGAGTACGTGTAACCAAGACAGGAATCACAACGCTCTACAGAAGTTTCTGTTAAAAAAGAAGAGAAACTTCCCCAACACAAAACACAATTTAAAAAGAAAAAAGTGGCAGATGTTGCGATTCGCCATGCCACTTAAGTAGAGGGCTCTATTGAAGAACAAGACGTGGGCACTAGGCTCTGCTAGACAGAGCAGCAGAGGTCACAAAAGTTCGCCAGAATCTTCAAGAGCATCTGGAGGTGAAAGCAGCTGATGACTTCTTACAAGTTGAAACTGCGGACATGCGTGTCTCCACGCCTGACAGGGTGTACAAAGTAACTATACAGTTAGAAGGAGACATTGAACGCACAATTGGCGCAATCTTTTGGGTCTGCATCATTAACATTTATGATATTTTAATGGCCGAGAAGGTTTGGCCACCTGAATTTGTCCGTACTTGCCCATAAGGGGATTATGAGAGGTTATCAGCTCGCAGAATCCTACACCACTGATTGGACACTGGCACAGGCACCCCTTATCATGTAATTCCAATTAAAATCAACCCCAACCTCAAATCAAATACCGAATAAAACAGGATGCTAAGGCACCCCTGAGGGAAATCGTCACACAACTAGAGCACCAAAGCGTAATCAAACCTTGTGTCTCACCAATGAATAATCCTCTATTCCCTGTAGCTAAACTGGACCCTTCATACAGAATAGTCTTAGACTACAGACACATAAAAAGTCACACACGCACATCTGCTATACAAAACTCCCATGCACAGCGCTTATGAACAACATAGTGCGCAAACAATACAAAACAACATTGGATATTTCAAATGGTTTCTCCTGCCAAAATATAGCACCTGAGAGTAGAGACCTAACAGGTTTCAGCGCACTAGACTCCTAGAAAAGGGTATAAGCCCAGGACTGTTCGCGGCTCGTGTAACTTCAATATTGCACAACATTGACCCTGGAGCATTGTCCTATGTAGATGATATCGACCTCACGGACAATGAATTACTGCAACATCTAAGACGGGTAGCCCACATTGTTCTTTGATTTGCAGAATTCAGCTATGAATTCAACTTATAAAAAACAAAAATAGCCTTCCTTAGTGTCCTGTTTCTGGGATATGAATTATCAATTGAAGGAAAGAGCCTAGCACCACAATTCTTAGAAAAATGCGCAGTTATGACCTCCAAATACCATTAAAAAAACTCCAGTCCCTATTGGGTTTTCTAACTTTTGGCAGAACATACATTTCAGATTATGCATCATGCATAAAACCCTTATATGACTTGATACGTCCTGACTTTTCCAGTAAATTCTGGACAGTCGAACATACACGCATTCTCAGAGCACTGCAACAAGACATGCTTGCAGCACAACATTTACACACAAGGGACATTAAGAAACATCTGCTCATCAGAGTAATTGCTGGTGCCATTGGTTTCACCTATGTAACATTCAATAATGGTGTGACAGTCCCAATTGCATATAAATCACATCTATATTCAACAGCAGAGCAACGTTTTGCGCCCACTGAGAAAATTCTCACTGCTGTTCAGATGGCTGTCATTAAAGAAAGACCACTAGCCCACGGGAAACGCATTATTGTTGTATCTCCAATTCCAGCCATTGAGGCCGTCACCAAAGCCAGCGTTCTAAATACTAAAGGATTACATCCACGTTGGATCCAATGGGCAACGTCTTTGACAGCCACTGATGTTGACTATATTTTTGACCCAAAGTTACAAACTCAAGATTTTTTGCAACGTGAACTAGAATACCCAGTTCTGGAAAATACATTGCCTATTGATCAATATCAAGGAGTCATGTACACGATGGCTCAGCACAACCCGCAACAGGCACAAAGCATCAATACTCTGCTGCTTGCGCAGTTGTAAGCGGCTATATGGAGGGTAGTAAATTCTATCCACAACATACTTTCACGCAAACCCTAGGGGATTGCACTGCACAACTAGCAGAGCTAAAGGCTCTGGAGATGGCACTGGACCATACGGATCCAGCAAGCTAACACTGATTGTCTGTGCTTCTTACTATTTCGTCCAGTCCTTCAATGAATATCTGCATTACTGGCGCCAGAATGGGTTCAGAGATTCTAAAGGTAACACCATCAAACACAGACTTCTGTGGGGGAAAGTAGCTGATCTAAAGGAAACGCAAACAAATGTCCATGTTATACATACACTTGGACACCAGCGTATTGGAATACACGTTGCCGGAAAGACACTGGCTGATGAAGCAGCCAAAATAGCAGTAGCTACGACTTCTGTTGCTGCAATAACTCGTTCTAGAAAGAAACGGACGATGAAATATTTTCTGCCGTCAAGCCTTGGCTGACGGCACACCTTTACCTAAAGGATTTCCCATTAAATATCCCTACCGGATGGGAGGCTTCCTTGACGCATAAGTAAAAATATCAGGCATGGGAGTTTGAATAATTCCCAATAAAGACCTAAGACCTGCTTTTGCCTCAAGGGCATTCAAGGACGCCATGGCTTCGTTAGGGGTCCAACTCCATTACTCGTCGCCATTTCATCCCGAGGGAAATAGTTCTGTGGAGCGACGAAACCAAGATTTAAAGCAATCCTTAACAGCCAGAGTATTAGGTATGGGTCATAGTTGGCTTAATCACCTTTATGGAGTCCAGAGCATACTTAATCTGCCTAGAAGGTCCCTGAGGGGTCGTACTTCATACAAGTGCCTGTTTGGAACTCAAATGTATGTTCCAGATCTTGATGGTCCTGGTGTGGAGGCGGCAGAAGTACCTTTTGACATAAATTAATGTGTCACTGTCTTGCAGGAATTACAACAGTTCCGTGAAGACAACACTTCTGCCAGTGCTGCCTCTGTAGGAATTAGGGATGTACCAATTACACCTATCGGCTGGATTCTAAAGATTGGGATCTAGTATGTGAAAAGGTTGCTGTGAAAAAGGAGTTTGGTCTTTCCTATCGTGCACCGGTTCCAGTCCTGGGAATACGCGGTACCAGAACTGTTTTTCTACCACACCTGCCTGGCTCTAAAGAACATCGCTTTGTCTCCATCGTCAATGTCAAGTTACATTATGTGGCCGATCCCTCACAGCACACCAAGAGGAACAACCAGTAGTACCCGAATCCCTCTCACTACTGGTCAAAATGTCCCTCTACAAGTTATGAGCAGCAAAGCTGACACCTCTCGAAGCTTGGGGAGGGTGGAAAATGATCTTGCATTAGTTCCACTAACATCTATTGCAACATGCAACACAGAAATTGCTGATCGATTTGATTCGACTTCTACACAAATGGAGGGTGTCATTTATAGTAAACCACTGCAGGAGACTCCTACCAGTTCTCCTCCTTTAAATACTACTCCAGTTTTTGCACGAACTGCTTCTGGATAATATGTCCACATTAATGACCTTTGCAGACTCATTTGCCTCTTCTGCATCTGAACTGTCAAAAACACATATGCTGATAAATTGGCTTAAAACAAATTACTTAATTTTCCCTTGGAACTATATGTGGCTTTCCTTGACTGTATTAGCTTTCCTCCTTTGGATTGGCTTTGTTATTACTTTCTATTAATACATGGTCATTACCTTCCTGAAAACAGTTGAACTGTAAACTGTAAAACCCCATTTCTATTCTCACATGGTCCACAGAGACTTGTCTTTGTGAAAATGTTTGCTATACCAAATTCCTGATGGGATTGTTTGGGATTTAAGTCACATTTGATATATACGGCCCGACGGAGGTCATTCAAATACCATAAGTGTTTAAACTTTCTATGAATGATGTAATAATACCCAGAATTGTTTCTGATGACTGGGATGTGAAAACAGTTGATTCTATGATGACGGAGTTGCAGTATTTTACTGTATTTCAAAGTGAGGATGTTCAGCAAGCCAAAGAAAATGATGGTGACATGTTCTGCTAGAATTATTATGGACACCATTTCATTCACAGAGCAAGTACTCCAAAAACAATTTTTAATTACACACAATGGGAACATTGTCCAACCCCACCACAAGGGAGTTATAAAACATATTCTGAAAAATGTACATATTTTTCTGGGCACAATGTTAAAAATGCTGAGTCATATTATTTCAAATTCCCATTTATGGAAGATGTACATATAATGTTGACAGATAAAAAATTCATTTATTCGGATTCCTTTGTTTCCCGGTTGACTATCGAGGGCTATGAATATTGGTTGAAGTCGATTGACTTAAAAAGTGTGTGGGGAACAAAACACTGGCAAATAAGAGGGAAAAAAAAGCTTTATTCAGAGCATGCCTGATACCTGTTCAAATTATATTTTTAAATGAAACTGTACAACAGACAAGTTGTTTAGGCTTAGCAAAAATTAAGGAGTTGAATGCGCCCAGTATTCCTGCCCCTGCAAAATTTTACAAACGGCAAAAGTATATAAATGCAACTGAAGATCAGCTCAATAAATGGGTCCAAAATGACACGTTTAATGCTTCACTTTCACATTCTGGTGGGTGGTTATTTTGGCCAGTAGATACCAATGGGTGTCACAAACGTTTTGTAAACTCCAGGAGGGGTTCTAGAACAAGTAGGCCCGACCCTCGCTATGTGTCATAAGAACATGCGGGTATAGTAACAACATACAGTGTAGAGAAACTATGCCAGCAATGGTTGAAGGCTTCCTCACTAGAGGCTGTTAGAGAACATCTCAGTCTCCTGTCAAATTAACACTGACTTACAGGATTTTCTGTTGGGTCCCAGAAAACATGCAGAAAGCACTTCTTATATGCGGTCTATAATGAAATTTGGAAGCGTTCACAACAGGAGCTGCTGCCCAGTTAAGGCAAATAGATCAGGAAAACGTATATAAGGCATTAGCTGTTGTAGATAATGGGATTAATACCCTGTCCGACCGGATATACACCGTAAAAAAAATAGTTTCTTCTGCAAATAGACATAGTACAAAGCGACATGTCCTCTTTACACTATGGACAAAGTCAACTAAGACCCATTATGCAGTTAGGTTGGACACTACAAACACTGAAGATAGGTCACGTAAATGGCAACATGTCATCGCGAGGGTCATATTTTCCACATTTAATTTAACGCAACAACAACTAACGGCAAAAAAAGAAGCAACTTATGTCATGTTAAACACTGAGAAATTTAATGTGGCTGAAATATCATCTGCTGAGTGGTTAATACACGGAGTTATCAATCTGCCTTATTTGAACACTTCAATTCACGTACTGCTTAAAACACATTCCAGTGGGCAGATACAAAAGGCTAGGAGACAGGTACATCCATGAGGTGTGGGTGCTACCCTTCTCATACAAATGTCTCAGTGGCATGAAAGAGGTCTTTCTTAGCGGTAGTGAATGAGAGATTTCTGTCAGCCATTCGATGGCTTGTAAACAGATGTCCTTGCACGGGGCATGTAACGCTTCAGCAGCGAACTTGGCTTGTTATCTGAAGGGAGTCCCCTTGATTAGACCTGCGTTCTAGGTGCTCTCGAATGGCAGCTATGTTCTCGTGAGAGCTGTTGTGGGATGCGAGCCGGAATAGTTTATGTCGTTTCGGTCTCCAAAATATTTACCTGCTGCGGGAATGTACTTTTTCTTCCTACACGACAGAGGGAAGTAGCTGAGATTTGGCCCCATATCGCTATTTCAAATGTGAATTTTGACAGGTTGAGCAGACTCAAGGCTTTATTGTTTCAAAAACATGTAGCGCGAGACCTATGCGCTTCAGGTTGCGAGGTCATCAGCAGAGATACAGTCCCTTTTAAGTACTAAGTTTCCGAGACACTTTGCTGAACTCGTGGGACGGATATTTAATGCATCCAGTATTACTGGAATCGCTAAGGGCCAGATGTATGAAACTTTTTTGTATTCGCAAATGGTGAGAATCGCAAAAATCGGCCGTTTGCGAATGCAAAAACGTGGTCTGCGATGCATGAATGGCATTCGCAGACCAAAAATAAGAAATCGCAAAAATTTCTATTTTTTGCATTGCGACCTGGTTTTGCGAGTCGCATTTTGCGATTCGGTATTTCCAGTAGGAAATTGCGAGGCGCAAAATGCGATTCGCAAAATCCAAGTCGCAATTTGATACACCAAAAAATCACAATTTGCGATTTTTTGCAGAATGGCATTTTGCACATGCAAAATACCACTAAGTGGAACCAGGTGGTGACCAGTTGCAACCTATATAAAGAGGCCAAGAATGCCTCAGACTCTTTTCCACAATGGCTGCACTCTACGTAATGGCGAGGAGGATGAGGATCTTGGCAGGTTTGAGGAGAGGGAGGAGAAGACAGGAGCGCATTTTCAGAGTACGCATTACACTTTTTGACCAGACTGAGGAGGAAATATTTGAGAGGTATAGATTGAACTCAGCCATGATATTTGATCTGATAGCTGAGCTACAACCCATGCTGCTGCGCAGAACACATAGGACTCACAGTATCCCCACCCATGTGCAGATATTATGCTCCCTCCACCTACTTGCCTCAGGGAGCTATCAAGGTGTCATAGCAGCAGCTGGAGGGGTCTCACAGAGTACCCTCTCTAGATTTTTCAATGCATTTATTAACGCCATGCTGAGCAGGATACACCAGTACATCAGATTCAGCCACACCCCACAGGAAATACAGCAGACAAAAATAGATTTTTACCAGATAGCACAGTTCCCCCATGTCCTAGGTGCCATAGATGGGACACATGTTGCAATCCGTCCACCATCAGCCACAGAGTATGTGTACCGCAACCGTAAATACCAACATTCAATGAACATACAGGTGATATGCAATGCCTCCTACAACATAACTGATCTCGTGGCCAGGTACCCAGGGAGCACCCATGATTCATACATCTTTTGCCATAGCGGCATTCACACAAGACTGCTAGCTGGGGAGTTTGGAGAAGGATATCTACTAGGCATTGTCCCTCTGTACACTGGCGCATTGATGGCGTGCTGATGTCAGATGGCTCAGTTACTCAATATACCCTCTGTTCCTTCCAGGAGACAGTGCCTACGCAGTGCGCACCTACATGATGACGCCCTACCTAAATCTTACTACCCCTGCTGAACGGAGATACAATGCAGCACACAGGGTGACCCGCAACGTGGTGGAGCGCACCTTTGGGTTGCTGAAGTCGCTTCCGGTGCCTCCACAAAAGTGGAGGGGCACTACAGTACAGCCCAGAGACGACATGTAGAATAGTGGCTACTTGTGCAATCTTGCACAACATAGCTACCACCAGGGGCATACCTGTGGAAATATCGGAGCCAGACTCAGATGAGGATGATGATCCCATACCACCCCTACAGCCAGCAGACAGGACCAGTGCAGCAGAGGGGAGGCAAAGGCGTGCTGACATCACACACAACCATTTCAGATGTAAGTATGTAAACACAAATGCACTGACAAATGTACCTGTAGTGAGTAAATTTATTACCTTAAAGTCAGGTAATGTTAGTCCAACGAATACCAACAAAAGTGAGTTAAAGAAAAACAATAGCAGTTCACAGTAAAGCACTATTCCTTCATAGTGTAATCATTACCCCTCTGGCCACTACAGTCACTTCTTGCGGCCACGCACGCCACTCGAGTGCCCAGTTGCCTCATTGGCACCTCGATTGTCTGCCTCTGTGGCAGTGCTGTGCCTGGCACTGCGCCGTCTGGTGTCCATTGCAGGCACAGCTAGGCTGCTGAGGCTGGATGTGTCCTCCGTGTCCCCCAGTCCAAGCTCGCTAGGTGTGGCTGACCTGTTTCCCATGATATTGTCAATCACATTTGTGATTTGGACTAGTCCGTGAGCCACATGCATGCTGCTGTGTGCGGCCTCCACCTGTGCAGAGTGGCTGCACAGGTGGAGGCAGCACACAGCAGCATGACGTGAAATTTGGGAGGTGGAATTAGCCAGCCTAGTGACAGAGCGACAAAATCCCCCGAACATGCTCATGAAGAGTCGCTCCTGTCTGCGGTGGCTCACCCTGTCATGGCGCAGCTTCTGACATAGTTCCCTCACAGCAGAAGTGAGCTCCCTTGTGTCCTGCGATGCCTGGACCTGCCCCTCATGCAGCTTTTCAATCAGGCACTCCAGCTGGCGATGCAGGCCCCCCATGTTGGCATTATGTTGCTGCATCTGTTTTTGTAATGCAGTGATCTTTTTATTATGCAACATAGCCGATTCCAGGCCACCAAAGAAGGAGGTTCCCTCACCTGCCTCATACGCCTGTGCACCTGCATTTGTAGCCATCCTGCGGGGTGCTGTGGTCTGCTGCGAACTGGACTCCTGCATCTGGGTGCATCTGCCAGTTGGGGATGGTGTATGTGGGCCTTCCTGCTGCTCATTGGAGTCCTGACCGAGTTCTGGCAGTGGCAGTGCCCTGGCCCTGCGTCGGAGTGGCGCAATGTTCAGAGACCCACTCGTATTGGAGTCTGAAGCAGGATGGGTGTCAGTCTCCCCTAAACTGGCACATGCTGTGGCTGCTGGGTCTGGCCCACCTGCAACAACAATATGCAGCATGTCAGTTATATTTGTTACAATTACGGTCACACAATGGTAATAAAGGTAAAGGTACTTCTCTTCACTGTGTTGTGTTCTTCTGGGTGTCGCTCTACTTAATTACATTGTATGTGCTACTTTCAGCTCTGGGTTGTGGACTGCCACTACCATAAGGTATTGTTATGCTACTTCTAAGATGTGGAATGGACTACTTCTCACAATGTTTTACATTACTTGCTAATTCTTAAGGGGCTTTGGTGCACACACATATGGGGTTACAATTCAATATTGCACTTACCTTTGCTGGTACTTAGTGTGCCGGAGGTGTCAATCTCAGTGACCCCACTAACTGCTTCAGGGAGGAGTGTGGACTCCACTAGGTCCTCTATCAGGGTGGAGGGTGACTCTGTGGGTTGGCCGCCTCCTGTGCTCCTGGCCTCCTGCAGTCGTCTTGCCACCCTCTCCTTGGCATGGGACCGCAGGTCGTACCACCTCTTCTTAATTTCTTCTACCAAGCGCTGTGTCACTCCAACAGCGCAGATCTTTGTTTGTATGTCTGCCCAGAGTCTCCTTTTCTCACTCTCAGGCACCTGGAGTGAGCTTTTGCCAAAAAGCCGGTCATGGCTCCTGACCACCTCCTCTGTCAGCACTTCCAGCTCTTGCTTGCTAAATTTAGGCTTACGCTTTCTTTCTCCCTTCTCCTTTCCTTGGTCAGAGGTGTCCATGGTTGTTCTGGTGTGCTTCCTCCTTCAGAGTGTTGCTCAGTGTGGCTGGCCTGACTCTCTCTGAGTGCTGGTTTGGGTGTGGCACCTGAAACTGCCTGGGATGACTCACTTCCTGCTTGTGATGTCATCAGGCTCCTCCAGGTGTGCAATTTCTCACAATTTGTGATTTTCAATTACCGAATCGCAATTTGCGAAAATGCTAATTGAGATTCAGTAAATGGGCCTCGCAAACCACAAATAGCGATTTTTAAGAAATCGCTAATTTCGAATCGCAATTATGATACATGGCCTATTGCGACTCGGAAATAGAGATTTCTTAAAAAACGCTATTTGTGATTCGCAAAGCCATTTCTTCAGACATCTGGCCCTAATTTCTTTAAGGCTGTTGGGTCTGGTTTTGTTCACACATTCTCCTCTATATTTGGCTTAACACCTTCAGCCACCCACTCAATATTCTCCAGTATTTTCGGGGGATTTCCAATAACTTTGGCTAGAATAGGTGGCATCTTGCTATTGCTACATTTTCTTGGCAATGGCTGTCCCGTTACAACAAGGAGGACTGAAAGGGCTTCCACCAGCGCAGCTGTGTCGTGAGCGCATGATGCAGTACTTTGGAGCATCACTTGTGGAGCAATTGGAGAGTGACTGGTCTCTGTCATTCAGACCAGGACCAGTTTTGCACTGTGTGCAGCCCGTGTTTCAGTGCCTCTGGTGCCCTTTTGAATGTGCACTGAAGGTTTGACTGTCTATGCAGTGCTTGCTTTCATTGGACGGTAATCTGTTGATGTTCTCGCTGAGGGTTCATTACCAGACATGCGCGTTGAGGGTGCGTTTGCTACAGGAAGCTGTCTATGAGTTGCCCTTTGTGGATCAAGCAGCTCTAGACTCATTGTTCGGCACACCACGGAATGCTGCCTCGGCTGGAGCGCAGGCTTTGGAACACGAATGCTCCTTGGTTTTCCTTGGCGTTGAACTTCCTACTTTACCACCTGCCAAAGTGGAAGAGTTCCTGTCTTCAATTATCCCGAATTCAATTGGCACCTTCAAAAATGACTCTGACTTTTGAAATTCTGGCTTCTCTTGACGCCACAATTAACATTTTAAATTGTTCTTTTAATACATACTCAAGTGTCTTTTTAACTTGTCATTATTGACATTCCCCTATCTATGCCTTAGGTTGAATCTTAGTAGCTTTTTATATTATTAGGCTTCGAACCACCTTTGAACCGGCAAGGGGAGGGTGTTGTGTAGTCATTTTCGCTATAGCTTTATACACGTTATTTTAGCAAACTAGGCCTGCCATTGTGCACTTTAACCTAGACATGTTTTATTCTAGCTTTGTTATATTATTTTAACAATAGCCACATTTGCGGTCTTGTTTTATTTACTCTATCTAGCTGTTCTTGGCCTAGGTCAGCACTGCGTTCTTAAACAAGACATTTCTTTCACTCTGTCCTTTTCTCAAGGCTGCAGTAAGATAGGTTGCTGGCAAAAGTGGTACGCTTTGTCTCCAATGTTCACAGAAACATACACACTCTTACGTGGGGATCCTTTCTTTAAACATCAGCTGTTTTATATAAAAACACTACATTGACCCACGTACATTAGAGGGAGATTCCAGCCAGATGACCGCAACTGTATGCTGATTGCTTCGCAGCTGCTCATGAAGACTACAGGCTTCTTGCTCAGGTATGGGGGATGATGTCTTCCAAGGGGGATCCTGAAGGGCAGAATTAGAGCTTACCATGCTGTGCTCTAACATAGCCTAGGTAGGAACTATCCTTCACAATCTTAGTGACACAATGGTAGCGTTATTTTTATGTTTTACTCTCCTTGTCACAATCTTAATCCTTTGCGCTTCATCATCCTAGTTATTGCAATATATGCTTTATTATCTAAGATGCAGTTACTTAAATAAAACCTTATTGAACCTTACTCTGCCTCTCATTGTCCTTGCATATGTGAGACTATTGTAACTGAGAGAAACGGATGAGATCTGAGTGACCACGATTCCCCTGAGGAGTAATTTATGTCATGCGCCTGGTTGCCCCAATAATTCCTACTCTTGGGTGGAGATGAGGCACTGCTAGTTAGCCAGAATAAAATCCGGATTTGGCCGACAGGCGTCACATGGTGAAGTCTTCCGCAGTAAAGGTGATTCTGCCGCCCAAATCCAGTACTCTCATTAGGATAATGAGAACCTACATGACAATGATAAATTAAGAGCCGCACCTCCAGACATTTGGTGACAGGATTACACTGACAGAAAGCTGGGCTGTAAATACTGCTTTCTGAGTAGGGTAGCTAAAGCACAAAGATTTGGTAGTCCAAATCTGTTTGTACATAAAAGACTATTTTGATGGACTGGATTTCAGAGAAGTATCCACAAAGTTGTATTGTTGATGAAAACAAACTCTAATCTATACTTTTGAACATTTGTCTGAACTGTTAAGATAGGGGTTGCATGGTCTACTAAAACCTCTCATTAAACTAACAAGAAAGATTCTTTCAGTTGAGTACTGTATACGTTCATGAATGTCAAGTACAATGTACAGTTCTTCTAAGCATATAAAATTGCTAGGATGAGGGAACAGAATGTTAACATTATTGATAACATTGCAGTGCTACAGAGGTCAATTGGAAAGTATAACTCATCTTCCAAAAGACAATTAGTAGTGCAGAAGCTTGAAGGCAGGTTTTCAAAAAAGAGGGAGAGATAATAGTTCATGAGTGCGTGACCTGACAGCCATAGGGTGGTCTTCCACCAACTTTTGCCTGCCTCCTTCCATTTTTTCTGACCTTGCTTTTGCTGGTTTTAGGACTCTGTGCCCTATCTCACTCCTGACCAAAAACTGCTAAATACCCTAGATCAGTATTGCAAGTCCAACATGCTGCTGTTAAACCTGGAGAAAACCAAAGTAGTCATCTTCGGCAAGCATGTAACTAGGAAAAAGCAGTGGCTCTGTGCAAACCAGCCAGTGAGCAGAAGAAGTAGCTACAAATACCTGTGGGTCTGGTTGCAGGAGCAGTGGTCTCATCGCTTGCGTCTAAACATCTTGAGAGCCAGTGTGGCGACGCAACTCGCAGCATTTCAAAATCTATCTACGACTCTGCAAAGTCCAACCTGGAGCCCACTCCTCACAGTGATCAAGGCAAAGTTCATGCCCTCCCTGGATTTCGTGAATATTGCCCAGAGTAAAGTCTTCCGCTTTCTTTTCCACCTGCCATACAGTTCTTCACCAGCACAAGTCAGATTGACATTGGGGCTACAAGAACAAGCCTTAGCACAGAACGGAGCTATTCTCAAATATTCCTCTCTCCTAAGACAGACCCCAAAACACACTAAAAGCACTTACCTGGGAGGAAACTGGATGAACACGCAGGATGACTGAAATTCGCGGTCTGACAAAATCATCTGGGTAATCAAGCAACTAAAGGCAGAAGAGCTGTGGCAAAAGACCTTACAACTTAAATCATTTAAGCAAATAATAAACAAGCAGCTATCGTGGAGTAAAGGCAAAGACAAGTTCAGGTTACGATCCTACTCGTGGATGACGATCAACACGTACAAGTCGCCAACAGCACAGCCACACCTGGGAGGAATACTAAATAAATCTCTAAAAAAAAAGGTGCTGCACAACAGGTTTGTTCTACTCCCCTCACTTGTCACAGTTCCAAAATGGCTCACACACTCACACAAGGGGAAATGCAGGCTATGTGCATACCATCAGGAAGACTTTTTACACCTCCTATGCATATGCTCTGCACTTTTACCCTGTTCCTTAAAAACATGCTGATCTCCAATGGCATTAGATTGTGCCGACAAGCTATCCTATTTTGTCTCAAAGGGCTGACACCACAGCACAGGCATGCGTGGCAAAATTCATATTAAAATCGGAACACCTTTTAAAGCAAGCGCTAATAACAGTGAAAGCTGATGGGGCTAATCAGCTCATGACTAAGCAACTTTGTTAGTGCTACCTTCACGCTCAGCCTAGATGCAGGACTTTAGGGACAGCATGAAACTGGAGGGGACAGTTCATGTTATTATCCCCGTGATGAAATGCACAACCTTTTTAAGTGGGTCTCCAATAACTTATCTTGATAACAGTGTTTTAACTCCATGTGAATTAGAAACTCCAGTAGGTTGTTTCTGGCTTTCTATTTTAACTTTATAACGCTTTTATGTTCATTGCTAACTGCAATGATTTTTATTGATTATGCAATAAAGGTATATTTCATTTCACTTTAGACCAGTCCAGTTCTAAAGTGCTTGTGCTCTCTCCCTTAAAAATTGTAATATTGGCTCATGTTATGTTATGTTATGTTATTTTTATTTGTACCGTGCACAGCTGCCCCAGCAAAGGGGCGTCCCGGCGCTTTGAGAAGGTAAACACAACACAGCACTAAAAGCGGGCAAAAGAAGACAAAACACAACAGATAAGCTTAGACAAATAAAAAGGTCTTAATAGCCCGCCTAAACTGAAGGAGCTCATCAATGGCCCGGATTTGTGGAGGAAGAGAATTCCACCAACTCGCTGCCAGGACTCGAAAAGAGCGGCCCCCAATTCTGCTCAGCTTAAAGCGCGGAACCACTGCTAAGTTCTGGCCTAACGATCTAAGAGTGCGAGAGGGAACATAAGGAATCAGCAATTTCTCCATGATTTGCGGGGAAGTACCCTTTAAGATTTTAAATGCAAAACAGAGAACCTTAAATCTAATCCTCTGCTGCACAGGGAGCCAGTGGAGAGAGCGCAGAGTATTGGACACCGAACATCGCCTGGGGAGACCAGTCACCAGTCGGGCTGCAGCGTTTTGAACCCGCTGGAGCCGCCGAAATTCTGACTGGTTTATCCCCGCCAGTAGGGAGTTGGCATAGTCCAACCTAGACAACACTGATGCTTGAACCACCAGCTGTCTTGTAGGTGCATCAAAGAATTTGAGGATAGGTCGAAGTCCTCTGATGATGCCATAGCAAGAAGCCGCCACCTTCTTGGTATGACAGATGAAACTCAGAGAAGAATCAAACCATACCCCCAAGTTTTTTATCTCTGCCGCTGGGAGGGGAGTCACACCCAACTCCGAAGGCCACCATTTATCATCCCACAAAACCACCTGTTTACCAACCACCATAATCTCCGTCTTTTTGGTGTTTAACTGGAGACAGTTGGATTTCATCCAGATAGCCACTTCCCGCAGACCATCACAAAACCTGGGAGCCTCCAGGTCTGAGTCCCCACTCAGTGTGACCGCCAGCTGCGTATCATCTGCGTAGGATACCATGGTTAGGCCCCACCGCTTGACGACCGCAGCCAACGGTCTCACATACAGATTGAAAAGGGTGGGACTCAGTGAAGACCCCTGTGGGACTCCCTGGTCTAACGGGTAGAGTGACGACTTACCGGGCGGGATCGCCACCTGGAATGACCTATCCATAAGGAAGGAACGAAACCAGTGCAAGGCGGAGCCAGAAACGCCCACCTCCTCAAGACGCCGAATCAGAATTCCGTGCGAGACCGTGTCGAAGGCGGCACTAAGATCTAATAACAACAGTGCCGCCGTCCGACCGGAATCCATCACGGAGCGCAGATGCTCGACCATCGAGAGGAGGGCCGTCTCCGTACTATGACCCGCGCGGAACCCGTTCTGGGTAGGATCAAGAATGTTAAACCTACCAAGGTGGTCTGTAAGAGTGGCATTCACATGGGCCTCTGCTATTTTCGTGGCCCAAGGAAGAAGGGAGATAGGGCGGTAGCTTTCAGGTTTAAGGGGGTCAAGGGTCGCCTTCTTCAGAATTGGCGTAACTACTGCCTGCTTCCATCTAACGGGAACCACTCCAGAAGAAAGAGACAGGTTGATCAAGGACAGTACCGGGGAGCGGCAAACCGGTGCCAGAGTCTTAAGTTGGGCGGGTTTCAACGGGTCAGCCGGAGAGCCAGACTTAATTTTGGCGCTGAGATAGTCAAACATCTCCAGAGATAAGGGGGGTAAGATGGAAAGACATTCCCCCTCACCTAAGGTGCGACCAACCTGCTCTAGCATCAGGGAACCCGTTGGGAAAGTGCGATAGATGGCTTGCACTTTTTCATGAAAGAAAGAGGCCAAACCCTCACAATGTGAATCCGAGCATATTTCCCCTGCAATTACTATCATACCCAATTGACACATTTAATTTACTTGTAAGTCAGTAGTATTATATATCCTGGGCCTGTAAATTAAATGCTGCTAGTGGGACTGCGGCACTGATTGTGCCACCCACACAAGTAGCCTTTCAAACCTGTCTCAGACCTGTCTTTGCAAGGCATATGTGTGCAGTTTACTGTCACTTCGACTTGGCATTTAAAACCCTTTCCAAGCTTATTACATATAAGTTACTCCTAGGATAGCCCATAGGGCAGGGTGCTGGGTAAGTAAAAAGTAGGACATGTACTTTTATGTTTTACATGTCCTGGTAGTGAAAAACTCCCAAAGTCATTTTAGACTATTGTGAGGCCTACTCCTCTCATAGGCCAGCATTGGGAGTTCTTTAATACACTTTCATGCTGCAATGCCTTTCCTGATCAGAAAGGAGTAGTTGCATCATGTTTAATATTATTGGAATGGTAATGATATAAGGATAAATCCTCTTTACTTTTAACGCTGAATTTAACATTGCAATTTTAGAAATGCCACTTTTAAAAAGTGGCCATTTATCTGCCCTTACAGCTCTGTGTGCCTACAGCCTGTCTCCAATACAGGTTTGGGGTGGCTACACACTGTGCATTCCATCTAGACAGCCACAAAAAAGGAAGGTTATGTGTGTGTCTGTGCACTCATCTACATACTGATAGCTCTTCCTAGGCAGGAAGGGTGGACGGGGAGCAGACACTTACACTCACTAGGGAGTGACTGTCCCCTCACAAAGGGCTGACTGCCCCCTATTGGCAGTCTGAAGCCTGGGCTGGGAAGAAGGGGTCTTTGCGCACTTCAAAGACCCTTCTTTGAAGTCTCTGCCACTTCAAAGGCACAACTGGGTATAAGAACTGTGTCTCTTACCCCACCAAATAAGACACTTCTGGGCCTACAACAGGACTATGTCAGAAGAACTGTGTCCAGTAACAAGGCTGTTACCCTGCTGGATTGCTGACCTGGAAGAACAGCTTTTCCTACTGTACTGCCCTGCTGCTCTCTGACCCGACTGAGGGAGAGTTGGACTCTGTCGTGCACCACAAGTGTTCTCCAAGGGCTTGTTGGCTCGACTCCTGTTGCTTGAAACTGAGGGACATCAAAGTCTCTAGCCCTGCTCCTGTGCCTGGTTCCATGAAAGTGAACCCAAAGACTTGCAACACGGAAATTGACGCATCTCCTGTTTGGTGTAGCAGAACCAGTGCATCAACCTGGTTGCGGGAGTAAAACTGGTGCATCACTCTCAGAACTGCCGCATTGCCTTGAGGGCCTGATGCATCAGAATAGCACTTCGCCGCTGCTGCAGTCTACAGAGATCAACACATCCCTTTACCGAGTGGGAAAACCCAACGCATCACTCTTCGGAACCAACATATTTTGCTTCCAGTGCTTCTCTTCAGAACGATGCCTGCGTGGGACTGATCGACCCATTACCATCCTGCGAGGACCCGATCAGCGGATCTTGCCACACATCTTGCTGCTGCGACCAGGAGAGATACTTTGTTCTCTGGGGCCTGCTTGGGTCCAGAAGCCGGCCTGAGTTCCATCATGGTCAGCCTGAACTTTGACTTTTCCCCGGTCCAGGAAGACCTAAAGTAACCCCTAAAAGCACTACTTGATTCTAAGCACTATTTTGCATTTATTCTTTGAAAAATCATATCTCGACTTCTACACAAGGGATTTTTGTTGTTCTGGCCTTATTTCTTTATAAAATCATAATCTATATTTCTAACCTGGTGTAGAGTTTCTTTGTGTTTTTTCACTGTGCTACTCTATGAGTTATTACTTTACACATTGCCTTCTACGTTAATCTTGCCTGCTCTATGCCAAGCTACCCGAGGGTGAGCACAGGATAATTTAGGTTGTGTTGAGACACCCTGATTAGGATGGTGGTCCCTTCTTGGACAGGGTGCATACCTCTGCCAACTTTGAGACCCAATTTCTAACAATGTGTATTTTGAAATGCTTATTTCTCACATGCTTAGAGTTCAGGGGGTTTCAGTTTCATCTCAAAATAGTTACACAGCTATAGTGCTCAAGTAGTATCCATTCGTAGTCACAATTCCTCTTGCATTTTTAGTAACAAGCTACTTAAGATATCTCATATTGAACAGATCCACTACAACCAACTGACCATCTGGAGTGATAAGGCAGAAAAGCAGAGTACTGTGTCTGCTTTCTCTCTTATCCCATTCCCTTTTCCTTGCATCTACCACTGGACTTCATATCACTTTGTCTGTGTTCTCTGGTGGTGTGGCAAAAGATAGGAAAGAGCATTACTTGCACTGCATACTGGCCACAAGGTTAAGAGACCCTGACTTTCTACTGCAAACATATGACTTTTTAAAGAGATCACAGACCAAGAGAGTAAATATATAGGTGCAGGTTTACCATTTACATTTAAAATAATGTCCTTAAGTTTCCACAAGTGCCCCAGTACACAGTGACTGTTGCTGTTTTAAAGGAATATTCCTGGACAAGCTTGGTAAATTCCCAAACACCTACATGCAGTGACAGTCCAACATGTGTAAATGCACATACAGTACACTCAAAAATGCATTTACATTAGTTCAAAGTATACTTTCACATTTTTGCTATGGGAAAATGTTTTTCCAAAATTAAGAGGTGTATTATTGCATAGTTTTATGTTCACAAAATGTCATGAAAATTAAATATGTAATGTGAAATAAAGTTAGCAGTTAACCAGAATCTCACAAATTTCACACTAAGGCACACCTCTCATAAAAAAGTCACACAAGATACTGATGGGAAAATGGTTTGAAATTAAAATGTCTCTCAGAAACACATTCTCTGGCTGAAATACCCTACTGCTACCAAAATATCCTACTGCAAAATGTCATGAATTTTTACAGATTTTACAAAGCACAGTATGTGTGAATATCATAAGTATTTTTACGTTTTAATGTAGGCCTACTGGAATATTTATAGAATACTAAAGTCTACTAGTATAATATTTTGCATGAGTAAAGCCATTTACCAGTGCACATTCACATTCTAGGGATTACAGAATTTAATTTTCTCCAGAAGTCAAGCAATTTGGCAATGGAAGTTCAAATTTCACTTGCTTTGCGATCAGGCTGCAAGTGCTATTGAAACATAATTTCAAATTGGGATATGCCAAAAGTGCTTTTATGCAGATGTGTGAAAACAGAACTTTCATTTTCTGTGTTGCAGTGTGGCCCCTGATCAGAAGATAAATGGGTCCTCTGTTGCATAAAATAACATTTTGTAGCGTCAAAGCACTGTTAAATTTGGCAAACAAAATGAAGAGGAACTGGCCAGTTAGATTGCAGGTTGCTCTTTTATTTGTACTTTTTAGAGACTATGCATGGAATTACATTTTAAATCTCTCAACACTAGAGCTGAAGAAAGAGACTATAGTGCCCACGTCTATGGGGTGTTGTCTTTGAAAACTATTAAGTCAACCTGAAATGGAGCCAGATGACTCAATTTCCAGGATCCAGCTAGAATCCTGCTAGAGGATTCATCTTTCTTACAATAAGAAGAGCAACACACAAACACAAAGGACAATGCTCTGTCAGAAACAGAAGGCACAGTGCTCTGTTTTGTTACTAGAGACCAGTTTCCTTCAATAAGCAAACTTTGGAAAATGAAGCTTGCATGCAATAGCATGTAGTTAAAGACAGACCTATAGCCTTTGCTAATTCATATCCTCTTTCAACAGATGGGTAATTTTGTTTGATATACACACAGCAGTGCAGGTGCTTCTTCATACTCCATACTCCCCAAGAATGTAATAGCAAGGAGTCCTGACCATCAATGGCAACGGAAGAGTGGTGCTGAGCTTCGCGGCTGCAGGTCCTGCAGGCTCCATAATTCTGCATCCCACAGGGGGAGAAAGGAACCCGGTAGACAGCAGACAATGCTGACCCGTTAAGAACTCCCCTGAGAGTGTGCTGGATGGGGCAGCCACATGCATGGCAGGTGGTGGGGCCCTCATCGATGGAAGATGTCTCACAGCAGAGATGAGCTGCAGCACATTGCATTCCCAGTCCTGAAATGCCCCCTGAAGGCAGTACAATCCCTCTTGTCACTGGGAGAGAGGTGTTTGGGAAGACCCCCCGACCAATGATCTTGGTGCTGAAGCGCAGCCAAGATGGCAGCACCTGAACTTTGGGACAGCAGTGATGACTGAGCTTGTGGCAAGAGACTGAAGGATAGAGAAGAGAAGCAGAGGCACTAGAGGGGCCCCTTAGGAGCTGGAAAGGGGTGCCTGATTGAAGAAGAGACCAGACACGATAAGGGATGAGAAGATGTCTTGAGAGAGGCTGTGACTGGTGGCAAAAAAGGAGAGCCCCCAACCCATTACTTGACAACACTTGGGTGACACCCCATACAATGCGAGGCTACAGCTGGGCATGCAGGACTAGCCCAAATACAACAGGGAGGGAGCTTTAAATAGGGGCTCACTGTGTGTCTGTACAGCATAGGGATCCACAGATCTCTGGGTTCCGGAGTGGGAGAAGACCACATAACAGATGCTGCGCTACCTGGGACCTGTCAAAAATTGTGTACCCTAAACAGAGCAAAATGGGGTAAGACACTGGACTGATGTCACACCATATAAGGGAAGGGCACCTAGAAGCTAGCACAGAGTGGAGCCTGGCGACAATTAAAGAAACAAAAATAGCGCAAGGACACAAAATTGAAACGGTCGTGCTAGGGTCTGCTGTGTGCGGACCACAAAAAACGGTCTGGTAAAATGACTGAGACAGAGAAATCGCTGACCAACGGGGTGCCGGTGGTCATGGACACTGTGGCTCAACTCCACAAACTTCAATCGCAGGTCAAGACTTTAACATCACGCCTGAATGACACAGAGCTTCATTGCAGATGCAAAAATGTGTGGATAATTGGTGTACCCGAAAAGGCTGAGTTGTTTGTGAACAGTGGCTCCCTGAAACGGTATTGGGAGAGCAAGTGTTGACTTTGTACACAGCAGGGTGCCCACAGTCCTGGGGGGCCCTCCGATTCCCAGAGTGCCCCAGTGCATGATTATAGCCAGACTGAACTTTAGAGACCGTGACCGTATCCTGCTGGTGGCACGTATACACAGTCCATGAAAATTTAGAGTAATTCTGTGAACATTTACCGGGACTATACCAACACAGTCCAAGTGAAACGCGAAACATTCATGTCAGTGAAACACCGCCTCCGAAGCCTGGGCCTTAAATATGCACTGCTCTTTCCAGTGAAGTTCCTGATCTCCATGTCAAAGAAATCCTGGTTCTTCTCAATGGAGGGAGAAGTTTGGGAAGGGCTGGAAACACAAAGACACCCGTTGCCTGCAACCTAGGAAGGGGCATCCCAGGCCGAACGGCGTCCCTGGAGCTCACCCTGCCTGATTCTGCATCGAGGAAATATGATGCCCAAGAAGGACCAAGCCAGTGAAGAGTGCCTGAGTGGTGCAAGGATTTCAAAAGGGGAGTCCCTTTCCATGGACAATAAATAGGCAGCTCTCAGACATAGATCATCAGACTCCAGCGACAGTCACGCAGATCCTGGGAGGAGCTGGAAAAAGCTGCCATGCGGTTGTCACCCTGCTGACCGCAGATGACTTGATCTAACCACCTTTGGTGGAAGACAAGGAACTCACCTGAAACAGATGGCAGTCCATTAAGGGATAACATGAGCTCTTATCAGGCAGCAACAGCCTACAAGATGACGGCCACCTCATCCCAAGTTAAGTACTTTCTCTCCGCAGTTAAGGGTTATATAAAATGTTTAAGGAAAGAAGAAGGGCATCTCAAGCGCTGGGGAGGGAGGTAGTTGAAAACTCACTGCATGAGGTGATAGGGAGGACAGGGGAGTTGGGGGGCTTCAGGGGTGGCACATAAAGGAGGCAGGCAACTTTTTCCCTGGTCAAGACGTGTCGGTCAGTCAAACACAGGAACCGCATATGAACTTCACACCAACAACGCATAGGAAGGATGTAACTCCTCTAGCCATTCCATCCTGGAATGTAAATGGGTTGAGCAACAGAGTGAAGAGGGGAGTGGTGTGAAACTCTGTAGCCTGCCATTGCCCTGATTTCTTTCTACAACAGGAAACCCACCTGTTGGGAAACAACTGCGGCTTTCTGGGGA
Source organism: Pleurodeles waltl (assembly GCF_031143425.1). Lineage (NCBI taxonomy): Eukaryota > Metazoa > Chordata > Amphibia > Caudata > Salamandridae > Pleurodeles > Pleurodeles waltl. Next base: position 233,278,220 of record NC_090448.1, on the reverse strand, counting down.
GGGCAAAATATGCTGTGCTTAAACATGCAGGCTTCTCATACAGCGCTGGAGGAACTTTCATCATGGTCTGCAAATCTCTGTCATTTCAGGTGTTGGGAAAATAGGAGGATCTCTTGACCCATGGGTGACTAGATGCTTTATCCAAGAAACCGCAAAGCTGTATTTACTGGAAAAAGAAGCTCTGTGCATTCAGAGGCCACCTTTTTGGAAGTGTTTAATAAAGTGTTTAAAGCACTAGCAAGGAGCCAGATGATAGCATGTGTGGCGGGGCAGTGTAAAGAACAGGAAAGGAAGAGCAGCAAGACAGAGCAGACACTGGTAGCATGGGAAACATGATATGTGGCAAACCCGAACCCAGGGCAGGCAACCCAAATAGAGACCAAGCAGGAAGAATACCAGCACCTCACTCACCAGGAAGTTACAGCAATATTTACAGCTAAACATTATAAACTGTATGAGGTGGGCAATTAGGCTGGGAAATTACTAACATGGCTAGTGCAAGATGAGGCAGGGCAGGGATGGGTACAGAAGATCCGCAGGCCTGCTGGACGAGAGGTGGCAATGGCAGTAGATATAGCGTGGGTATTCGTGGGACTTCTTGAAGCATCTCTACACCCATGTGCAGATGTCAAGGCTGAGGGTGAGTTGAAAGGCTTTCTCACAGACATACCAATGCCAACACTGGGGTGGGGTGGGGGAGGGCAGTGAAGCTCCTGGAGGAGGAGATTTAGGAAAGTGAGATAGCTGAGGGATTAAACAGATGAACAATGGAAAAGCACCCAGGCCCAATGGCTTTCCTCTGGAATTTTGTAAATGCATCGAAAGGCAGGTGGTGAAGCCAACTTGAGCCAAGCTGCTTAAGCCCAAACAGAAAGGTGAACTACCATGAGACCTGCAGCAAGCAACGATAGTTCTCATTCATAAAATGGAAGATCCCTACACCCGTGCTCCTCCTACATCCCAATTTTACTTCTAAATGTGGAGGTAAAATTACTAGCGAAAGTGCTGGCGAACCACCTATTGCGGGTAATACATCAGGTGGTGGCTCAGGACCAAAGAGTTGTTATGCCCTACATGTCTACCAGACACAACCTTTGACACCTCTTCGGCTGCCAAGCAAGGGAGGAGAGACTGGATGAGCCAGCAGTGCTTGTGCTCAGGACGCTGACTCTGTGAAGTGGCCGTACTTACAGGGGGTCTTGCAGCAGATGGGCTTTGGCCCATCCTTCTGAACCTGGGTGAAACTGCTCTGTACAAATCCAACGGTAAAGGTTCAGATTAATGGTGCAGTTTCAGAGGAATTACCCTTGGGGAGAGGTGCAAGACAATGACGTCCACTATCCCCCTCCTCTTGACAATTGCAATAGAGCTGGTGGCCAACTGGATTAGAAGAGATGCAAGGATCAGGGGTCTGCGATGAGACCCTGAATGGGAGGATGTTGTCTCTCTTTATGCAGATCATGTCCTCATGTGGAAAAGACAGGATGTTGGAAATCTCTGAGGTGCTATTCTGGCCTCCCCTTCAACTGGACCAAATCCTGCCTGTATCCACTGGTGGGCTGGGCTTCCCAGGTGAACTGGGGTTGCCCAATACCACAGGAGCAGATGGGGTTTATGTATTTGCCATTTATATCATTCAAGATAGATACCTTTTCTACTCACACAATCTAAGCAGGCTACTGGTTGAATACAAAGAGATATAAGTGGAGACATTTGCCTCTGTCCCTGATGGGCAGAACAGTCATGTATAAAATCTATTTAAATTAAATTCTTCTGTACATTAAAAAACTCCCGGTTTGAAATCGCTGAACGCTTATTTAAGATGGTGGACCCTGTAAAGCTTGCTTCTGCTATGGGATGGTGGAACGCCATGCATAGCGCTGGAGACACTTACAAGAAAAGTGGCGGACAGAGGGATCGCACCACCGAACCTCTGCCTTTATTATTCACAGACCCAGCTGGTGGTGCTCAACGAATGGTACTTTGCAGACCAGAGGGAGCCCTACCTGTGGGAGGACAGGAAGGCTTTAGCCCCACAGAGGTATGTCAAAGGGATATATGGGAAAAAGGGGCGACATGTGTTACCAACCCCCACCACGAACGTCATAGACTCTTGGCAAAAAGTCACCAAACGAATTGGGTAGTAGACAGTGTTAAACCTGGAAACACCATTATGGGAGGCAGAAGGGCTGGCCCTACTGCAGTATGTCAAGGGCCATAGAAGGTGGAATGTGATAGGCTTCTCAAAGCTGGGAGGTGTCAGGATAAACCAAGAAACCAAGGAATGCAGACATTTGACAAACTCCAGGCTAGGTATGAGCTGGCTGAGAGACAGTATCTACGGTTCGTCCAGGTGTGGCACTTCCTTCAGGCTCTGATAGGCCAGTTAGAGGAAATACCTAATGAGAGCCTATTGGAATGGTCATAATCAAGCGTTCATGCCAACCAACAGTGAAGCTTCACAAAGTTTCAGGAAGCAGGTGCTTGATCATGTATTATTTTGATCTAAGATGCTCTTGGGAGCCAGCCCTTACAGCCTGTAAGAAGGTAGGCAATGTGAAACACGAGACTCAGTGAAAGGCCTGGATGGTTCTCAATCAAAAATGTTCTCGAATGACCTGTTGCCTATATATGTCTGAAATGCATACATGTGGATGGGACTTAGCATGTAACTAGAGCCACAGTTTTGTTTCATATGCCTGTACATCCCGGTTGGGGGATATATGTATAAATATATATATATATATACATACACACACATATACCTATATATATATACACACACACATATACATATACACATATATAGGCAGTGGAGCCTAGCTGCAGGCCAGACCCTGCTGCCAACCCCTTGCTACGCACGGTCGAAGGCTGTGCATGGTGGCGGTCGGATAAACATATGGCAATTAAATATTACTTTACTTTTTTTTTTAAAACTAGAAATTTACAAGTTATATACATATTCACTGAAAAAAACAAAGGTTTTTTAAATTCTATTTCCTAACTATAATGTACCCTTTGTTTTTTTCAGTGAATTTCAAGTTTTTTTTTAACGTAAAGTAGTATTTAATTGCCATATGTTAATCCAACCGCCACTGCATACAGCCTTTGCCTGAAAAAGACCTAGGTTACAGGGGCATTATAGTTAGTAAATATAAATAAAAAACCTTATAAACTCACTAAAAAAAAGAAACGTTACAGGGACGTTATAGTTAGGTTCAGATTTTAAACACACAAAAGCAAAGAAATTCAGTATATACACACACACATATATATATATTTTTCAAACAAAAGGATAATAGCGACGCACTCCATTAAGACTCCAAATTCAATTAAGGAGTTTATTCAGTGCAATAGTGAACTTCGACTAAACAGTCTTATTCTTGGTTACATAGTCCTTCCTATGTCTCCATTTTTATACCATTTTAGTCTGATAACCAATACAATGCATTCTGGTCATTGTAGTGCCTTATAAATAATATGCAACAGTTTATAATTTAGCATAATTCAAAAATTCAAATTAAATTTGTGTATCAAAAATGGAGGAAGGCATGATAGTAATCAATATAACAAAATTATTAATAATCAATATCTTGACTTGAAAATGGAAAATGTCTCATACGTATTGACTATAATCAAATTAACTGAACAATTCATACATTTTCACACTGTTTACTCAGATGAATTCATTAATTTACTAAATCGATTGTTATCATAGTATATTCATGGCTCTAAAAATGATGCAAATAAATCATGTATGTATTCATCACCCACTTATTTGTTTATTTATAAATGGACAAACAGTTCCTCATCGTTATTCAATCCAAGAGGAATTCTAGTTCTCATTAAAATGATATAACTGGACTCAAGTTGTCTCCATTTTTTAACTCTGTCACCCCCACTTTCATGTTCAGGAATATGTTCTATTCCAAAATATCTTAACATCTTCCAACTGCTCGTTTCATGCTTTTGAAAGTGTTTGGCTATAGCATACATAAAGTCATTATATAAAATTGCTCTAATGTGTTCCAGAATTCTTTTTTTCACATGCAGATTGTAAAGCCTACATATTTTAAGCCACAAGGGCATTCAATCACATAAACTGAAAATCTAGTATTACAAGTTATTCGGTGTTTAATATTCATTTCCACTCCATTGAACAATTTCACTACTTTCGTTGACTTACCAATTTTGCAAGCTTTACAGCTTTTGCATTTAACAAATCCAAGTTGTTGTCCTGTTAGCCTATTTTGTTGGCTTTTTAATGAGAAGTGACTTCTTACTATATAATCTTTCATTGACGGAGCCTTCCGATATGTAATCAGTGGCCCTGAACCTATTTTAGAACCCAGATCCGGATCTCTACATATAACGTGCCAAAGTTTACACAAAATATTCCTTATTAAGCCACTTTCCTTAGTATAGTCCATTACCATTCTAACATTGTTTTCATCTGATTTCAGTTGTCTTGTGTTAAATTGTTTTGAAAATAGTACCTCATCAAAGGTGATCATTTTAAATCTTTCTAAGTTCTTCTGCAGGATTTTTAGATTATAACCTCTTTGTTTAAACCTTTGCATTGTCTCCTTGTATTTTAACTGCACCTCCTTCTCATTAGAACAATTTCTACGCATCCTAATCAGCTCCCCATATGGTATACTTTTCAGCAAAAGTTTAGGATGAAAACTCTTGCCATGTAAAATACTATTGGTCGAAGTTTCCTTACGAAAAACTGTTGTCTCTAATTTATTATTCTCAACATAAATAGTGATATCCAAAAAGTGAATTGAGGATTTACTTGTTTCACACGTATATTATAACCCTAAGTCATTCTTATTTAATTTGTCAAAGTATACTGGAAAATCATCATGTGACCCATGCCAGATGATAAAAAGGTCATCAATAAACCGTACCCACAATGCAATTTTCTCCATAAATACATCATTATCTTTGCCCCAAGCTATTTTCCTCTCCCACCAACCCATTGTTAGGTTGGCATAATTTGTAGAGAGAGAAATGCCCATTGCTGTCCCACACAATTGTTGATAAATTTCATGATTGAATATGAATATATTATTTTTAAGACATAATTCTTTCATTGGAAGTAACATTTTTGAATGCTCAAATTCCGCAATACTTCTTTGCCTTAAAAAATATTCACAAGCTTTTAGTCCAATTTCATGATTAATGGATGTGTATAAAGACACTACATCAATTGTGACCAGTAAATATTCATCAATCCAATTTATGTTCGATAGAACCCTCAATAAATCCCCTGAGTCCTTGATATATGAGCTCAGAGTCATTACAATGGGTGCCAAATAGAAATCCACATAGTCAGATATTCTTTCATAAAGTGAGTCACATGCAGAAACTATTGGTCTACCTGGTGGTGCCGTTAAGGATTTGTGTATTTATGGTAGAAAGTAAATCGTAGGTATAGTAGTATTTTCCTTTTTTTTATTTGTATTCATCCAAATTCAAAAGTGATGATGCCAATCATCAAACTTTGAGTGCAGTTGGTGAGTCATTCGGTTGATAGGATTATGATCAAGTTTTTTATAATTTGATTCATCATTCAACTGTCTGTACGCCTCCGCCATATAACTATGTGTGTTGAGAATCACAATGTTTCCACCTTTATCAGCTGGCTTGATTATAATGTTGTTATTATCCATTATGTTTTTTTGTGCCATCCGCTCACCCTTAGTTAAGTTCTCTGGTTGCCCATGATGCCTAGTCCTCTGTAGCCTTTCCAAATCCTCCAATATTAGTTCAGAAAAAATATAAATGTTATTACCAGGTGACAAAAATGGACAAAACTTAGATTTCTCGTTTAACTCCTGGAGAACTTCAAACTCAGTGTACTCCTCATCTGGTAAATTATTATATAGATCAAAAAGAGTTTTTAAATCTGGGATTTGATCAATGTACAAATCAAATTTCTTGAGGTCATCAATTTTTAATTCATCTTGATTCAATTCCATGCCCTTAGAGCGCATTGAATGAAATTTAACTAATTTTAACTTTCGAATAAATTTGTAAAATGTCACTCCGAGCATCTACATAGTTGAAATGTGTCTTAGGACAAAATGATAAACCTTTATTAGTAATTGATGTTCAAATGATGTCAATTCATAATCTGATAGGTTTACCACTAGATTCAGTGTCTCTGTTATTTTTTCTGACTTCTGAGGGGATATTGTCTCTTTTCTGTTTCTTTTGGCTCTTCTGGTTTTTCTTTTCTTTTTTCCAATCGATCTATGTTTCTTCCAATGCCTCGACTGCGATCTCTTCCTGTCCCTCTCATTAGCCGTTGATCTAAATATAGTACTTGCATCTCCTCTAAAAAAGTATTCTTGCTAGAGGTTCCGTATGCTCCAAGGAACTCTCCCCTTCACTTAAACCTACATCAGGTTCACTTGGGGTATCAGAGTTATTCAAATTATATTTTGTGTTCTTCCATTTTGGATCAGATTTCAAACTATCAAATCTTTTGGCAAATGTTAAAATTCTTCCATATTTGTAATCTTTTTCATCCCTTATAAATGTATTTTTCTTACGTTCCTGTATTTCAGCTTCATATTTATCTAATTTACTTTCCATATTTTTTCTTAATGATTGTTCATCCTTATCCTGAATCTTGACTACCTGTTCCTCCAAATCTTTTTTTTATTATATATCTCTTCTAAATCCAATTTGGCATATTTGATAAGAATCCTCATCATATTTAATGAACATTGTGTATTATTCTCTTCCCATTCTTTAAATAATTCCGGGTTTACTCCTGAGTATGTTGGTATTGTAAATATGCGTAGACCTCTTGGTATTCTTTTCACTTCAATATATTTTTCTAATGATAGTATTTCCCAACTCTTGCTGATCTCTTTCTTATAACATTTTTCCAACTGAAAAAATTTATTTTTTAAAGATGAATCCTTTTGTGATAATGTGGTTTCTGGTGTTTTATTAAAATCACTTGCATCAAATACTTTTGTGGCCATCATTAAACGTTTTGTTTGTCTGGCTTCCATTTCCAAGTTACAAATACAAATTTTCCCAATATTGCACTGAACCAAATTAATTTTTCCTTTGTTCGTGGTCTTAACTGCCTGTATACTGAAGAGAATAATTATATAAATATATAGACATTGTTTTAACTGCTTGTCTATTATTGCCTTTTTATAATAAATATGTGTTAAAAACCTCTACCTTAGGTTTTGGTTCCAGGAGTTGGGGGCTTTTAAATCACACCTCTGCTCAAAGGACTTCGTGTCTGGACTTTGAAGCTCCAACTATTATTGCCAGGTAGGCCTTCAGTTTCTTGAAACACACAGAAGCTGGGTGGTCTTTGGTTTCCAGACATATATAAACTTTGGCATAAAATTACCATTCGTCACCCATCCAAAATAATTGGTGAAGGGAGATGGAGAGGGAAGGAAGTGCTGTCTTATTTGGGAAGCCAGACCTGAAGGTTACGGTCTAAACTCTTGAGGATGGAATATGGCATTTGTCAAGCTCACTTGAGTCCTGCAAAACAGCTTAGAAAATGTCTGCCACAGTGGTAGAATGATACACCAAACAGCTAATCACATGCAGTGAAAAAGTAATACTCCTGTGGGTGAGAAACACCAGCCAACAGCTAACACTGACTGTAACCAGACCTAAAAATCAGCTTGTAGACCTAAGAATCAACTTGTGAGTACCAGAGGTTAATTAGAAAGAGTCATCACTCAGTTCCTGGTGGTCTCCAAGTACAAGGCCCTGCTGGAATGTGCCTAGGAAAGTATAATCAAGAAAACACTAGCCCAAGGGATGGTGTGGACAAAAGCATAAACCAAGATAAAGAATGGTTCCCAAAGACAGCTGTCAAATAATACCCAGGTGCATTACTGATCTCCCTTTAAATATATCCTCTCATTCTGGCCTACCATTTTTATTCTTGGCACGTTGACTAGTTCCCTACAAGTGCAGAACACTGGTCTATGGGCACTGAGAGAAACACATGGGACCAGCCCAAACTTGAAACCTAAACATTTGAGTTTGTGCACTTTCTGAATTGCCCGTTCCCTGGTAATGGTAATTCTTCCATTATGGGATCTCTGGAAAGAGCTACCTTTAGAATGTAAAGCTTTTCTCTTCGCAGTCACTTGTGGTAGACACGTGGGAGAGAGCAGCACCATTCTGGTATCTCTACTTTAATTGTCGCTCTTACCAGCAAATTGAATTTGGGACTCATATCTCACCTGAAGAACCCTGAGACTCCATCTCCCACAATTCACCCCATAACCTAAGGAGACCATCTGCAGCATCCCACAAGGCTTGTCTCTCAGCCCCACCCTCATCAACACATACATAACCTCCCTGGCCAACACCATCAGATCGCATGGACTCAACACCATCTCCTATGCCAAAGACATCCAGCTCATCCTCTTGCTGTCAGAAGACCCCTCCACCACCAGAACCAACTTCCACAGATGTATGATGAATGCCACAGACTGGATGAAAGCCAACTGTTTCAAGCTCAACGCAGACAAGACAGAAGTCCTCATCTTTGGGAACAAAGCCTTGCCATGAAATGACACTTGGTGGCCTGCTGAACTCGGCCCTTCCCTCGCCCTGAAAGACAATGCCTGCAATCTCGGCATCACCTTGGACAGCAAGTTATCTATGCAGAAACAGGTAAATGCAGGTCACCTTCCTGCTTCCACACCCTGCACATGCTCTGTACGATCTTCAAATGGCTCCCAATCAACACCAGAAGTACCGCCACTCAAGCCATCGTCACCAGCAGGCTGGACATTTGTAACACTCTTTACGTAGGACCCACTGCACACCTCCTGAAGGGACTATAAACAATACAAAACTCAGCAGCAGGACTCATCCTTGACATCCACAGACGGACTCACAGCCCCCCCCCACCTCAAGAAGCGACACTGGCTCCAATTCCAAAAGAGGTGCCAGTTCAAGGTGCTGACCCACGCATACAAAGCCCTGCACAAATTAGGACCAGCATACATTAACAAATGAATTAACTTCCACCAACCAACCAGACACCTGCGATCCACCTCTTTTCCTTGCAGATTACCCTGAATCTGCCGATCCAACAGCAGAAGACACCCCTTCTCCCGCCTGGCAGTCCATGCTTGGAACAACCTTATCCTGCACCTCAGCAATGCTGCATCATGCCCGGAATTCAGAAAAAGTCCAAGACATGGCTGTTCGAATGAACAAAGCACAGCGAAGCAGCTAGCATTTCAGCGCCTTAAGACTCTCACAGGTCGTTTGCCGTGCTTTATAAATCCTGAGTGATTAACTATGTATGGCATGTTTGCCGAAACCATGGTAATAACTTCATATTAGTAATAAAATTGTAATTCTGGGTTTTTGTTTTTTTAATTTCCTCTTCCCCTGCACGTTCCTCCATATTATTATGTTTATCGAGTTGTGTTAGTTCTGCATAAGGCAGATCAATTTCAGATAACTTGTGCCTTATCACTTTTGTGGCCCTAAACAGGGCAGAGAAGCTTTGTTCAGTACTGTTGATTCATATCCTCTTCTTTATAACTATAGTCTCAGGCCCTTCTAGCTTTTACGCTGATAACCACTTTTACACTGCACAATACAAAGCTAATGGTTTCTGACACTTTATTATTGCCCTTATCAGATAAGTTAAAACGTTCAAGGATTCGACCATGTGCCTCTTAAGGTTACATGCATGTTTGCAGCAGGCACATAACCAAGTACTTTCCCAGGACTGTAACTTCTGATCAGCTGTTTTGTCAATGATCACTGAGCGAATGCATTAACCCACATAGCTGCATCACCAGCGTTTGCCCATAAGGTTGTCCATTATAATGCGATCGGCACAATAACCCCGAGTTTTTCTGGCCGGCAATTTACACACCGGTCTTGCTTGAAACACCTTACAACGTAGTCAGATTATGATCTATAAATTACACCACATCAGCTTTACTATCGCATTTTCCCTTAAAATGTTTAAGGTTGCAGATGTTAATCGTTAACTGTATTGATACAAAGCTTACTTCCCCTGGCGAGGAGTTCAAGCGCTTTGCGACGAATAGCACGCTACTCCGGAACCCAAAATTGTAGGTAAATGGGTAGCAGTTTACTATAATATGTACAAATAATACACATAATATGCATCAACTGGAAAGCATTGGAACTGCTTCCTATTGTCCCACACTAATGAAACCCACTATTTGCAGCTTAACGAGTGAAGTGCCTTCTGTTTCCAGTACTGCGCATTTTAACTGAGCGATAGGCCCCTCATTCTAGTGGACTTAGCGTTGGGAGGATCGCGACAGGGACAGCCATAGACTGGGTGAGCCGCCCTCTGAGCATCGTCACAGGCTCTCCTTGTCCAGTGACAGCCAAATGCCGCTCTTTCCATCCGTGCACCCTACGCCGTCTCCGAAAGCTCCAGGACAGGCCATCTGTGCGGCCATACACCGCCCCTCGGCTCTGAGAGGCTCGCCCATGAACTCCGCAGAGGCCGCGCCTCTTAGTGACGTGCTCGGCGTGTTTTGACGCTAGAAGCGACGCAGCGTAGGACTGCGGAAGCAGAGGATGTAAGTAGCCCACCTTGTGGATGTAAATAGACGGCAGTACAAGGACGCGTGATCCTTTTTGTTGGAGGCTTGGACAGTGCCAAGCCCGACAGTAGCTTAGGTCAAGGCGCAGTGTTTGTGACGATTGCTGCTCGGGGAGTATGTCCAGACAAAGTGCTGATAGCTGCAGCTATTATAAGCCCGACATTGCAGCTTTCAATGTGCATATGTGTTTATTTGGTCTGATAGCCAGGAACGTCAAGTGCTGTGACTAAGATGTCTGGGTGCTCTGTGTCATGTGTGGCATTTTTTAGGCAGCGCCGTTTATGCAAGAATTGTTTGGCTTGTATTTGTATGATCCACACGTCTCGGAAGGCAGCTTCCTATTGAGTAAAGAACATTGACTGTTTGATAGTTCCGCACTTGAAATATACAAATATAATACTATTCCATGCCATCGGGGACACCATGTTCTGCTCTGAGCTTTCATTTAACAATCTAGTGTATTTTGGGTGCTGTATTTTTCATGCACCTCAGTTGATCCCCTTGGACTGCAGTTCTTATTACAGTGGGTAATGCACATATTGATTTTTCCCTTTCTTTGACACGGTTTTTGTATCAGTCCTGCTACGTTTTCACTTCGTTAAGATAAAGGCGCTCGATACAAGGAACATATATTTTTATTTGACAATTTATTTGAAATAATATGAATTTCATATTTAAGCAGAGATAGATCCAGCCTAAGTTGTTCTGTGCAGTGCTTGAAATGGAAAAATAGAAGTGCAGGTACCCTGTTGTGTTACCGGCCCGACAGCAGGCTTGGGTAACACGCTGAATGCACGACAGGACACCGGTTTAGTTTCCAACTGGCTTGGTGCCAAATCACAGCCCATATTTATGTGCTCGCCCGTTATTCAGGAGCACATCACCTTCACAGCCGCAGGCAGTGGGAAACAGGGCATGGACTGGGACAGACTCCCCTCCCAGTTGAACCATTCCATGCTGCAACATAACATTCCCCCTTCACCCCAAACAAAATGAAAAACACACAAAACCATAATGCAAAACTAAACAAACCCAATGCAATAAACCCAAGAATATCAGACATGCTTTTGGCAAGTCCCCGGACCACCCATGTCACTGCTAAAACAGCTCTGCACAATACTTCATTAGATCAATACGAAATCTTGCAGCTTACTGGACGGTAACGGTCTAGGCCTGAGATTGTATCTCCTAGCCCCAGCTTGCATAGGAACACTAACCACAGTCTCTGCAGTACCATTTAGCCCCAGTATTTCTGGCTGGCGACCACCCTCCCATCCGTCAGATGGACCCCTTGAGAGCCCACATTGTCTTCTGGACGGTCACCTTGAAGTGTTGTGACCGCCAACCCCGGGGTGCCTAGGCAATCATCCCCAGACTCCATACCATTAGAGTCATTGGTTGGTGGTGTGGCATCAGCATCTGCAAGAGCAGTGTCAGACCTGTATTGTTTGAAAAACGATATGTTCTGAGTCACAGATTCTTGGCCCTTTTCTGCAGTGACTATGGTACCTCAGATCCTCACAACAGTCCACAGCGTCATCTCAAACGGGAGACTAAACTTCCCACCTGGATGCCAATTCTATATCAGGACCGGAGGCTCGGATTATGCTTTCTCTTTCTTTACTGAAAATTCACAGCAGCCAATTAAAACAAAGTAAACAAAAAACTTCATTTCCCAAGATGCTCTAGTCTTTGAATCACATGTACCAATCACATAATGTGACCTTAGTCCATAAAAGCCATGACCCCAAACGTCATATCCTCTTTCTTTGCTGCTTCACAGCAGATAAGTAACTTTTCACCTTATTATATTGTATATGCTCGATAACTTGTATTAATAGTTTTAAATTGTAAACTTGTGCAGGCGACGCGACTCCGCGCGCCTTGTAGATCGATTTGCTTGCGTTTTCGGCTTCCAGCCGAGTTATTTACACTTTGTTCATTCCGATCATGGAGAGAAGTGGGAGAGGGCTACGCGCCTAGCGCGTAGTCTGTTTTCACTGGCAACCGAGGTTGCCAAGCGCGCGCCCTCTACGAACCGATCTCAGTTCCAATCCTCTTTTAATGAGATCGGTTCGTCTCTGAGCAGCGCGCGAGGCATCGGAGCTTGCCTCTCAACAAGAAATCAACTCCTCCCTGACGCCCAGCTGAAAAACCCTGCTGGGTAGTAAAATTATTATAAGGCTTGGTCTAGAGTGAATTTTTTGCACGCAACTTCCTCCACATTCATATATATTTATATATATTTGTATATATAATTGCTACAATATTAATTAATGTATATATACATATTTTCATCTTACTTGTAGGTATATATATATTTATTTATATACATTCTAAAGTGCCTGTTGGGGTTTTTTCACTCCCGCTTTATATACTTACTGACTATACTGGTCCTATTAAGAATTATAATGGCTCAATGGAGTGACCAGGATGCAGGGTACTACCCAGATGATACTGACAACCAATTGGAGGTGAATTTGGTTGAGGCACTAGTCTCCAGGGTGCAGCAGTCAGTTAATGATGCTCTTGTAAGAGCACTTGGCCCTTTTTCTGGGCAATTGTTGGAATATGCCCAATCTCAGGGTTGGATGACTGGCAACCACCCCCCCCCCCCCACCCCTGAAGAGACGACTACGCCAGTACCGTCAAAATCCAAGTCTAATTCTAAGAACGTGACAAAGGAGACTCTTTCGGGAGAATTACATGTGGACATGTTTGACAAATTGCGCAGGAAAAGGAGCGCAGAGCACAATTATAGCTCTCATCGGGATTCCTCTTCTTCGTAGGATTCTGATGATCCAGATTCGGACGACATTACCGCTCCAACCCTCAGTAAAAATTCTAAAAATCTTCCCACAACACCTCAATTTTTAGATTTTGATCCCTCCGAGATTATGCATCCTAGGTCCTCGAGTTGGCTGCCAACACCTGAGGTGGCACAATATGTGCACGCAAACTTAAGGAAAAGCTTTGATAAAGAGGTGCGCTCCCGACTCAGGGCGGAATGTCCCAGACCGGAACTAGATAATAATGTGTCGGAAACACCTGAAATTGACCCCACTATGATTACCTTTTTGAAAAAATACGCGAAAGACCCCAAGAAGGGTCTAGACAGATCGTGGCGCCTCTGTCAAGACAAACTGCTGGATATGTCAGGCCCACTAACTAAAATCTTAGATTTGGCTATCGCTTCCAAGGAGTCGGACACACTGGTGAACACTGACGTTCTTTTGGGCTGGGCTCAGAGAGCAGTATGCCTTTTGGGCAACACAAACTGCGCTATTTCCACTGAGCGCAGAAAATCCATACTAATGCGAATGGATTCTAAACTAGTGGACTTAGCTTCGTCAGAAGCGGGACCGGCAGCCGAAGGTCTCCTATTTGGGTCATCCTTCATTTAAGAACTGGCCAAATTTTGCTCTACCTTTTCGACCTTGGATAAGGCTCAATTGTCCCTCCAAAAAGTATTTAGAAGAGGCCTTTTTATCAGGGCTGGGCGTTACGGCGGACGAATGCCCGGCTGAGGTGGTTTTGTCAGTCCCCAAAATTACTACCCGAGGGGTAGAGGTAACTGGTCCGGAGATCAAACAGATTCCACGTTCTATCCCTCACGCCCCCGAGGAGGAAGGTCCAGATTCCGCAGGGGATACCGCAGAAGTCAGCAAGGAGCTATCCAAGACGCCTCCTTTACTGGTAAGACTTATTCTCCATTCACATGTTATTCTTGGGGGAAGAGTGAGCCTGTTTGTAGACAAATGGAGAGAGATCTCTGGGGATCCTTGGGTTATTCAGACCGTGCCAGGCTTTCACCTGGAGTTCATCAACACTCCGGTTCAGCAAACTCCTCCGGTAAATATGAGTTTTTCCCAATTAAGTCAGAGTTTTATAGATCTAGAAGTACAAGCGTTATTAGACAAAGGAGCAGTAATTTATTCAACCCCTCATCCTACCGGGTTCTGCAATCCTATTTTTGTGGTAGACAAAAAGGGGGGCGGTCACCGGTTAGCTTTAAACCTAAAAGATTTAAATTCTTGGATTGTGTACAGACACTTCAAGATGGAAGGGATTCACATGTTGCGAGACATCCTTTTAGAAGGGGATTGGATGGTTCGATTAGACCTAAAGGACGCATACCTTTCAATCCCGATTTTTGCCCCTCACAGGAAGTTTCTTCAATTCCAGTGGAAAGGTCATTGCATGGAATTCACGGCTCTCCCGTTCGGCCTGTCCTCGGCTCCATGGTGTTTCACAAAACTCTTGAGACCAGTGGTGGAATGGTTGAGAACCAAAGGTGTTCGTCTTATCATATATCTGGACGACATCTTATTGATGGCGCAGGATTCCCTGACGTTACTGACGCATCTGAATTGGATAGTCAATCTGTTACAGGAATTAGGTTTCCTTATCAATGCGCAGAAGTCATTGTTGAAACCCTCCCAAACGATAGAGTTTTTAGGTTTCAAGATAGATTCCATCCTCTCCCTATTGATCCTTCCAGCTTCAAAAATTCGCAACATCAAGAGAGAGTTGAGAGCGGCATTGTTCAGCGCGACTATATCTCTAAGGAACATTGCTCGTTTGGTGGGACTATTAGCCTCATCCATTCAAGCAATTTTTCCTGCCCCCCTGCATTATCGAGCTCTCCAGAGACTGAAGATCCAATATTTAAAACAGGGTCTGAGTTACTCAGCTCTGGTCCCTCTGACCTCAGAGGTCAAAGAAGAGATTCAGTGGTGGCTTCACCACATGGAAGCATGGAATGGCAGGGCCATTTTCGGATCTCACCCAGAAATTGTCATAGAATCGGACGCCAGCCAGTGGGGCTGGGGAGCTCGTTGCAGTTCGATGGTGACAGGGGGTCGTTGGTCATCGAGAGAAAAAGATCTACACATAAATTGCTTAGAACTTCTGGCGGGGTCTTTTGCAATAAAGAGTTTATCCCCGAGCAGGACGGACTGTTGCATTCTTCTGAGAATGGACAATATTTCGGCAGTACGTTATGTAAACAAGCTGGGTGGGACGAAATCCAGAATGCTGGCGGAGATAGCCAAGGAATTTTGGCATTACTGCCTGAACCACAGATTAGTGGTGATGGCGGAATATCTCCTGGGCGATCAGAACATAGTTGCAGACTGGAACTCCAGATATCTGACGGACCCCAGCGATTGGAAGCTGGATCCACTGATTTTTCAACAGATTGTCCAGGAATGGGGTTGCTGCGAGATAGACCTTTTCACGTCTCACCTCAACACTCAGATTCCAAAATTGTTCAGTTGGAGGCCAGATCCACAGGCTATAGCGACGGATGCCTTCCTACAGAATTGGCACTCGTTCTGGAGTAATGCATTTCCTCCGTTTCTCTTGATACCCAGAGTCCTGGCTCAAGTGCGGAGACAGAAGGCAGAGCTGATCCTAGTGACTCCGTTGTGGAGGTCTCAGCCGTGGTTCCCTATTGCTCTTCAATTAGCGTGTGCACTGCCATTGCTCATTCCTCCTCGTCAGGACCTCTTACTCAGTCCGGAGGGCCTTCAACATCCCTTGATTGTATCGGGGAATCTAACACTGATGGCTTGGAGGGTCTCAGGTCAAGATGGAACGCCTCAGGAATTTCGCCTCAGGCTGAAGGTTACATCAAACAAGCATGGGCAAATAGTACCCAAAAGAGATATGCGTCTGCATGGCGTAGATGGAATAGTTGGTGCAATGGAAGAGGTCTTAATCCCTTGGAGTCAGGTATTGATATCATTATCAATTTTTTGGCTGAGTTAGCCTCTTCAGGCCTGGCCTATAGGACAATTAATAATTTTAGGTCGGCAATCTCTTCGGGTCATACACCTATTGATGGCAAGTAGGTAGGTGAACATCCCCTAGTATGTAAGCTGTTGAGGGGTATCTGATTTTCAAACCCTCCTCAAGCTAAATATTCTGTGCTTTGGGATGTGAATATAGTATTAAAATTCTTGGACTCTTGGCCCAGTAACAAATACTTATCCCGTAAACAGCTTTCAGCCAAGCTGGCTATGTTATTATGCTTAGTCTCATGCAAGAGAGTGTCAGATGTTAAAGCTTTGGATCTATCGGGTAGGCTTTATTCTCTGGAAGGTGTAACCTTTATTATTTCCAGAAGAACTAAGAATAATTGCAGGTCAGTATCTTATCCTTGGTTTCCAGACAATTCAAAATTATGTGTGGTACAGTGCCTTAAGGATTATGAAGTGGTTACAGAAGAGTTTAGACAAGACATGAACGGACAAGTCTTAATTGCATTACAGAAACCATTTATACCGGTTGCCTCTGCCACTCTTGCGAGATGGATAAGATGGCTTATGAATGAAGCAGATATTGATACTAGTCATTTCGGTGCTCATTCAGTAAGAGGAGCCATGGCTTCTAAGTCATTTACTTTAGGCTCTAGTTTGACGGACATTATGAAATCTGCAGACTGGTCATCTGAAAGTACTTTTCGAAAGTTTTATTTTAAACCTGTGTTAGATGTGGCCTCTGTAGTTATGGGTCAGCTTTGAACTAGCATAATCCGAGCCTCCGGTCCTGATATAGAATGAAACATTTTCTAGCTTACGCGTTAAGAATTTTCAATTCTATTAAGGACACGGAGGCGAGGATTATCCCACCCTATCATGAATAATGGTAATTTTATTAATATGTTTTGAACCTTATTCATTTGTACCCTCCCAGTGGTTATATTGGGTAATGAAATGTAAAACTTTTATGTTGATTATTGAGTCTACTAGTTTGAGAATATTACCGGCTTGTATTTATTATTTTCCTAGGATCGGATCAAAAGAATTCCTGAGGATCTTCCCATCCAGTTGTCTACGTTCTAAGGTTCCTATATATCCCTTGAGTAGAAAACCGACTTGAAGTTCAGTCTGGTCTATTCTTCGTTGGACGTTCCTTCCAGGATGAGATTTCGTATCATCTAAGGCATAAGAGGTCGTTGGAAAGGAGTTACAGTTTCTGGTTTAAGCAAAGAAAGAGGATATGACGTTTGGGGTCATGGCTTTTATGGACTAAGGTCACATTATGTGATTGGTACATGTGATTCAAAGACTAGAGCATCTTGGGAGATTAAGTTTTTTGTTTACTTTGTTTTAATTGGCTGCTGTGAATTTTCAGTAAAGAAAGAGAAAGCATAATCCTCGCCTCCGTGTCCTTAATAGAATTGAAAATTCTTAAAGCGTAAGCTAGAAAATGTTTCATTCCTGACCAACACCTGGTCACCTACTTGAAGAGGCAAAACTCTTGCCCGTCTCCTTCTTGACACTCGATCATTGGCAGATTCACGCTGACGCAATCTGACTCGCTTGCTCCTGCAGGGCAGTAGGAAAGTCACACTGCAGAATGGTGCCTTCTACCTTTCTGTTCATACACAAATCGCTTGGTGATATTTTTGTGGTAGTGTGAGGTGTGAGTCTATACTCTCTTAGGAATGCATACAAGGCATAGTCAATATTGTGTGCTTTGGCCACTGCCATCCTCAAGACTTTATTCAAGGTTCGCATGAAGTGCTCAGCTTCACCGTTGGCTTGAGGCCAGCAAGGTGTGATTTTCTGATGGACAACGCTATGCCTCGCGAGATACTCTGCAAACTCTTGTCCATTGTCCATTCGGAGTTCCTGAATGATACCAAGAGTAGCCGGTATTTGTTCCAAACGAGTAATGATCTGCCGTGTCCAGTATCTCCACCTTGGGATATTTGGAAAAGTCAGCAATGACCACGAGCATGTGCCGAATATCAGGCAAAGCACCCAGGTCGGCACTGGACCACTTTCATGGCCTGGATGGGATTAGTTCAGTGATTATAGGTGCTGGAGGCTCAAATGGTCCCATGACCTGACAGAGGTGACAGTGTCGCACCACTCTTTCTACTTGGTGATCCAGTCCTGGGAACCAAACTTTGCAGCGCAGTCTGGCTTTCGTCTTAACCACTCCTTGGTGAGCTGCATGAGCCAAATCCACTCTGCGGGATTGCAAGGACCGGGGAACCACCAGTTGCAGCCCCCGGAGCAAACACCTCGCCAGCGATACCGACAGCACCTGCCAGACATGATGTAGAGCAGCTAAGGTGTGTCCAGCCTCCTCAGTCCTTTTTGAGAAATTGTGTACCATTTCATGCTACCTCCCTGTATAAACAGCGGCTATGGCAAGATGGAGGCATTCATCCTCGTGGGCAGCCTCCATGAACTCCTGCATTGACACCGGTAATGGTCATGATTGCTCGACCACCAGAAGGACATAGTCCTCCACAGCTTCCACCTCGCCCTCCTCCTGGGCTGAGGCCGGTCTGGCATGTCTTGACAGATAGTCTATGGGATTTTGGGATCCTGGTTGATAAAGCATCGTGAACTGATAGTCTTGTAGTTGTAGAATCAACTTTTCTGTCCGAGGGGGAGAAGTGGATGTGGACCTGTTGAAGAGCAGAACAAGAGGTTTGTGGTTTGTCACCAATGTGAAAGGCTGGCCACATAGATAGAGGTGAAAATGATGACAATCCTATTGGACCGCGATGGCCTCTTTATCAATATGTGAGTATCGTTGTTCCATCTCCGTTAGGGCTCGACTGGCATAGGCCACCAGTGCCCACTCCCCTCGTTCACTACGTTGAGACAGAATGGCGCCTAGTACCACCGGACTTGCATCCACCGCCAATTCAGACTCTTTGGCTGGATCGAAGTACCTCAATGTAGTATGAGCTGACAGTGCGTTCTTGGTGTCACGGAAGGCACTTTCCTGTGTGGGTCCCCACTCCCAGGGAGTGTTGGTCTTTGCAGTTTTCGGAGAGGAGCAGTGAGAGATGCCAGATTCTGAATGAATCTGCCACAGTACTTGACCATGCCAAGAAAGCTATGGACACCGGTGACCGAGGTGGGAACAGACGCCATCTGAATGTCATGTAACTTCTCTAGATCTGGCATTACAATTTTATCAGAAAAGTGATATCCGAAGAAAGCAATTTGAGTCTGAAG
Source organism: Pleurodeles waltl (assembly GCF_031143425.1). Taxonomy (NCBI): domain Eukaryota; kingdom Metazoa; phylum Chordata; class Amphibia; order Caudata; family Salamandridae; genus Pleurodeles; species Pleurodeles waltl. The sequence goes on along the minus strand of NC_090448.1, from coordinate 233,258,614 downwards.
AAACTCACACTTTTCTCTGTGCAGCATTAAGCTATGCTCTTGGAGTCCTTGAACGTGGCTCACAATCTGTCAAGGTGTCCTTCCGTGGTAGGGGCATGTACCAGTATGTCATCACTTATGTTAATGACCCTGTCCAGTCCTGCTAGTACCCCTCTGATAGTGTCCTGAAAAACCTCTACGGCACTGGAGATCCTAAAGCTGAGAGGGGTGTACCTCCGGAGCCCTATGTGGGAGGAAAATGTAGTTATTTCCCATATTTATTTACACACCCCTTACGTCAGGGGCACACCACCTTCACAGCCGCAGGCAGGGGGAAACTCGGCATGGACTGGGACAGACTCCCCTCCCAGTTGGCCTATTCCATGCTGCAACATAACACTCTGTAGCAGAGTTCCTGCTTATGTCTGAGAAGTGCCGGTACTCTCCAATTAAAAGTATTATGTTTTTCTTGAAAAGTGCAGGTACTCTCCCTCTAAAAATAAAAAAGTGCCGGTGCTCCATTTAAAGTACTGGTTCCGTGTCTGAAATGAGAGAGTAGTTTACGCTTTCCTGTTTTGCTTCCCATTCTGTGATCTGTAATTCAGCAGTTACAATGTGAAACAGGTTAAAGATATGAGAATTCAGTGAAGAAAACATGACTAGATAGGTTTTTTGACTGCCATGGGTCAGCTGTAGAGTTCTTTCTTGTTTTGGCTGGGGTTCTAAATCTTGTCAAACCAATATTAGAGTACCAAGGCATTCGCACATCCTAGGAGCTGCACATTTTATTTCATGAAATACATTTCTTTTTCTCCCACACTTAGTAATGCTGCTCAGTAGCAGGTATGGAATGCAAAATATGCAACTTTGGCAACTGCATAATCAAGGCAATCATGAATGCAGCCACCACAATTAAGTGCTGGTATTCTGCAGGGACACTGTAAACACCTTCATTGCCTACCAGAGAAACCATAGGTGTGTCTTTAAGGAAGTATGAAAAGACTATTGACTAGGCAATGAGAGGGAATTAGTAAGGAGCTCGTTTTGACCATTTCAACTGGTTGATCGACCACGTTTATTTTTCTGCCCGACAAGTTGCATTCCCCGCAGTAGAGGTAAGGCTACTTTAGCTAGGATACGGCACAAAGATGACCGATAACCAGGTTAATATACAATACATTAATATTTCTAGGCTTTCAAAAGCGATTTGTGATTAGGAGAATGCACCTAGTCAGATATACTGTGTTTTGGGGTCTCCCAGGCAAGAATTTGCAATCATTTTTTCCAGTGTGTGACTAAAAGGTATGGTCCCCCACTATAGTGACTGATGTTTTAGGACCCTGGAGACTGCTGCGTAAGTGTGAGCACGTGCTGCATGATCACACTTTTTTGCATGGATTGAAAAGTTTTCTGATAGAAGTGTACAACATGAGTGACACACGTTGCATTTTTAATAGAGGGATTCAACTTACATTGCTTTGCAATAAATAGACAAATGGGATGCACTTGATTGTGATGTTTTATGTTTGCTATGTCTTAATTGTCCTGAACAATTTCAACAACAGGCAGAGTTGAGAATGTAGCATGCTGGACGGACGGTAGGGGTTTTTGTTCTATTCCCTGACGAAGGCCCAGGACCCTTCTGCTAGAGGAGGATTGCTCTAGGGAGGTATCCTTACAAGGGGTCAAACATGGTGGCACTAGATAAAGTTGGGGTGTGGTGAGCCATTGTCACTCTAGTACACATACTATCTACAGTAGAACTATATTGTGTTTTAATCCTTCCATGCGTACCCTACTAATGAAGTAGATTGTCCTGGGAGTACGTAGAGGTTGTTTTATGTTAAGAAAATTTGGACCCCTATGTTGACTAGAACCATATTATTCAAAGCCCCTTTTTCCCTTTTGGTTTAAGGTTTAGAACACTGGGTTGGCACAGTCCTAACTAGGTGGGGGGGACAAGCCAATGATTAAGCTTGCCACGATTATGTGGATGAGGCCTTTCTGTCCATATACAACTATGTGTTCAGGAAAACTGGAACATCTGGCTATTGTAGCCGGGAACAGGGGAATTCCCCTTGGAGTACATGTGAGTTTGTTCGGATTGCCCTATCTATTTGTGAAATGAGCCTTAGAATGTGAAAAGTTGGGACATTATAGATCTCCAAGACCTCTGAAGCATCAGCGAGCAGTCAGAGCAAAGGTGTCCGATTTTGACACAACTTCATCGGATACAGCTTTAGGCTTTCACCACTGGAAGATGTTGGGATGCATGAAAAAACAGCTTAAGGAGGTAAAATCATTGACCGGGATAAACCTGTTTGTTGTTTATCACCTCCTATCCATAGCTGTCAGCCTAAATTACACTTAGTTCCCAGTTTACTGCTTCCCGAGACACACTGACACTTAGGGGGTCATTATGACCCCGGCGGTCGGTGTAATAGTGGCGGTACATACTGCCATATTATCACATTGGCGGGGTAACACACCGACCGCCACAGTGGTAACGACCGCCGGGCTGGAGACTACAGTCTCCAGCCTGGCTGCCGTTACTAGGCCGCCCATGGCATTATGACCCAGCCCACCGCCATGGTTTCCATGGCTTCTGTACCACCACGAAAAACATGGCGGTAGGTACTATCAGTGCCAGGGAATTCCTTCCCTGGCACTGATAGGGGTCTCCCCCGCCCCCTCCTGCTCCCCACAGTCCTTCCCCACCCCCCTCCGACATACACACACCTACACCCACATACATACACACTCGCATACCCACATTCACCCACGCATGTATACATTCATACACACAGCAACACTCACTAACATACATAGTAGCTCACATGCAATCACACAACACAACATACACTCACACCATTCATGCACACACACATTACACACGCCTCACACCCGCATGCACACATACAAACACTGCCACACGCCCCCACACACACAACACCCCCACCCCTCTCCCCTTTTGGAGAACCCGACTTACCTGCTTGCAGGGGGTCCTCCGGCAAGAGACGGGACGCGGTGCTGCTGCCAGCAGCAGCGTCCACCAGCAGAACACTGCCAGGCCGTATCATGGGTCATGATACAGTCGGCGGTGTTCTACTGGCGTGGCACTGCTGCTGGCAGCAGCGCCACCTTACCGCTGTCTGCCATCATGACCGTAGCCGGAATTCTGGGTACGGGCATATTTTGGTGGACGGTTGGTAGCCACGGCGACGGTATGCTGACGGCCATCGTCGTGGCAGTAGGCGGCATTTGCCGCCAATGTTATAATGAGGGCCTTAGTGCTTTTGGGTGCTATTTTTACTTAAATCTTTAAAACTTCATATATATTGTTCCCCTTATTGGATTTCTGTCGTTTTAGCATAATATTTTGAAATTACAGTTTGCTTTATTTTTCTAATTGAGTTTGGGATCTTTATTGTTTAGTGTGTTGAACTGAATACAGTTTTGGCACTGTGTAAATACTTTAGACATTGGCTCTGAGTTCAACCTGTCTCCTCTGTGCCATAGCTCTCAGGGGGCTGAGTTCAGCTTAATTTTAGTGACTTTAGAGTTTTACTTTCACAAGCTAGTTTTATTATTTCTTGAGTTGGGCGACTGCCCACCCCAAATAATTATCCACTTTCTTACAAAAATATCTCTAAAATTGAAGTGAACATTTGTTTCAAGGTGAAGTAACCTGCAAGATCAATTGGCTTTTGAATTATAAGGTGTACAGATTGGTGAGTATAGGTAATACATAGGCTAGATCACTACTTACTGGGATAGTCTATTTGTGATTCATCAAGAATGATGTTAAAAATGTAGGTCATGGATGAACATATGTGTGGGTCCGGCCTGTACCATTAAGCACTAAATATTACAAATTCAAGCTATATGTTGAGTGAGAGAAATAAATGTACCAGGTGCAGTTTGAGGAATAGAAGTATGTACTGACTAACAATTGCGAAAGCGCAATCCAAATTTGGATAGCTGGAGGATGTAATATTATCTAATTGGTCTATGATAAGTCAATGGAAAGAGACAGGTGACTCTAACCTGGTAGATAAGTGATATATTCGAAAGCCCAGTGTTAGAAATTGGGTGACTGGTTGACTGGGGTGTAAGCCCTAGTCAAGTAGCAGCCACAATCCTAGTCAGGGTAAGGCACGAGCAGACCCCAAATTAACGTGTGCCAAACTCCCTGGTAGCTTGGCACAGAGAAGTCAGGCTTAACTTAGAGGCAATGTGTAAAGAGTTTTTGCAACACAGTAAAACGGGGAAAACACCACACAAGAATATCCTAAACCACGTTAGAAAAACGGATCTAAATTCAATAAATAAAACAAGAACAATACAACAAAAATTAAATCAGTGGAACCAGAGTTATGAATTTTTAAAGAATAAACTGCAATATAGAACCTGAAAACATAAAGCGCCAATGGTGCATGGCTATCTGGTTGTGCTGGACCCGGTCAATGTCAAAAGTTCAAGCCAACTGCTATTGAGCACAGGTCAGATAAAGTCCCTAATTAGACCCACTGAAGGTTTACCTTCTCAGTTTTTTACCAAGAGTCCATTCGCGTTGGAGGGGGACGCGAGGAGCAAGGAGAGCGTTTATGACGGTGATTGATGTGGGGCAAGGAGCAGGACAGGTGTTGCAGCCCGGCGGACTGGTGCTGGCATTCCCCCACAAGTGGTTGATGCTGCTGTGTGAAAAGACAGACTGGCGGCAGTTCGTGCTGATTTTCAATGCAATATGCGTGGTTCAGATGTGAACGGGTCTGTTAGCGATAGGAAAGAGCCCAGAAGTTTAAATTTAAGAGCTCAATAGCGATACCAGGGGTCTAGGACATGAGAGACATCTCTTAGGGGTCCCTGGAAACAGGTTCAGGAGGTGTGGGGAGCCTCTTATGTCCCTGAGGCTCTGATCAAGAGGCCAGCAGACTAGCTTTTTGAGTCAGTCTGGGGTCATGGGTGCAAAATCAGTTCCAGGTCTAGTTCTTTCACCCCAGGTAAGAGGATAGCAGGTAGCAGATCTTCAAAGTAGCAGTCCAGCAATGTGGCAGTCGTTTCAACAGCACAGCAGTCCTTCTTGGTAGAGTATGCACAGGTCCAGAAGTGTACTAAAGTGGTGGTGTCTGTGTTCGTTCCTTTTTACACTGGTGCCCTGATTCTAGAAGGTGACAGAAGCTTCTAGACCTTGTCTTTGAAGTGCATGGAATTCCATACCTCCTCTGATCTGGCCCCAAGCTGGCTGAAGTGACAATTCAGGGTCGGTAAGCACTTTTAGTGGGAACAGGACACAGCCTATTGAGGTGTAAGTGAGACCGGGCCCAGCTCACCTCTCCCATCCTGCCAGTGATGGCCCATCGAGTCACACCCAAGCTCCCATTGTGCATGGCTGTCTTGGAGGAATACACAAAGCCCTTCTGCCAACTACACACTGTCATGTGACCAGAGGCAGGCCTCAGACACAAAACGGCTAAGCCAAAAAACATTCCAACTTTCTAAAAGTGGTATTTCCAGAACTGTAATTTAAAATCCCACTTCATCATAAGTTAGGATTTAATACCAGGGTTCCATTGGCACCAAGCATGAACTAGTTATCTCTTCCTTTTGTTAAATTACACTTATAAAATGTAATAAGGCAACTCCAATGATATCCTATGGGAGGGATGGGCCTTGTAGGAGTGAAAAACGCTTTTAAGTGTTTTTCACCACCAGGACATGAAAAATGTAAAAGTACATGTCCAACTTTTTAAATACATTGCACCCTGCCTTCTAAACTGTCCAGGGCTTACAATAGGGGTGACGTATATGTATTAAAGAGAAAGGTTTGGGCCAGGCCTGGAAAGATTTATTTTGCCAGGTCGACATGGCAGTTTAAAACTGCACATATAGGCTCTGCAACAGCAAGCCTGAGACATGTTTACAGGGCTACTTAATTGGGTGGCACAAGAAGTGTTCCAGCCCCCCTGATAACATTTACTTTACAGGCCCTATGTACATGTAGTACCACTGTATGATGGTTTACATGTGAATTAAATATGCCAATTGGGTATAAGCCAATTTTATCATGTTTTAAGGAGAGAGCACAAGCACTTTAGTGCTGCTTAACAATGGTAAAGTGCACATTGTCCTAAAGCCGGCAAAATGGGAAGAGGAAGGCAAATAGTTTGGGGATGACCCTGCAGAAAGAGTCATTTTCAATACTCAGTAAGTATTGATCTACCCTACACACATTCTTTAGTCTCCAGTCTGTATACCTCAAAATTCATAAACCAAGTAATCTTGCAGATTAGACCACTTTGAGATACTTTTTTAAGTCCTGAACTCAATTTTGTAAGTAGGTTTATACCCTTTTTAACTCATCTATTTTTTAACTTTTGGTTCACTACAATTTCAATACCTATAATAACAGTGTTTCTCCTTTTACTTTCACACCCACTCTCACTTGACCTACTGCTTGAAACCTGCTACTTGGATATTACATTATCCATACTGGGATCATTATGGCAAGATATCCCCTTCTATAGCATTAACATCCGGTACTCCAGCTAAACCCTTACTTTCTTTTTCAGTGTTGGTGCTTTGGTTACTTATTTATGGATACATAACCCTTGCTTTTCATATTTTATTTTGTTGCTTGGTTAATATACTGATATATAATGCATTTTTATATTATTAATCACCAGATTTCAGAAAGATTGTAATAGAGATTAAACATGTGTTGATTGCTTCTCGATGTTACTGACTGTTTATTGAAATGATAATGCTCTCTGTTAGATATGTCATTTTTGGGGGTATTCCCCAAAACATTTTACCTTCTCCACTCCAGTTTTGCTGAATTTGTTTTTGTTGGCCTTGGGGCTCTATGTACTTTACCACTGCTAACCAGCGCTAAAGTGCTTATGCTCACTCTCTAAAACATAGTAAAATTAGCTTACAGTGATTTGGCATATTTAATTTACTTATAAGTCCCTAGGTTAGGGAAGTGGTATACCATATATCAAGGGTCTGTAAATTAAATGCTACTAGTGCACCTGCAGCACATTTTGGGCCACTCACCTAAGGAGCCTTTAAAACAGGTCTCAGGGTGCCATGCATCTTGTGTGCAGTTTTAAACTCCCAGTTCACTCTGACAAAATAATCTCTTTGCCAGGCCTAAAACATCCTTTTTAATGCACATACGTCACCCCTAAGGTAGGCCCTAAACAGCCATTAAGGCAGTGTGCAATGTATTTACAAAGTTCGACATGTACTTTTAAGGTTTACATGTCCAGTTAGTGAAATACTCACAAATTCGTTTTTCACTACTCTGAAGCCTGCCTCAGATAGGATAACACTTGGTTGGTTACCTTACTACATATAATAAGTGATAACGTTTGTAAGGAAATTCCTCTTTTTGCATGTTCACCCACACATTTTTGGACTGATGCTGTAGGTTTTTCGACTCTGAGAGTGCACTAAGGCCTGCTAGCCAAAACTCAGTGCCAGTGTTCTGACCCTATTTAAATTACATGTTGAATTGAAACTACCCAACTGGCAAAGACTGACTTACTTATAGGTCCCCAGTATATGGTACCCAGGGTACCGAGTGTTTGTAAGGCAGTGTCCACTCAGGGCTGCAGCACTATTTGCCAGTCTACCAGTCTACTTTGCCATTCACACCAATGGCAAACCCTCCCTATCCATTAACACTGTATGTAAGTGTCCCCTGAAGAAGGCCTATAGAGCCTAAGGCAGGAAGCTGTATTTTGTTAAGTAAGACACATAGGGGGTTATTACAACTTTGGAGGAGGTGTTAATCCGTCCCAAAAGTGACGGTAAGGTGACGGATATACCACCAGCCGTATTATATCCTATGGAACTCGTAATACGGCTACTTTACCGTCACTTTTGGGACGGATTAACACCTCCTCCAAAGTTTTAATAACCCCCATAATTTTTTGTTTTAACGGCAATACCTCCACATTATTGTTTGGCTGTGGATTTAGTTTGTAGCCCCATTGGCTAACATTATATTACCGTTTGGAACCCAAACACAGCTAACTCCTTAATGGGACCACCTAACTGCGACATGTAAGGTATCAAATTCATTGTGAGCAAGATGCCTTTTGTTCCTGCAGACAAAGTGGAGACAAGGTCAAGGAGGGAAAACTCTCCTCAAACTGGTTCTTCCTTGGGCGTGTAGCCCACTGGTAGCCACACCTCCAGGGTGGGCTACTAAGCTCCTGATGACTGAGGAAGGGTCATGGATCTTGAAAGGGGCAAGAATGTGGCATTCTGGGATAGCCAGATACCACACATCACTGGAACTTTGTCACTAGGTAGGATTACTCAGTAGTCCATTGGCTAGTGACAGCATGGTTCCCTGAGGGCACTTTCCTGGGGTACGTATGGCACCCCTGGCACTCTGACCCCAGGTTACACTGGAATCTGAGAGAGAACCAAAGGAGGAGTGCACAGCTGCTCCTGGACTCACACAAAGAGATGCTGCACCGTTGAAAGGACTGCACCTGCTGCACTTTGGCTAGCAAAGTTGGACTGTGCCTGCGCCTCGTAGCTGGGGGAAGAATTTATTCCCAGCCCCAACCTAGAGCAATGACTCCAAGGATCAGTCGGCTTATTTCTGACTCCAAGGATCAGTCGGCTGATTTCCTGGAACCAGCTCCAAGGGCACAACATCTGAAGTAGGCTAAATTAACATGATGGTAGCCAGTACAGACGTTTTGCTGCTACCCAAGTCTGCCTAACCCAGGAGTGCTATCTAGGTCTGGATTTTTCACACCCAAGGGAGAGTGGCCCCCACCTAATGATTTCACTCTGGCAGACCAGTAGCCCAGCATTGCCTGGCCTGCTACAACAACGTATAGGACGTTGAGGGACCCTGATCTCTGTGGACAAGTTCGGCTTGCTTCACACGTGGACTGAGGAGCACCCACAAAGACACCCCCATTGAGTGCACCACAACCAGAGCAGCCTTTGAGCATCTTTTACCTGCATCCCTCAGCATCAGGACCACTCTATACTTTAAAAAATTTCTGGTGGCCAGGTATTAACTGTCCAAAGTGCCCCCTAGACCTCTGTCCTGCCAGAATTGGTCACATAACCAGGGCCCGGGTAGCCAAACTAACTGTTTCAAACTTTTCAAAAGATTCCAATATTTTTGTTGACCAATGTGTGTTTGCGGTTGTATTTAAAAGTGTTAATATCTTCTAAAATCTGGATCTCTGGAACCCTATGGTGGATTTTGTTTATCAAAGTCTCTAAACATTCCTAAAAATATTATCTATTTTTATAAATTGGTGTCTTCTTTCTTTTATGTGCTGTTGCTTTCTTATTACGTTCTTTTGTGTTGTTGAATACTTTACACATAGTTCCTTTGCTAAGCCTTTATCTTGCAACCACATCTGCAGAGGGTTGAACTTGCTTGAGGTTAAGTAAACAAGCCTGACTGGACTCGCAATCATATTTAGTACACCCAAAGCCACACAACTTTTGTTTAGGAGCAAGTAGGAATGTCATATTTGTTGCCTAATTAATTGTAATGTAACTTCTTTCAGGTTGATGTTGTATTTTTTAAGTCACAATTGTGAAAATGATGCTTTTAGAATGTTGCCATTTTCTTGTTATGACCATTTGGTTCCTTCAGCCTGTTTCCAGTTCAGGTTTCAGACCCACTCTTCAGTTAACTTGTGGACCTGTGAAAGCTCTCTTAGAGTACTGCCCTGCTGCCTGTGGCCTACTGTGTACTTCAGAGGGCTGCCCTGCTGCACCAAAAGGACTTCCCTGCTGCTTGAAGCCTGCTTTGTGCCCTCAAGTGACTTCCTTTATTCTTCTTGTAACCTACTTTTCTGCTTGATCCCAGGACTTCCAGAGTGACTCCAAGGGCTAGTTGGCTGGCACCTTGATCAGAGACTCATGGACAGAAAAGGCTCTAACCATCTTGAACCCACACCTGGACCCAGCCTGAGTGAGTCCTGTTCCTGCAAGCTGTGCCCCTCAAGTTCTGGACACTGGGAAGTTGTTCTGAAGGTGCCCAGATAGCCCAAATCTAAAACTTGGGAGACCGGGAGCTACCTGCTAGCTGATCTGCCCCAGGTGTACCACTAGTCGGCGTACTTCACTTTAGCTCCTGCTATGTTCTTTATGCAGCAAATCCTGGTCCATGGCTCCTTGTAGAAGAGATATCCAAACTCATGGGGCTTGGCGCACCGCTGCGCGCGGCATGAGCCGAACATTCGGAGGGGGGGACCTACTGTTGCGCCACGTCCCCAGCCTGCTGTGCACATTTCGAGGCCCCAAATTGGGCATGGGGCCTCGTTCTTTTTTTGCGTGACGCGCTTCCAGGCAGGTCTGACCTCACCCACTCACCTGTTCTTCTTTTCTTCTTCCTTTCCTGTTGTTTTGTTGTGCCTTCCTTTATGTTTTTTCCTTTTCACACATTACCCCTCTCTTCTCAGCATTCCTTGTTCCCTACTCTCTATGGCTCCTAGTCCATTATGTTCTATGTATTTTTCCCTATCTAAGATGGTGTCCTTGTACTTCCTGTTGGTCGCTTCCTGTTTGTTGGTATTTAAGGGCTGTGATTCTTTCTCTCCTTGCGCTGCAGCACTTTCTGTTTGGATGGTGTCTTCGCTCCTGCTTCCTCGTCTTCTATACTGGCTCTCATCTGTTCCATTGTTTTTTCCTGTACTTTTGCTCCTGTATTTACCTATTCATTTTGTTCCTGTTTTAGGAACCTTTCCTTTTTTAGAGGTTTTTTCCCCTTTCACGTTTTTTTTCCGTCTGGCACTACTTCTGAGGGACACGGCCTGCTCTTGGCGTTTCCATTGCCTGCAGCACCGTGGCTACCAGAAAGAGTCGCCCCTACCTGGGCCAAGGCCGAACATTCAGGAACAAGATCCTTGCCACTCGTTCTGCGGACTCCAGGTTAAAGCAGCACGTAAGTCGTGACAGATTGCAGCGCCCAACACTCCTGACGTCATCTAACACCATGGATGATACAGTGGCGGCTCCTGCAGATCCTGATCAATCTCTTCTGGCAACCATTCAGCAACAGGCTCAGGAACTGCAACAATTACGCAATGAGAATGCTGCTTTACAACAGGCTTTGGCTTTCCGCAGTGCAGATGTTCCGGCCGTCTCCACCTCTACTCCTCGTTTCTCCGGTGAACCAACTAAACTGCGAGAGTTCCTCTATGCATTAACTGTGTATTTCGCCTACCGACCCACCCATTTCTCCCACGACAAGACAAAGTTGGGATATCTTATCAGTGCGCTATCCGGACCTGCCTTGGCCTGGCAACCCCAATGGTATCATCTAATGACCCAGTATTGTCGGACTATCCAGCCTTTGTGAATCGGTTCAAACAGATATTTAGTCATCCAGGATTGGAGGCCTCTGCTGAAGAAGCATTATGTGACATCCACCAAGGCTCACAAGATGTCCTCCAATATAGTACCCGCTTTTGACAGCTAGCGGGTGAGACAACCTGGGTGGAACGAACTCTGGTGACTCTATTCCGTAGAGGACTTAAAGAGGAGATTAAAGATGAGTTAGTACACTCCACCCGAGTTGAGGATCTTCGTGGTCTGATGGATCTAGCTCTTTCCATCGAATATGGTCTCCAAGAACGACGTATGGAGAAGAGAAAGAGTAGAGGATCTTCCCAGCCAAGCACTTCACGTGTCTTTTTGCATCGTCCTGAGGAACCTCGTCCTCCCGTCAGAGACACAGAAGGTGAACCTATGCAGGTGGATACTTCTCGAGGCCCACTTTCCGTCAGCGGGCAGGAAGAAAGACAGAAGAAAGGGTTATGCCTGTATTGTAGTGCTGCCGGTCACATGCTTTGTACCTGCCCCGTTCGTCCTCTAAGGCCATCGGGAAACGCCTCTTCCTGTCCTCTGTAAGAAGGGAGGGTACGGGATCATCTGCTATACCTTCCATCAGTTCATTCAAGGACAATGCCACAACTTTGTTTATGTTACCTGTGACGTTACCGTTACCGGATGGTCGTAAAGAAAGAACAATGGCTTTGCTTGATTGTGGTGCTAGTGGCATATATATGGATAAGACCTGGGCCACAACACAACAAATACCAACACGACCCAAAGAAGTCCCGGAACAAGTTCACACAGTGGATGGATCCTTAATATCCTCTGGTCCAGTTGATACTACCACCCTGACACTAAGGGGGTTATTACAACTTTGGAGGAGGTGTTAATCCGTCCCAAAAGTGACGGTAAAGTGACGGATATACCACCAGCCGCATTACGAGTCCATTATATCCTATGGAACTCGTAATACGGCTGGTGGTATATCCGTCACATTTGGGACGGATTAACACCTCCTCCAAAGTTGTAATAACCCCCTAAGTTTACAATTTGGGAACCACCAAGAACACATCTCATTTGACCTAATATCATCCCACAATCATACTATCATTTTAGGAATTCCGTGGTTCATAAGACATAACCCTTATGTAAATTGGTAAACCCAGACTATTTCCTTGTCCTCACAGTTTTGTCATGAGAACTGCTTTGCTTCAGACACATATTGGTCACCCAAGAGGTTGATGACTACTGAAATTACTACCGGATGTTCCATCAATACAGTCCAAGGAGTCCCCGATCACTATCTAGAATTTCAAGATGTATTCCAAAAACCATCCAGACCTGTGTTACCCCCTCATTGAGATTACGAGTGTACTACTCCCTTGGAACTTGGGGCGATCGTTCCCTTTGGGAGAATGTATTCACTCACAGAACCCGAAAGGGAAGTTCTCAAGGAGTATCTGCAAGAAAATGTACATAGCGGTCTTACTGTACCATCATCCTCTCCGGCAGGGGCTCCTCTTTTTTTTGTACCCAAGAAGACGAAGGATCTTCGTCCCTGTCTGGATTATCGAGGTCTAAATAAGATAACTATAAAAGACCATTATCCTTTGCCCCTCATCAAGGATATACTAGAGGCAGTCAGAGGGGCTCAACGATTTACCAAACTAGACCCTCGTGGAGCCTATCACCTTTTTCGTATCAAAGAAGGGGACGAGTGGAAGACTGCTTTCCGAACCCCATTTGGTCATGATGAGTACAGAGTTATGCCTTTTGGTCTCACTAATGCTCCCTCAATTTTCCAAAGATTTATGGACTCTGTGTTCTCTGATGTCTTGAACCATACGGTCGTCATCTACTTAGACGATATCCTTATTTACTCTAGACGTCCTGAACTTCATTCTTCTCAAGTGAAACAAGTCCTCCAAAGACTCAGGGAACATCAACTGTCCTGTAAACCAGAAAAATGTGAGTTTGACAAGACCGAAGTCAAATATTTGGGATATCACCTTAGTCCCACTGGAATAGCTATGGACCAGGAAAAGGTACAAGCCATCCTAGACTGGCCTTCCCCTTCCTCTATTAAGGAAACACAATGTTTTCTAGGACTGGCTAATTTTTATCGACAGTTCATCTTAGACTTTGCAGAACAAACCAGCCACATAACTCAAACATTAAAAAAGGAGAATTTAAAGAAAGGCTTTGTCTGGACAGGGGCGGCTGAAATAGCTTTTCAGAGTCTAAAAAAGGCCTTCACTCGAGCACCAATATTGAGACACCCAGATACCAACAAACAATTTATTGTTGTTACTGATGCTTCTGAAAGAGCCATCGGAGCTGCCTTACTCCAACAACAAGAAAATGACGGTCTTGAACATCCTGTTTTCTATTTGTCCCATGTACTCTCTGCGTCGGAACAACACTACTCAGAACTAGAAAGGGAGTTATTAGCCCTGAAAACGGCCTGCCTAGAGTGGAGGCAGTTTCTTATGGGTTCCAAAGAGCCCTTCAAGGTGAGACCAGACCATCGTAACCTACAATGTTTACGTAATTTTCTATGCCAGAACAGTTGTCAGGCTCGTTGGGCCTTTTTCTTCAGTCAGCATGATTTTTTTTGTCACCTGGATCCCAAAACATACTGGCCGATGCTCTGTCTCGCCGTTATCCAGATTGTACTCCTACCCCATCACAATATCTACTTGAGCCCAGTAAGATCATCGGAGTAGCTCAATCTTTCCTGGATGAGGTACAACTGGAATATGCCAACCTATCTGATCAAGAGTTAAAGAAACTAAACCCCTTAATACGTAAACTGAAGGGGTATTATTATTATAAGAACCTGTTGTTCCTCCCTACTAACGGAGTAAGAGAAAAGGCGTTACAAATGTGCCATGATTCTCCGGTTGCTGGTCATAGAGGCATTAAGGTCACACAGGAACTACTCTTGCAGTCTTTCTGGTGGCCTACCTGGAAATTGGATGTCGAAAGATACGTTCAGGCTTGTCCCATATGTGCTCAAGTAAAAATACCCCGTACCAGACCGGCAGGATTACTACAACCATTACCAGTTCCACCGGCTCCCTGGCACACCATTTCTACTGATTTTATGTGTTTGCTACCTCCATCAGCAGGAAACCGGGTTATCATGGTCACAATAGATTCCTTTACAAAGATGGCTCACTTTACTGCCCTGAAGAAATTACCTATTTCCCAAGAACTAAGTCAGATATTTATCCATCATATTTTCCGTCTCCATGGACTCCCACACAGCATTGTACCTGACAGGGGACCTTAGTACATCTCCCGGTTTTGGAAACATTTCTGTAGGATACTGAATATCAATATAACACTATCATCTGGTTTCCATCCCCAAACCAATGGACAGACTGAGCTTCTCAACTAAGGATTGGAGCAGTACCTTCGCTGCTTTTGTAATTCTACCCCGAGCAACTGGAACACTTACCTTCCTATCGCTGAATTCTCTTACAATAACACTGTCCATAGTGCCTCCAAGGTCACCCCCTTTTTCTGTTCTTATGGCTATTATCCTACCTCTTTTTCTACTACTCCTCAGTCTACCTCTTCTCTTCCTGCTGTCACTTCATTTTCCAGACGACTTTTACAGATCCATAGATTGATTCGATCTAACTTGTTGAACACCAAAAGATACATGAAGAGAATAGCAGATAAGAAGCGTAGGGATGCTCCAGTATATCACCTCCAGGATAAGGTCTGGCTTTCTTCAAAATTTTTGCCTTTACGCCTTTCTCAGAATAAGCTCACACCTTGTTACGACAGTCTTTTCCGTATTCTTCAGCTGATTAACCCTGTCACTGTCCATCTTCACTTGCCTCGTACCTGGAGGATTCATCCGGTCTATCATGTTTCCCAGCTCAAACCCTATGTACCTGATCCTTACTCTCGACAGTTTCCTTGTCCTCCTCCTTTGTTAGTGGATGATGTACCAGAATAGGAGGTATGAGAGATTTGTGACTCTCGTATCTTTCACAAACGTCTTCAGTATCTGATTCATTGCACGGGTTACCCTCTCAGTGAATGCTCTTGGGAAGATGCATCTTCTGTTCATGCCCCTCTTCTGATTCGTCATTTTCACCGCTTGTTTCCGCACAAACCTGGACCTTTAGGAGGGGGGGACCTACTGTTGCGCCACGTCCCCAGCCTGATGTGCACGTTTCGAGGCCCCAAATTGGGCATGGGGCCTCATTCTTTTTTTGCACGACGCGCTTCCAGGCAGGTCTGACCTCCCCCACTCACCTGTTCTTATTTTCTTCTTCCTTTCCTGTTGTTTTGTTGTGCCTTCCTTTATGTTTTTTCCTTTTCCCATATTACCCCTCTCTTCCCAGCATTCCTTGTTCCCTACTCTCTATGGCTCCTAGTCTATTATGTTTTATGTATTTTTCCCTATCTAAGATGGTGTCCTTGTACTTCCTGTTTGTTGGTATTTAAGGGCTGTGATTCTTTCTCTCCTTGTGCTGCAACACTTTCTGTTTGGATGGTGTCTTCGCTCCTGCTTCCTCGTCTTCTATACTGGCTCTCATCTGTTCCAGTGTTTTTTCCTGTACTTTTGCTCCTGTATTTCCGTATTCATTTTGTTCCTGTTTTAGGAACCTTTCCTTTTTGGAGGTTTTTTCCCCTTTCAGGGTTTTTTTTCCCTCTGGCACTACTTCTGAGGGACATGGCCTGCTCCTGGCGTTTCCATTGCCTGCAGCACCGTGGCTACCAGAAAGAGTCGCCCCTACCTGGGCCAAGGCCAAACATTCAGGAACAAGATCCTTGCCACTCGTTCTGCGGACTCCAGGTTAAAGCAGCACATAAGTCGTGACAGAGCTGTCCTCAGCTACAATTTGTAGCTTCAACCCGCTGAAATTTTTTGGCTTGTATAAAAGAGACTAATGTCAAATGCAAAAAGTTTCACCACAACTTCATCTAGCTGCTCCCTGGTGACGATGCCTCCTCCTCCTCCCCGGACACCGCCACCTGTCTTGCCCTGCTGAACTTTACCTTCTCAGACATTTTTTCAAGCCATTCCTTCTAAATCTGAAGGTAAGTGGAGACCGGACCAGTGCACTTCCTGTATCCAAACAGTGCTATGTCGTGGGCAGCCATATCTTTCTACTTTTCTCAGTCTCGCATGACCAAATGTCCGCAGCTGGGTGCCTTGATCTTTTAGGGGCTACTTTTCACTTTAAACTAAAAAAAATCATAACTCTGGTTCTACTGATTGGATTTTGTCATTTTGGTGTGAAAGTTTTCTAGGGTTTATTTTAACTTTATTACTGTTTGAGCACTGCATAAATACTTTACACATTGCTCTAAGTTAAGCCTGACTGCTTTGTGCCAAGCTACTAGAAGGTTAGGAACAGGTTAATTTAGTGACTGTTGTAGTTTACTCTGACAAGGATTGTGGCTGTTGCTTAAGAAGGGCTCACACCCATTCAGCCAACAACCCAATTCTTCACACTCTCTGATGCTTGTTTTCAGATATGGTTAAGACTCTTCAATGCTCACCTACTGGAACAAATAACAAATCAAACCAATTAGGAAAAGATCTCTACAATTGCTTTATGGACATTATTTGAGAAGCTATTCCATAGTACTGTACCAATGTACTCCAATTTATTATTGTGTTTTTTTTACTAACAAGATTGGCTGATACAATTGTGCAACAGCCCTACTTAGCAGAGAGCATGTTTTGGTAAAGCACTCATTACAAATATCCCTGTCTTCTTACACTTAATTAATCTATATATTCTTTGGATGTCAAACTCCTATCCAACTGCTACCTTAATAAAACAGCTGTTAGGGTTATGACCTCACTGACAACATCAACATGAAACCTCTAAGGCATCTGTTTGAATAAATCCTGGTTTTAATTCAATCGTTCGTAGGTAAAATTAGTACCGTGTAGTTTGATATTAATTAACATCAATTACTAATTTGCCAAGCCTATTCATTTTTATATTGTCGTAAGTAAATTGGAATTATTAGTATAATTCAGACAAAAGGAATTTTTGACAGAAGGAATTTCAGGCCAGCTTTGGCAGCCTGTATTCACAGTAGGAAAGTCTCTCATGTGTAGCATAAACAGCAATAAGGCAAACTACTTTTTCCTCCATGCACTGCAGATGCAACAGACTAACAAGCTACCTTCATGCAGTAGCGGGGCAGTAGAGACTCCTTATTTCACACAAGAGTCACAGCAACAGTGCTTCATTGCTCCATACAACATATGTCACCACCAGAGAAGAATCAAAATAAAATAGGTAGCTGCTGTTAGTTATTGTGCACTTTAGAAAAATCTGTATAGACAATGATAACGAGCATTTGCCCTGCCATGGTAAAATGTGGGTTTCATAACCACTTTAGCTGGTCGCTTGTAACTGTTCTGGGGTTTGCTCATGTGGAGCAGTATTGTGGTAGTAATGGCCACTTCACTGTTAGACCATGGAGCCATGTTGCATGGAGGTAACTCCTGGCAGAGGGCATAGCAACCATCTGGCAGCCAGCATCTCTTCTGCCTGGTTGACAAACTTTCCAAGTTTGCAAAATCTGGGATGCATGCGAAAAGCTCTTGCAATCCACCTGAAAGATCGCTACATTCCGGGAACCTTTGTTGAAATGCATTGTTAATGGCTTAGGATTCCAGGAATCTTATGTTCTAGAGGAGAAATAGGGGTTGGCAAGTTTCAAGGGGGAGGCAGTGTGGTGTGCTGAAGGATGTCTGAAATGAATATGATGATAGGAAAAGCTGATGGAAGATGGGTGAGGAAGAGCTGTGGGGTGGAGGATTAGAGGAGAAGGCCTGAAAAGAGGACAGGAAGGCTTAGAGGAGATTTATGACTGAAGTGGAAGATCCGTGTGGTTGTAGTATGAGTGGCAGATTAGGGTCTGGTGATGAATGGAAGAGGAATGACTGAGACAGGGGTACACTGACAGAGACAAAAAGAGAAATACCTAGAGGGACTGCCAGTGAAAGAGAGAGAGGGAGAGGGAGTGTGAGAGAGAAACGCCCAGAGTGACTTTGAATGGCCTCAATGCCACTCTGAACCTCTCTCTCTCTTTCTGACAGAAAGAGATAGAGACAGGAATTGATTGAAACCCTGTGGTATTTATATAGTAATGAAACTGCTTTCTAATAATTTTAGTTGTTGGTTCTGATTGCACTAAACTGTTGTGTTGTTTCTTGCACAGTACTCTATGCTACCATGGTACCTCAAGTCACTGAGCAGGATAAGGGGACATAATAGGTGGAACCTAGAATCCAAGAGAGAGAGAAGAAGGAGAACATTTAAAAGAAATGAGGAAGGAGTGTTGTGAATGGAGTGGTCTTCAAAATGATGGTGTCTTAATGGACAGTATGATCGTGTGTTATTGGTTTAGTGAACTGACTGGAAGACAGGAGGGAGAGGCACATACAAGGTATTTGGGAGCAGGAGAGGTCAGGGTTGTTACGGAGATGGAAGGAGATATATGTTGGTGTGAGGGGTGGTTATGTGAAGGATTGCAGCATGATAGTGCTAGAAGAAAGTTATAGGGCGAGCCCGAGAGAGCCCCTGGAGAGCATGAGATTGCCCTTCGCCAGTGTGTCTCCAAGCAAACCTTTCCATCAGTCTCACACATCAGTGCGTCTTTTCTGTGTAGCTGTAGATGAAGACAGATTTGAAAGGAGAGAGAGGGATTCTGGGAATGAAGCATTCAAGGTTAAATATTTGTAAGTCTTTAATCATGGATTAAAGAGGGTGTGACGTAGATGGTTAGGTTAGTATTAGGGCTAGTGGTTCAAATGAGAGATACCCATTACAGACACGTACTGTCCTGGATTACCTGCTTGGAAGCGCCAGCGCTTTACTTCTAATAATCATGTAAGATTTGGATAAGGTTTTGCAGCTCTGTCTATTCTGCCCATTTCCCTGCCTGCTCCAACACAACAATCCTTCACCTTTCAATGTGTTTTCCTTAAACTAGGATATCTCTCAATCTGTCCAAAACTTTTTTTAAGAAAGGTGAAATTAGAGCTAGAGGAAGTAGAAATATAGATTATTCTTATAAGGGTTGATCTTGAGATAGTGGAAGGGAATCAAATGTTTGATGGCAGTGAGGCTTTTGAAGTTCTGAGTAGGAATACATTGTGATAGTGAAGGCAAAGAAAGAAGATTTGGGTATCATCAGTATAATGATGATAAGACAATATGAAAGAGGATGTAGTAGCACAAAGTGAAGAGGTGTATTGGAAGAAATATCACAAACCTAGGACTAAACCTTGGGTAATACCCATTTGGAAGTGGGGTGCGGAATGAGATCAGTACCAGTAGGCTTAAAAATGGTTGAAATTGTAGCACAAGATGATACCTGCTCAGAGTGCTTAATTTGTAAAAACAAAAACAAAAAAAAATACTTAAGTTCCAGGGCCTGTGTCAGGAGGCCACTGCAGCTTAAATCACCCCCGCCAGTGCTGCCAATGACAGTACCAACACAACTACAAACCATCACACTCCTCCAGGTGTGGCAATTCAGACCATTCCAAGCCCCCAAAACCATAATAATGGCTTGATTGGCAGGTATTCATCATTTTTAATTTATATGGGATTAGTATATACTGTGGTTGTGCTCATCTCTAACTTAGACAAACAACGCCACCATGTGGCAGACTGCCATAAGTTTCAATGTTGACAATTAAGTTCCTGTGCTGAGCACCGGAAACCCACTGCAAAAATACATCACTGCTAGCTAGTCAAGTGTGATTTGTGTTGCCACAATGACATTGAAGGGACATAGGTTGTTGGATAAGTAGGCTTTTGTGGTCTCGGCCCTATCCTTTGTTTTTGGGGAAGATGAATATATGTTTTACACATACATGTAAAGCATCCATGACTTCTTCCTTTGAAGGCTGTCGGGGAGAAAGTAACTAACCACAGTGATCGCCATTTGAAATGCCCCACTTTATCATGTGTAGAAGGAATTACCTAAATATCTGTAGGATTTGTACTGCTGTGCAACCATACCTTTAACCCTCCTAGATCTCTTTCTGCATTTGTGGGATAGTAAGGTGTATTTATTTTGAAGGGACGCAAACGGAGTTGCATCACAGTTTGGGTTTTTCTCCAATCCGTCATCCAATTACATGCTGCACTTGAAGCTTGTGGTTGTAAGCAATTGGTTACTAGTTGAGGGGGCTGAAATTCTACTCAAACAGCAGCCACAATTCTTGTCAGGGTGAAGTCACAAACAAACCTCAAATAAACCTGTGCGCAACCCTCTGGTAGCTTGGGACAGAGCAGCCAGGCTTAACTTAGAGGCAATGTGTAAATTATTTCTGCAGAACTTCAAACAGTAATAAAGTGAAAACGCAACATGAAAAAATCCCACATCAAGTTAGAAAAATAGAGTAAATTGTAATAAATAAAGCAAGACTGAAAGAACAAACATCCAATCAGTAGAATCAGAGATATGCACGTTTAAATATTTCAGTAAAATTGGCACCAACAGCACAAAGCGCCAACTGTGATTATCTGGTCGCACTGGACCTGGATAAAGTCACAAGTTCAGGCTGACATGCGAAGGCACATGGGCCTGCTACAGGTACCCTCTCGGGCGTGCTGAACACAGTACCTTACTCCTCGTTGTATAGAGATGCAGACTATCCTGTCGAGGATGCATTGCGCAGCAGAAGCAATGTGAGGTATGGGCTAGGAGCTGCATCATGCTGTGGCGGTTCCGATAGACTGCTGGGGTGAGACAATATAATTTCATGGAGATGCATCACTCAGCAGCATTTACAGTGGGCTGCAGTGGGCGAGATGATGGCCTTGTGTGGAGATGCATTGCGCAGTGGCGGTTCCGATGGGATGCAGTGGGTAATACAAAGTCCTTGTGTTGCGAGGGTGTGCACACCAGAGGCGATGCATTGTTTCTGACAACGATGCGTCTAGCAGCAGAGGCAATGCGCTGGTTTTGCAGTGGATGCGCCACGTAGGAGATGCAATCTGAATCCACAGATGGGCTGGCAGAGCACCTCCAGGCCCATTTCCAACGGTCCAGGATTAGGTGGCACCACTTGGGAAGCTAGGACTTTAAGATGACAGAGTTCAGGTGCTGGGTTCGAAGCTGTCAGAAGCCTGTTCTGTCCCTGAGTCTTCATATCAGAAGGCCAGCCAACTAGCCCTGGAGTCACTCTGGGGTCATGGGTTTAGATGCAGCTCCAGTCCTTCTATCCCAGGAAAGTGGTCAGCAGGTCAGCACAGCAGGGCATCAGTCCTTCCAGGGAGAAGGCCAGCAGAGTGGCCATCCTTTCAAAAGTACAGGAGTTCTTCTTTCTTTCAGAGTCCACAGGTTCAGAAGTGTGCTAAACAGTTGGGTCTAAGGGTCCAATATTTATACCAGATGCCCACTAAGAACAAGAGGATTCCACCCCTGAGGTGTGAGGCCTCCCTTTCATACCTGCCCAAGCCCTTGCGTGTCTGGAGATGGACACAAAAGACTAGTGTCAAACCCTTTTGTGAGAGTGCTCAGGCTGAACCTTGTGGATGTTTAACTGGGGTAGGTCACAAGTCCTTTCCTTCATCAACTCAGAGTGCCCATCCTGCCAACAACTAGCTTCGCTTTGTCGCACTGTCTGGGAGCAATACACAAAGACCAACTGCTACCTACACCTGGTCATATGACCCAGGATCAGGCTGAAGCAACCAAATGCTTAGTACAAGAAAATGCCAACTTTCTAAAAGTGGCTTTTTCAGAACAGTGGCTAAAAATCATACTTTACCTTTAAAGAAGGGCTTTATTAACTACAATTGTTTAGATGCCAAACTTGCCCTGTCCACCTGCTCCCAATTGAAAGTTATCACGAATGAAATGTAATAAGGTAAACCACTATTATTCTATGGGAGACGTAAGCCTTGCAGTAACGAAAAAACACATTTAGAAGTTCACTACAAGGACATGTAAAACTTAAAAGTGCATGTCCTACATACTGCACCCTGCTTTCTGAGCTGTTCAGGGCCTACCGTGGGGCTGATTGATATGTACTAAAAAGAAAGGTGTGGGCATCGTAAAGGGTTTATTTTGCCAGATCTAAATGGCAGTTTTAAACTGCACACACAGGCTTCAATGGGAGGCCTGTGACATGTTTAAAGGTGCTACTTAAGTGGGTGGTTCAATGAGTTCTGTAGGCCCACTAGTAGCATTTAATTTACAGACCTTGGGCCAGTGCTTAATTTGTAAATAAAAAGGTGCCGGTGCTCAAAGCTCTCCTCTTAAACATGTGGCTGCTGCAATTAAATGTGCGAGCACATTATACTGAGGCAGCGTAATCCTGGAGCCACCTACGGTCCATTTATAGCCACTCCCTGCCCGTTCAGCTCACTCTGTCAGCTTCCTGCTTTTCTCCTTTCTGACACTTTTTCGTTTTTCTCTTCCTCCTTCTTTCCCACGTGTCTTTTGCTCGCAGTAAATGCTTGAGACAGAAAACTAAGCGCCGGCCCTCAGAAATAAGTTGCGGTGCTCAGCACCGGAAACAACAATCACAAGTTAAGCACTGCCTTGGGCACACGTAGTATACCTTTACTAGGGTCTTACAAGTGAAATAAATGTGCCAGTTGGATGTAAGCCAATTCTATCATGTTTTAAGGAGAGAGAACAAGTACTTTAGCACTGGTAAGCAGGTAAAGTGTGCAGATTCCTAAAAACCAACAAAAACTGGTTCAAAAGACAGGAGAGTGAAAGCTAAAAGTTTGGTGATGACCCTGCAGAAAGGGCCAAGTCCAACAATGGGCGTATGGAATTTTCAGGGGCATGGCTTTACAGGACGCAACGCACATGCCTGTGTACAATGCGTGTTTTTCTGACATTATTACAGGTTACCTATGGAGATTGAGAGGTAATGTTTTTGGTGTACGTACCATAGTTTCAGGATTGGTGATAACTGACAATGCCTGCGCCTTTTAGGCTTTTGGAGCTAACGGTATTTCTGAACTCCAGTAGCACTCCGTAACTGCCTCATTCAGAGCCACATTATTATGGAATAAGGAAGTATAATGTGCCTTGCATTATTAACATTAACACTGATTATATGCTTTTATGCATGGCACTCTAAATGCACCTGGATTGTCATTTCAGTAAGAGTTAAATGGCATGTTAAATGTAGCAAAAAGAAAAAAGGCTGCAATTGCTATATTTATTTAATAAAAAGCAAACAATGAAGTGTTGTTAAAGTATTTTTTTTTGTCTCTTTGTAGGCCTCACAGAACGCAACTTTATGAGAAGATTCCATCAACATGCTGGCCAATCGTTTATTCTTCTG
Source organism: Pleurodeles waltl (assembly GCF_031143425.1). Taxonomy (NCBI): domain Eukaryota; kingdom Metazoa; phylum Chordata; class Amphibia; order Caudata; family Salamandridae; genus Pleurodeles; species Pleurodeles waltl. Next base: position 233,234,988 of record NC_090448.1, on the reverse strand, counting down.
ATTACAATATTACATTTATGGGCCTGGAAAAGCTTCACCCTTTTGATTCAGGAAAATGGGGAAAAGTGATCAATTTCTTAAAAGGTAGGGTACATACTTTTCTGCTTTATTGTATGTAAGTCAAAAGTGATATATGTATAAAGAGAATGGAGGAGTTAGAATACATTACATTTGGTTTGGCAAGAACAGCTCACTTATATTGTTATCCAAAGACCATCTAGAACACCAGAAATATCACTCTGCCACAAACCTAAAAGACACACCTGTAGTATAAGAATCCAGGAATGAAGAACAACGGAGAGGCAGGAATGGTAAATTCCAGTTTATTAGGTAGATCTTCAGAGGAAGAAACTCCATCCACACCAGTCCCAAGCTCTCAGCTCCAACTGACTGCTGGAATGTTGAAGCATTCTGATCACACCACACGGAGAGTGAAGGGGGGAAATATATCATACCAATAGAGATATATACTACATAATAGATTAAAAAGTACAAGAAAATACATGTAGAAGGGGAATAACAATTGCACTATAATTTACATAATACACTGGGAAATAAATAATACACCACCCATAGCTGCACAGTAGCAGGTGTCATAAGACTGTTCAGAGATGCTGAGCTGGTGTTCTTAGTTAAGAGGTTTCTCAAAGGGGAACACAGACTTTGGCAAAATGGTCCGTTAGAGCGGCTACAAGAAGAAAACAACACACCAGGCTACTATGACTGAGAACCCCTGCAATTTTTTTGAGTTCTCTCGTGAGTCATATTCACCTTTTTATCATAGGGTCGTAGAAATGTTATTGACCCAACTGGACTTTAAAATACTCCATTATTGAAGTGTGCCCTTTATTGTAATGTCCTTCAGGATAAAATGTGTTTTAAAAGTCAGTGGCAACGTTAAAACTTTCATTTGAGTACCAATCAGTGTCCAGTCTCACACTTTCTTTTTCCATCATTGGCCCCAACCTAGTTCACATGGTGCCTCCTATTAGAGATTTGTTTCCACATATTTTTTAATCAGCAGAAAAAGCTCCTGCTACAGTCAGTGTGGCAAGAGCCTTTTCATGAAAAAGTACAAAGGTATCTTTCCACTACAGTACCTTGGAACATGCTAGTGGCTTAAACATTCCTAAAACAGGTGCCTTAACCCCATAAAATATTTTCAAATGTAGCCTGTTGGTGACCGTTTAAGTAAGCCAGAACAGACTTACTATCACATTTGTCCTTGTTACCAATTTCTCCCTTAAGTGCAACTGTATTGAGAATGGCTTAAACTCCGTGGAAAAATGTGTCTCTTTGATATATGTGTACGTCATAGCCCTAATGGTCTTGTGAATTAATATGTTAAACTATATAATGTAACAGGACCATGCCCTGTCTTAGTAAAGATTATGCTTCAACACAATTACACTGTCTATAATCTATGTATGTTCTTCCCATGTCTTGGTTCTCTTGTGAACTGTAATTTCACAAATTGGAAATTGTTCCACATTGGAAATGTGGCTCAACCCCTCCTCTAACCCAAACATCGCCACTGCAATTACAAAGGGGTGCAAGATGATACATTAAGACCGCCCCAACAAACTCGGCGGGGGCATCACCATCACCTTCAAAGAAATCATCCGATGCACCGTCACCGACAAGGACACTGCACATCACCTCAACATCCAACTACAGACCAACTCCAAGACCCGGTCCCAGGGGTGCCTCCACCAGCTTTCTGCGATGCTATCTCTAACCTCATTGCACCACTAGCCATCGACTCCTACCACTACGTCCTACTCGGCAACCTAATTTTCCACGTCAATGACTCTAACAATGCCAACACTACCACCCTCCTTGAGAACCTGAACAACATTGGCCTAACTCAGCTGCTCACCGAACCCACACACAAAGCCGGTCAAACACTCATCTCCATCTTCACTGCTAGCAACATATCATCTTCAGCCATGTCACAGAACTCACCTGGACCGACCACGCCATTGTCCACTTCATGATCTCTGATGCTCGGCGCGCCATCTACAAGCATCATAGTTCCTCCCACCGCAGATGGAGCAAGGTAACCAAGACACAATGAACACAAACCCTTAGCACCACTCAACCCGAAGCATCATCAGACCTTGATCAAACCGCCCAGAACTTCTCTGCATGGATCACCATCTGCACCGATAGTTACCCCATTGAAACAAGCAAAAAACAATAAAACCTCAAAACAGATCAGCTGGTACCCACCAGAGCTCAGAACCATCAAGCACAACTACTACCGACTCTAGAAACTATGGCATACCACAAAGAACCCTCTGAAAAAGCTGCTCATAAAGCAGCCCTCAGCAACTACCACCTACGCATCAAGAAAGCCAAGAAAGAACCTATCACAGCCCTCATTGATATAGCGGCCAACCACATGAAGAAACTTCAAAATAGTCAAGGAATTCTCCAACCCGACAGCCACAGAGAACACCATCCACCCATTTCAAGAACTCTGCGTCTCTCTCTCTCTCTGATTACTTCCACACCAAGATCATCTCCCATCTACAACAATTTCGACCCCCAGCTCACGTGTCTCAACCTCAACTACTTCAACCAACCAACACACACCAGCTGAATTCTTACTGCCTGGTCTCCTCCCACTACTCAGAGCACCACGTCCACCATGCCTTCCATCCAGTCCAGTGTACCCACTGAGTTGTGCCCTAGTGCCGGATTACCAAATAGGCAAAGTGTGTACTAGCCCATGGGCCCCACTCTTTTTAGGGGCCCAGCAACAATGGATCAAAATAATATTGATTTGATCTTGAAAGAAATTACAATCAAGCTTTCTTAAATTGTTTCCAAAAGATAGAAAAAAATGAATCAACTCAAAGAAACAAACACTTTACATTAAAGACTCTATAGAGAAAATACTGTACTAACTTAATGTACCCATTAACAACTTAAAGTACATAAACCATAGACATCAGATTTACACAACAGTTTGTCTCTTAAAAGCTCATCTACTGTCAGTTTGTAAAGTAATTTGGTGCAAACTATGTACGTGTAATGTTTAGTTTTGTGTAATAAAATTGGTTTATTAAAATTGTTGGTAAAATAAAAAACATATTAGCAGATAATTTGCGAGGGGGGCCCTGAAATTTCGACTGCTTAGGGGCCTCCACAGGGTTTAATCCGGCACTGTGCCCCCACCGACTCTTCAACCTTGGAACCATCCCATTCAGTCCCAAACTCACCAGCATCATCAACACCTCCATCTGCACGGCAGCCTTCCCGGACAGATGGAATTATGCAGAGGTCAAACGCCTCCTTAAGAAACCCTCAGCCAACCCCAGTGAAATAAAAAAATATCGACCGATTTCCCTGCTCCCTACCCAGCCAAAGTACTCGAGAAAGACATCAACCAACAACTCACTGAACACCTGAAACAAAAATACCTACTACATGCCAACCAGAGCACTGAGACGGTGCTGATCTCTGGCATAGATGACATCAGATCTCTCCTGGACCACAGAAAAACTGTGGCACTGATCCTCCCCAACCTCTCTGCTGTGTTCGTCACCATCTCCCACCACATCCTTATCGACAGATTTTACAAAGTTGGCATACAGAAAAACACCCTACAGTGGATCGCCTCTTTCGTTACAGGTTACACATATCAACCATCGACTGAACTTCCATCTAACCTCAAGACATCTGCGCTCCTCCTCTCTTGCCCTCATACACACTCCCTGTAGTCATTGCAGTCGCAGCAAGGGCCACTCCTTCTACATCGCCACCAAGACCTAGAACAACCTGCCCCCAACCTCCAAACAGCACCCTCACTGACAGACTTTAGAAAGAAACTCAACCCGGGCTGTGCGACAGAGACCTCGCACCGGCAGCACGCAGATACCCATAGGGGTGACAGTGCTGCACTTTACAAATGCTGATTGATTGATTGCCAGGATTGTGTAGTTCGACCAGATCTCACATAATGAACCTTATAGCCTTTTACCCAACCCAGCTAGTTACCCAATACAGGCTTGTATTCGGGTGTACCAAAGCTCCAACTTTTTGCTGCCGGTTTTAGTCACCTATTTTTTACACTACTCTTATTTTTTTAAATTATTGATGCATGCCCATATTAGCTTTTTTCATTATTTTGATTTTATCATTATTCAGATTGCACCTTTCCAACATGTAACTGTGGTATTACTCTTTGGGCATACCGTGTGTTAGAATACCTCTCTAATTTTTCCTTGCAGCATTGGGGGCCATTTAGACAATGCTAGTCTGATGCTTATCGTGCACATCCTGTTCGCCGTAGATGGTTCAGGGATGCTGACGATTGTGAGTGTTTTCTCCATCAGCTGACGTTTCAGTGGTCTAGTAAGTGTTCTTCTAGTAAGGGTTCTTCTCTAGTGGACTAATGGCGCCATTACTCACTTACATTACAGTTGCCCATTTTTGTTCCCTTTGTTAGATGATCCTGATCTCTGGATGGGACCCTGTCAATTCCTTGAACTCATACTTGGTTTGAATTAGTGAACAATCCACATTTGGTGCGACTCAATAATAAGTTTCCTTCTCCAGTTCATTATACATAGGTGATTGGCTAGACACAGCGCATTATTTCACTTAGGTTGAACCATGGCATTGTTCACTGCTGATTAATTTAGTTATTAACTTAACATTGACCTACTTTTTGATTACTTCAGATTTAGCCCTACTGGTCCATTTCAGTGAGTACACACCATGCAATAGTACCTGCTTGCCACATTGTATACCGATCCCCACATTTAGGGCGTATTTACCATGCTACGTTTCTCTAATCCCTGGTCCTGCTTCTTTCAACTTCCAGTCTATCTGTTCTTGCTAGACTTCAATGCTATTGTTCTGATGATGACCCTTGAAACGCCACATGTTGAAGACAGTATTGACATGTACATCCTTAAGGTTTACTAGAATCTCAATGTTCAGGTCCCTTGAATTGTAGAAACTTGCTAAATTGTACTATTGTTCCCTTGCTTCTATTTATTATACACACAAACCCACTGTTTTACTGTCACCCACTGTGTGATTATCCGAGCACTGATAGATTTTTGAGAATCCGATTTACTCTATGAACTATCATACAATTATCTATTCAAGTCTGCCAGATGTTCCAGTACTATTTGTCATTGCTGGGTAATTTCAATTATTTGTGCACATGTAGAGTGACTGTTCCGTCTATAAGCTTCGTATTCATAATTACCAATATATTTGAGGTGGAGTTTTAAAAACATAAATGTATACTTTGAAAGACCATACTCTTTGTAGCTCCGGACCCTTTCTGTTGCTACCCCATGGCTCCTAATTTGTGGCATCCCCGGAACACATTTTCCATTCCCAGCATTGCTGTCATAGATAGAAGTGCAATTAACAGTTAAAAATAAATCCCTCTGAACCATAGAAGGAGCAAACACCAGATCCTAGCTGTTCTATTGGTGTAACTGTGTTCCTATATCGTGTGGCTGTGTAGAAAATCCTGTGTCCACAATGAAGCTCTGCCAGGATGTCTGAAACTCCTTTATTCAATTCATTGTGCATTTATTGCTAGTATTATTTGCAAGTAAAGTTTGAGGGGATACTTGCTGTTTGTATGGTGATGTATATTCTCATTTGTATTCATCCCCTGCCACGTGTGACCCCCTCTCTGTACATCCCTCTCAGAATGACGCAGGCAGCGTCATCCAAGTTGAACCCTCATTATGAATGAACCTCAGCTGCCCTATTGGAAAAGTGCCAAAATGAAAATCAGGGCCTTGGTATTTCGCTTCTGTAGTCTTATTGTGATGTGTGTTCATGGAGGTAAAAGTTTTGAGCCTGCTGTACTGAACACAGTCTCACAATTGAGAGCTGTAAAGCACACACACATTCACCCCTTGGGGTTGAATAGCATGCATTCAATTCAATGGTACTATTTTTAACAACATTGAAAGGATTAAAGACTGAAAGGACCAACTGGAATATGCACTTGTGCACTTGTGACCGTGATGTCAAGCAAAGATTCTTGCTGTGGAGGCAATAGTCCACTTATCCACCAGACCTGGACCCTCCAGAAAACTGTTGGACCTACAGCTTCGAGTTCTTCTGGTTTATCTTAATAGCTTTCTAATCCCACAAGGAATAGATTTTTGCCAAGAATTCCACAGAATGAGCCCCCAACTCATTCTGCAACTCTGTAACCAAACGTAATTAAGCATCCTCCTCTCATTTCAATCAGTCCTGTAGAGTCTAGTATTCTGTGCTTTCCTCATTAATAACAGTTAACCTAATGGACCATTCCAACCGTTAATTGTGTGAAAAAAATTAGGTTGCAATTCCTGAGTAGTTCTGCGTTGCAAAGGCAGATTAGGACTCAGTCAATAGATGGCCCTGATGTAGTGGCTAGGGAAGCCTGGTCATAAGGGTATCTCTGTCATCTATTGGCTATCACTATGATCAGTGTATAGAGCAAGCCCAGTATTATGAAAGGTTATTACTGACTCTAAGTACTTAGCCTACCTAATCAGAGCAAAGGTTGGGGTCTGAAACAAATTAAATTGAAAGTCAAAGTCAGAAAAAAATGTGTTGCAGTCCAAGGTAAATGCCATATGTGTGGAGTTGTTGGCAAGAAAAGAAACCCATTCGGCAGGCTCCCATTTGAGCAGGTAGCTGCTAAAAGTTTGCCTTGCATATTGCATACTTTGCAGTATGGAGAATAAAAGATCTATTTATTAAGAGATTGGATTCTGGAGTCAAGCCACAGTACCCTTTGATGAATCAGGACTTAACAATCATCCCTAGTTATACATATATATGTTCGAAATGTTAGAGCCTCCTTAAAGATCTTAAAGAAATTATACTCTATTCAGCTGCAAGGAGAGGAGAGTAAACCCTCAGACAATCTCATCTGCAATGCAGACAACCTGTGAAAACATGGGAACAACCAGCCTCAAGAAAAGGAAGCCTGATGCTGCAAACATTTCCAGCCCCTATGTATGTGCATAGTGAAATGGCATTAATGAAAATGATGATGTTGGACTGGAAACCCAGTCTTCTCACAAATCAATTCTTAACAAACTATTCTTTGTGTGGGATGGGAGATGTTCTGTGGAAACATGTCTAAGGACCCTTTAAAACTTTAAATGATCTACTGTGCTCCATATAGTGATGTCTATCTAATGGCAAGCCCACCATAAGTGTGACACTAAGAGCCACCCCTTAACAAGCAGTGAATCCAAATAAAGTGTTCTTTAATGCTAGTCAGACTTTGATTCCAAAAAGACAAATAGCGAATACATGTTGACATATTATTTTGGTATGAGTATCCATAAGGCACCTGACCAGACGTTCCATATATTTTATTGCTACATTGCCAACATGGCTGTCATACCATAGTATAAATAGCAATATGTATCCTATAATATATAGAAAAATAAAAGTTGACAGGCAAAGCTGTGGTAATTAAAATGCATAGGCCCTCATTATGACATTAATGGTAAATCCCTCTTACTACCACGGTGACGGCTGCCAACATACCGCCGCGGTGGCGAATATCTGTTCCCCATATTATGACACACACACACCAATCCGACAGAATACAGCCACTTACACAAATCCGCCAGTCCAAAGGTCAGTGCTAAAGTGGCGGTACCAACACCCATACCATACCGTTGTGCCAACAGAACAACACTCACCACATTATGACCAACGGATCACCACAGCGGACATTCAGTGGCGGTAAACCATTGGCAGTACATACCGGCGTGCCCATAATGGACACCCACATACAAAACAACACTACATTAGCCAATACTAAAAACACACACCTGACACTCATACACACCACACCCACCCACCCACAGCACCATAAAACACGCACCCACATTACCCACAGCCCTTTACGAACAACAGTTACTGCTAGGAGATTGACACAAACAGCACAGAGACAACAAGACACACACACACCACATACACCCATACATCTCTCACGCACCCCACATCACACGCCCCACCACATTACTCAACACACTCTTACCAACACACACCACACAACACCCATGTCCCCACAAAGGCACCCCGTTTCACTGATGAGGAGTTTAGGGTCATGGTGGAGGAAATTGGCAGGGTAGAGCCGCAGATATTTGGAGCACAGATACAGCAAATACCCATTGCCAGGAAGATGGAGCTATGGCAGAGAATCGGAAACAGGGTGAACACCCCCTCACCCTCACTCCCATCACTCCACTCCATCCCACACACTGCACGTACACATATGACTAACCCCAATGCCAAATCCTGCATGCCATACCAATGCGTGAACAGCCCTCCCAGCCCTGCATGGACACCAATCACTAAAGCATGCACAGCATAGGAAAACTAACAATCCCACAAACATCACCATACACAGACAAAGGTGGCAGGGCAACAGCAACGTTAGAGGGGAAGCCAAGGATGTACAATATGTCACAGACATGAAGCATAATACATCACTTACATCCCCACAGGTGCCCCAGCCAATCCCAGCGGAGAGGAGGTGCCACGACTATCCAGTCCCCCAACAGAAGATGCCCCCAGTGATGACAGTAACTCTGTACTTCAGGATCTGGACCAATAACCTGGTCCATCAGGGACCACTGGACAGTCAGTCACCTCAGTCCACCGCAGATCCTCCCCCATCAGTATCCAACACCACAGCACCCACCCAGCGTACCCACACCTCTGGTCCTGAGGACACGTCAATCAGCAGTGTGCCCACCTGTTCAGGGACCCCAGGCCACAATTCCCCCCCAAGACAATCAGGGACCTGGGGTCAGTGGCAGTGGGCCCCCATGTTCAGGGGACAGAGGCACAGGCCAACAGGGACACTGGGAGAACCGCTGTGCGCCAAGGGGAGGACAGGCCCAGGGAACCGACTCTCCAGGTGGTACTCACCGAGATCCTGGGAGCCTACCAACATTCCCAGGACACGATGAGCAAGTTCTTTGACAACGTGCAGGAGAACAGGAGGCTGCAGGAGGAACAGTATCAGGGGATCAGGGAGGACTTGCAGGCCATCAACACCACCTTGATCTCCATAGCAGGGGTGCTGGCAGACGTGGCCAACATCATGAGGGACGCAACAGCACAGCAGCGGTCCCCTACCACTAGACAGTCCATTGACCAGCCCTCCACTTCCGCTGCACCTAGTGGGCAGGAGTCCCTGTCACAGCACCCACAGGCCACCAGCACCCCTCCCCCTGCAGAAGGTGAAGAACTCCATAAACGTTTCCTGCGACCCAGACAGAAGCCAGAAACACTAGCCAAGACCACCTCCAGGAAATTAGACTCACCTGATTGTCCCCTTGTGTCCCACACTGTCATATTGTACACTTTGAACTGCCTTTGCTCCCCTTCCTGTGGCCCCTTGGACACTGCACCTGTGCTGCAAACAGACTGGAACAATACCCTGGACTTTCCTCCATCATCACCCCATTCCATTGCACTTTTCCCTCAATTTCATAGTACTACAATAAACTCCCTTGAACACAACTTGACTACTAGTATTTTAGGTGTTGAAAATGTGCACTTATGGAAACAGTCACATCTAGTGCAAATGATCCGAACACTGTGAGAGCATAGAGATAATGACCCGTAGCTGTCTGTACTCATCACATCAGTACTCACCAACATCTGTAAAATGACAAGCCATATATGACAGTAAGTTAAGATGCATTGGAAGTTAATGCCATCATGCTACAGCTACACACAGAAAACATCAACAGTCAGAGGAATGGTCAGTTGCACTGTCTCACCAGTGTGTCATTGGAAGTATTGACGTATAACTGATGTACGGTTGTCCTCATCCTCATCCTCTGCCTCCTCATCCTCACTGTCCTCAGGGTCCACTGCTGCCACAGGGACATCTCCAGTCTCCTCCTCCTGCAGAAAAGGTACATGCCGTCTGAGGGCAAGGTTGTGCAACATGCAACATGTCACTGCTATCTGGCAGACCTTCCCGGGTGAGTAGCAAAGAGACCTGAACCTGGCCTTCAGGAACCCGAAGGTCCTCTCGATGATCCTTCTGGTTCGCTCGTGTGCCTCATTGTAACGTTCCTCAGCAGCCACAATAGGTTTGGATAGCCAGAGTCGCTTGCAAGTATTGAGGGACAACATTTTGCCTCACACAATGATATGGGGATGACACCAGAAGGCATATACTAACATACAGTAGGTGGGGACCATGGCTCACCTATTAGCCACACCCTGTGCCTCTGTAGTTGGGCCATCACATTTGGGATGCTGCAATTCCTCAGAACAAAGGTGTCATGCACCGACCCAGGATACTTAGCACTGACGTGGGAGATGTACTGGTCCGCCTGGCACACCATTTGCACATTCAGTGAGTGGAAGCTCTTCCGATTCCTGAACACCTGTTCATTCTGGTGGGGGGACTAACGCAGTATGTGTCCTGTCAGTGGCCCCAACAAAATTGGGTATATGTCCCATTGCATAGAATCCTGCCTTCACAGTGGCCAGATCTTCCACCTGGGGGAAAGCTATGTAGCTGTACATCTGTTTCACCAGGGCAGACAAAACTCTTGCCAGCATGATTGAAAACATTGGCTGTGACATTCCTGTTGCCAAGCCCACTGTCACTTGGAAAGAACCAATTGCCAGGAAATGGAGCACTGATAGCACTTGCACAAGAGGGGGGATCCCAGTCAGATGATGGATAGCAGATATCAGGTCAGGCTCCAATTGGGCATACAGCCCTGTGATTGTGGCCCTGTCCAGTCTATAGGTGAGTATAAAGTGCCTGTCCTCCAGTGTAGCCAAGTCCACAAGGGGTCTGTACATGGGGGTTTGTCTCCTCCTCCTATTCATCCTCAGCAGTAGGTATCTAAGGGACACAAGAGTGAGTAGGCTGTCACAATTTGAACAATGGAACCCGAACCTCAGTGTAAATAGTGCATTTATGTGATGGGACAGTGGGAATGGTGAGGTATGTGCTAATCTAGGCTGTGACGAAGTTAAGGTTTATATGACCGTTGTCCACCACCATGAAATGGCGACCGCTGTCCTGGATGTAGGGACAGATGGAAGTGAGGTAACTCCGCCGACGTTGGGCATCGTGTCGGAAGGCGGTCTTGCACCGCCATGCAATTCCTCATTGGATAATATGGGGCTCTATGGAGTACAGTGGCCAATGGGGATCAGCGGCGATGGTGATGGTGTACACCGCCACGGATGTGACTGCCATTTTCTATCTGATTCCTCACTTGTTTCCTGACCTTCAACAGGAGAACACCTACACTGCGTGTGCTGCTGCGACCTGTGTCTGGAACCTACCATGGCCTGTGTCTGTGGAAAGGGCCCCTGCCTTCACTTCGGAGGAGTAGGAGCGTTTGGTGTATTGGGTCCCACCCCAGTATGGACTGCTTTATGGGCCTCCAGACCAACAGGTGATACACCTTCGGCACAATGCATGTGGGAAGGATGCATGGAGATGTGTGTACAAGCATCGTGTCATCGGGGGAGGGAGGAATGTCTTGTGGTGGTGTACATGGTGTGCGCTGGCCGATGTGTGTGCCAATGGTGAAGGAAACGGGATTGGCGGGCCATATCTCTTGACAGGCTGGATTGTATGTGTAATGGTGTCCTCCTGTCAGTATTACCTCTGAAGGTCAGTGGCCATCAAAAGAAGGGATTATGGTGTGCCATCGCCAAGGACGCGCGGACCCTGCGGGTCTATGTCAGGTGGAGCACCCACTGTCGGAAACAGTGGGAGGACCTGAGATGCTGGGCACGAAAGACCGTGGAGGCCCAGCTGGGGATGGCCTCCCAACGAGGAAGGGGAGCCTATCAGAACCTGAACCCCTCATGGCCCGCATACTGGCAGTGGCCTACCCAGAGCTGGATGAGTGCTTGAGGTCATCACAGCAGCCACAAGGGGGTGAGTACAGTGGGCATTATAACAATAATTGGCAGGTGGCATGGGATCCGGGTTGTGGGTGTGAGTTAGTGGGTGCCCCTAAGTGCCAGACATTGCAGCGTGATCCAGCTCAAGGGTAATGGGTGTATGGCAAATGCAGGTAACCTAGTTTGTTAGCATTCCATATCAGTCAGGGCTTTGTGGGTCCCGGGAGGGGTGCAGTTAGTGGTGTGTGGCCCCCCATCTTGCCGTGGCATCTAGCCAAATCACTGGCAGTGCAATGCATAGTGATAAAGCCTGAGCCCTGTGTGTGACGGTGCTGTAATTGTCCCAGTGTTTCCTTTCTCTCTCTCTCTCTTTTTTCTTCTGTCATCCTGCCCTTGTGGGCATTAGCATCATCTGGCGGAGGAGCAGGGGCACTGGTGACAGAGGGAGCTACATCCCAGAGGACCCTGGAGGCAGAGTTCACCGACGCTGAGGGAACCAGTATAGTATAGTCATCACTGGCAGTCTTGTGGCTGGCGGGACTTCGACGGTCTACACAAAATGAGGGCCCATGTTCTTCATCTTAATAAAATGGGTCAAACCATTGACATTACAGAAGACTACTGTTAGCCTTTCCCTGTCTGCATGTTATGTAGATTGATTGGGCTGGTGCAGTATTTGAGGTGTGTTACAGAGGTTATTAATGCAAATAGAGGAGATGTGTATTTTAATACATATTGGTTAATGAATTATATAGGAATGAGAGAAAGAGAAAAAAAGGAGGAAACTCTTCTGCTTATTGAGTTGTCCGACATGGTTGGATGAGCCCAACAAAGGCAGTTCAACCTCTTCTTACTACACTGGGGGTATATTGAGCTATAGTTATCACCTTTAATGGTGGTTGATGTGTACCTGGGTGCTGTATCCTTAATCGGGTGAGCTTTCTGCAATCAAGGTCTGGTGGCCCGGCTGAGAGAGGAGCAAACTGTTGCTGTTCCGTAGCCAGTGAGGGGGCATTGTCTACATGGTCTTGTCTTGTCAGTTATATCTGTGAAATATACATGGTTTGTGTAAAGGTGCTATATGCCATGTTGACAAAATATTCAAGTATGTCATGTTTCTTGAGTGTCCCCAGGGTATTCCCTTTAAATCTTTACCTGATGTTGAATATGCTCCTGTATCTTTCCGACCATGTCCCAGTATGGTTTATGGTATCCTAAAAATGTATTTTTTGTATCTAAAAGCACCAGCTATGCATCTAAAGGCTTTGCTCTCTGTTCTATAGTGTCTGACCTTCCACCAGTACCATTGTCTTGAGAATTTTTAATCAGTTCTTTTACAGTGTAATTATGACATCTTTAAAAGGAATCTCGGTTTGTCTCTTCGCTGTGGGTGTGGTTGGGCTGTTTATACCTTGGCCCCAATTCCCATTGTAGGAAATTACTATCTTTTGTGTTACGTCCCCAGTATTTGTGCCCTAGACACTTTGCTGGCTTTAGAATTCTGCGCTTTACTTCTGCTAAAAGCCTGCCTGTGCTCCCCATATAAACATAGTTCAATTGGCTTATTCCTAATTTCCAAATTTGTCTTGCCTATAAGACCCTAATATATGGATATATGGTGTAGAAAATGCATCCAGAGCCTGGAAGTTAAATGTCATATGTGAACTTTAGCACTTATTGTGTCATGCACAGAGTGGGCCTACAAAACATGGCTTCAGCCAAACCTTGTAAAACCTGCAGTGCGAGCTGTCAAAGTAACCATTTTTGACAGGCAAAGAGCTCACTTTTAAATATTGTCACCCCTATATAGTGTTGTAGTCCTCAAGGTAAGGTATATGGTATTAAAAAAGTGGGAAATGTAAACACTTAATGTCACCATGTCCTTACTGTGACAAGGCCCTAAAAGCTATTTTTACTGTGGAAGGCCTGACTCTGCTAGATAAAATACTCATTAAAATATTAACATTACTGTCTCAGGTCTGGGACCAGCTAGGAAACAAAAATATTTTTAATATGTATTAAAAATCCAATTCAATAGTAAAGCCAGATTTTTAATTAGTGTTAAGGAAAATAGTTACCTTTACCCTACCTGAAGCTTCAGGAGGCTAATATGCTCTCAAGCAGTTGCCCAGCCTGTATTTAGCCTTTAATGAGGTATGAAATTACCCTTGGAAGCCACACAATAAACCACTTTGATTGACAAGTGGACCTGAATGGGCAGGGATGACTCCTACAAGCTCAGCTGGACATTAGGGTGAGGTCTGCTGCCTCTCGTTTTGGCACACTAGTCTGAAATGCTGCCTGAAAGATCTTTCTGAGGCACCTGTAAAACCTTTGTGCCACTGATAGGGATGAAACAGGACCTGATGCCAACTCTTATGTATCCCCTCCCTGGTTCCTCATGTACCTTATTTTGTCTAACTTGAATTCTGTCTCATTTTTAGGTTGAACACTCAATCGCTTTGACCTGTTGTAAGAATTGTGGGCTTTTAACCAAGCCGACCTCATGCCCATCACATTCACTCATTCGTGGCCTTGCTTTTTAAAAATCGCTGGTTATCATTTGTAAATGCTTTACGTTTGTACCTCCTTCGGGCGGTTTTGTTACCACCTTGCAGACTGACCTTAGAGTCTCTAATTACCTTCATCTGAGGTTCTGGGTGTGTCAGATGAGTACTCCTGTGGTGGTTTGGGCACAAGAAGAAAGTTTGGAAACCTTTGAAAGGTTTTGCACATCAATTATATCATGTATTCTATCAACAAGTCATTTGGCAGATTCATTAGTGCCTCTGTGAAATTCACAAGCTTGTGTATGAGTAAGGTCCAACATATACACTTGAAAAAAATAACCAAAATTAAAGGCTGTTTAACCCCTTCCCCGGCAAGGACATAGTGGTTACATCCAGTGGCGCGGGGCTGAGGCGCCACTGGATGTAACCACTGTAACCACTGGACCACTGGACCTCGGGGGAAGCCCTGGCCCTTCCTCTGAGGGCCTCCCCCCACCTCCCTAAGGCAGGGCACGAAGGGGAATTGCTTCCCCTTCCACCCCGACCATCCCAGTGATGTCAGAGGTCACCTCCCATCACGCTGGAAGAATGCTTCCAGCGCGATGCAGAAGGGAAATGCTCAGCATTTCTCTTCCGCTTGGGAGGAGGGGGCAGGCACAGTCATGAAAGGAAAGGCCTTTCCTTTCCTTACACGTCTCTGCAAGCGTTGCGATCGGTCAGCAGAAATGCCCACTAGACACCAGGGATTTTTTTCTTTTTTATACTTACTCATAAGGGGAGCGGCCCTTTGGGCAAGGGCCGCTCTCCAGGGGTCCAAATTATTTTTAGGCCATTTCTGCAGATCGGCCCAATATAATTAGGCTGATCTGCCCCCAAGGAGGGGCAGAAACACCCTAGACACCAGGGATATACATATATCCGGACCTGTTTCTGTGCACTTTTGTTACTGAATTATCCTCTTGCTTATGTGACACTAATTATTTCTTGGCCAAGATACACAACATTCTGTGGTATAAAGATTATTTAATGGTTACCATGGATGTGGCCTCTCTTTACACCTCCATCAAGCATCAATATGGGATACAAGCATGCAGATACTTTTTAAGAACACGGCCCATTGAACTCCTTGAACATACAGAAATGCTCTTGTCCATGCTACAATTTTGTTTGACCCATAACCTGTTCATATTTGATAATGATTGTTTTTTGCAAAAACAAGGGACGGCCATGGGTGCTTCCTTTGCTCCCACGTATGACAATCTGTATATGGGTTGGTGGGAGAAAGAGGTGGCATGGTCTGAGGATAATAATATCTACATGGACAAAGTCGTATTGTGGGTGCGATATATCGACGATCTTTTTATTATCTGGGATGGTCCTGATCAATCACTTTTAGATTATGTAAATGTACTGAATGACAATGAATTTAATATCCATTTATAGATCACTTTCAGCAGAGAGACAATTGAATTTTTAGATGTCTTACTAGAAGTGAAAAATGATCGATTAGAGACCACCATCTATTGCAAACCCACGGCGTGCAATTCCATTCTGCATGCCAATAGTGGACACCCTACGACGTTGAAGTGAAGCATACCTTATAGTCAGTTTCTGCTGGCTCGCAGAATATGCTCTGATGAGACTAGATATGACATGGAAATCATGACAATGACAGAAAGAGTTTTAAGTAGAGGATATCCCCTTAAAATCTTGGTGGATGCACAGAACAGAGTCAAAAAGAAAAGCAGGGATCAGTTACTCTTTAAGAACACACCCATAAGTAATGAGATAAAACAATCTCCTCCTAGAATATTTCTGGAATATAACCAACAACATGGTTCATTGAGAACCATACTACAAAAAAATTGGCATTTACAGAATGATCCAAATATCAGGGATATCATTGGCCAACATCCTTCCATTACCTATCGTAAGGCTCGCTCATTAGGAGATCATCTAACTAAAAGTTTATTTTCCACAAAAGATAATACATCTTGCCTGACCAAAAAAAGTTTGGGGTTTTGGAAATGCGGCCATTGGAACGAATGTAATTACGCACAGAATAGGCAAGATTATCAAACATTTGATGGACGCCATTGTAACATCAAGGACCGCATTACATGTGACACTGAATATGTGGTTTATGTTGTTGAATGTGGATGTCGCAAAAAATATGTTGGCAGTACCATCCACAAGTTGAAGATCAGATTTTTACAACATTTTAGAGGCATCAAAAACCATGATAGAACGTATCCTATGGCTAAACATTTTTGGGATATACACAATGGCGATCTCAGCACATTAATATTCTATGGAATAAAATCTATCAAAAGTAACCCTAGGGCGGGTGATAGAACATCTGAACTTAGACAAATGGAATCTAAGATGATTTTATTACTTGGTTCTGGGTCGCCTTGGGGGCATAATCTTGATGCGGAATTATATGTCCATTTATGATATGTCATGAGAAATGCATTTCAATCACAATATAGTGGAAAATGGCATTGAGTGAGGTAATAATTAGCCTCTATTGAATTCTTTAGACAATATAATATCTAGATTTGCCAATAACAAGTGGTGATTTGAATATTTTATGTTGCCTTGAGACACACAAGATAATATGTGTTTATTTTTGTTTTTTGATTTTGATTTGCTCTTTCCTTTTATATTTATAAGATAGTAGGTGAAGAGATGAATTTTCCATCACTGTTTTCAACATGTGATATTTATATGATTTATATACAAGTGATTTTGATGGTTAGCACTTTGCACTTTATTTAGTGGCCCTTTTGTCTTTATGACATGCATAAAGTAATTGTGAATGAAGGATTAAAAATCAGCATATCATGCCTTACATTATAAAATTAATCTGCATGTGTTAGAAATATTCAACACTTAGAATGATGAGGGTAAATCTAGGATTCAAAGGATAACATGCTCTCGCACATGAATCAGAATACATGATATACTCCTCTGAAAAGGCTCCACATCGAAAATCCCTAGCTTAGTTTAATAAGATAGACGGATCATTTATAAATAGTTATGGCGTTTTGACATTTGATTATTATTATTTTTAAATTACGATTTTAGAAAATAATAATGATTGTATACATTTTGTGATTTGAATAATGATATATGTTATTTTGAATACTGAATTATAGGACAACGACCATTGAGTTGTTATGAATGTATTTACTAATAATTTAAATTATTTAAAAATATTTTAAAATATTTAATAATATTTGAAAATATTTATAAGTATTTAAAAACATAATCAATGAAGAATAATAATTTTTTATAAATATTTAAAAACATTAAAAAATGGTCGAAATAATTGATTATATTGGCTCAAAATAGGTAACAATATATATTTTTCTAAATAATTTAACCATGATATGGCATTGAGGTAACCAAGATATGCCTTTTTGTGGTTTTTCTTTATATGGGGTAGCAAAATCAATTAGATTGAAAATTGATGGCCTTCAATTTATTATATTGTTGGCATTTATTATGATAATTGATGGCGCTTGTGAAGATTACATGTGACAATAATATTACATGTGAATACTGGTAAGGCAATGTTTTGCCTTCAGCATGTAGGTTTATTTGATTCATTTGCACGTTAAAAGATGGCCGCACCATTAGTTTGCACCAGCATGAAATGGAAACAATGATGGGTTTCTTTCTTTTTTAATTATGTATATAAGATGCCGGTTTTTGTTGGCTAAGTTTGTCCAGTAGAAGGCATTTGCCGAAACGCGTTGACATTCTGTGCAGGAAACTGTGACATTATGATATGGAATAAAAACTGAAGAAATTCAACTTTGATCTTTGAACTTTGCTTTGCCTTCACGATTTGGAAACGATCAAGGGATTAGTGCAGCCGTCTGGTGGATATTGTTCCATCTGTTGTGGATTAATTATATTATATATATATATATATATATATATATATATATATATATATATATATATATATATATATATATATATAATTATTATTTTTTTATATGTGGGGAGGCAAAGGTCACTCCCCAGGGGGCCAAATTATTTTTAGGCCATTTCTGCCCACCTGGGGCCAGAAACTACTAGACACCAGGGATTTTTTTTTTATATACTTACGCATAAGGAGACGCCCCCTTGGGTAAGGTCCGCTCTCCAGGGGGCAAAATATTTGTAAGCCTTTTCTGGGGGCAGAAACCTCTAGAGACCAGGGATTTGTTTTTATACTTACGCATAAGGGGAGCAACCCCTTAGGCAAGGGTCGCTCCCCTGGGGGGGTAAATTTATTTTAGGCCATTTCCGCTCCCCTTGGGGGCAGATCGGCCTATTTCTATTAGGCCGATCTGCCCCCGGGGAGGCAGAAAGCACTTAGGCACCAGGGATTGGTGTGTGTGTTTTGTTTGGTGGGGCAGCCCCTTGGGCATGGGTCGCTCCCCATGGGGGCACATTACTGTTGGCCATATCTGCCCCAGAAAGCCCACCAGAGACCAGGGAGGATTCTTTCTCCAAAATAAGAGGGTGGGGGTATGGCCATACCCTCACCCCAAATAAATGGGGCCAAAGTTGTTCGGCCCACCAGTGGGCAGATGGGGAATTACCCCCTATTCACACCCCGGGGGCAGAAAGTCTACTAGATGCCAGGGAATTAAAAAAAATAGTGGGGTAGTGGCTACCAACCAGTATGGGCCTGGTTATGCCCCCACCCCAACTGAAGTGGGTAACAGGCTTTCATTTCCCCCCCTGCACACTATAACATCTTATCCCATGGCAAGCAAGAAGACATTTTATTATTTAGGGTTTTGGTTTTACATTTGGGCCATGAGAGCTTGGCTAACTCTCAAGATCGTCCCCTTTGAATAGCGAGGGCTGCACTTTTTGGACTTTGGGATGCTGTCATGTAGAAAATCAACAAGACCTAGACATATCTGAAAACTAAGCATCTGGGTGATTCCAGGGTGGTGTGCTTCACATGCACCCCGCACCATTGTCTTACCCACAATGCCCTGCAAACCTCCAACTTTGCTGGAAATCACACATTTTTCCCACATTTTTGTGATGGAACCTTCCGGAATCAGCAGGAATCCACAAAATTCCTACCACCCAGCATTGTCTCTATACCGATAAAAATTCTGCTGCACTTGTCAGCCTAAAAATGTTTTTTTTTCAAACTGCCCTTTTGAACCTCCTTTGGTTCCCCCTCAATTTCAACGTGTTTTGGCTCTTCCCTCTTCCCTGTCACAGGCAGTTGGCCCACCTACACAAGTGAGGTATCATTTTTAATGGGAGACTGAGAGGAACGTTGGGTGGTAGGAAATTTGTCCCGGTGCGGTGATCCCACACAGAAATGTGGGACAAATGTTATTTTTTTAGCTAAATTTGAGGTTTGCTGAGGATTCTGGGTAAGAAAACATAGGGGGATCCACGCAAGTCACACCTTCCTGGACTCCCTTGGGTGTCTAGTTTTCAGAAATGTCTGGGTTTGGTAGGTTTTCCTAGGTGCCGGCTGAGCTAGAGGCCAAAATCCATAGCTAGGCACTTTGCAAAAAACAGGTCTGTTTTCTTTGGGAAAATGTGATGTGTCCACGTTGTGTTTTGCGGCATTTCCTGTTGTGGGCGCTAGGCCTACCCACACAAGTGAGGTAGCATTTTTATCGGGAGACTTAAAGAAACGCTGGGTGGAAGGAAATTTGTGGCTCCTCTCAGATTCCCAAACTTTCTGTCACCGAAATGTGGGGAAAAAGCTTTTTTTTTTGGCCTAATTTTGAGGTTTGCAAAAGATTCTGGGTAACAGAACCGGGTGAGAGCCCCACAAGTCACCCCATCTTGGATTCTTCTAGGTGTCTAGTTTTAAAAAATGCACAGGTTTGGTAGGTTTCCCTTGATGCCGGCTGAGCTAGAGGCCAATCTACAGCTAGGCTCTTTGCAAAAAACACGTCAGATTTCAATGTAAAAATGTGATGTGTCCACGTTGTGTTTCCTGTCGCGAGCATTAGGCCTACCCACGCAAGTGCAGCTCATTTATTGGCTCTGGGTACCTAGGGTTCTTCATGAACCTACAAGCCCTATATATCCCCGCAACCAAATGAGTCCAGCAGACGTAACGGTATAGCTTTAAAATATCTGACATCACAGGAAAAAGTTACAGAGTAAAATGTGGAGAAAAATGGCAGTTTTTTCACCTCAGTTTCAATATTGTTTTATTTCAGCTGTTAGTTTCTGTAGGAAACCCTTGTAGGATCTACACAATTTACCCCTTGCTGAATTCGAAATGTTGTCTACTTTTCAGAAATGTTTAGCTTTCTGGGATCCAGCATTGGTTTCACACCTATTTCTGTCACTAACTGGAAGGAGGCTAAAAGCACAAAAACTAGTAAAAATGGAGTATGTCCCAGTAAAATGCCAAAATTGTGTTGAACAATGGGATTTAAGTCTGCCTGTTCCTGAAAGATGGGAGGATGGTGATTTTAGCACCACAAACTCTTGTTGATGCCATTTTGAGGGAAAAAGCATAAGTCTTCTCCCGCCCTTTTTTTCCATTAAAAAAAAACCAACTAAATTTTCACTGTATTTTGGCTAATTTCTTAGCCACCTTCAGGGGAACCCACAAAGTCTGGGTACCTCTAGAATCCCTAGGATGTTAGGAAAAAAAGGATGCAAATTTGGCATGGGTAGCTTATGTGGACAAAAAGTTATGAGGGCCTAAGCACGAACTGCCCCAAACAGCCAAAAAAAGGCTTGGCACCTGAGGGGGAAAACACCTGGCACCGAAGGGGTTACATTTATGGACATATTAATGGATCTTAAGAGTGCAAGCTTATCAGGGCTTTAATGAGCATATTGATATAAACCCATAATGGAACAGTGTGCTCATGATCACAATATTTGTGTTCTACATTGTACGCATGACCGTTTACACAATTCCTAGTCCACACATACCTATGGGCTACCACAGTCTATTTGACAAATATTTACTATTTGTGGGCAGGGTCCAGATGATTACCGATGTAGCACTTTTCCTTACTTGAAAATAATGATCCATAATTGTCAAATGGAATTTGTAAGATTTTATGCCAAGAATCCCCTTTCCTTTCAGTTCATATATACATGCTTGGTGCTGCTGGTACCAGCCATTACTAGAATAATAATCCTGCTAAGACTTGTTGCCACTGTGTCTTACTATAAGAGCTGGTGGTTCAGAAGACTAAGGGCCTCGTTGCGAGTCTGGCGGTCAGTAGACCGCCAGACTTGCAGTGGCAGTCATGACCACCGCCGGTTTGGCGGTCAGACCACCAAATTAAGAGTTTGGCAGTCAGACTGCCAAACGACCGCCATCTCCACTGGGAACAATGTTCCAGACAGGCTGATGGTGGTGCAGGTTGGAATCAGCCAGAGCGGCACTGAACTCAGCGCCACCCTGCCGATTGCAATCTGGCTCTCTGCCAGCCATTTCATGGTGATTTCACTGCCCTGAAAAGGCTGGTGGAGAACAGGTGCAGGGGACCACAGGGGGGCTGCTGCACTGCTCCTGCACATTGCAGGGGCAGTGGACGGGTCCCCTTGCTCAGCACCCTCGTAATGCAGACAGTGAGCATTACAAGGGTGCTAGTGCCCCCTGTGGTCGGCAGCATTGCAGCAGGCCGAATTACGAGCTGGCGACAATGCTGTAATCACTTGCCCGCTGGGCTGATTGGCGGAAACGGTCTTCCCGTCCGCCAACCTCGTAATCAGCCCCTAAGGCTTCTGCTACAGAGGTCTGTGTTTCATCCTATGCACATAGACTTGAATCCTTTCAAACCCTCTCAGTCTTTTATCCTTCTGAAGTGAATTACTTAAATGCCATTGAATTTGGCAAAATGAGAGACTTGATCACCTCAATTCAGAGAATTAAAAAAGCAGCGCGCTAAAAAACAAATAGATATTGGAAGCACTGGAGGGTGTAACATTGCCTGGGTATATCAGATGCTGTACCAGTGTGGTTGTTATGTGGCTGAGCATTGGAGTTTGCATTGACAAACAGAGGCTGGGACTGTACCTGAGGAGGTTGATCTGGGAATTGAAATTTGGTTGTGCACATTACTACGTTCAGTTCTGTATATCATTAGCATTCATCATTCTGTCAGAGGAGGAAGAAGGTCTATGTGGCAAGTGGCACTGTATAAGATCCTAAAATTATAACTTTTTGTATTGTTTACTAAAGTCTGTATTATACATAACAGAGGGTTTATGCTTCTAATTTCACTTTCATATTATCGAAGAGCATGGTTAGAATGTTTCATACATTCTATTTGTTCTGAATTCTTCGTATACAAAATTGTGTCAGAAGAACATTGTTGCTGAACACGTAGTCATTCACTCACTGAGCCTGGGTGTTTTAGGTTATGGATTCAGATGACCATTTGCATGTGCAATTGCAACTGTTTGCAGATGGGTAGGGAGTGGATGCACTTCTGACATGATATTACTGTATATTAATTAAAACATTTTTGATAGCTAAACTAGACATGAGTCTGCTTTAGCAACTGTTAAGGAATGTTATCTCGCAATTATTGTAGGGTTCTTAACATTAGTGATATAATTCAGGTAACGTCATCCGGGTCACTTATCCTGTGACATCACATGCTGGGTAAAAATCGGGTCCTATGATGTCACTTCCTATGATGTCACTGGAATCAAAATGTTTGTGATGTCACTTCCGCTGTCCCTGTCTTTTTGGTGAATTGACGCCCATGGAGCCAAATACTAGTACTGCTTCAGAATAAATTACCTTTGAAGATGTACTGCCATAGTCTCCCTTGCGGCATGGGATTGACTAAAGGACAACACACTGGACTGGCACCAACTACAGGATTTGTGGTTTTGGAGGATAGGACAAGACAGGGACACTAGGGCTAGTCAGATGTGCCTGCTTGATAATAGCCTTGTCAATCTGCTTGTAGAGAAAAAAAAGAAATGTTTGCTTATAGACATATTTTAGTTAATAGTATGGTTGACCATGGAAGTCTTTTTATCTGTTACAGATCTAACATTTATGTGAGTTGTTTCTTAAAGCAAAAGGGTGTGGTGCAAAGCTGACATCAGAGTTGCTTACCCTCGCAGCCATACTCATTTCATTTGTCCTAAGAATGATTATGACCAACTGGAAAATAGCAGCTTACCTTTGTCTATAATTGTTGGGAGTAATAGGTCTGTTTCTTACCAAAAGTTGTTTTTCTAGTGTGGATGAAACACTTATCTTCTAAAAGATAAATACCAGTACAGGAAAGTCCTCAAAGAGAACTCCTGCAAACCGACTTTTAACCCACCGCAGCACTCCTGCCTCCTCCGACTTAGGCTGAGTCGCACCGTCCTCCTCCAGCATGGTAAATGCATGAAAGCAGTGTAACTTTTGTTGACATAATGGGCAGGGCATTATGTGTCATAAAACCGAACAACCAAGTGCTTCCTTGTTGTTTTTGCTGTGCATATCACGACATGTCAATTATGTTTCTGTTTATTGCTAATGCTAAGAGTTATATTTCCCTAGCATCGTTTGTGCTCTCTCACTCCCTAGGTGATGTTAATCACTGATGAAATATTATTGTATGTCTTACCTCTGTTTAGTATTGTGGCACATAAATTCTATTAAAAGCTCTACTCACATTTCATATATTGGACACAATCAAATTACGTTTCGTTTTCCTTTTGCAGAAGAAAGTCTTATTGAAGATGACACCATTGTGGGGGCTCATGAAGCTTCTGATGAAGACCTTTTGGTTGCCCACACAAGACAGTATCTGGATAAGCTAAAGGTACTACTTGGTCTCCTGTTCACGCCACAACATTGTATGGTCCTGTAAATGCTAGGTGGGACTCTATTCCAAGTGTGCCATTTTCGCTTATTAACTCAGATGGATGAAAGGCAGAGACAACCCACTGAAATGTAATCTTGAACCTAACAGGTGCTAACTTTGAGTAAAGCAAGGTCACATTGGTCACAATGCACCTGGCTTCTTCTGCTGCTGCACCTTCCCAAACTGTATCTGACTTTACTTTAGTGATGATTTCTACACTAGTTGTTATTGCTGTTATTACATATTAGAACACTTTAAATTTGGGAGCTCCAAGGAAGAAAATAAAGTGGGTCAGGACTAATAATGGCTGGTTTAAGCCTTCTGCTCCAACATTCCAAAGTATGTCTTCCGGTTCCTCGTTATTAATTTAGAACATTCAACCCTAAGTGAGTGAAATGTTCTAACAGCCTTATACCCGCCATGGGCTAAACCAGTTGTTAAAGGCTCTCCCGGTGCAGTTCACACCTATAACTCCAGTGCAGGGCCCGTAACAACCTCTGTTACCCTCAAGAGCAGGCTTTAAGGCGCTATATTGCAACTTTTTTCAGCCATAAACCTCTGCTTGCTGAGCCTTTGTGCCTATTAATATAGATCTAGTGATCCAGAACAAGTGGCTGCCAAGAACGAAGCAGTGATTATGGGAATGACCTGTAGCATATATTAATCACATTTATTAGCATATGGCTGGTTCCAAACTGAGGTGACATAGTGCGCACAAGAACGATGGGTTGGGATGCTAACCCGAGCAATTGCCAGTGGTTAGATAAATTATAAGTATTCCACAAATCACCTTTTTGTGTTTCACACAAACAAAACTCTCCAAATGAAAAATGTTCATAAAACGACGAAAGGAGGCCCAGGAAATCATATTAAATCTGAGTTTCTCAACCTTTTGGGTAATCACTGGAGAGCAAGCTCTAAATATGTGACTTTCAATCAAAACAATCGGATACAATGAAGTTCAGAGTTCATAATCAATGTTTATTAGTGTGCTTAACAAACATTTTCTGTGTTCAAAGTCAAGTTTAAACGGAAGATCAAACCTTCCTTGAGTATGGCTGTAGTCTACAGTTTACCCAAGATGTCATTATCATTTCAATGCATTCCACTATTTATCAAAGATGTCGATCATCTGTGTCCTATAATATCACACAAAAGTCCAGCAGGCTCTATGTTATATCGAATATTCATTGTTGATCACTAAACACATGAATGGTAAATCACATACATGTTCATACAGCTATAGATTATATTCTGGTACAAGGGCTTGTTTAAACCAGTAGCCAGATCTCACTAATAAGTCCCTTTCTATACTAATAAATTGAGGTACTGTCACTCTTTATACTAAAGACTCTCTTACTCCAGGCTAGGAAGATCATGCAATTCACAATTTTATGAAGATAGCATTCCACCAATGGCACTGTAATTAGTGATAAAGAAAAAATCTATTATAAATCAACCATAGACTTTATGTTGGTTGAAAAATGGCATGAGTTGAGTTTGCCAACCCATGAAGTGTACACATTGCTCTTAACATCCAAAACAAAATAATCTTTTTGTGGTTTACATTGGATGCACAAACACCAAACACCACCAGTAGAAATGCCAAATGTCAGTACTCCCATCATTCCGGGAAGGACATTAAGCATACCGTTTGCAGGTTACAAGAAAAAGAATGGCAAATGTTATCTTTGGTTGGTAATGTTCAATGGTACATGTCGGTAGTCATTCGTTTTCAGGTGGATGGAGTATGCCCCGCCCTCCTTCTCTTAGACCATTCAATATGCAGATGCACCTCTGTGACACCTCCACACTCCCTGTGTACAGGCTACATGAAAAGTATGCCCAGCTGTCATTTTGCCCCAGATGTGGATTGGAGTCAAGCTGCAAAACACCGGAGTCATAAGCACAGAGAAATGCCCACTTTCTAGAAGTGGCATTTTTTATAATGGTAATAAAAATTCCACCTACGCCATTCAGCAGAATTTCTCACTACCATTACAACCATACGAAACATGCCTACGCTACCCCCCATCAGACAATACCACCTAGGCATAAGATAGGGCATTTCCAATGCAATCCTGTGAGCGAGGCAGCACTCACAGCAGAAACAAACCAAATAGGCTGTTTGTCACTACTAGGACAGGCCACACAGCAGGCACATGTCCTGCCTTCTACATAAATAGCACCCTGCCCATAGGGCTAACTAGGGCCTACCTTAGGGGTAACCTACATGTAGTAAAAAGGGAGTTCCTGGCCTGGTAAGTACATTTATGTGCCATCTCCCTGTGGCAGTAAACTGCATGCAGGCCCTGCCCTAGCAGGCCTGAGACAGGTTTGAAAGGCTACTTCTGTAGGTGGTGCAAGCTGTGCTGCAGGCCCACTAGTAGCATTTAATTTACAGGCCCTTGGTATAGCGATACCACTGTACAAGGGACTTACATGTAAATTAAATGTGCCAATTAGGTGTAACCCAATCATACCAATTTTAGAAGGGACAGCACCTACACTTTAGCACTGATCAGCAGTGATAGAGTGCTCAGAGTCCTAGAGCCAACAAGAGGTCAGAAAAAATAGGAGAAGGAAGAAAAAATGTTTGGGGATGACCCTGCAAAAAGGGACAGGTCCAACAGATTCTATTCTGATACCTCAAAAAGGGGCAAACTCAAGTTGCTTCACTTTTGATCAATAACCTTAGAGTTTATTGAGATCACAATTTTTAAATTGTTGTAGTTCCTGGTGAGAAAGAGAACCACATTTATAGTGCTTTAAATGGGCCATCAAGCAATATGGGGCATGTTATGGGTTCCTGGTTGACTATGGTATGAGCCCTAGTCAAGCAGTAACCACAACCCTAGTCAGGCAAACCTTAAATTAACCCGTACTTCCCCTCTGGTAGCTTGGCAATATATAAAGTATTTGTGTAACACTCCAAGCAGTAAAATAGTGAAAACATCACCCAAGCCAGAAAAGTAGAGTGTAATGTAATACAAAAAACAAGACCAAAATGACAAACATCTAATAAGTAGAATTGGAGATACTGAATTTCTAAGTTTCAAGTAAAATAGCATCAAGAAGCTCAAAGAGCTATTGGGGATATCTGGTAGCTCTAGACTGAGACAAAGTCACAAGTTCAGACCGACCACGAGGGGGCACTGGCTGGCTACAAGGACCAGTTATGCCGCCGACCGCGAGGGAGCACTTGCTGGCCACAGGGACCAGTCACGACATGTTAACAAAGTACCTTAAATCCAGGTTGCAGAGTGTTGCATGGATCTACTTTGGAGATTCTTTGTGCAGCTGAGACAATGCATTTGTTCAGAGTGCCAGTGAGGCTGCTTTGCAAGGTCCTGTTGTGTCGAAGATCCCATCGACTGGGTTGCGATGTGAAGGCCGGTGTCGTGGATGTGTTAGGCAGTTGAGGCGATGCGTCGGGTCCGATGACTGGTGAAGCTGTGATGAGACTGTCTTCGACGAGAGAGGCAAAGAACTGCTCTGAAGAAACATCGCTCAGCGGCGGCTCTGAAGGTCATGCGTCAAACCCTCGATGAGGGAAGCGGCGGCAAAGCATGCCTTTTTCTTCAGGTTCCAATCGCAGCAGCGATGCATTGGTTCTGCTCGAGGATGCACCGCTCAACCAAGAAGATGTGTTGGTTCTGCTCAGGGATGCGTTGCTTAGCAGAGAGGATGTGTCAAATCAGCTGGCAAGCACCCTAAGCCAACTTCTAAGGGTTCAGAACTGGGTTGGCACCACTTTGCAGGGTAAACTCACAGGTGGCAGAATCCAGGTGCAAAAGCAGGGTGGGTGGGAGTATTTTATGTCCCTGAGACTTCAGGACAGGAGGCCATCCAACTAGCCCTTGGAGGCACTCTGGCTTCTGGGTTCAAGAGAGATGCAGGTCCAGTCCTCACACAGACAAGAGGGCAGCAGATCTGCAAAGCAGGAGTCAGCCGAGTGCAGTCCGGCAGAGTGGCAGTCCTTTACCAGCACAGCAGTCCTTATTCCTGGCAGAATATCCACAGGTCCAGGAGTGTACTGAAGTGGTGGTGTCTGAGGTCCAGTTCTTATACCCAGTGATACCTTTGAAGTGGGGGGAGACTTCAAAGATATGCCTTTGAAGTGCAAAGATGTTTTCCCTTCCTGCCCTGCCTCCAGATTCACTACAGGGAGTATGCAGTCTTTTGTGTGGGACAGGGCACAGCCTATTCAGGTGGAAGTGAGGCTGGGTCCAGCTCCTCCCTCCAATCCTGCCCATCAAGTCACACCTAAGCTCCCATTGTTCTTGCTGTCTAGGACGAATACAAAAAGCCCTACTGCCTACTACCTCAGATGTGATCAGAGATGGACCAAACAGCTCGGACAAGTAAATACCAACTTTCTAAAAGTTACATTTTCAGAATTGCAGTTTAATACAGACTTCATGATAAGTTTGTATTTTGAATTGTGATTCTAGAAACACCAGACTTAAAGGGTTTATCTCTGCTCAGTTGGAAATTACATGTGTAAAATGAAATAAAGTTATCCCAATGTTGTCATATGGGAGAGACAGGCCTTACAGTAGTGAAAAACGACTTTGGGAATTTTTCACTGCCAGAACATGTAAAACTTAAAAGTACATGTTGTGTCTTTTAATTACATTTCACTCTGCCTTTTGGGGTGTCGGAGGACTACCTTAGGGGCGACTTAGTAGTATAAAAATTGACATTTGGGCCAGGCAAAAAGGTTATTTTGCCAGGTCGACCTGCAGTGTAAAACTGCACACACAGGCTTTGCAGTAGCATGCCACAGCCATAGTTAGAGGGCTACTTAGGTGGGTAGCACAATCAGTGCTGCAGGCCCACTAGTAGCATTTAATTTACAGGCCCTGTGTACAATGCAGTACCAATATACTACAGACTTCCAATTACGTTAATTATGCCAATTGGGGATGAACCAACATTACCATGTCTAGAGGAGAAAGCACAAGCATCTTAGCACTGGTTAGTAGCAGTAAAGAGCACAGAGCCCTAATACCAGCAAAAATGAGGTAGGCAAAAAGTTGGTGGGGTGAACGCCATCCTAAGGTTGTCAGGTCTAGCATGACAAGTGGCCTTGAATGATAATTACAGGTTGTTTCAAGAAAGCTTGAACCAGGGCTCCTGCAGCATTTTAAGTAGTTTGCATAGTGTGTTGTCTGCATTATATCCTTGTTGTGATGCCAGTCAGTCCCATGCTTTAGATAAACCATATGCTAGGAAGCAGTGTATAAATCAAAAAGAATTGCGTGCCTGGTATTAATGCATTTTATTGTCTAGGCCCATTCCTTCTTGGTTTCCTCTAGCTGTAGCTGTCTACTGAAACTGCTTTATAAGCTGCAAGTTTGCCTGTGTGACTGTAATGCTGCTTACCCTGTTCTCAGTTTCTTGGGCACTTCATACTGTTAGGTTGGATGTAACACGTCCTGGAGTTTGTAGTTAACAGTGTTACTGTTGCATCATTTGTTCTACTTTGTACATCATGTGTACTGCATCATGGTAGATACTGAAATATTTGTTCCATATATAATGTTCTTGATTCTTTTCAAAGTGCTCTTGTTCTCGGTCTGTGCCCTATGTAAATTAAATGGAGTTGGCTTGATTTTTAGTTTGAGCATAGCAGTGCCCAAGCGCTGCTTTTCCGACATGCTGGTATGTATTTGGGTTTTTAACCACGCCCACCTCACGCCCATCACTACCAATCGTTCATGGGCTTGCCCTTCAAAAATCATTTGATTACATTGGTAAATGGTTTACTTTTGTCCCTCCCTGGGGAAGTTTTGTTACCACCATTTTCAATTTATGTGGCAAGAAAAGTCCGGTTAGGAGTTTATAATGCTAATAACTCTAATTTGAGCAAATGCGAGACCCATTGCATTGCAAATGCTTCTTGATACAAGCCGCCAGACCCCTATAATTTTCTCAACTTTGCTTACTATTTCTGCTGTTTCTGTTTATGGTCTACCATACAAGTTCTCCGATGAGTCTCACTACTTGTTTATTATTTTAATATGAAAGCGTCTGCAGTATTAAAATGTATTAAAATTGTATTTTGTTTGAGAAGCTGAATTTTGGCCGTAGTTACTTCAAATCAACAATCACTTTTACTTATATCACTGCAAATTACTGTCTTGTTTTTCTTTGGCCAGCACAGAACAGCATTAACTGATAGCTAAAAGCCTTTACAAAGCCAATAGGGCTGCACAGGCAAAGCCTAAAGCGAGACCTACTGGCTTTTCCAATGCTTGTTTTACTTCTGTTTCACCTTACATCATCTCTCCATCTTCCAGTTCAAAGCCAGGTCTGTTGCTTGTTGTTTGTGGTATTTTCTCAATTGCACAGATAATTGTCCGCTGTTTATCCCCTTCGCTGCCAGACCTTTTCCCCCTCCTGTGCCGAGCCTTTTTTTGGCTATTTAGGGCAGTTCGTGCTTAGGCCCTCATAACGTTTTGTTCACATAAGCTACCCACGCCAAATTTGCGTCCTTTTTTTCCAACATCCTAGTGATTCTATAGGTACCCAGACTTTGTGGATACCCCTGAAGGAGACCAAGAAGTTAGCCAAAATACAGTGAAAATGTTGTTTTTTTCAAAATAATTGGAAAAAAGGGCTGCAGAAAGCAGCTTGTGGTTTTTCCCCTAAAAAATGGCATCAACAAAGGGTTTGCGGTGGCAAGATCACCATCTTCCCAGCTTTCAGGAACAGGCAGACTTGCACTGGAAAACCCAATTTTTTTATAAACTTTTTACATTTTACTGGGACATACTCCATTTTTACTATTTTTTGTGCTTTCACCCAAAATGGGTTAGTGACCAAAATTGGTGAGAAACCAATGATGGATCCCAGAAAACTAAACATTTCTGAAAAGTAGACAAAATTCTGAATTCAGCAAGGGGTCATTTGTGTAGATCCTGCAAGTGTTTCCAACAGAAAATAACAGCTGAAATAAAAAAATATTGAAATTGAGGTGAAAGAAACAGCCATTTTTCTCCACGTTTTACTCTGTAACTTTTTCCTGCGATGTCAGATTTTTTAAAGCAATATACCGTTACGTCAGCTGGACTCTTCTGGTTGTGGGGATATATAGGGCTTGTAGGTTCATCAAGAACTCTAGGTACCCAGAGCCAATAAATGAGCTGCTCCTTGCAGTGGGTTTTTATTCTATACCGGGTATACGGCAATTCATTTGCTGAAATATAAAAAGTGAAAAATAGGTATCAAGAAAACCTTTGTATTTCCAAAATGGCCACAAGATAAGGTGTTGAGAAGCAGTGGTTATTTGCACATCTCTGAATTCCAGGGTGCCCATACTAGCATGTGAATTACAGGGCATTTCTAAAATAGACGTCTTTTTTACACACTGCCTTACATTTGGAAGGAAAAAATGTAGAGAATGACAAGGGGCAATAACACTTGTTTTGCTATTCTGTGTTCCCCCACGTCTCCCAATAAAAATGGTACCTCACTTGTGTGGGTAGGCCTAGCGCCCACGAAAGGAAATGGCCCAAAACTCAACATGGACACATCAAATTTTTTCACAGAAAACAGAGGTGTTTTTTACAAAGTGCCTACCTGTGGATTTTGGCCTCTAGCTCAGCCGACACCTGGGGAAACCTAGCAAACCAGCGCATTGTTGAAAACTAGACACCTAGGGGAATCCAAGATGGGGTGACTTGTGGGGCTCTGACCAGGTTCTGTTACCCAGAATCCTTTGCACACCTCAAAATTTGGCCAAAAAAACACTTTTTCCTCACATTTCGGCGACAGAAAGTTCTGGAATCTGACAGGAGCCACAAATTTTCTTCCACCCAGCGTTCCCCCAAGTCTCCCGATAAAAATGGTACCTCACTTGTGTGGGTAGGCCTAGCGCCCACGAAAGGAAATGGCCCAAAACACAATGTGGACACATCAAATTTTTTCACAGAAAACAGAGGTGTTTTTTACAAAGTGTGTACCTGTGGATTTTGGCCTCTAGCTCAGCCGGCACCTGGGAAAACCTAGCAAACCAGCGCATTTTTGAAAACTAAACACCTGGGGGAATCCAAGATGGGGTGACTTGTGGGGCTCTGACCAGGTTCTGTTACCCAGAATCCTTTGCAAACCTCAAAATTTGGCCAAAACAACACTTTTTCCTCACATTTCGGCGACAGAAAGTTCTGGAATCTGACAGGAGCCACAAATTTCTTTCCACCCAGCGTTCCCCCAAGTCTCCAGATAAAAATTGTACCTCACTTGTGTGGGTAGGCCTAGCGCCCACGAAAGGAAATGGCCCAAAACACAACGTGGACACATCAAATTTTTTCACAGAAAACAGAGGTGTTTTTTACAAAGTGCCTACCTGTGGATTTTGGCCTCTAGCTCAGCCGGCACCTGGGGAAACCTAGCAAACCAGCGCATTTTTGAAAACTAAACACCTGGGGGAATCCAAGATGCAGTGACTTGGGGGGCTCTGACCAGGTTCTGTTACCCAGAATCCTTTGCAAACCTCAAAATTTGGCCAAAAAAACACTTTTTCCTCACATTTCGGTGACAGAAAGTTCTGGAATCTGACAGGAGCCACAAATTTCCTTCCACCCAGCGCTCCCCTAAGTCTCCCAATAAAAATAGTACCTCACTTGTGTGGGTAGGCCTAGCGCCCACGAAAGGAAATGGCCCAAAACACAACGTGGACACATCACATTTTTTTCACAGAAAACAGAGGCGTTTTTTTTACAAAGTGCCTACCTGTGGATTTTGGCCTCTAGCTCAGCCGGCACCTGGGGAAACCTAGCAAACCAGCGCATTTTTGAAAACTAGACACCTGGGGGAACCCAAGATGGGGTGACTTGTGGGGCTCTGACCAGGTTCTGTTACCCAGAATCCTTTGCAAACCTCAACATTTGGCCCAAAAAACACTTTTTCCTCACATTTCGGCGACAGAAAGTTCTGGAATCTGACAGGAGCAACAAATTTCCTTCCACCCAGCGTTCCCCCAAGTCTCCCGATAAAAATAGTACCTTACTTGTGTGGGTTGGCCTAGAGCCCACGAAAGGAAATGGCCCAAAACACAACGTGGACACATCACATTTTTTCACAGAAAACAGAGGTGTTTTTTACAAAGTGCCTACCTGTGGATTTTGGCCTCTAGCTCAGCCGGCACCTGGGGAAACCTAGCAAACCAGCACATTTTTGAAAACTAGACACCTGGGGGAATCCAAGATGGGGTGACTTGTGGGGCTCTGACCAGGTTCTGTTACCCAGAATCCTTTGCAAACCTCAACATTTGGCCAAAAAAACACTTTTTCCTCACATTTCGGCGACAGAAAGTTCTGGAATCTGACAGGAGCCACAAATTTCCTTCCACCCAGCGTTCCCCCAAGTCTCCCGATAGAAATGGTACCTCACTTGTGCGGGTGGGCCAGGTGGCTGCAACAGAAAAAGGCCAAGTACTTGTAGAGATTGAGGGGCTAGCACAGCGAGTTGATAAGCACATATTTTTCTTTTATACATCTTTTAAGCTGACTCTGCTTTGGGGTCCCATGCAAGGGAGATATAATTTTACTTGGGGGACTGAGGGGAACGCTGGGTGGTAGGAAATTTGTGCGGCAGCGGTGATCCTACAAAGAAAAGTGAGGAAAATATGATTTTTTAATGCAAATTTTGAGGTTTGCCGAGGAGTCTGGGTAAGAAAATGTTGGGGGATCCAGGCAAGCCACAACTCCTTGGACTACTTGGGGTGTCTATTTTTAAAACATGTCTGAGTTTGGTAGGTTTCCCTAGATGAAGGCCGCACCCGGGACCAAAACCATAGGTGCCAGCCCCCCCCCCCCCAACACAGGTAGTTTTACAATAGATCATTTTGGTGTGTCCACATACATATGTGATGTTCCAAACACTAAAATTGTGAAAAGAAACACACTTAGGTTATGTTAAAAAGACCCCTCACCCACCAACCAAGTTGGTGGCATGCTTCATCATCGGGGTCCCACCCGAGGCACCTAGCGTGTCACAGGTGTGCTGCAACGCCTGATTACAGCCGAGCAGGTTTTTGTCATTTTTACCACACATACTGGTTGGATTTGGCACGAGGGTGAGTGATGGTTCAGTGGATCAAATTTTAGTAACAAGAGATTTCACAAAAATGAAATGCACTGTTAATAACTGAAAGGCCAAAAAACTGAACCAATGACTCGCAGCTCGTGAGCTGTAAAGCCACGGCAAGGCACCAACCGCTTTACAGTCCATTCACACACCTTCCATACATGACATGCACAAGACCATTCACGCCGCCAGCCACGGGCCCAGCACATTACAACACTTGCATCGACAGACAGCGCCACTCAAGGGCCCATCACTTACATACGCCCACATGCTTGATACATCAATCACACCAGCTGATGGGAGTGTGTGGACTGGTGTTTGGTTGGCAGTGTGTTGCAGTAGCCAACAGCAAGTCAATATGTACACTATGTACACACTCAGCCAAGCCCCACTCCACACTAAATGGCATCACTTTTTTTTTTTTTTTAAACAAAGAAACCACTAACTAATTAGAAATAATTACAAAACTACAAACACAAAAGCTCTAACTAAGTACATGACAGATATGCTAACCATGAAACTGAACACATGAAAATACAAAACAGACATGAGTTTACACTCATGGTTGTTCCTAGTAATTCTTCTGGGTGTGGTAATTCTTAAAACAACCACCCAATCACAGCCCAGGCTTTGAAGGACAATCTGGGCAGTACATTTGAGTCTCCCTCCAGATACCTCTTCGAAAACACACTCTACATTTCTTAGCTGGAAAGTCTTTTTTGGGTGTGGGAGGGATGTGCTCAGCAAAGTGGCGATCTTTCAATCTAGCCTCATCCTCCACCACTGCTTCTCTAGGAACTCTGGCCTGTTCCACCACAGTAAGGCTCTCTATCACTGACTCCTGAAATTTCACAAATGTCATCTTTGACTCTGGAGACCTATCCTTAAACACAATAAAAGCATTAAAAGTTGGTAAGTGGAAGAGGTGAATTGCTAACTTCTAATACCAAACGTAAGACTTAGGAATAGCAGTATAAGGTTCCAACCTTTGATCAACTCTATCTACACCTCCCATGTGCTTATTATAATCTAAAATGCACACAGGTTTGTGCACTTCAGCAACCTGGCCCCAAACAGTCACAGGGGAAGTCCTCTCATCATGGATGGTTCTTAGCATGTAGGCATCCCTCCTGTCTGAAAACTTCAAAGCTAGCAGCTCATCATTCCGCAAGGCACTGCACTCTCCCCTCTGAAGTTTTTTACAGACAAGCTCCCTTGGATAGCCTTTCCGGTTACAACGAATTGTGCCACAAGCAACAGTGTCCACTCTAAACAATTCCTTGAACAGCTGCACTCCAGTGTAAAAGTTATCTACATACAAATGGTGACCTTTGTTGAACAGTCGTCTACCAAGTTCCCACACAATTTTCTCAGTAACTCTAAAAGTGGGAGGACAACCATGGGGGTCAATACTGGAATCCCTACCAGTGTAGACACGGAAATTATACACATATACTGTCCTACTTTCAGACAGCATATACAATTTAATTCCACATCGTGCCCTCTTGCTAGGAATGTACTGCCTAAAAAACAAACGACCCTTGAAGAGGACCCAAGACTCGTCCACAGCTATTTCTTTGCCTGGAACATAGACCTCTGAAAAACGATCTACAAAATGATCAAGGACAGGCCTAATCTTAAAAAGACGGTCAGAATCAGGGTGATCTTGTGGCAAGGCTAATGCATTGTCAGTAAAATGCAGCATCCTAAGAAGAAGCAAATATCGATTATGACTCGTTGTTGCAGGAAATATAGCTGTTGCCATCAAGGGACTAGTAGACCAATAAGAAGCCAGTGACGGCTTCCTTATCAACCCCATCAAAAGAGTCAAACCTAAAAACCTTTTCATTTCCTCCAAATTTGTGGGAATCCACTGGGCAGCTCTAGAGTGCGGCCTAAGTCTAGCAGCGTTGTCCCTCAAATACTGCTCCACATAAAAATTAGTCTGCTCAACAATCTCTTCCAAAAAACACATCATCCACAAATAACTCAAAGTAATTGACAGGCAAAAAGTTCTCTGTATTGACTCTACACCCCGGGAGACCAGTAAAGGCAGGCAACTCTGGCTGCTCCATGTTTGGGGCAACCCAAAGTTCAGGTCTTATAACGGGAAACCTTTCAGCCCCAGGTTGCTGCACTAATGGCACATCAGTGTCCTCCTCTGAAACAGGCCCTTCATCTGCACTGAGTATGGCTTCCTCATCAGAAGAGTCCTCTCCGACAGAAACTTAACTGCCAGAATCTCTCACTTCCTCCTCTGCCTCAGATGCAGAGTCCGTCTCATAATCATGATCAGACAATGACTCAAAAAGCATACCAACCACCTGCTGAGCGGTCATCCTGCGGCTAGCCATGATCTTTCCTACGAAAATTAACTGGACAAATGCACCACCAACAACTAGCACTGTGTAAGATAAGTAATAAAGTGTAGCTTTAGTAGTAAGAGTTATAAACTCAAAAACTATACCGCTCACTTGCCTGAAAAAGCTTGAATCACCAGCAACTACTCTGCACAGATACAGCAATCACCAATGATATCCCACTAAAAAGAAAGAAAGAAAAGCAAATTAGAAATAAGACAACACAAATATCATTGTGCACAAATCTAAGGACAATTTCACACACATCTGCATTTAGTACACCACCTACAAACATGTCATTCATGCATGGCAACAATACTCCTTTGGAGTAAATTGTTTTTACTTACCTAAAACATGCAACTATGCAAACCGCAGGTCAATCACCGCCAAAACCGCAAGGAGCCACAGCAAAGAAAGCAAAAGCTTTGAACTAGAACAAAAAGGAGGAAAAAAGTTATCACAAATGCAAATACTTCGTCAGTTGACAAACATCCCACCATCAATCATCTAGAAATTGGTGCCTAAGTGGATTCTGCCATAGTGGCAGATGGCCCTACTAAACAATAGGCCTATCTGCCCCAAGGAGGGCAAAAAATACCTTTAGTAGTGTGTCCCCAGGGGGAGCGACCCTTGCCCAAGGGGCCACCCCCAAACAAAAAAAATAAACACACACACTATTCCTGGTGCCTATGTGGCTTCCTCCCCCCCTTGGGGGCAGAGGGGCCTTAAAAAAATAGGCTCATCTGCCCCCAAGGGGGGCAGAAATGGCCAACAGTTCAGTGCCCCCCTTGGGGGGGCACCCATTGCCCAAGGGGACGCCCCCCACATAAATAAACATATAAAAAATAATCCCTGGCATTCTAGTGGTTTCTGCCCCCCTTGGAGGCAGATCAGCCTAAAAATAATAGGCTGAGCTGTCCCCAAGGGGGCAGAAATGGCCTGGTACACGTGCCCCTAAAGGGGGGGAGACCCTTTCCCAAGGGGCCGCCCCCCCTCCACTAACACACACACACTATCCCTGGTGTCTAAGTGGCTTCTGCTAAAAAAAATAGGCCCATCTGCCCTCAAGGGGGGCAGAAATGGCCAACAGTTCAATGCTCCCCTTGGGGAGTTCCCCGTGCCCAAGGGGACGCCCCCCCCACATAAATAAACATATAAAAAAATACCTGGCGTTTATAGTGGTTTCTGCCCCCCTGGGGGGCAGATCAGCCTAAAAATAATAGGCCGATCTGAAATGGCCACAACAAACATGCCCCCAAATGGGAGCGACCCTTGCCCAAGGGGCTGCTCCCCAATGCAAAACATTGGAAATATAAACAAAAATCCCTGGCGTCTAGTGGATTCTGCCCCCCTTGGAGGCAGATCAGCCTAAAAATAATAGGCCGATCTGCTCCCAAGGGGGGCAGAAATGGGCACAAGAAACATGCCCCCAAATGGAGGCGACCCTTGCCCAAGGGGCCGCTCCCCAACGCAAAACATTGCAAACATCCTAAAAAAAAACACATCACTGGCGTCTAATGGATTCTGCCCCCCTTGCGTGCAGATTGGCCTAAAAATATTAGGCCGATCTGCCTCCAAGGGGGGCAGAAATGGCCACAAGAAACATGCCCCCAAATGGGAGCGACCCTTGCCCAAGGGGCCGCTCCCCGACACACAAACAACAAAGTAAAACAAAAAAAGAGAAAATCCTTGGCATCTAGTGGGCATTTCTGCTGCCCGATCGCAATGCGATCGGGCAGCAGGAATGCTCAAAGAGACACGGGGGGAAAGGAAAAGCCTTTCCTTTCCCCCAGTGCCTCTTTGTCCCAAACCCCCCCACCCGCCAGAGGAGAAACTCACCTGTTTCTCTGTACTTGCACTGGAAGCAAATGGCTTCCAGTGCGACTGGCAGTGTGTAATGATGTCAGCACACGATTGTGCGCTGACGTCATTACGGGGGGGTGGGGGGAGGGGGCAAGGAGGGCGGGGGTGGAAGGGGAAGGTCTTCCCCTTCCATCCCCGCCTTGGGGGGGTGGGGGAATCCCCACGGAGGGAGCGCTAGCGCTCCCTCCGTGCTCCGGGCCGAGGACCTAATGGTTACATCCTCGGCACAGGAGCACTGTGCCGCAGGACGTAACCACTACGTCCGCGGCACAGAAGGGGTTATACATGTGTTGCCTTAGGCAGACCCTCAGACCTATTGAACAGATAAAACCTGTCATTGGAAACTGCAGTAGTCATTCATTTGCAACTGTCTTGTTACATGCTACTGCTAAGTTTGTGTGATTCTCTCAGCATAAGTGGCTGTTCCGACCTTGGACCTACATAACCTCATTTTAATAGAGGAGTCTGTTCAAACCACATGCCTCCTTAGTGTTTAACCATAACCACTACCTGTGCAGTGATCTTCCTACTATTATTCGTCACTACTAGAATGATTCAAACATGTTTAGGTGGTCCTGTTCTATATTAGTCTTCCATCCAGTCAGATTCCTGGAGCTATAAAGGACTATCTTTGCAGGATTCCTGCATATGTTCTCTGGTGTGAAGTGGGCTTGACCTACAGGAGTATTTCCTTTGATCTGTCTCACATTCTTCCTGGACTATAAACAATATTTCTTCTTGTGAACATTGGTATTCATGTGTTGTGTGGTATCTAAGCTTGCCTTTGTTTACACACATTACGCACATACCCCATCCTCTTTTTTTTACTATGGGGATAGATCATTTAGGTGGCACAGTTATCACTCATACTTCTGTCCTTTATGTAATCGCAAGCCCTCTCTTTTGTGACAGTCTCCTTTCTTCCTCCAACTCCTTTGTGGATTTTTGTGCCTTCACCTTTAAAGATAATTCAATCTAGACAATTCCAGTATTACTATCCCTCATCCCTAGGTTCTTTTGAGCAGTGTGCAGTCCTAGGATAAACTAAGCCATTCTCCTAGACACTCCGCCAGGGAGGGGTGTCTTATTGTGGACTCTACCTCACTTTCTACAGCCTATCTTTCAATCCATAATCTGTTCACAATGGTTAAATGTCCTCTCCTGGCTTGTTTCTCTTTCAATGGCTATTATTCCTTTGGCCTAACAAAAAGGTTTGGTTGTGCTTCTCCTCAAAAAGCATTTGGCCTATTTTACAATTTCAAGTACCTTTCAACCTATCTATTGGCTACCTTTTCCTTCCAAACCTGCTGAAAAGGAAGTCAATTGACAGAGCTCCAATTTTGCTAACATTCAGTTTATTTTAGATGATCTTAAGCTGTTTTTCTCTTTTTCCACAGGACTGAAATAGCTCTACTTGCCATATGTGATTATAGACTGATTCTAGACCAAGAAAGAAGTGCTGCTCTCATCTTCCTTGACATCAGTGCTGAATTTGTTTTGCATCGATTCCTCATTGACTGTCAAAATCATCTGAGCATCTGGGACCTTGGCTTGGATTGTTTGATTCTTGTCATACAAAACAGAAAGGTTCCATCTTGCTCATTTTCAATCTCCTTCTACACATCTGAATTTTGTAACCAATAGCTCACTCTGTTCAGTGTGTTTAGCCATATTTTGGGATTTTGCCTCTGCCGTAGCCAATGGTGAGGGGGTCCTTGGGAGGCTTGAGCCCTCTGCCTTGCCCAAGGGTATGGGCGTAGAATATTCATCGCCATGGGGGACTGTAGAGTTGTGCCTTTGATTTGTGTAATACAAAACCCCCCTCTCTTGGGCAAGGTGGAAGAGTAAACACACTAGCCCTGCCCCTGACCAAAATGGGAGTAGTTAATAAAAAATACCCTCATATTCTAGGGCAGGACAGAGGATATATATATATATATATATATATATATATATATATATATATATATATATATATATATATATATAATATCTCACATTCTCATCATGTAGTGATTATACCCTCGTATGTTAGATCACATATTCAAAAACAGCATTGATGACATCACTGATGACATCTAAAATTACATAATTTATGATGACACTGCATGGTGGAGGCAAGTTATATTCAATTCATGGCCTGAGTTATAGATACTTCATTTAATTCTAACTGGTGAATTTCAGTGGTCTGTTTGTTTAGTTTAAACTGTTACGTGGTATGTGGCATTTTTACCTAACTATATCATCACTTTAACCTTTGTTTTTTTCAGTGAAAATATATATACACACGCACACACACTTTTTTGCAAGACATGGCATATAGATACACACACACACTACAATACCCTTGTGCAAGGCAGGAGTTGTGAAAGCAGTACACCCTTTCCTTTGAGCAAAAAAAAGAAGAGTTAACACTTCACCTGTTCACCAAGCGGAAATTTGCTCCTTTAGACACCCACACACCATCAGGTGCCAGTATACCCCCATTACATACCCAACCACAATCAGATGACCACACATACATCAGATGACCACACATACACTCCATCAAATGCAGATATACACCATCAGTTATGCACTCATTATGAGATGTCCACACACACCATTCCATGACTACACCCATTTTCACATGGCCACACATCCTCCTTAACATGTCCCTACTCTTGTCCTGGTCCCTGGCATCTCCATAGTTGGACCCACTTGAGAGGCACAGGTATAGCTTGGCTGCACGCTGAGACAGCAGTACACTGCAGAAGGCACAGTCACCTGGGCATAATACAGTGGCTGAAACCAAGCATATGCACACAATGCACTATGGCATAGCTGCAGGAGGGTTTTTTGTGGGGCGTAGCCAGATAGCAACATGGTTCAGCTATTCAACCTGCATAACAGCTGCAGATTGAAACAAATGGATTAACACAGAATTGAGCAGTGTCAGAATCAGGCAGCATTGTAGGTGAGCTAGAGAACTAGGATCACAGTGTGGAATATGTCACCCCTTGTCGCTGATGCCCAGTCCCCTGGAATTCCTAGAGATGGAAACAAACACATGGCTCGTTGATTCTCTCCCTGCAGGCAAATTTGCTGCTCTTTTATTGTGTTTCCCTTTCCTCTCCTTCAGCATGTCGTAATGCAGCATAAGTGGCATCGCCTGTCAGTGTGTTCCACCTACCTGACCAGCTAGTCCTGGCAACACCCACTATCAGATACGCAGAAGCAAATTGAAATACCCCCACCACTGTTATGAAATGCTCCCACACACACAACATTAGGCAACG
This sequence comes from Pleurodeles waltl, assembly GCF_031143425.1. Classification (NCBI taxonomy): domain Eukaryota; kingdom Metazoa; phylum Chordata; class Amphibia; order Caudata; family Salamandridae; genus Pleurodeles; species Pleurodeles waltl. The sequence continues at coordinate 233,193,151 of NC_090448.1, read as the reverse complement.
GAGCGCACTTTTCACATGCCCCAAAGCATGCCATCAGTCATCCATGAACAGAAGCAAGAGCAGGTGGCAGGAGCCCTATTCCTCTTTGGAATACTCCTCTTTGGAACACAGTGATGTCCAAGACAGGTGACTACAACCAAGGTACCTAGTAGAATTCATCCATGCCTCTACATTTTGCAAACCAGTTGGACCCAGACACTTGACTGCTAACCCACCAACCCCTGTGAAATATCAAACAGGGTTTCTTAATAGGTGTTGAGCTGCCCTGTTTCTCCTAGGGTAGTACCATTGTAGAGCCAAAAGAGAACTTGGATTGGGTCCAGTTGACCCAACACATTATTTATTTCAAACAGAGCACAATTTCAGATGTCAGCTGTATCAGGTGAAAAAACCTGGGAAGGGACACATCCACCGAAGTATTATGAAAGCTGTTAATAAAATCAATGAAATGGCCTAAAATAATGCACTTGAAGGGAAGCCTTTACCACATTTGTAATTGTACAAACATACACACGAAAAAAGGATTACCTACAATAGTTTAATAGCTGCAACCTTTAAAAGAGCATAAAAGTGAAAACACATGAAGACTGAATGGAATCCTGATTTTAATATCACTAGAAGAAGAAATTACTCTGTTCTGGTGGACGCTGGAAGCAAGATCCAGAAGACATACATCATGTCTAGACTTAGGGCCTGATTATGAGGTTGACGGTTTTGAGACCGCCAGCCTCGCGGTCAGGACTGCCGCTGCTTTGGTGGTCCGACCGCCACATTATGGCCCTGGCTTTCATTGCATGCAGCGCTGCCCTGCTGATTACAACTTGGTTCTCTGCCAGCCTTTTCATGGCGGTATCGCCGCCATGAAAAGGCTGGCGGAGAACAGGTGCAGGGGGCCACCGGGGGGCCCTTGACCTTCCCATGCACTTGGCATAGGCAATGCATGAGTCCCCCTGCCCAGCACCATCGCAATGCTAACTGTCTGCTGACAGTGAGCATTGCGAAGTTGCTTGTGCACAATGCAGCCGCCACTTTTCTGCTGGAGAACCTTGGTTTCCGCCCATCAGCCCAGCAGGAAAGTGATAATTGATCCAGCGGGGATGTAGCCAGCATGGTGGCAACCTCCCCATCAGAGGTTCGGCAGATGGGTTATGCCATCCACCGATCTCGTAATGAGGCTCATAGAGCCTCATTATGAGTGTGGCGGTTGGACAGCTGCACTCCAGGTGGTCTGACCACCACATTATGATCCGCCAGGTGACCGCCGTCCCCTCCAGGAACATGGTGTGCGACAGTGTGCTAACAGTAGTCTGAGTTGTACTCAGCCAAGGTGGTGCCGAACTCAGCACTGCCTGGCTGATTACACCTCGGCTTTCTGCCAGCCTTTCCATGGTAGGCGCCCTGCTGTGGAAAGGCTGTTGGAAAGCCAGTGCCCGGGGCAACCCTGCAAAGCACCATCAGAATGTGCACTGTCTCCTTTGCTGACAGTGAGCATTCCAATGGTTCTGGTGTGCTATGATATTGGCCTCTGCTCCCTTAAATAAAATAAGCATAGACCAATATCGTAGCATTCTTCCTGCCAGTCAACCCCACGGGAACACGTAATGCAATGTTCCCACTGGTCAGCCCAGTGGGAAAATTGTAATAAGCTTGGGGAGGACACCACCGTTATGATGGTAGGATCCTCCCCATGCACTTGGTGGTCACATGGTGAGACAGCCAAAGTCATAATGAGGCCATCAGTCTTAGAGGTGTTTTAAAGATAGTTTTGTATGCATGTTTTCTAACTTTAAATTGGCAGATTTCTGAATACATTGTGACTGTACATTTCTGGAAGGATTTAGAGAATTATTTCCAGTACTGAGACTCGCTATTGCATCCCTCCAATCCTGATCATGTCCCCATTTGTTCATATTTTTGTCTCAACTTCTATCTGCCCAACAATTTGGCCATAGAAAGATCTCACTGGTTAAAAAACGGTCTTCTACCATACTTCTGTCATAGTTAACAACAGCTTTATTTTAATAGTAACTATAACTACAAATATGACACAAACAGAATTTTAATTTAGACTTAATTCTAATTGAGACCTAGCCGGCTTTTGTCTCCTGAACAAATGTGTGCCAAAAGAGGACTGACCAGAAGCTCTAAAAACCTATGATGCTTTACCAAATATCCTTTTTTGTACACTGTAATACCGAAGTTAAGAAAAGTATACAGTCGATCTTGTCAACTTAATCCAACGTACCTCTACAGGACTGTACATGTCATATCTATGCTCTTTTTTCCAGGCTGTGCTGTGGGATGCAGTTCTTTTAAGTATTGTCGCAATAAACTCTTGCACAGCTCTAGGCCATAATTCATTGAGCAGCTGGATTGATCACCACTCCAGGAAAATAGGACTGCATTACACCCAAACTCCTTGTGCCCCATTGGCTACCAGTAAATTAGGAGATTAAATTCAAGCTATGATGCTATGCAGACAAACCTATTCACAATAAGAACCCTCTTTATCTTTACTGAGTTCTTCCCAGGTACAGAAGATCAAGGTACTCCCAAACTCAAAACTCTTAAGACACCTGCAAACTTTAAATGAATAACATAAAAGGAAGAACCAAACATTTATAAACTAGAGGCCATCTTTTTGGAACGTTTGAAACTTTTAATGCACATTACGTTGTTGAAAGTACTCTCTTCTTTTTTCTGTGTGCCTGATGATTATGCTGTGCTTTCTAATAAAGTGGTTTTAAAACTTTGCCCCTTTACAATTCAGGCAGAATAGACATTTAGGGCCTTATTACAACCTTGGCAGATGGGATACTCCGTCACAAACGTGACAGATATCCCATCCACCTTATTACAAGGTCCATTATATCCTATGGAACGTGTAAAACGGCGGGCGGGATGTTCATCACGTTTGTAACGGTGTATCCCATCAGCCAAAGTCGTAATAGGGCCCTTATTTCTTGGATCTTTAGAAAGTTACATAGGAAATGTAAACATTTCTATCTAAACTGTTGCTCAGTCAAGATCAAAGCTTCATTTCTTTATTGCTCCAAAAACATTGGCTCCCTGTCTCGGGGAGTCTTTTCATTATGTCTTGAGATCATTTATCAGCAAACTATTTAATTCTTCTTTTATATTTCATCACAGTGGAGACTAGGGAAAGGGAATTTACACTTGTGAGTAATTTGTTCATATAATTTACTTTTACACTTTTGAGTTACTTTACTACTTATGGCTATTCACAAAATGTGAGTGAAAAGTTACTCAAAAGTATAAGCTTACACATCTCCACCTCCTGAAAAAGAATGTGAAGCGACATTTCGGAGTGTAAGTTACTGCTGCCAGAAAGAAACAGAAGTACGTCCACCACCACACATGACCGACTAATGATAGTTATAGAAAATAAGAGAGGTAGGGTTTTTAAGTAAAATCCCATGAATAATACTGTAATGTTAAAGTATATTGCATTTTTTTAAAAATTGTTGAACATATAAACATATTCAATTTAATGTTAAAAAAATCTAAAAATTATACCTATTTACTATTTAATTATAAAATATTGTACAGTTGTTTTACAATTATGAAATAATGCAACAGTAAATAGTAATAAAATATCATTATTTTGTTTTTTTAATCCTGTGCAACACATTTAATAATTATTAATGCATAATAAAAAATAGAATTAGGTGGGAGTTTATTTTTTTAATTAGAACTTCAGCAAAATAACTTTGATTTCATTTACTTAAATTAATTATATATTTAATTCTGAATTAAGCTAATAATGCATCACCATTTCGTCTCTAGTTCCATGTTTAAAATAAATATATACAATTATTTTACAATAATATCTAACATAAAAGCATGTTTACTAACTTTTTCCAAGTTTAATAAACATTTTTCAATTTTTCCCTATACTTCATAACACTGAGATCTCCGTCACCCGGGTGGAGTTTTTCTATGATAAAGAATAGGATCTCAATGAGGTAAAGTTTAGGGCAAAGTACAAAAGTGTTATAAACTTGGAAAAAGATGTATATCTTGGCATAAAACCAGTTGCCTCCTCCACCACAATAATAGTACCACAATCCGATTTATATGTGGGCAAACCATTGTGTAAACATGGCGGAGTCTACTCCATCTCTGCAGTGGTTACTTCCCTCCAATGGAGTAGGGGCCGTAAGACTGACCTATTCTGCCTACTTAATTTAGATGGGCAGACATACAGTTGAGATTTCACTGCCCCTCCCCTCCTAGAAAACCCTGGCGGTAAGGGCAGCAAAGGCAGTGAAAGCTGTCCAGTGCCACACTCACCATCGAAGATAACTCTCAGGGCAAGGGATGCACTTTGGACTGACTGCTCTGTCATTTTGGCAGAGCCTTGCATCAAACTTAAAAAAGCAAAGCCAGGAACTGCTGTAATGGCAGTTCCTTTGTATGCCTTTGAAATAACCATCATCTTAGTGGTCATTTCTAAGTTTGGCCGATAGAGCAGTCTTGGCCAGGCAGACGTTAAGTCCTCTGCCAGACCGACAGAGAATATTCTGTCTGCCAAAATTTAAATCTGGCCCTAAATTTTTAACTAAACCTTTAATTAATTTAAATATATTAAATTAAATCAAATGAAAACTATATTGCTGAAGTTTGAGTTAAAAATACAACCCCACCTAAAGTTGTTTTGATTATGCATTAATACTTATTTAAAATCACGAACAGAGATAATTAACCTCTTAGCTGCTGCCCTCCTCCCCCTCCCCCCCCCCCCAGTGCTGAGCCCTTTTTTGGCTATTTGGGGTAGTTCATGCTTCGGCCTTCATAACGTTTTGTCCACATAAGCTATCCACGCCAAATTTGCGTCCTTTTTTTCCAACATCCTAGGGATTCTAATGGTACCCAGAAAATTTAGTTTTTTAAAAAATAAATGGGAAAAAAGGGCTACCGAAGAAGGCTTGTGTTTTTTTCCCTGAAAATGGCATCAACAAAGGGTTTCTGGTGCTAAAATCACCATCTTCCCACCTTTCAGGAACGGGCAGACTTGAATCAGAAAACCACATTTTTCAACACAATTTTGGCATTTTACTGGGACATACCCCATTTCTACTAATTTGGGTGCTTTCAGCCTCCTTCCAGTTAGTGACAGGAATGGGTTTGAAACCAATGCTGGATCACGGAAAGCTAAACATTTCTGAAACATAGACAAAATTCTGAATTCAGCAAGGGGTCATTTGTGTAGATCCTACAAGGTTTTCCTACAGAAAATAACAGCTGAAATAAAAAAATATTGAAAGTGAGCTGAAAAAACACAGCAATTTTTCTCCACGTTTTACTCTGTAACTTTTTCCTGCAATGTCAGATTTTTTAAAGCAATATACCGTTACATCTGCTGGACTCTTCTGGTTGCGAGGATATATAGGGCTTGTAGGTTCATCAAGATCCCTAGGTACCCAGAGCCAATAAATGAGGTGCACCTTGCAATGGGTTTTCATTCTATACCGGGTATACAGCAATTCATTTGCTGAAATATAAAGAGTGAAAAATATGTATCAAGAAAACCTTTGTATTTCCAAAATGGGCATAAGATAATGTGTTGAGAAGCAGTGGTTATTTGCACATCTCTGAATTCCGGGGTGCCCATACTAGCATGTGAATTACAGGCCATTTCTTAAATAGATATCTTTTTTACACACTGTCTTACACTTTGGAAGGAAAAAATGGAGAGAAAGACAGGGGGCAATAACACTTGTTTTGCTATTCTGTGTTCCCCCAAGTCTCCCGATAAAATTGGTACCTCACTTGCGTGGGTAGGCCTAATGCTCGCGACAGGAAACGCAACATGGACACATCACATTTTTACATTGAAATCTGACGTGTTTTTTGCAAAGTGCCTAGCTGTAGATTTTGGCCTCTAGCTCAGCCGGCACCTAGGGAAGCCTACCAAACCTGTGCATTTTTGAAAACTAGACACATAGGGGAATCCAGGATGGGGTGACTTGTGGGGCTCTCACCAGGTTCTGTTACCCAGAATCCTTTGCAAACCTCAAAATTTGGCCCAAAAACACTTTTTCCTCATATTTCGGTGACAGAAAGTTCTGGAATCTAAGAAGAGCCACAAATTACCTTCCACCCAGCGTTCTGCAAGTCTCCCGATAAAGTTGGTACCTCACTTGTGTGGGTAGGCCTAGCGCCCACGAAAGGATATGCCCCAAAACACAATGTGGACACATCACATTTTCCCAAAGAAAACAGACCTGTTTTTTGCAAAGTGCCTAGCTGTGGATTTTGGCCTCTAGCTCAGCCGGCACCTGGGGAAACCTAGTAAACCAGCGCATTTGCGAAAACTAGACACCTAGGGGAATCCAAGATGGGGTGACTTGTGGGGCTCTGGCCAGGTTCTGTTACCCAGAATCCTTTGCAAACCTCACAATTTGGCCAAAAAAACACTTTTTCCTCTCATTTCGGTGACAGAAAGTTCTGGAATCTGAGAGGATCCACAAATTTCCTTCCACCCAGCGTTCCCTCAAGTCTCCCGATAAAAATGGTACCTCACTTGTGTGGGTAGGCCTAGCGCCCACGAAAGGAAATGGCCCAAAACACAACGTGGACACATCACATTTTTTCACAGAAAACAGAGGTGTTTTTTACAAAGTGCCTACCTGTGGATTTTGGCCTCTAGCTCAGCCGGCACCTGGGGAAACCTAGCATACCAGTGCATTTTTGAAAACTAGACACCTAGGGGAATCCAAGATGGGGTTACTTGTGGGGCTCTGACCAGGTTCGTTTACCCAGAATCCTTTGCAAACCTCAAAATCTGACCCAAAAAACACTTTTTCCTCTCATTTCGGTGGCAGAAAGTTCTGGAATCTGAGAGGAGCCACAAATTTCCTTCCACCCAGCGTTCCCCCAAGTCTCCCGATAAAAATGGTACCTCACTTGTGTGGGTAGGCCTGGTGCCCGCGACAGGAATAGATCACACAACGGTCAATGTTGGTCCTCACATGAGGCAGCTGTTGACTCTGGGGTGATCCATTCCTGACGCAGGCACTAGGTATAGGCACTCAAGTGGGGTAGTGTTTTTATCAGGACAGGTGAGGAATCACTGGGTGGTAGGAATTTTGTGGATCCCAGCATATTACTGTAGTTTGTGTGACAGAAATTCAAGAAAAATAGAATTTTTGTTCAACATTTCAGCTTTACAGGGTATTCTGGGTAAGAAAACTTTGGGGAATCCACACAAGTCACACCTCTGTGGACTCCCCCGGATATCTAGTTTCCAGAAATGTTTGGGTTTAGTATGTTTCTCTATATGGCCGCCGAACCCAGGACCAAAAACACAGGTGCCTGCCTTACAAAACCAGTTTGTTTTGTGATAGATCATTTTGATTTCTCCACAATACGATTTGGGCGGTGGAATTTGGGGCTGAACTAAATTGGGGAGCTCCCAAAAGAGCACTCTCTCTCTCTGCTTGCCGCTGCATTAACCTGCTATCTGGGTTGGGTTAACCCACTATTACCCCGTTGCACAGACTGTGCTTGCGAAGGGACAGCAGGACTGTCATCATCACCTCCCTCATAATTTACTGGAAGAGGAGTTATCGAATGGGACTCATCCGAATGAAAAATCACTCCCAGAGTCTGCGCCATTGTCCTATCCCTCAGATGCTGTCTCAGTATCTGATGTCTCAGTCTCTGATCCTATGTCAGAGCTGTCCTCTATAACCCGAGTGATGGCAGCAGTCATCCATCAAGATGCCATCTCTGCTATTGGCTAGACTGTTGCTCTAAAACACTAGCCTACGTAGACAGTCACAAAATTGATGGTGTGTGTGAGATACGTGCAACAGTAGAGGGCAGCTTACCTGCGCTTCTTCCCTCAATCAGCACGTTCTTTCAAGACACTCAAAAAACACCTTGTCACATACCATTCGTCACAGTCTTTAGCACCTCCTGCACCCAGTCCAACAATCATTATTGGTGCTCCCACTCTCTCCTCCTTGGATTCCCTCATTACCACCCAGCAAAAGTGCCCTTCATCTCTTCATAGCCGCCCCCCACCCCGCACATACATTTCATTTGTATTATAGCGCAGGTAATGGCTGACTTTACTAATTTACTTAGCTATTTACATAAAATACAGATTTGCTCTTTGCAGAAGGCATATAAACCTTCTGTGCTTCTTTATGCCACTAAAACTGCCACTAGACAAAAGTCTGATCCTTTTGTAGCAGAAACATAATCACAATACTTACTTGACTTTTTTATTGGTGCCTAAAAGCTACAGTTGAAATGCGTCAGTTGAAGTATGTGCATTGCTTTGAAGACGCAAGCTGCAACTGCAAGACAACTGGTGTAAAAAAAAATATATATATATATATATATCACTTTTACATGTGGGTCTGGTTTTCCTGGGGGCCGATCGCAGCCCCCAGAGAAACCACACATGTATTGACAAAAGTGATCTATTTATATATACATATATATATATATATATATATGTATATATATATCAACCTCAACGCAGTCTTCGAAGCAAAGCACTCTAGCTGCTGGTGCTGGTGTAAGGGTCAAGACCACAACCCTTAATATAGAATCGCCCAAGAAAAAAACACCGCACTCCCAGGGAATTCTTTAGCAAGTTGATTTTATGACAGGCAGAGTTACTTAAGCAGCATAAATCAAGCTCCATAACGTGTTTCGACATCTCATCTTTATCAAATTTGATCAACTTGCTAAAGAATTCCCTGGGAGTGCGGTATTTTTTTCTTGGGCGATTATATATATATATATATATATATATATATATATATATATATATATATAAATATAGATCTATATATGTATAGATCTATATATATATATATATAGATCTATATATATAGATATATCTATCTACATGGATATATCTATAGATAGATCTATATATATATAATATATATATCTCTATATATATATATACATATAGATCTATCTGTAGATATATCCATGTAGATAGATATATCTACATAGATATATCTATATATATAGATCTATATATATATATATAGATCTATTTTTTTTTTGTAGTTGTATGGTTTCCTTGGGGGCCAAAATGATCCCCAGGGAAACCCTACAACAACAAAAAAAAAAATATTGCCACCACAGGAGGTCGCCCTGCCCACGGGCGACCCCCTGTCCATTTCTTTTTTTTATTTTTTTTAAAAAAATATATATAATTTAGCCCCAGGGGACACCTACTTATTTTTTTTAAATATGCCCCGGGGGGGGGGGGGGGGCTTCGTTTTCTGGGGGGGGCCGACCCCCCCCAAGTGAAATCCCTGGTGTCTAGTGGTGTTTGCTGGCCGCCGATCGGGGGCCAGGAAACACTTTCAGGAAGGCCTCGTAAGAAAGGGGAGAGTCTCCCCTTTCTTACGAGGCCTTCCTGAACGTGGGGAAGGCCGTTTGGGGCCGTTTTCCCCATCGGAGCAGGAAGCGGCCTTATGGCCGCTTCCTGCTCCGATGGGGAAATCAACAAGGTGACGTCAGCGTGCCTCGCGGCGCGCTGACGTCACAAAGGGGTGTATGGGGGGCAGACATGGAAAAGCTTCCGTGTCTCCCGGGTATTAAAAAATTTTTTTATAAATCCTCGGGTGCAAAGCACCCGAGGATTTATTAACCCCCTCCCTGGTGTCGGCTACTGGCCAAGGCCCACACCACGCCTGCATTTAAAGGGTTAAAAGTAATGTAAATATGTCTTATTAACATTTAATGTTAAAAAAAAATTTAAGTAAAGAAAGTTGATCAAATATCTTATTATCATAATTATGTATTAGTTTAATTTATTTTAAAATTCTTTCCTGGGGTTTTTATTTTAAGTAAATTTCTCCTTTATTTTCAGTGAGAGGCTGTTGCAGTACCAGTGTTTGGCCATGTGTGGTGCTGGACTTAATCTAGGTCTGAGCTGGAGTAATTTATTACTGTTTTGGATCATTCTTCTTTGTAGTAATTTTAGAAGTGCAATTTGTGAGTAGCTATGGGTGTACTCTTTTGTGGGTTGGTAAATGCCACTCCTTATGCCCCTCCCTAAACTCCTCCTGACTCATTAAACGTGTCCAATTAAGTATCAAGTATGTCCTTTTTTCCAGCAATCTCTCCACCCCCTCCCGTATTTGCTAATAAGTAGTAAACTTATAAGTGTGAGCATCTCCCCATTGAAAAGACAGGGGAGGTGGGGGAAGAATTTCTCTTGAAGGTTTGTGATAAGGAATTTTGGAGGTTCTCTAGTTCTTGCTTGAATCTAAGGACAATGATGTTCAAAGTAGGTGAAGCTGAATCCTTGTCAGGTTTTTGCAACAGCCAATGACTGCATAGATAAGATTGATTTAGATTAATTTTAAATGACTTGATCTTTTCGTGAATAACCTAAAAATATGGCCTGGCCACAGCCTTCTTTGATCGATGATGGACACCCCTCTTCAGTGGGCACCTTTGTTTAAGACAAAAGCTTGAATACATGGCTTTTGTCATCACCCAATGTCACTGACACAGTACTGTCTGGAGCAATACATATTTAAACGTGTTTAGATGTATTAGTCATACATTTCTGTCTGTGTTGTGAATACCCTTTTTATGCTATTTGTGTTCTTTTGCCTTTACAATAAAATGAACTGTGTAGATTGACATTTCTGTCCAATCTCTTGTTAACTGCAGTAACATTTCACCTCTTGTTGACAGCTTAACCATGTTCACAGTAGGTGGTACAGTTGAGGTATTTTAAATCCCCATAGCATTTGTTTAAAAAATTTAATTTGAAAAAATATTTAAAAATATAAATTGCTGTGTAGAATGTCTAATAGAGCAAATCATTCTGTAAAACCAAAAGCTGTTGCGATGATTTGGTACTTTGCAAAAATATGATCGGTAGAAACATTGATTCCTCTTAATAGGCGTTTTTGTGTTCTTATGATGAACTTGATCGTGTTACAAGGAATTTTAGGGAAGGCCAACAAAATGATGAATGTCAAACATTTGACAATTAATAATGATAAATGTTGGACCTGGCCCTTGTGGCAGGTTCATCCCCTGAATTTTTGCCTCCTTCCTCCTATTTTTTCTGTTCTCTCGTTCTAGTTCTAATTGGCATATTTAATTTACCTATAAGTCCCTTGTACAGAGGTATCCCTATACCTAGGGCCTGTAAATTGAGTGCTACTAGTAGGCCTGCAGCGCTGCTTGCGCTACCCTCTGAAGTAGCCTTTCAAACCTGTCTCGGGCCTGCTAGCGTATGTCCTGTGTGCGCAGTTTTCTGCCACAGGGACCTGGCATCTAAATTTACTTGCCAGGCCCAGAACTCCCCTTTTACTACATGTAAGTCACCCCTAAGAGGTAGGCCCTAGCTAGCCCTATGGGCAGGATGCTATGTATGTAGAAGGCAGGACATGTGCCAGGTAGTGTGGCCTGTCCTGGTAGTGACAAACAGCCTATCTTGGTATATCACTGCTGTGAGTGCTGCCTTCTCATAGGATTGCATTAGAAATGCCCTGCCTTGTGTGTAGGGGGTATTATCTGATTTATGAGGGGTAGCATAGGCATGTTTGGTATGGTTGTAATGGTGATAAGAAGTTCTGCTTACTGGTGTAGGTGTATTTATTATTACTATTACAGAAATGCCACTTCTAGAAAGTGAGCATTTCTCTGAGCTTATGTCTCTGGTGTTTTGTAGCTTGACTCCAATCCACATCTGGGCAGAGTGACAGTTGGACTTTGTGCATACTTTTCAGTCAGCCTGTACACAGGAAGGGTGGAGGTGTCACAGAGGTGAATCTGCGTACTGAATAGTCTTCCTGGGCTGAGAGAAGGGAGAGGCGGGGCACACCTGCATTCGTAAAGGCTGTGCCCTGGCCTCACACAAAAGGGTCGTTTACCCCCAACTGATGTTTGAGCCTATGCTGGAGGAGAGCGGGGGCACTCCCAGAACCAGTTGTAGCTGGTTGGAACCTCCTCTCCCCTTCCTTTGTAACACATTGTAAAAATGAGTATAAGTACAGGGGAATTTCCCCCACAATTTGGACACTTTGGAACTTACCTGGAACTGGACACAGAGCTGCTGGCGGGACTCACCAGGAACCACCATGGACTGCTGCTGCTGTGCTGACCTGTGACCTGCTTGTTCACTGTAAGGAACTGCCACTTGCTTCCATTTAACTTGTGCTGGCTTGCTGCTGGGCCCTGCCACCTGTGCTCCTTTTCTGTTATTGCTGTCCCCCAGGGGCTGGGTGCTGTGGCCTTGGACCCCTGCAACAAGTCCATAGCGCCCAGAGAACGCTTTGCCATCTTTCCCTGAAGAGCTGGGAAAGAGCTTCATTTCTGGTACATTTTTGAGCCTGAAAGCATGTCCTTGGTGGTGTCTGTGCGATTGGGGAAGCGCCTTCCTGAAGCCCGACAACACCGCCGTGACCCAGGCCCTGCGCTTCGCCCAGTTCCCAGTTCGAGACTTTGATGTCCTGAAAAGGTCACCGCCGTGACCCGGGCTTAATTCTGCTGAGCACGAGAGGAGCGCTGGCCCTGGGACCCCCAGGGCACCATCCATTGACAAAAAGGAGCGAGCGTGCTCCTACCGTGCCCCGGGGGAAAGCGTGCTCTGCTGAGCGCCTCCGGGGCACAGGCAGGCACCCACTCTGGTGCCTGCCCTCTGTTACGGCCAGACGTGCCGCAGCCGGCATTCGGAAGCCGGGCAGGGGGAAGGAAGCTTCATCGGAGGCTCCTCTGTCCCACTGGGCCTCCCTTTTTCCTTTGTGGACGGGCAGGGGGATGGAAGCCTCATCGGATGCGCCCCCTGCACCACCGGAGCCCCAAAGAGTGCAAGGAGGACACGGGCGGGGTGGAAGCCTGGCGCAGTCCTCCCGTTTCATGATGGGCCCCTTGTTGGCTGGTGGCATTATTGTGCCCCTCCCCCCTCATTGGAGGGCCACTGAAGGCCCGGGGGGGCCCGGAGATCGTGGACCCCAGCAGGGACCCATTATAAACCGAAGGGGGTGCGTGGTGCCCCCCCTTCTTCCCCATACTGCAGAGTGGCCCCCAGAACGAGCACAAGGTGCGCCAGGGGCCCCATGTTGTTACTCTTGGCACACAGATTGCCGTTCTCATGGTAAGGCAGATACTTTTAAAGGACATATATGTCATAGGTTCCTTATATGGACGTTAATGATTCTTATGTTGACCTGTTTTACTGATGATGTACTACATATATGTTTGCTAATGTTCCTTTAATGGACATAACATGCTAATATGTTTTTCTGACTTGTCATATTTTTTTATAATGTTCCTGATATTGGCGTTTATGATATTTTTATGACAAGTGCATTGTTGTAGTAATGTGATTCCTGACTACTCCTTATGTTGCAGAATATTAAGTAATCTGTGTGTTATATGTGAGTACTGCTGATTCTGCAGAGTAACTAATGTGTATCGTTCTGACAACTGCTAAGGTAGCAGGATATTACTGACATAGGTTCGGTCTAATAATTGCGTTGTGTACAATATAGTATATTTTCATATAACTTAGTGTTGTGTTTCCTTTGTGGTGGGGATTGTGCGTCACGTGTGTTGTGCAAACGCTTTACACATTGCCTCTGGGATAGGCCTGACTGCTCTTGCCAAGCTACCAAGGGGGTCAGCAGGGGTTATCTTGGACGTGTAACTCCCTTGCCCTGACTAGAGTGGGTGGGTTCTGCCTGGCTTAGGTGCATACCCAGCCAACCAGAAACCCCATTTGTAACAGTAAACCATTGACTCTAAACATGCACATCATAGAAGTGAAGGTAGTGAGTCTCACTGAGGAAGATATTTAACTTTATAAAGGAATATGAGTTTTGTGTGACATTAATATTATGAATAGGCTAGAGGTTTCTAACAGACTTTTCCATTCCCTTGCTTTGAGACTGAGGAAACAATCATCATGTAAGCATGTCAAGAAAGCATTTCTTTCCACTAATTGTTGTGGGTATTTGGGAAATCACCTGCAGCAACAGTAGCAGCAGCTAAGCTATTTCATAACTGAAAATGTGCTTCGTGTGTCATCTTTGCGTTTATGTTTACATCTGAACTAAAACCAGATAAATGGAAACAAATATTTTGCTAATTACTTATTTTACTTATTTTACAGGAGAGATTCTTAGATGTTATAGCCATATTGTTACCTAAAAATGTCAATCTAGAATAGATTATTATCCCCAACCTCACCAAATGCATCTAGGAGCACGTATTTTCTAATGCTTTCTTATATACTCATAAATACAGTTTACATAGGTATGGGTGTAGATGTACCACTCCATCTCTCCTGTCGCTCATGTATGGGGCTTTTCACCTCAAGTGCAGAGAAATGCATATACACATAGATCTACACTTTTGCTGTAAACGGTGGGAGTGGCAAAATGCCCGGTAGAAAGGGAAAATGAAAGTGAAACACTGGGAAGGCCCGGCAAATACAAAACAACACCCCCCTAAGGGTATGCCAGTTGCATTTCAATAAAGTTAATTTACATCTGCTCTTGTTGCGCTAAAGCACAAACATGCTTAGATCTGTTCCAGCCAAGGCTTGGAGTAAGTCACACATTACTAAGCATGGCCACTCACAGGTGCAACAAGGGGAATCAAATATACATCAATAAAGGAAGGAGCAGAAACATTCACAAAAAATAAAAATAAATGGAAACATTGATCATGTAACTTTATACACTATAGACGCTGAAACAAATCTCATTTTACAAATACTTAAAAAACAATGATAAATGAAATTAATTAATGAAAAGACATACAACATTAGGCATTGAAGACAACCCTACAGAGCACATGTAAAAATTTATCTTTTAAGAAAAATAAGATAAATAAAAAGAATATTAAAATAATAATTTGTATACACTACAGGAACCTTTACAAATCACATTGTGAAATGTAAAAAATACTAATAAATACAAATAAAATAATCAATGTACAAATCCTATTACTGTATATTATGCAGACATCTTTACAAACCAAATTATAAAAATGTAATCATGATAAAACACACACCTAGAAGATTCTAAATATGAAAGTTGTTAATGATTTACAAAATAAAAACACACCTCATCTCACACCTCACACATACACACTCAGGAACACATCATAACACATTGGACACATTTGATGTCACATACATGCACGCACACCCACATGGTCTTTTTTGATCTCTCACTTTCTCTGTCTCTCGCCCCTCACCCAACAATCCCCTCCCACAGAAACTATACCTGTCATGCATCCACAAGGTCTCCCATCACATGGGGAAGTGGGCAGTGTTTAATGTTTGGTTTCTGTTTATGTGCTCCCAAGAGGAATGTTTGTCAGGCCTGTATTATTTTCAGATGACCTCTGTTTTCCTAGTATTTAAATCTGTAGATCTGAATTGCATAGTCAGAGATCGCTGCCACCTCTACGTAGAACTAAATTTGGTAGATTTATGCCAAAAATAGCCTACACATTTGCTAGTAGTAATTATATCTCTATACATTTTGTTAAATTGCTTTTATCACCTTACTTAATGGGACGGGGACACATACTACTTGTCCAGGGCCTTTATCTACTCCCAGAGTTGGTGAATTGCATTTAGGTTTAGGCTTATGCCTGTGCAAAGATTTACAGATTTGTAATTGGACCATTAGATTTCTATGTGCACCAAAGTAGTGCATATACAAATTTCCAATGGTTCTAATTCATAACACAAGGACCTAGAGGTATGTACACCGACGGATGTAACCACAGAGTGCTGGTAATCTTCAAACGTGCTCAATGAGTGATTTAATGTTATGTGTGGAAGGAGGGGATTTGTGGTGGGGGCTTGGCCAAGAAAAATGCATAGAAAACACTCACTATTGGTGCGTTGATTGCATTCACAAACATTTTCATGATTATTCACAACCTGGGAACACTTGTGCTGTTATTAATTTAAAGATGGGAGTTAGTGTGCTTCCTAGAGTGAGATGAGAAAGGAATCCCTCAAGACGTATTTGAGTATTGTTCGCCTGGTTTCTGTGCAAGAACAAACCTTCACCTGTGAGGATAACGGAAGAGAAACTAAACATGGTGATGCACATTCTGGCAAAATCTACTACTCTTGCTGGTTGACTGCCGTGCAAAATATGTGCAGGAGTAAGATAGCGGTGGAAGAGTGCTCAATGAAATCTACGTCATGCATAGATTTCCATGATTGTTCCTGGGAACTTTTAAGTCTCAGCTAGCATTAAGAAACGTATTCAAAGGCGCATGTTCACAATTAGTAGACTTCACACTTGACATAAGTTCCCCTGGTTTTAAAAAAACAAAATGCCTAAAAATGCGAAAAGCTTTGAAACATTTGTCTAGTACTATATTCTTTTATCTATAAGAATGTATCCATGTATGATTTAAACGAAAACGTTTTTAAAATGTTGGAATGTTTTCTTGTTTTTTGTACTGCAAACAGAAGCCTCTTTTGGAATGCTTCTTTGAGGTATCCATGCTACTCACTATGCTCTTTGCTCATTCTACGAAAGTTTCATTGCCTTCTGATTCCACTGTGGTATTTACTGTAATGACATGCTTGAGAAATGTGTTGTGTTTCACCTTATTGACTAATAGATGGCATTTATAGTTTTAATAAGGCGTCCTTCAGTTTAGTATTCTTTATACTTCGAATAGCCATTATATATGTGAGTTGTTGGAGCTTTAAAAATGCATTAATGACGTGTTATAAATCACGAAAAAGCATTTATTGGCAATTCCTATTGCACTACACTATGCACTTATGTAAATTATGTAGAGTGTATTTGCTTTTCGATAAAATGTTTGTATTGCAAAATATATATTTTATTGCAGACATATGTGCACAACAGCTGCTATGAATTTGAGTTGTGAAGTGTTTGTTTGTGCATTAGAGAACAAACCACTATATTAACTTTATGCTTCTTTTATTTGTTCATGTAAAATACTTAAATATTTTTCATATGCAAAATGCAATAATCATGTGCATCTCCACACACCTTGGTATTGAAATGTATGGACAGCCAGCTCCATTTAAAGTAGCATTTTAGACAAGAAGGTACCAACAGCTTTTTGAGGTATATCTGTAAATCACGTGTTGCATCATATATTTATGTATGTTTATACATGACTATGTATCTCATATATAATCTCAATCACATAATAATGCAGTGGGGCCAAATTGGCACATATAACTTACTACACCCATCCCTGTCTGGCTTCCGCTCCTGTCATAGTACGGAGACAGTGTTAATAGTAATCACGAAAGCAATTACCCAGAGTCTGAACGTCAACTTTAATGTGGCCTTGGTGCTGTTAGATCTTGCTGAAGCGTTTGATACTGTGGACCACAGTATCTTGTTAAAAAGGCTGGAGCACCTGGGTGTGGCAGACTCTACCCTCAGTTGGTTGGGCTCATTCCTGGAGGGTAGAGAGCAGAATATTTGGATGAAGCCATGCTCCTAAAAAGGCAAACAGCTGAGATGGGGGTACCTCATGGATCTGCCCTGAGTCCCACCCTCTTTAACATTTACCTTGCCCCCCTAGCATATCTGGTGGAATCATTAGGTAATATGATTGTTTCCTACGTGAACGACACACAACTGTTATTAACCTACAAAGGAGACTCTGTCACCACCAAGTAAACCTTCACTCACTGCCTAAAAGCACTTCTTGATTGGCTCAGAAAGAATAAACTCCAATGCAACCCAAATAAGACCGAGGTCTTGTTGTTTGGGCCAAATCCATCACTTGATTGATTAGGGGCCTGGCCTGACAATGTTTTGCCTCCCCTCACCCTATGGAGGTGACAAGGAACCAGGGCATACTGTTGGACACTAGGCAATCTTTTTGGGCCCAAGTCTCCTCTGTTGAAATCCTATATGTGGGTTTTGCGTACGCTTTGGACATTTTTGCATCTGATCCCATGGGAAGCACAGGTGACAGTGGTGAGAGCACTGATATTATCCAGGCTGGAGTAAGCCAATGTCCTTTATCAGGGCATTCCAGACTTTCTAACTCAACGACTACAGATAGTGCAAAACATGGCAGCGCGCTTACTGTACAAACTCCCTAAACTTTCATCTGTATCACTCTTGCATGAGAAGCTGCATTGGCTACCAGCACGTAAGCTAATAATACACAAGGCATTATCCCTGACTCTTCGAGCACTCTACAGTAGAGGCAAAGCCGACCTGAATATAGGGATTAAGGCCTAGAGACCCAAAAGAACATTGTGCTGTAGTCAGGCCAGGCTGCTAAAAATCTCCAGTTACAAAAAAACAACATAGTGGGGGCTCTTCCTTTACGGTAGTGGTAGCAGGTCTGTGGAACCAGCTGCAAAGACAGCTGAGAGCAATAACAGAAGAAAGTTGTTTCAAAAAATCATTAAAAACATAGCTTTTCAGCAGTTAGGGTAGTGGGGGCACTAGCTCAGGTTTTCACCTGTGCTCACCATCTGATGCTAAAAGCGCTAGGATACTCTGGGAGTTGCTATGGATACCCTACTTGATACCCTATCGTAGCTATGGATACCCTATCAACGCAAGCACCTGGATACCTTATCGAGTGATTAGCCGCGCTTTATGTATCCTGACTAATTGATACATGTGCGCTATTTAAATCCGATCATTTATTCATTCATCATTGCTATTTAATAACGCATCATAGGTTTATTATTTTTGTCATAGTGACAATCTCAGACTGGGATAGTGACTTTAGTGACATGATTAGACTCAAAATGAGTTGCTGCTGTTTACAGTGTTCTTTGTCTCTGAGACTTTCCATCATTCAAGTTAACTAAAATACTTATTCTTCAAGTAAATTTCGGAGAGCTAACTTAATAACTACATATATGCCCATAACTGATTTGTACGGCATTGCAGCTCTAACCATGGAAAGCTTTGCTAACGATCTTAAGACCTGCTACATTAAGCCGTTCATGAAAAAATGAAACCTTTATCTAATAGAGCCAGTCTCCAAAGGACTATTTCTCAGTAAACCCACCAAATGAGCAAGCTTCATCAAGATCTCTAATTCCTTAGAAAAAGTAACTGCTGTTGGATCACTCAAAAGGTTTCTGCCCTAGCGGGGAAACCAAACTGATGTTGATCTCCTCCTGGGTCGATCTGAAGACCACAGTTGACAGAAAGGGAGTTTCCACACTAGTAGTTGTAGTAGTAGTACCATTACCACTGTTTGCGCGCCGGTCCTTGGTAAGTAAACTTACAAGGGGACGCGTATAGGTCGATGAACCTTTTGATTCGTATAGGGTGTTCTTACTATAGTTTCGATACAGAATCAGAAATCACTACACAATAGTCCATAACCATTAGTCAATTCAACACTCAATGGAGTCAGTAATTTACACACACCATGACCTTTCCGTCATGAATAGCCACACCTTTCGGTACAAGTTTAGTAAGTTTTATTCCCTATTCGTTAACTACACTAAGTCATGAATGTTTAATCATTCAGCTCATAATCAAAACAATTCTGATAATACTTGTTAATTGCAAGTTGCAGAAGACATGACTTAATCAAAGCTTGAATCAAAAGACATTCTAAGGCATCAACATAAAACATTAACAAAACCCCATTCAATAAGTCCAAGATATCCATCAAGTTCAGCAAGATAGTTCGTCAACCATTTGTCCCTGTAATTTGTCAGTCTTCATGTTTGTAACCTTGACTAACTCCAATTAGCATCAGCGTGTGGGGCTTCATGCAAAATAATTTAGAACACACATTTGGAAAACATCTACCTAATGGAAAGAAAAACTAAGCCAGCTCAGTTGGTACCTAGAAGGAAAAGGCATAAAAATACAACTCAGTCATTGTCATATCTACCTATCCACGGTAATGGTCAGCAAGCAGAATTAGTCTTCGTCCCCAGGGCATCAGTCGATCAGCAAAGCATCAGGCTCTCAGTCAGAGAGTATGGGCCCAATGACAGAATCTCAAATCTCTCTTCCTCAATATCGCCTCACAAAATCAGGACAAGTCTCTCTAAGGTCTAAAATCAAAATCTGGTCTCTCTTGTCACATTGTTATATCAAAGTTTCCCAAACCTTCCCCCCAAATTCCAATTGGTCAATTATTCATACGTTATTACTCTACCCAAGAAGTTCCTTTCACCAAATCCATGAATTCTAATATTTCACAGTTTACATGTCGTTGATTGGTCAGCTTTACGTCCGGCTCGTTAGGTATAGAAATTGTTGCATCTTCGTCTTCCGTCAGTGTCTTCATTGTTCGCGTCCTGGGAAGGTACATCTCATGCACGTTACACATTATTAGTTACATTGCTAGAGACATCATCTCCTGTCCATCGGTTCTCACAGAAAAAAACTTCTTCTAAGCATTTTATTAAAACTAGTTCACTCTGTCATTATTTTGTATTGAACACTAAGAAATACAGCTTCTGCATGAGGCCTGGCAATCTAGGCCAAGATACTCGCTAAGTTAAGGCCTACAATTAATAAGCAAGAGCATTATTCACAACCCTTAATATGACATATTACTACATTAATCTGATATATTTTCAGTATTTCATATAATCATTAATTAGTACATTTCGTGAACACTAATGGCCAATCTCTGAGGTCACAATTTCAAACTTGCACATTATTTTCTACGTTATTCATTTTTCTACATAAGTCATTATTCAAAATACATAAACATTCATTAAAAAAAATTCTAATCAAGACATCTGCGTTAGCACCACCACTACTACTATTACTACTATGACTACTACCACCACCACCACTACTGCTACCACCACTACTAATCTTTGCTCCAGTCCGCACCCAACACTGTCAAAACCCAGATCCTCAATTGTAGAAACTGGTGGAATTACCACATTCCCACCATCTGACCTCTGGAACATGGAACACCTCCAATGATAGTCTTTGAATTAAGAAGTCTGAGAGTGATGATGGATTCTGAACCATAACATTACACTCTGTTAGTTACCAACAGCAAAATGCTATTCCTTCAAGACACTTTTGTGAGCAAATAGTGCTATTGGCAGAAGCAGAATAACATTTATATATTTCAAATTTTTCTGGTTAGGATTTTTTATGTGCAGTCTTGGTTGATAAACTATCTCACACCTAAATTAGCTTGATAATAGAGGAGAAGTAGTGCATGGCACACTGGGGTTCACATGTCGACCCTAGGTAGTCTAATGTGTTAATCGACTCGCCTATGGATTCTTTCAGGAAATTAGAAGTTTTGACACCCACCTCAAGCCTCCTCGTTTGTTATGGCCTAAAGACTCCTCTTCTAAGTGTACTGTTGGTTGATTACCTGAACAGTTTAGCATTTCTTTTACGTAAATGGTCCTATAGTTATGTATAAGGGTAGTACACCATGTTTCCAGACTCTTACTTACTCTTTACATTCTCCTACTGACTTCAGCGTCTAGTCAGTTCTTGTGTTGTGGAAGAAATCTCTTGTCATGTCATTAGCAGAAGAAACTCTGTCTTTAAATAGCACGCCCTTTCTGAACTCACATTTGTTTCCCTTAGCTTTATTCTGAATGTATACAATGCTCATTAGTAGCGGGTCCCAAAAGGACGTCCTCACTTTTTTCCTCTCTGCTTAGCCATCTTTCTTAACTTAGAAGTCATTCTTTTAGATAGCTCTAAGATGGGGCACTCTGTTGGTGGCAATAACTGCTTGCAAGCTGTAAAACTGAAGGGCTGGAAAAGTGCAGCTGAAGAGCAGGATTCTTTATGAGAGAAGGAACCCATGCATGATATTGAATTCTACATGGTAAAATATAAAATACAATAAACCTTGAACACAGGAGTATGAATAATTAGCAATAAAAAGCCTCGTTTTCCACCAAGAGAGACCCAATGTCCAGTGGAATTTATTGCATATGTGTAGTTATTTTGTTCTTTGCTAATCCTGTAGACTGTTTTGCACCCCCTGTTTACTGTTTTTAGTACCTGGTTGATTGGGGATATTATCAGTAACGCATTTAAAGGCCATATGTTGTCACGCACTCAGCCCCTTTGATTTTCCTGCTACACCACCACGAGTTTTTTTATTTGTCTTGCGCCGAGAGCCCTGTATTCCATCGAGAAATGAACATTGATCTTTCTTTGTATTTCCATTGCTGCTTCTTCGATGAACAGGACTGGTTTTAATTGACTGGATCTCTCCTCTCCACTCTCATGCAACAAAGACATATCAAGTCGCAGGTGTGAATTGCATGGAAGAGTGCACATCTACAAGTGTTGCTCTTTTACCCCCAGTTACAGCAAAATGCCTTAGATCCCATTGCACATTTATACAAGCGGCAGCTGAGCAGATAGAGGGATTGACTAGTGGGACTGATACTCATCACCTGTGATTGGATTGCGTGAGTTCCTTCACAGACAGAAGAGGAGAATCGTTGCTCATAAGTGCACCAATTACAGGGCGAATGATAGTGCGAGATGTCCATGTGCTGCACGTGCTGACGCTCTTTGATTTGTAGTGCAGGCTGTGAACTGACATTACTGAATTGACAATGGAAATTAGAGAAACTGACAAAAACGGAGAAACAAACGGGATCTTCGCTCTCAAGGGAGCGTGACAAAACTGCCCGTTGCAACTTTTCTACTCCCCTTAAGTCTCTATAGGAGAACATCATGGAGACACCTACGAATTTGGGTAGAATAGCCTTCTTTTCTTGTTCAGAAGAAACCTGCGGGCAGCTGATGTAGGACAAAACCTACCATATGAAAAGGTGTTTTATCACTACCTTGTTATCACAGTTTTAAAAAGTGGGTTAGTGACAGCTGAGGTGGGGAGTGAGGCACATACAGAAAACGTGCTTTCTTCTGTGCTTGCCGTTAGACGCAGCTTTACATCATTGCAGAAAGTTCATTTACAGACATACCCATCGCATTCCTATTTTCTTGCTGTTTTTTTCTTTTTTCCTACTGCTTTTGCTAAGAGGTAGCTGCATTCTCAAAATTTACCGATGAACACATATGTTATAATTATAAATGAGACAAGAAAAAACAAAATAAAAGGCGAAGTAATCCACACATCCTATGATTTTGCTTTTATTTAAAAGTAGTAGAAACATGGTGAAATAATGTAACATGTATTAATACAAGTAAACGTGACTTCTTTCAAAGTGATGTATTATTTTTTCTTTTTCTTCTAGTGGTCATGTGTAGTGGCTTCGATCACTGAAATCCCCCCTCTTCTCTTTCTTCCAAATTGTATTGTCCAAAGAAAAGTGCTAAAGCCTCTGCGAACACAAACAGGGGGGACAATAATGGTGAGAACCATCTTCATCTTTTGGACACATGTTGGGTACATAGTACATTTGACTTAATACCACACCCAAGACAAAGGTGTTTTAGTACACAGTGCTGTACTGACGAATGACATGACTGCAACTGCACATAATCTTCTTTCTAGCATGTTAAATACAAAATGTATTTCCAACTACCCCTGCTAAACGGCGAAGAAAGAACTATAATTTCTAAATGCTTCCTAATTAATAAGGAAATTTTACTTGGCAGAAACCAATTGGTAATAATTCACCAAATACAAAACAAATTAGAAGTAACAAGCTTTGGTAAATTCAACAGTAGTACACTTGTATCAAGGGTATTGTTTTGCATGTCACTCAAAATTGACTTTTTCTAAAGAAGTAATTCCTTATTTCATGGTAATAAATTGGTGGGGAGTTTGTACCGCAAGATTTTCTCAGTTCTAGTCTAATTGCATTTTTCTTTCCATGCCATGTTTTTTAGTTCTGTATTAATTGTTAGGAATGCACTCTGGAAATGTATAACAGGAGATATAGTTCAACCAAAATTCACTTACCATATCTATAAACATTCTGGTTACAATTAACATATATATATATATATATATATATATTTACTTTCCTAATTTCATAACAGTATTCCTTTCTGCCACGTGACAATCCGCCCAGAAACAGTAATCCTCAGACACCAAGATAGTTAATTTAAGTAAAAATAGACAAAGAGTTTCAGTAATTTCATAATTGAGGAGTCTTGGTGGTCATTTATGGAGGTGCGAGAAACTAGTGTGGGCAGAACTGAAAGGTGATCGTAACATGACTACAATGAGTTTTAGGTCGAAACTGAAAACCTGAGAAGTGTGCCCTGGGAATAACCAGGGACACAAAACTGAGATACTGAAGTAGCAGTGATACCCAAGTAAGAAAGAGTCATACACTCTTGTGCATCAGTTGGATGTGAGAGTGCGAAATGAAATAATTCAATCTTGGAGGGGTTATTCAGTTTAAAGAGGGATCAAGGAGCCCCGCATTCTGTAACATAGAAATATCACTCAAGATCTGAAAATTGGCAGATAATCTTTTTAATGATGGATGAAAAGACCTGGGTACAGCACAAGGATCTGCGTTGATAAGTGGAATTGTTAAAGAAACATGTTCTAGATGAGAGATCACTCATCCACGCCAAGTCATTGAAATGGGAATGTCCCCGTAGAGACTATTCTTAATGAATTCTGTTTTAAGACTTAAACACCTACATCTGCACGGGTGGTTGGAGTGAAGGCTGGATAGCTTGTTTTTTCCAGCGGGCATTTCCCTGGTGGGCTGGAGTTTTTGTAGGCTGGTTTTTGAAGGAGGAGTGCAGTTGCTGACACCACTGTTACTTTCTCCAGCTCCCTCAGGACATTACAGCAAGCACGGGCAGTGCTGTAGGACACATGGATAAAAAACAGAGCGCAAACAGAGCGCGGCGAGAGGAGGAGAGAGAAGGGAGCGAGAGGAGGAGTGAGAAAGTTGAGAGAGGAAGATGGAAGTGGGTGGTTCGAACAGTTTTTGCCAGGGCTGCTTTTGATTCCCTGCCTGATCCTGGAAAGATTAAATGCAAGACACTTATGGACCTCTCTGATGGGTCCAGAAGCAAAAGTAAAAAGCTGTCTACAGTCCTATGCCATCATTCATCAGCCGAATGATGTCTGTGTCTGTGCTTGGTGAACCTGGAAACGGATTGACTAGGACCAAAGTCGGGAATGAGAGAAAAGATACTGTTGTATTTGAGTTCCTTCACATCTGTCTTGGCACTTTCCCAGGAGATGAAGGGCATTAAACATGCACACGTTAGCAGCGTTGGAGGTGCCCCTATGTAAGCCCTCTTTAGCAGCTGCAAAACCTGCCTATGTTTGTACAATGAAGGGAACACGTTGCAGCATTAAAAAGGGGAGGCCACAGAAAAGCATTTGTGGGGAGGGTTGTATTTTTCCCAACTTTTCCATCATGTTGCCAGTTTCCCAGCCCTGATGAACACTTGGGAGCCATCTTGCCCACCACTTTCCTAGTGACTGTTTGCATCACAGGACAACTTTGCTCCAAATAGCGCACTTTCTTTTTTAAGCTATTTTTTACCAGGTGTTCCTACCCAATATCGCTATTCCTGCTAAACTCTTGACCATTGCCCCTATTATAACACTTAAAGGCAAACATGTTTTCTAATCACAAAAATAAGGTGAAAAATGATATAGACGTCCGTTTTATCTGAAACATTGTATTCATCTGTTACCTCGAAAATAATCAAATAAATACATGTTTACTTCAATGTCTCGAAGCAAAGTTTCACCTAATCGCTAAAATGCCTTTTAGATATAGATCCAGATGTCAACGCAAGCAGTGAATATAGTTATATAGTCTGCATTATTGTATTGTACAGGTGACTTCAAATGGCGCTTGCACATTTACTCATTATTGTTGTGTAGACAAATATTATTATATAATATCTTTGTAGATTGGTTCTGATTGGCTTTTGGTGTAATTTTTATTACACCTACTTGATTAAATTTGCACAAATTATTGATGATCTTTTGCTTCCACTCAGTTTAATTAAATACTTCTGATTTGTTCCTGATTTTCTGGTCTAGCACTGAAAATGCCTCAGCCATTCACTGCTCTTGATGCCTTATTCATTTCAAAGGTTTAATACATTTTCTGATTTATTTTTCCAACATTCATTTTACATATCTGCCCTATTTCATCTGTTCCCCTAACAACATATTTCTGGTAGAGATTGCATATCTTGAGTTTCCTCTTTTACCTGAGCCAGAAGTGTTCACAAGTAGAATGGCAACTCATAAAAACATATGCTGAACTTTATGAACGCTCAGTGAGAGGGAGCATGACTGCTGGTGAAGAAAGTCGCCGGCTCTCACAGGAATGAGCTTTGAAAATCAGCATACAACTGGGAGCAGCGCCTTCTTTAATGCACCCTTCCTCTCTTTTCAACTGAAAATCTAGCACAAAGCATCTATTCACAAAAGGTGAGGAGGCACAATAAAGTCAATGACATAAATGCTGTAGTTGGAAACCAGAATAAGCATTTTCCAGTTGTAAATGCCATACAGTTAGACTTCAATAAAGCTAACGTTAAAGTTAAAAAAAATCACTGACCCGTGTCTGTAATAAACTGAACATCCATATATTTAGCTGTTTGTTGGTTAGGATTTTTGTGAAGTGCTGCATGACTCCCTCCAGTTACTTCAGTGATGATAGGAAGAGCAAGTCAAGCTCAATAGGTAGGAATGTTAGAGTCAATTGTGTCTAATAGGTAACCTTGGGTCACATACTAAATTTAGAAATTGTGATTTCTTAATTGCAATGCTTACTGAATCTCAATAGGAAACTGTATTTCCTAATTTAAGAAAACATACACATTTTAGATAGTGTTTCCTAGTGGGTTAAAAATGTACCTATCTCATGAATATGAATGAGGTAGGATGCAGTTTGCGATACATTGGGAATCAAAGCCATCACAGGGATAGTGACCTGCTGAGGTCAGCCATGTGATTGCTTTTTAATAAAGCAATGTTTTTTTTTTTTTTATGCAGCCCTTTTTCCTTAAATGGACCACTGCCTGCTCTTAAAAAATATTATTTTTTCATTCTCAAAGGGGAATGGGTCCCATTGGGGCCACTTCCCATTTGCGATTGGGTTACCATCTCCATCAAGGAGTCGGTAAAGCAAAAGTATTAATGTTTTGCGAACGGAATTTGGGGTCAAACGATTAATGTGTCCCATTCAGATTCGGTATTTGGAATAGGTGCCCAGAACACGCCCCTTTCTAATATTGAATCACAAACACAAATTTTGATTTGGTAACATGTTGCTGAATCACAGTTTGTGCTTTGAACATATGTAAAAGCATTTTGCAGTCAGAAATGGCCTGATTGGGCTGTTCCCGACTGCAAAAGTGCTTTGTACATATGACCCCAAGTCTGGCATTTTTCCGCAAAAGCCACTGTTCTGTTCTAAATTCAGCTGAAGCCAAGACGGAAAAGGTAACTTTTTAGGAGTTTCTTGAACTTAATGTAGTTGGATTCAGTTTTCAGGTTGGGGTTATGGGCATTGCAAAGTCTCGTACCTAGATCCCCAGAGATCTACTTCCATCAATGTCTTGACAGATTATTCATTGATCTTATGAATCATTTTCATCAGGGACAACAGGAGAGGCACCCATCTCTCTAACTGGTCTATCATTTTGGCATAGGCTGTCCCGTAATGGCCCCCCAATGACCTGAGCTCCATTGGGGTGTACCTGGACCCTAGGTATTTCAGTATTGGTGCTGTTGCAAGGGAAAGTCTGCATCATGTCTCCTAATGCCAGGTTTCAGGGAAAGATTATGGATTTCTCCCAATTTATCTCGATGCCTGATAGGCAACTAAAGCGAATAATCCCATGCATGACCTGAAAGAGACTGCGACCTGGATTTCTAATGATGATAAAATATCATCAGCTGACATTGATAATGATGCTCCCGAGACCAAAACCTGATGGCCCAAGCTTACTGGTGCTGGTCGAGCATGCACACCAGCAGTTCTCTGGTGATCCCAAATAAAACTAGAGACAGGGGGGAATCCCTTCCTAGTCTCTCTGTCCACTATCAGCATTAAGGACGTAGCTCCTTTGAATTTGATGAAAACAACTGGTCTAGAATAAAGGAGCAGGATACAGCTAACAAATCCATGCTCCCATGCCCATTCTCCCTAGAGTGGTGAGGAGTGGCTCTACTCCAGCAAGTCAAACACACTGGTGATATACAGGAGGATCGCCACCGCAGGTAGCTCCAGGCGAAGTTGGTTTATGACGATGAACACTGTGCACAGGTAATGGGATGTTGAGTGCCCCAGTATGAAGTCCAACTAATCGTGGAGGGCCAAGTCAACAATAGCAGTATTGAATTTTATTTTCAGTGTTAATAAGTAAAGCAGCATGAAAGACTCACATTGTGTTTGAGGCCTGCCCTCATGGTTACCAGTGAGTCTTCCAGCAATGAAGGCAGAAGGACATCATACGATCCAGCCTACTCATACATTATAAGGCTATACAGGGCAAGAATGTCTGTTTACTGCTCATAAAATTCAATTTTAGAGGCAATCATAGCCAGGGACGCGAACACTCTGTACTCCCTGTACCGTATCATTAATATCAGCTTAGGAGATTGGCTCATCTAGACATAGTCAATAGATGTCACAAAAACAAGCTAAGGCAATGAAGTCAATGTAGCTTTGGGGAGATTTGCAAGTGGCTGTAACCTATGACATGTATAAAGACATACCCACAGTAATCAGTAAGAAAAAGTCCTGTACACCAAAAACCAACAGTGACACTGCTGCTTTGGCCAGAAGGTAATGGTCTTGAGGCATAGCTGGTTGACGCCCTGGACGGTCCAGTAGATACAAGTGCAATCTCACCTTCAGTGGAGGCAGTTGCTCCCTGCATGGACACAAGGAAGTCAATCAATTATTCCCCTAGGGAGGACAGTCATTAATAGTAAGGCAAGCCCCTGTCCAGCAGTGCAGTGCCCCGCTTTGGCACTGACGCAATACATGTGAGCTCCAGCACATTCAATGCAGTGCTACAGCTCCATATGGTCCATCAGTGCACCTGAGGTAGATGAGTCTCCGACAGTGTCTGCTGAGACCCAGCAATCTATGTAGAATGGCCCATATCACAGCTGCAAGCAATTGAAGCAGTCCAATAGTTGTAGCCTGCCCTTGAGCCGCCTTGGACCCACCGACCTCACCCACCACGCAATTGTGCATGAGGGCAGACACTACTCATTCACCAAGATGACTCTATCCCCTGGTGGTAGGATGAGGGATTGCAGGGCATAAGGCACCAGGCTGGCACTGAGTGATCCCAATGAAGCTCCACGAACTGAGAACAGGACAGGGACCGATCACTAATGCACACACAGGTGCAGGCTGAATTGGCTCCCACAGGAGAGGTCACATCTCTCTTCTGCATCACAGGGCTGTCTTCTAAATGCAGCCTCCTTTGGCCAGCCACTGCTCCCTTCAGGAGCCATGTCCAGGCCCCTCCCGATCCCCACAGGTGTGTCAAGGCTGCAGGTTGGTAATAAGGTCATTATCTGGTCCCAGGAGGGCTCTCACGAGGCAGGAAGTCTGAAGAGCAAACTGTCTGCTCCAACCATTCTTACAGATCAGAATACTTCCAACTCCACTTCCGCATACAGTTACTACCTCATTCTCCGCATTAATGTTCCTGCTCTGAACACAAAGGATTCATGCAGATGCCTCATTTTGCCAGACAATTTGCCAAGCTGCAGGGAGCCTTGCAGTTGTGTGACCATGTGCGTGGTCTGCTCTTGATTGTCTGACCAGCCGCAACAAAGCTAAAAGCAAATCTAAAATGCTTTCTCTAATGAAGCTGCAACTTATCACAACATGTGTATATTTAAAATGGTAGCACTAACCTGCATAAACTTATGAATTCAGGCAGCTCAATTTCTTATGTTCAGCATGTCAAAAGGCTTTTGTTCCTCACAACGAAAGACATTTGGTTATTACTAGCTCTTCCTTTGCACTCCTGTTGTGCTCATTATGTATCTACATTCACCCACAAACTGTTAATCCACCATGCTGAATTTGGCTATTTCAAGATGGAAGAAAAAATAACTAAATTAAGGCTTTTCACCGGCACATCACATCTCTATCAATATTCATATTTTTGATTAACAGGATGTGCAAGTTTTAAACTCGCAAATTCACCTCATATGATATCTCTAAAATGTTACATTGAAGTCCACTGGCGTATAACACACATTATTAAAAACTAATGAATTGACTTAGATCAGACCAGGAAATGGTCTTATTTTGAATAAGGTTCTACTTTCATACCAAGCTTAATGTCATTCAATAAAGCTGTTTTTGTTGGTGTGAAGAGCAAAACGCCCAAGGGGAACTGTATTGGAAAACTCGTTTTTAATGACTCCCTTTTTATCTGTTCTTTTGAATCTGCCTGTAACTTAACACACCAAAACCTAGGCAGATGGACCAAGTGAGGTCCATATTCCACGTTCATATGCCAAAGTTGTTAGCAAACCAAAAAATGCCTTTTCAATGGAAAATGAACCTTAACCTTTACAGTGGTGCTATCTGTAGTATTTAAATGCAGAATTTAGCAAGCTCTTCGATTGATGTTTGGGCATAAGATTTTGGGGCATACTGTGTTCTTTGTAGACAATGATAACCAGATTCACAACAGGCCAATTGATGAGCTTTTTTATGCTTTGTTTCATGCCCACCCAACAAGAAAATATACGGCTCATTCTTTTCTTATCGAAAGTGCACTCCAGCTACTGTATTCTTGGTCAGGCTCCAGATTCCTTAAAGCTGTCTTGCTGAGAAGCTTAAAAAGATTCCTTTATCTCTAGAAGTCCCTCCCTAACTCCAGTCCAACAGCAGAGGTCAATAAATGCACAGGATCTGGAAAAGATTTTAGTTTCACCTGAAGACCCATTAGTCTTTCCCAGTAGGGAAGACTAGTCCAATAGATGTATGGTCAGGTCCCTCTCTCCATTTCTCCGACTGTCAAAGCTTATTCTTCCTTAATGTAGATCACGGGTGAAGCTGATAACTCTCCTGGTGTCTTTAGTGTGTCTAGCCAACGTGACTGATGTGACTGATGAATCTTTAGTTGCTGTAGAGTCTAAATGTTCCCCGGAATATAAAGGAGGTAATGCCTTAAGGCTTAGAATGTTCTGCTGACTTTTAGGTGCTGTGGAAGGTTTTCCAACCTTAGTCGCTTTCGTGCTCCTTAAGAGAAACCATTTTAGGTTCGAATATTTTACTAGGCATTGTTATGGGCAAGATTACTAATTATTCTTAAAACTAGTTCTCAGATTTATATGTGTGGATTTTCCGGTTCATAAAAGGTTGTTGAAAGAAGTAAAAGTATTGTTTTTTTACTTCAAACATATGTTTATTTCAAATTTATTTTTTCTTTTGATTAGGCTGGAAAGCTTGCCATGGAAAGAGGCTGGGCTATCAATGTGGGTAAGTAATTTTGCATTATATTTCACCATGGACTTTCTTTCCATGTTTGTGAAATCTAATGATCTGATTTCATTCCTACTGTTCTGATTTCATTCCTACTGTTCTATTAAGGAATAGTTATTGTATGATAGGCTATGTCTAGAAGGAATTGTTTAAGTATCTGTAAGCTCAGGAGAGTAGTTGTTCATTGTTACTGTAGTATGTGTTTTAAGTGGCAGTGAAACTTGATACATATGCTGCCTGTAATTGTGACTGCTGACCAGTACGTTGAAAAGTAAAACTACGTTTTGAATGCCAAAGGTCGATGTTAAATATTAATTCCTACATTACTCACATTAAAAATTAAAACAGCCCGATGCTGTCTTATCATTTTGATTCAAAGCAATATTCACTGTTAAAAAATAATATATTAGTAACTACAATAGTAAAACAGAAGCAGAAAACAGAACAGGTAATGATTCATCAATCACTTCAGATACCAACTTCTGAAATCATCACTGGTATGGAGCTGCATAGGTAAGATGAGACAAAATATCCCAAATGGTACAATGCACAGACTGAACCACAGAGCCAAAATGGAAAGAAACTATTTGAGTGGAAAACTGCAATGGTTTAGATTGGGCAAGTTACACAAACGATAATGGTGTTTAATTTAAAAAAAGAAGTATTTTTAGATACCGGGCCAAGAACATGCAAAGCAATCACCCTTTATTAATGACATGTTTTGGTGTTTATTCGTACAAAGAGCAGTGGTATAAAAATAAAAATTTCCCAGGGACCAGCAAAACCTGAGGAGTATCTATGTGTCCTTGGCATTTCACTTACTGTTTTAAAAAAACATTTGTCTGTCATTCTAATTGCTCCGAAATTATTTTCATAATTCTTATTAAGAAATAAATAATGGATGATCTGTGAATTCCTTAATAGCAATTTAGGAGGATATTTCAAACAGTTTTTCCATTTTATTTAATGATATATAAATATTCACTGAAAAAAACAAAGTTAAAGTAACGTTATAACTAGGTGAAAGGTTCAGTAACAAAGTAACATGTTAAGCTCTAAAAAACACAGAAATTCATCTGTTATAGTGCTAGTTATTTCAAGTAACTACAACTTGTGCCATAATGTAACTATAATTCGTGCCCACACCACGCATAGTTTTCTCATCAGTAATTTCATTACAAATGTTGCCATTGTATTATCAATTAGGACAATGAAGATGTAATCAGGGATTTAATGTTTGGGTAGTTAGCAGTGCATGGCGAGCACACCGGCATGAGTTGTATTTGCCTAAGGGCACGAGTTATAGTTACTTGAGATATCTATGCAGTTTTAACCATGGCATATTCGCAGATTCGACACACTGATATCTGTGAATCCAAAATTTTGAAAAATAAAAGAATCTGATTGGACAAAAGAGTGTTTTTCCCATCGGCCCTTTCAAATGTGCAGTTACAAAGCTGGAACCACAGTTACAACATTTTCTCTTGTGGCCTCCATTTCAGGATGTGTAGCCTCTGAGTTTTAAAAGCCATATAGCAATGGAGTGTGAGCACACGAGGACCCCAAACATACAGTTCGTCAACCTTGATAGGTGCCCCATCCACGACTTAAATAAATAAAATAAATAAAAAGATTTGCCGGGTGCTGGGTACATTTTGGGATCCTATATCAGAACCGTGGACCCTGTGCTCCATTGTAGGTGTCAGGGAACCACAGATCCAGAAAACTATCTGCAGAGGGAGGCAGTTTAAAGCTGGAGGTCAAGAAACTCAGGGAAACCTCACCACCCCATGCCTCGACATTTGGGAATTTGCATTTATGGCTTTGGAAGAACTGACCCCAGAAAGACAGGCATGCATCAGAGAAGCTTCCTGTGGGTTTGCAATTCCAGGGCATGATGAGCTATGGCCCCACCACAATGCACAAAACCAATTAAATTCACCTGTTATGACATACAAATCCAGCAAAACTCCTGGTATCCATCCTGCAGAAAATATAAAACAAAGTACAAAACACCTATTTCAAAATAGCACAGCAGAAGACTGACTGGCAGTAGCAAAACATAGTGAGTGGCATGAGTTATTATGTTAATTGTGTGCATTGTATTCAATAACTGGTGAATTGTAGTAGTCTTCAGCATTTGGACACGAATCATTACTCAAATGCATGATAGTCACCCCTCTGTAGTTATTGTTCAGCCTCACTTTCAATTGAAAATACATTTTTTGATTTCTCTATGATTTTGGTCCCCATAAACAGCTCTGCATCAACTTTTGCACTTACTTAGCATAGTCAGCTAAATTTCAAATTTCATGCAGGTCTGTGCAGGGTAAAAAGTTAAGATGGAGCACAAAATAGATGCGTTTTCACTCCCTTAATTTTTTCTAAGTGAGTGGATCATCATAGAACTTGGCAAGACAAAATCTAACTGACTGAGTTAGTAGATGGGCAAGTTTTGTATAAATCTACCCAACACAGAGCTATAGTAAATTATAAGCAAATAAAAAAAAAAAAAGCCTTTTCAGTGGAAGTGCAGTTGAGCCATAGCTACACAGTGGTGGATGTATTTATGAGGCACACGTGACATATTGAGGGCCAACCAACTCATCCTACCATGGTGGTGGAGGTTGTTTACCACTGACGTCTTGGGACCTTCTTACTATAGCACTGCAGGCTGGGCCAAGTAAACCCCTAACCCACTTGACTGTTAGGGCAGTGAGTAGTCCAAGGCATTTCAGGATGGTAAGATGGGGGATAGAGATTCAGAACTCAACATTCACATAACCGATCAATGCCTCTCGTTATGACAAGAGAAGTACTTTAATCATACCAAAACATAATACAGTACTTAAAGAAAGGGTGGCACTACTGCAATAATCATTAGATAATCTACAGGGCTGACTATATATTAAAGTGGAAAGGCTACTGTTTAAGTGCAGGTGTGTCAGAATTCGGAGCCAGGGACTTGCTGAAAATCCCTGCCATCATTTAGCCGCTGTACTGTGGAAGGAAGGATAAATATCACATACATAGCAACCGTGGGACAAACCTGGATGAGGGGTAAAATAGAAGTTCAGGATTGAGGCTTACTCTCTGAGGCTTTGCTTTAAAGGATGGTGCCACTCTGCTTGACCTGATGTAAGAAGTATAAATACCAGCTGGAACGTGGCATACAGGTTACAACTGAAACAAGACTTACCTGATACAGCTGTGGATAATGCTTTAATGAGGCTGGATCCAAACAGGATTCTGGGAAAACCCCAGGACGTTGCTGGACTCACTTAGGTTAGACTCTACAAAAATAGGAGTTTAACAGTCGGGCATCTAGAACCTGGACACCAATGAAGGAACCAATGGACCAAAAGGGAAAAAACACCAAACAGTGAGAGACTCCTACATGGGTGATAATTGGAGCAAGGATCAGAAAACCTATTGCAACCAGGCAACCTATTGCCAGGCACTGAGCTAAGGTCTTAGAAAGTCTGAATAGGCCTCTCCTGCTCCTGACCTGGAAGTGACCTTTAGCTAGGAAATGAGTGTGTGTGCGTTCTGTGGAGTTAGTATATTAGTGCTCTCTCCTATCTAAGCTTTCTCAGGCCTGTGTTCCAGTGCTTCTAGCCCTTCTGTGCCTGTTACCTAACCTGATTCCTGATTGTATCCCTCTCAAAAGAATATTCTTTCCAGGGAGCATTGTGTAGTCCTGCTGTTAACTGGTACTGCCTATGATATTTCTTCTCAGATCGGGGGCATGGATGATATCAGTGGGTTCCCATGACCTTTCTTAAATAAAATACCTTTTCCAGGCAACATAGTATTGTAATTGGCCTCAGGACATATGGGAATCCACAAATCCCTCAGCCTCATACTCTGACCATCTATCTACCATATTTGGAGATCACTTGTTGGGACCATTTGCAACCGCAGTTTACCCTGGGATCGGAGATGTGGAACAAATGGATGTGCCCATGAAAGAGGAGTATTACCTGTTAGGTTGCCTCTCAAGTCTTTCAAATGACAGAGAAAGGTCCTACGAATTGAGTGGTAAACTTTGAGTGAGTACCAGGAGTGGTTACATTTTTAGGAGGCAAGCACATACTACTCCCAACTTCATACTCAGGAAACTTTCTTTGATGAGTTCTGCAAAATACTTAGAGTCAGCTGTTGCCTTAACTAAATTGTGATGGGAAGCTCTATGTATTGCATGAAGATTATATAACAATGAGGGTACCGAAGGAACTGTGGCTAGAAACACTGTTTCAAAAGTAATCGGTTGGTAGAATCGCAGAGATGATACAAAGATTTATTATATGAAAATGCAACCATCTCAATCCATTAAAGCCGAACACTGGGATGGCCCATCAAAAACAATGAAAATATTGTTACTAGGATTTATTTGAATGCTCAGTTTGACCATCAGTCTGTGATTGGTGACTTGGGCACTTGAAGTGCTTGGTCCCAATCCTTTTAGTTAATTCAGTCTAGCAAAAAAGGAACTGTAATCCTCTCTCAGTACCAATAATGTTTGGGAAATCATGGAGAAGAATGATGCCCACAAATGAAGATTCCTGTCAGTTCTACACTGGAAGGTATATTTTCAGAAGGTTAAATTGTCCCATGTTGTTAAAATAGTCTATGACTATTGATAGTGTTATGTACCTTGTTATAGAAGTAAGTCCATAATAAAGTCATGGGTCAAGGTCATGTGCATTGGGCAGTGTAAAAAATTGGGTTGTTGGCTGAATCGGGTGTTAACTGTGCTCAAGCAACAACTACAACCCCGTAAGGGTGAACCACTAAAGGCACTAAATTAACGTGTGCATAACCCTATTGTAACTTGGCACAAAGCAGTGAAGCTAAACTTAGAGGCAATGTGTAAAGTATTTACACAGCACACAAACAGTAATAAAGTGAAAACACAACACAAGAAATGTCACACACCAATTTAGTAAAATAGAGTAAATTTTTATAAATTATTTGGTGCCAAGATGACAAAAATTCAACCAGTATAACAGGATGTATGATTTTTTAAAGGTTAAGGTAAAAATGAGTGCCTAAAAGATCCAAAGCAGACATCTAGTTGCGTTAGACCAGGTCAAAGTCAAAACAATATAGGTAACCACAATGAAGCACGATTGGGATGCAAAAAGTAGATTTGGCCCCGTTGGCGCTTAGCTTCG
Source organism: Pleurodeles waltl (assembly GCF_031143425.1). Lineage (NCBI taxonomy): Eukaryota > Metazoa > Chordata > Amphibia > Caudata > Salamandridae > Pleurodeles > Pleurodeles waltl. The sequence goes on along the minus strand of NC_090448.1, from coordinate 233,156,608 downwards.
GACTTGGAAGAAATTTGAGAAAAATTGTCATCAGCTAAAATAGGCTGTATATGCCTTGACAGTAAAAAACTGTACCACAAGTATAAAGTGTATCTAACCTTTGCTTGAAACAGCCTTTGACAACTTGAACAAAATATATTTCTATCATGATTGAAGAATGATCTTTTTCCTATTAAGTAAATTGTGCTGTAATAACTTTTGTTAAATGTTTCTGAACTTGCCTTGTATAATTACCTTGATGTTAAAGGATGTGTGCTACATTATTTTGATACAGTTGTAGTTTACTGAATAGTACGGACTGTCCAAAAAGAAGTTAGATTATCATAGACAAAAAATATTTGTTAAATCTATCTCTAAAGAGAACCATTCTTATCCCACAATTCTTGTGGCCACTCACAGCGTCAAAGTAGTAGTCACTTTATTCTTTTTTGTACACTTTATAGTAATCCCGCAGGATTTTTCTCCCCCCTGGCTTTTGCCAAAAAAATACATATTACTGATTACTCCTCTCCTTTTCTCTGCACAACATCCATTTGACGATATCAGTAGAGGTGAGAGTAAGTTTGAACAAGCAGAGACATAAAGTAAAGCTTCTTTTGGTGGGGTGAGTGGCAGATGCCATCTTTGGACCAGTAACTCCATTAAGGTGGCCTAGGCACTTACACCTCTAAATGGTATTTCCCACCATGTGACTTCTTTAACAGAGATACAGATCATCAATATGGCAGCATTGGGATTCGACAGGGAACACACAAATATACCTTCAGTGTTGATGAAATAAGAGCAATGACAATGACTGTCTCAGACTTTTACTCACTCCAGTCCTAGCATCCATAGCAAAAAAACTAATTCCCTAATCTACTGTTGCTGATCCAGCAGAGACAGGTAGAGAGAAGGAGTTGAAAATTAAATTCAGTCCCTTTTGACATGGAGGTGAATATAAAGTTCATGTGAATTAGGAGCACCTCATGACCAATGCTGCTCCGGTTTGCTTCTGTTGCAGTTCATGAAGCAGCAGAAAAGAATTGTCTGTCTATGTATTAATTGGCTCACATTTGTAGAACCACCATTAAAAGTTTAATATGTATCATCAGTTGTAAGGTGTATAGAAATACGTTCTATATATATGTATATGCATGATGGGCTTTCCTGATTCACATTTCCTCTTATCGGTATTCAAGCAGTACCAGAGTATCCCTCACAAATCTCAGTACCCATGTTCCCCTTCGTGCATGGAATGGGGCTGTTGGTGATGCTAGGGGTAAAACATACCAGCACATAATTTAAAGTAAGCGACATGGCTGAAGTTGGACCGATGGCCATAGGAGTTGCACATTCAGCTGAAGCCTCAGCAGGAACAGATTATTATTTCTTCTGTCACTTCTTCGCTTGTGTAGTGCCTCATTGAAGGTGACACACAATGGCATCAGCAGGCTAGCAAATCATATCAAGCAAGGAGAGTTGGGAAAGGATGGTCTGTGAGCAGAACAGGGTACTGTGCATAATGAATGAGACTGCTCCAAATTCTGGCCATCGTCAGTGCTTTGGCATACAAGCATGTTCTCATTTGTACATTTCATTGAACACTTAAAAGTAAATGAAAGTGTATATTAATCCCTACCTGTAACTGAAAAAATTTTTAATGGTTAAAAATGTTTCCTGTTTCAGGGGGTGGATTTCATCACTGTTCAGGTGACAAAGGCGGGGGATTCTGTGCATATGCTGATATCACATTGACCATTAAAGTAAGAATATGTTTTATGTAGATCAATAAATATCATGTTTTGTAATTTATTCATTGGAATATTTGGCAGTATCTCCTAATGCAACATTACAAAATGTATATTTTGATGTTATACATGATACATTTGTGTCACATAGAAGGGAAAATGTAGACAAAACATAGTTACATTCTTATGTTGTCTGCTCTGAACGCTAGCTCTCCCACACCAGTGCATTCTCTTTGCACCCCATTAGTGTAATCACAACCTAAGCCATAACACTATGTACTCCATCTTTTTTTGTTTAAATGTGTTTATTGAGTTTTAATTTCCACAAATAGCAGAGATAACTTTTCAAACATCATTACCTCAACAGTTCTTTCATTCAGTATTAGATGGCTGTCAAATACCAACACTCATTGTGCTTCATACATTGCAGTTGTCACCTCAGTGACTCAGGCTTGCTACCCTGCTTGTCCTCTCTCTGGTTCTTGTTGTGTGTTTGTTTTTGTGAGCAACATTTATTTGGTTACTGGAAAATATAAGGAGTAGAAACTGCCATTTCGACTTTGACATCATGCTTGGAAGTGGTATGGTGACAGATGGTGACATTCTTCAGATTTATGTGGGTTCTTGCTCAAGGAAGTAGGTGGGAAAACAAAGTCACGGGATCCTCATTCTTGAGTCTCCTCTTCTAATTCAAAGAGTAAAAATGTGATGGGAGCATGCTTGCAACAAGTCTAACCAGTGGCAGTCTCTTGGGGTAACATTCCAACTCATTGTTCTTTTGCCCACCATACCACTTCAGATTAGACCCAGCTACATTCAAATTATTCTTGCTTCTGCTCAAATGGGAACGTCCAGTCCTAACTGCCAATCCAGGTCCTCTCTGAACTGAAACACAAGCAGTCCTCTTCCCATTCACTTGCTTTGCTGCCCAGGGAGAGAAATTTACTATGTGAAGAGTCAGAAATACAGTATTCAGCCTCCATGATTCTTTTCATCCTGAATATGAGGTAGCATGGTCAGGGTCCCTGAGAAAGGAGGCTTACTCATCTCTTCAGTTCCTGGGCTTCTACCTAAATACTAGTGTCCTCAGATCTACCTTAGTAATAAAAAGCTTTAGCTCTTTGGGTAGGAAGGGCCAGATGAGTGAGTTGGGTGGGTGGGTCCAAATCCCTGACATTTGTAGGCTCTACCCTGATATTTGGTTGAAGCATACAATGGCAAGTTCCTACTATATGGGGTTTAAATAATCCAGACATTGAATGACAGCCAAACTCTAACATATGATAACAAAACAATCCTCAAATAGGTTTAGAACACAACTGCCATAGGATGGTAGCACCACTGACAGAGTTTGGGCACATGTTCCAGCATAAGGTGGTGCTTCTCCTCGCTTAAGATAGCAGCACAATCCTAAAGTAGCATAACAGTACACCTGTCGCTCAGTATCTAAGCAACTCTGATGATAGATGGTATTAAATTCCTTGCATACTAACAGCAGTACTTCTGGCATATATTTTTAATCTAAGATCAGACCTAAAGACATCCCATGCACATGAATACATTACCACCTGTCAAAGTGTGGCAGCACAGCCCTTGCATTGGAACACCTCTATATTTAGCATAAGGTAGTAGACCACCTCTTGCTTGTATAGACAGCACACTTGCAGCATATGACACAAACACTCTCCTTGTATGTGATGTCAGAACACCAATGGCATTCAGTGTCAGCACACCAATGGCATTCAGTGTCAGCACACCAATGGCATTCAATGTCAGCACACCAATGGCATGCAGTGTCAGCACACCAATGGCATGCAATGTCAGCACTCCTATGGCATGCGATGTCAGTACACCAATGACATTTGAGGACAGCTCACTTACGTCATGTAATGGCAACATTCCCATTTCAATTGTATTCTAGCACTTACCATTTGATGGCAGCCCACCCTTGGTCTAAGATAACAGCAACTCTGTCTTAGGGTACTTACCAATGTTCTGCTCAACATTTCAAGTTCTGCATACATACATTGAAGTGTCGGCTAACACGTTAGTCGCCTAAACAGAGCACTTGATTTTGTTTTATCAAGAAAGAGCATAAGCTCATTTTGTTGTCAAAGTACATTGTGAATAGCTGTTTGACATATGGGTGTTGGTTACTATGGAAAATAAGAATCACACCATATTTTGGCATGTCTAGCGAAAAATTGCATGCATTCGTAATAAGTAACATAACAGACGTTAGAACCCTTTTCCCATGTAATAATGTCCAATGCCTCCCAATAAATCTGGACCTTTGATGATACGTAATTTGTAGGTTCCCAATATGATGATTTCAATATTTGTGATGTACCTGTCTCAAAATTGTTTTATGTATCCTAATCTTGATCTGCTAGCATTCTGTGGCAGTAAATAAATGACCAGATTCATCCAGTTAAGTGTGATATTACAATCTCCATAAGCTATAATGGGAACGTAACCCAGCAGACCAAATATCCATCACATTTGTGACGGAGTAACCCCATCCGCCAAACTCTAAATCAGGCTCTAAGTCTAGCAAAACCTCCTTTCCAGTCCAGTATTGTCTCCTATCCAATAAGAGCTTATTTTTCTCTACCCATCTTCTTGATGACCGTAGTTTTTATAGGAACCTTACAAAATAAAATATATGTTTAGGTCTGAGTATTAATAGGGCAACTGACTTTAATATACTTAGAGGTGGCTCTGAATACGACCAGTTCAATCGTTGTCTTTTGTTGATTAGCCTTTTCAGCCTTTGGCTGAGACATTGTCAGTCACATCTTGGTTCAGCCGAGATGAGTATTACTCCCTCACCATATTCTGTTGGTTGTTATGGTGTATCTTTACCACTCCAATGGAGAACTTGTGTTAAAGTGTATGAGGGATTATTTAACAACTCAAACTTTGACAGAATAATCACACATTAAATTATTTTTGTTGTACATTTGTAGGCTTTCCTGCATGCAGTGTTTATTTTTAGTGAATTTCAGTTGTGTATTCTCAGTGTTCCAAACTTTTTGAAATAGATGCTTATAGATGTTTATTCAGATGCCTAAACCCCAGAATAGAGAATATTTGTTTTTCCAGGTTTTACAACACATTGTTTCTTGCAGTGATTCTTATAACATACACATTTAATCTAAAGAGGAAGTGTTGCAGGCTAATTACCATCTTCCCACTGGTTTTATATCTAGTGAACTTACAGTAGACTGTGGTAAACGTAGAAGTCTTTGTATTGCACTCACAGACTCTTTCACATGACCATCAACACCTACACTCAGGCCCTCATTATGAGTCTGGCGGTCCTAGGACCGGTCATTTTTTCACCGGTCAATGGCCTGGCAGTGCTGGCGGTCTTAATCTGCCAGGGCAGCGCAAGCAGCGCTGCTCTGGGAATTATGAGTCTCCTCTCCGCCGGCTTTTACATGGCATTTGCACCGCCAGGTAAAAGCTGGCAGAGACAGGGTGCTGGGAGCCCCATGGGGGCCTCTGCAATGCCCATGCACTTAGCATGGGCAGAGCAGGGGCCCCCATGGACAGCCCCACTGGGCTTTTCACTGTCTGCTTAGCAGACAGTTAAAAGCATGACGGGTGCTGTTGCACCCTGGGCACCGCAACATTGCCGCCCGCAAGAATGTTGTGGTCTGTTTCCCGCTGGGCCAGCGGGTGGAAACTCTGTTTCTGCCCACTGATCCAGTGGGAAACTCATAATAGGGGCTGCAGGAAGGTCACCGCACTGGCAGCGACCTGACCACAGAAGTTTAGTGGATGGCCATTTCTGCCAGCCAAACTCAAAATGAGGGCCTCAGTCTCTATTAATTCTCTCTGGTTTACATGACTATTAGTGGATGATGAAAGTATGAACGTGTCATATTCAAATGTGTTTTAATAAACAATTGATTGACACAGTTGAGAAGTCTTCTAATCACTACTTATTAAATATTATGACACTGTAAGGGTGGTCAACCTTGCCAATAGCATAATGTCCTGCATTTAAATTAAGTTGTAGCCCTGCATTGAAAAACACCTGAAACGTGATGCTTTCAGCATGCATGACACTGCTTTTCTTCTGTCTTTGCCTGACTGCATAAAACCAGTACTGCTGTCGCTGCATGCGGATTTACAGCTGCCAAGTGTCCCCATGTCAACTGTCACTCTTAAGGGCACTGCCAACTTTTTAACTGATCACATTATATTCAGGGACTTGAAATTGTACTGTTAATATTGTAGGCAAAGGCTCGAAAACCAAAGGATTAGCTGAGCTTTTCACACATGACAATGGGACACCTTGCAAATATGAATTTATATATTTGTGCTGCTGTGGTATGTGACAAATCTTTATGTGTTGTGTTTTACATTTGACCTCCCATCATTATTGATGTGACCAAAGAGACCTGATGTGTCAAAGGGTTTTACCCATTCTGTGTCTATGGGAAAATGTAAAAGTACCTATTGGCCAAGATTCCTGTCAGCCAGCCTTCTCATCAAGCTATGACTAAACTACACACTGCCAAAAGATCAACTATAGGTTTAATACTCCCTGATTCTCTATGGGGTGTAAAATAAATATATCTAACTTGAAAACATACTTCTAAACACTGCACAAAGTAGGAAAAAGCAAAAGAAAAAATAAACATTTAAGTGATATCACTAAACAACAGAATGTGAGTAGGCTAATCATATGTCAGCCTTTCTTGCTGCAACATTGTATAACAAAGTCACATTGTATTGGTCCTTTCAGGATCTTATAAACAATGACATCTTCTCTCTCACTTTATTTTGATTGAAAAATATTTTAGTTTGTGGATTTTATGGTGTTAATAAGTGTTTATATGTTTTCACTGATAATAAGGCCATACTTTCCTCATGGTGGGGTTTTATCAGTTATGATTGGTTTAAACCTGAAACAGGAAAGCCTATACATATGTTGCATTGAGAATGGAATCCTTTTTTTGTCGTTTTCAATGTGGCAGGGTTTTTACTTTTTGGGCCTGATTTATATTTTGGTGGCTGGGATACTCTGTCACACGTGTGACAGGAGTTCCTCCCCCTGTATTACGGCATGTGCTTGATATCCTATGGCATTTTTTGTGATGGAGTACCCAGTCTGCCGAAATATAAATCAGGCCCATAGTTCGGACTTGCTTCGAAAGGTAACTTGCAGTCCATATCATTCAAATTGAATATAAGTGGTTCACATATGACTGACTCACTCATTTGTGTTGCTACTTGATCCTTCTTCCCTGCTCCCGCGGAACCTAATGGTGCTTGTAATCCCCCATGTCGCTATTCCCTCGCAGCAGCCTCTTTGTGAGTCCTGGTTGACTGGAGCATTTTGTTTTCAAGCAAAACAAGCCAATTCAAAGCACCACAGCCACCATGAGCACGAGCACGAAGGATGGACACAAAAGGAAAAAAAGTTCTGTCGCAGTCAAATGCATCGGCAAACTTGCAATTATCCATGTAACAGGGTCGATGGCCAAGGTGGTAACAAAACAGCCCCAAGGAGGGACAAACATAAAGCATTTACCAATTATAACAAAGAATTTTTGAAGGGCAAGCCCATGAATGAGTGATAGTGATGGGTGTGCGGTGGGCGTGGTTAAAAGCCCAAACACAGATTACAACAGGCCAGAGCACTTGCGCTCAACCTAAAATGTCTTCCTGAGAGGTGTGCTACGCACATCTTCAGCCTGTACGCAATATTTTTCTGTCTGTCCAACCCAGTCCCTTTCTATAGCTCTTCTAATCCCCTTCAAGTATTTCTTAACTTTTTATCTTGCTTTCCATTTTCCCTAATCTGTTTATCTTATCCGAGCAGTTTGCTTATTTTGCAGCAGTTTGAGAACAGGGCTATGTAGGTGGGAGGGGCACATCATGAGCATCCCTCAGATTTTCTTTGCATGTTTTAGTCCCTGCATCCAAGTCTTTCGTTTTATCCAGTTGAGACATAAATGTGGCATGTATATGTATCCTATGTATATCTGGCAGGATGAGGGCTACAGCTAATAAATCTTTTTTGAATCTCTTGTATGTGGAAGGGACACAAAATGCACATTTTATAGAGATAACCCAGCACTCCCCAAAATGTTGGTACAAGTGTACCATTAAGTCAAAGTAAAATGTAAGTCAATTATTAAAAAGTAATGATAGCTCAAGTAATCTGATGATCTGTTGTCCTGTTTTTATATTGCTTTATTCGAAGATCATGTTCATTTATTTCAACGAACTTTCTTATGATACAAGGATAAATTATTAACTGCAGCCAGTACATGTTGGAAAGAGGCTGTCAAACAGCTCTGTGAATTGCTCTAAAGCATTTGCAGTCTTTTGAAGAGAACCGACCTTTAGGTTTTGGAGGATAGGAGAAAGAGGACTATTTCGAAGTATAGAGACGGTATGTCACACTTCCTGATGTTTTTTTCCAGACGTGTTATCACCAACAGGCTACGAGGTAGCCGAAGACGTGTTATCACCAACAGGCTACGAGGTAGCCGAATAAGGGACTCTTGCTTTTGGTCTCCCTGACAGGAAGTTGCTATCCCGTCCTTGTCTTCCTTTTGACACTAGAATACAAAAAATGTGACTTGAGCAGTCTGGGAGGTATCGCACAGTAGCACAGGGACACCTAAAACCGGTCACACAGTTAGGCCTTTCAATCTAAACTCAGTCTTCATGCGAGTATACGGATGGAGCAATGATCCCCAGTTGGTGTCCTGGGATGTTTCATTGACAAGCTTAAATATACTCAAATACGTACATATTCACATATAAATATATACATTTTGTTAAAACTAGGGGACTTTAAAATTTTTTAAATTAACTTACCTGCAAAGCTAAAACCTGTGAAGTAAAGGTTTTAAAACTCAACTGTGATGTAGGGACTTCTAATATAGAGCCTGTGAAGTGACAGTTACGTAGCTCTGTGAAAATTCGAGGACATCTAAAAAAAAGATAGTGTAAGAGGAAATGCATACTTGCCATCATTGTTATAATTTTATCCCTGGGAGAGTGGGTGAAGAATGTACCCCCACAAGCCTTTTGGCAGCTAGTGTAGTTTCACATTGAGGTTCTACTGCTGGCTGTAAGCCGTCTGGGAAGTCTTAACTTAGGTGCACCCTACCTGTACATTTCCTCAGGGACAAAAGTGTGCCATCTACCCTCTGCATTTCCATGTGTATTATTTAACTGTATCTCTTGATGAAAGTACTTTTTTTTATTAAGTAATAGTACTAGTAGGACAATGATTTCTTAACAGCTTTATTGAGTCCTGAGACTCTGCCCCATACCACCTTTCTCAGCAAGCCTTGGGTAGCTCTGCCTCGCCACCCTGGGAGTCATGTTTTAACGGGTGATATTTAGTTTTTTTGTCGAACAGTATGGTATCCCCAGGACATCAAAGGTAAAAGACTCTTACGGTTACAGTTTGAGCCCAGTAACCCCTGATTGCCATAGATCTCTCAAAAAGATTCCTGCATTGTGCATTCTGTGGCAATGAGGAATACAAGACATGACATACACTTAAATCCAAAGTCAAGAAATGCTGTAACAAAATAATAAAAGACAAATACATTTTGAAAATATTTTATAAAAGCTGTATAACTTTAGTTGAAAGGGGTTATATGTAAAATTAGGTATAGAGTAATGCATTAAATAGGTATGATTAGGATTGGGCAATTGGAAGCGCCAGGGTTAGTGATAGTGAGAGGGTTATATTAGCAATATTTCTGGGGTGAGTCTGTGGGTTAGGAATAGGTTAGAGTTAGTAGTTAGTTTAGGGTCACAGTAAGTGAAATGGGACAAGTATTAGGGTTACATTAATGGTAAGGGTTAAAGTTAGGGTTGGTTCCGTATTTTCAGTATTATCGGATTCCTTAATATGGTTTCTTCATTGTTGTTAAAGTAGCAAAAAATTGAAAAAATATGATTATGGTTTCTCAATGTTATTGTGGTGTTATTATGGCACACCTTGTAGTCATTCCATCTAGTTTCATTTGATTCTATGGGGGTCATTACGACCCCGGCGGTTGACGGAGAAGTGGCGGTTTTACCGCCAACAGGCTGGCGGTAAAAAATTTGGAATTATGACCATGGCGGTTACCGCCATGGTCATCCACCACTTCTCTGATCAGACCGCCATGGCGGAGACGACCGCTGGGCTGGAGACTTGGGTCTCCAGCCCGGCGGCCGTCACAAGACCGCCGGCGGTATCATGACCCAGCTTACCGCCATGGATTTCATGGGGTTTGGAACCGTCATGAAATCCATGGCGGTAAGCACTATCAGTGTCAGGAAATTCCTTCCCCGGCACTGATAGGGGTCTCCGACACCCCCCACCCCCTCCCCCGAGTCCGTCCCCAACACCCCCCACCCCTATGCAACCCCCTAAAGGTGGCAGGACCCCCCTCCCCACCCCTACCCCTGACATCACAACACACATTCCCGCACACACACGAACAAACATGCCAACAGACACACACACAGTCATACACGCACACCCTCATTCAGACATACACGCACACATCCATACAGACATACATACAGACAGACACGCACACATTTCCATTCACACTACACCCCCGCATGCATACACGCACTCACACACCCCCTCTACATACTCACACGCACACCCCCATGCACCCACACATCACACAACACCCCCCCACCCCCTCCCCTAACGGACGATCAACTTACCTTGTCCGTTGATCTTCAGGGAGGGGACGGGATCCATGGGGGCTGTTCCGCTGCCAGCACACCATCAACAGAACACCGCCATGCCGAATCACAGAACGTGATTCGGTGGGCGTTGTTCTGTTGACGTTGCGGTGGAGGTGGAGCAACCTCCACTTCCCCGCCGCCCGCCAGTATGGCTGCTGGCGGCTCTCCATCCGGAAAAGGACGGAGGGCTGCCAGCAGTCATAATATGCCGAGCGGAAAACCGCCACCACTGGCGGTCTTAAGCACGGCGGTCCCTCAGCGGTCTTGTGAAAAGACCGCCGTGGTCGAAATTACCCCCTATATATGCAGATTATACTTAATAAGCGATCACCTGATTTGATGTTTTCGAGAGCTGGTTTAGCCTCAAAATGTTTCATAATATTGCTCATCACAGGAAGGAAACCATGTAAATTACAATTAATTCACAATTGTACCTTTGTTACACCTACATTGTCAGTATGATTTTTATAGTCTGTGTTTTTTATTTCAGTTTTTATTTGAAAGAGTAGAAGGAGTTTCCAAAGCCACCATAATAGATCTGGATGCACACCAGGTGAGTGGAAATAGATGTCACTATTGTGTAAAGAAAAACAGTTGTATATAATAGGGTACTGCGTTCATTGCTAATAGGTAAGTCATATTTTTTTCTATAGATATTTCATTTTGAGGAAGGAAACGTATGGCAGCCTTTTCTGTGGTAGTATTCTAAATGTACATTGACGGTATAGGATTTATTTTATGTAGTGTATATTAAACATATAGATTCATACATCATTTTAAATCTTTAGGTTCCAGATCACAATTCAGGGTAAATTATAATTGGGCTCAGTAGCTTAATACACACATTATATTCACATGTGTATCATACATTTTATGTCCATTTATGCTAAGTTTCTCCTTCCAGCCACCATAGTTTGTAAGAGCGCTGCTGACATCTGTTTGAAACCTGCAAGTCACAGGCCTGCTTTTAACAAGACCACCTCAACCATTTGTCTTTCAGAGTTTGGCATAATTAACCTTCATTGAGTTTGGAAATACCTGCGTGTGTTACTTACAGAAACATGAAATGGCAACATTGTTCCATTAATCCCAGGGATACAAGGCATTAAGGATCTGTTAAGCCCAAGGACAAAATGTTGCATTAAACGGAACAGAATTATGAGGGACTGCAGACATTCAAAATCACAGCAGTAGGTTTTGGGGTGAAGTAAGGTTATGTGCTAAATACCCTATAATACTCCAAGTATTCCTGACCTGAACCTGTTTCAAGGATAAATGCGCACTAGTACTTCCTGTCAACAGGAAACATCACCACATCATCTACCTTTGAAAATCGATTTGTACAAAATCTTTTAAGGCAGCCACAGATACGTTGAATATTCTACCATGTGTAGACCTTTGGTTTGAAGACATCACAGCTCTTACTAGACTGAGACCAGTGTTGTATTGGGCTAGAAATTGGAGTATCCCAGAGCTAAAGTCTTGTGGAGATGCCCTGAGGGATATGTTGCAACCACAGGGAGGTAGAAACCTAAGCTGGTGCAAACATGCCCCCCACCCTCTACGTGTTCTGGGGCTCGCTCTTATATGAACCACACATGAAGTGATCAAATCAGGGTCCTCACACGTCATAAGGTCTGCATATTGAACTCCGAGAAGAGGAATCATCCAGGCTCGGGCAGCATTACAGCGATCTTTCTGGCTATTCATCTTGTACCCCAGTTTACTTGAATAGTATCAAACAGGCAATGGCAAAAGCACTGTACATTATGCTTCCTCTTGCCTCATTTACATGGTCCAGGTGTCAGTCATTCGCAAAGTCTGGCAATTGTATCAACTGTCTTCATTCAGTTGAATCAGACATTTTTTGTGTTTTTTTTGTCCCATGTATGCAACGCCTATGATAAAATGGTTGTCTTACACGCCACTGAACTGTGGTGAAGGTAACCCTGAGAACATGTTAATAAGGTGAAAATCTGACATGATGGGTGTATGTTTTATTGATATATTATCCCAAAAGATATATTATTAATAATAATAATATTTCACTGATAGACCGATAATGACAAACCTCATACACTGCACAACCCGTTCTCCAAAGAGCCACAGACAAGATCGCAAAGAGGGTATTTGATTTTCTAATTTTACGCAGCTTTAAACAACTACCAAAGAATTAAAAAACATGCAATTGTTAATTGACACACTAAATAATTTGCAGTCAAGTAAAGATCTCAAAATGTAACCTAAATGAACTCATTCACAAATTACGAAGTCAGATAGTATATTATCAAATAATACCCAATATTTTTCACTTCTGGCCTCTGCCAGCATACTTTATTATATGCAGCAATAGTCATGATACATCACATTTCCATTTAAAATGGTGCGATCACAAGAGAACATCTTGTGGGAATTCCATAGGAAATTGTTCCAGACATGGCACCACCACCGGATCCTTTTGCCAATGGACACGGAAGTGGCATGTCTGTGGATGTGGGAGCCTACTCTCTGTCCTTCCCAGTAACAACTTGGTGTGCTAGACCATAGGCAGGTTAGCAGAGAGACCCTTCCACACTGGGAGCAGAAACTCTTGCAGTTCACCTTGCATGCTGTAAACAATTATTTTCCTTCCCCACCAGTTGAAGGTGGGTCTTCTAGCCTGAGTAGGTGTCATGGCCACAAATTAAAATTAAAAGAATAACAAGATGAGGACAGACTCAAGGGATAGTGAGCATTAATTTCCAGCAGTGAGTCATCATTTTGAAGGGCAGACACCAGGAGGGTGCAGGGCAACACAGTCCTGTCCCAGCGAGGCAAACAGTTTCTCATTTAATTGCACACTTGAAAAACACTGCAGAACATTACCAGGCCACCAGCTAGCTTAACCCTGAAGTATGCAGTTATGTGACCAAACAGTTACATTGAGTGCTGTCTACCCGCATAAGGTTCGCAAAAGCACAAATCCTTCCTTACAGCCACTGTTTATGGTCTCCGGTCCACTCCAGCCTGGAATACCTGTTGCTTCAATTATCTGTTAGTCCAGCCACAATCCTTTACACTCTTTCGGCATTCCTGAAGTCCACTTACTCCATAATGAGGATAAATATAGTGAAATGAGCACTCATCATACAGGCAGTCTGTCTGGAAGGTCAGTAACAAGCTTTAGACTGCTGAACGCCAGGTTTCCCATCACAACTGTTATTGGTCGCTTCATGGCACATATGCATACAACATACTAGACTAAGACCTTTTCAGAAGACTGGATTTCAATAAAGAGATCCAAATGGGAGATGCTAGAGTTTGCAACTGGTGCCTTTAAATTCCCCAATCTAGCTCTGGTGTAGAACACATCAGAGCAGGAGATAGCAAATGTGTTTTTGGAGCTCATACGGCTTTCTAGAATGTTTCCCATCTCTTGTCTATTCTTTTGCCTCTTAGATACTGTTATGGATGCTGTGTAACCTAATAAAGGAACCATTTTTACGAAATGCCACATTACTCATAAAAGTGGCAGCTTAAGTGAAAACAGTCTGTAGTCCTGAATCATCTAGAAGCTCCCATGCAGGCTGCCATCAGCTGCCCTGTGGTTTCCTATTGTGGGGCTGGAGTGTGCGCTGTGCCAGCACATCATGAGCATTTTCTCATTTTCTTCCACTGCTTCCCCCCTTTTGGCCTAGTGCTGGAACAGCTTGGAAGCTGGTGAAAGGGAGAGTGCAATAGTTGCTATTTTCCCACATGTCTTCCAGGGATCTTGTGGTTTTCGAGGCTAGACAGCAGGATTAAGGAGCTTCAATGCTCCAACATCCCTAAGAGACGCAGCATAGTCCGTCTCTGTTCAGGTCAACTCATTTTAGTGTTTATGGAATATAGGGTCAGGGAGTAGAGAGAGTAGCGGCTGCCCTCTGCTTCACCCCATGACAGCTGTAACCCTGGCATATGATGCCAGGACTCCAATGACAAAACGGCAGCACCCCTACCATGTTACGCCAGTCTACATGGCACATGATGTATTGCACCCAGCACATGGTGTCACGGCTCTGACATAGAATTGGGTATGAAACCTGCACACCTCTTGTCTATCATGGCAGGACCCGTGATATAGGATTTTAATATTCCTGCTATATTACGGCAGCACGCTCCTGCATTTGAATTAAATAGCAGCAGCCTATATCAAATTATTCCTACACAGCCCCAATACACGATGGAAGAGCATTTGCAAAAGGAAGGGGTAACAGATAGCTTGGTATAGCAGTATTATAGGTATCTTAGGTACAATTAAACTGTTAACTAAGATAATCCTTTAAATACTTTAATGAGAGTCTTTATTTATCTCATTAATTTCACACATATTGAACTTACATCATCTTTCATGTTGTGACTTCCCTTGATGTTATCAGTGTCTGAGGCCAGGTGAAATATTTCTTATATTTACCTAGCATTAGGCATGAAACCAATGTATTTCCTGGCCTTTGCACAAATGATGGAATCCCTCTGTGCCAGCAATGAATCAAAATGTTTGTGAGTGGCAGTATTTGTTACCCACTTAACCCCACTGTAGGTCTAATTTTTTACAAGTGCTTCAGAGTAAAGGGGTAAGCCTGATTTTTAACAGCAGTTAGTTTCACAAAAGTTAACCATGTGATGAGAGGCACTCACTCACCCCCAGAGAGCTAAGGTTGTGTATGGGTACCACCAAACGTTTCTGGAGTCTACCGCAATGGTCTTAGAAATACACTCTGTGCTTACTTTCGGAAGATAAACAGCTGGAGGTTTGCTGGTGTATTTGGGCACCAAGCACAAGTTTTCAAGTGACACTTCCTAACCAAGAGCTAGTTCAGAGAGCTCGATGTGCTGGAGAGATCTGACCCTTTCCATTCTTTTCAAAGTTTGCCTGAACGGCTGCTTTTTTGAAGTATTTGAAGTCTGGGCAACCAATTACATAAAAGCCCAGCAGAGAAGACATTGCAATAATCCAATCAGGCATGCAAAGTGGTATAACAACCGATGCACAGTTATCCTGCGCGATGCAGTAGAGTTTTGAATTGTGTGATATTTTAAAACCAATGCCTGAGTACAGCTTCTACGTTTGGCTTAAAAGTGGCATCAGAGTCAAAACAATCCCTACATTTCTAACCTGTCCTGCTAGGATATATCTTAATCCTAAAATGTCAATAGTTGCAAGAGATGGTAAAGCGACCCTGAAACCCTCAACTCAAGAACCATGATTTTTGAAGCACCCAGAAACCGAATACAATTTTTATCTGAATAAGTATAGAAGTTACTCAGTATCCTCATGGTAAACTCCAGATCCACGGTGAGAAACAAGGCACAAATGCCAGTACCATCACTCATAAATGTCAGTTTGATAACCAGTCTTTCTAACTTCTTCAGCTTTGTTTATACATATTCATATGTACAAAAATCTCACTTAACTGGTTGGTTTGTACTCGTAGACCTTGACACCGTTTTAACAATAGCAGTACGTATCTCTCTTCTCCTTTATTATAGACAAGGCTGCCCTCTACTGCCTTTTTTCCCTCGTCAAGCTTCTGCCATTGATAGGACCAGCCAAATGTGCACAGTTTATTTAGCATATGTGCCATTTTGTTTACAAATGGACAAAAATGTTGTGTTACTAATTCAGCTTTATGTTCATAGGTGCCTTGTGCAGAGTACAGATCTGGAAAATGATAGCCAATGATAAACACATTACTCCTCATTTTGAATATATAATTTTTATTTTGGGTCAGCCAATTTGCAGATTGCACACTAGTGAAGAAATGTGATATTGAGATTCACTTGAAACATTTATGTTTATATATATAGGATCAGAATCAAAGACTGCTTTGTACGGCTAATATGGTCATAAAACGTCATGGGCAAAATGAGTTTCCATTTACCAGGAGGTGATTAGCAGAAATGGGATATGATACATTAACTGCCAAGGCTTAGCCCAGGTTCAGAAATCAACGGGCTCATAAAAGGGAATAGACGTGTCACATCTCTCCCATTCTGAGTCTAGGAGGCAAGATCAGAGCAGACTTTCTGATGGCTCTGTCCTGTGGGAGGCCTGAGCCAATTTATTTGTAGAAGCAGAACTGGCCAGACCTGGATTGAATTGCCAGACAGAGGAGAGTGCCATTTGGCTAGAACAGACCCCACCCCCCATCATGAAATGGAAGTATAAAGGGCTTAGGGAACTGTTTTGTGTCACAAAGCTTCGTCTGATTTTAGTGAATATTCCACAATGTCACAGAAATAGGAGTGGGAAGTTTGAGTTTTGGGTGTTAGTTAGGATCCAGCATTAAGATGACCACTGTTCCTGAACTAGATTTACTCTTAAACATACAAGCGTGAGCTATTATAAACAGAGAACCCGTTTGTAGCTGAACAAAATAAAATACACTTTCAGTATGTTCATGTAGAACAAGAATCAGTGCTGTCTGACTCCCAGAAACTATTGGGTAGAGTTGTTCTACACTGTCTTGGATATAACTTGTCTTCACAGTTGCCCGCGAGCATGTTATAATTTATAAAAACCTATCATTTGTCAATGTTTTATAGGGCAACGGCCACGAGAGAGATTTCTTAGAAGACAACAGGGTGTACATTATGGATGTCTATAATCGGTACATTTATCCAGGGGACGGGTTTGCTAAGCGTAAGTAAATCTTAAAAATCAGAATATAATAAAACAGTGTCCTTATTTTTAACTTTGGAATGGTGAAATAAATCAATTGGAATGATGGTAGTTTATGTTATGTCTGATAAAGTATTGGCTATACTCCTGAATGCAGGTCTGTTTGCAAATGACTGTAGGAAACATAGCCATTGCTGACAGGCTAATTGTGTCTGATCTTCAATTGCAGTACAGATGTCCATTGTGGCTGCGTGGTGTAGTCAAAGGGATCTTCTTTAATTTTAATTTTTTCAACATTGATAATGGAGAATTCTACTTAAAGGGGCTACAGTACTCCAGTAACAGTCGTTTCTCAACAGTAGGCAAAGTAAAATTGTTTTATACATGCACAGTCTAAATCCAGTAGGAAACTTAGTCAACACCTTAATATAATGAGTAACAAACTAAATACAGTGAGCGAAAAAAACACTAAAGACTTTACTGAAAATATTGACGGTAATAGCTTTATAGTCCCTGCTTTTCCTTTACCTTTTCACTACGGATAATGCGTTACCATTCTCAGTTATGGATTATGTGCTCGTTGCTATGACAGCCAGTACCCTTGATTTCAGAGTAAAGCATTCCCCAAAGTTGACACCGTTAACTACTTTAAGTATTAGCGCCCTGTTTGTAACTATTTTTTCATCCAAATGAAACTCGGTGAAGAAGTTGCTTTTCGACCTAGGGACTTGGAAAGTTGTTGTTTTATTGTCAACATTTCGTTTTTGTGCCCTGGAGGGAGATTCATGACTTTACATTACCTATAGCAGAATTGGACCACCACGTACAAAAGGAACTGTATGCCTCTCCTTCGTTTAATTGTGAACATTCTGAATCGTATTCCCCATGTATGCAGCCCTTACCCTATACTTTTTGTGTTATGAACCCTGGGTTTTTTGACCTCTACATTACTCCATTTAAGCCAGCCCTTGACACCATCATTTTTATAAAAATGTTTGAACCCCTTCGCTGCCTTTTCCACTTGAGGTGCCAGGCCTTTTTTAGCTATTTGGGGCAGTTCACCCTTTAGCCCTCATAACTTTCTGTCCACATAAGCTACCCATGCCAAATTTGCGTCCCTTTTTCTCAACATCCTAGGGATTCTAGAGGTACCCAGAGTTTGTGGGTTCCCCTGGAGGAGACCAAGAAATTAGCCAAAATACAGCTAAAATTTCTTTAAAAAAAATTGAGAAAAAAGGGCTGCAGAAGAAGGCTTGTGGTTTTTCCCCTAACAATGGCATGAACAAAGAATTTGCAGTGACAAAATCACCATCTTCCCAACTTTCAGGAACAGGCAGACTTGAATCAGAAAACCACATGTTTCAACACAATTTTGGCATTTTACTGGGACATACCCCATTTTTACATTTTTTGTGCTTTTAGCATCCTTCCAGTTAGTGACAGAAATGGGTGTGATACCAATGCTGGATCCCGTAAAGCTAAACATTTCTGAAAAGTAGACAAAATTCTGAATTCGGCAAGGAGTCATTGTGTAGATCCTACAAAGCTTTCCCACAGAAAATACCAGCTGAAATAAAAAAAATATTGAAGTTGAGGTGAAAAAACAGACATTTTTCTCCACGTTTTACTCTGTAACTTGTTTCTGCGATATCAGATTTTCCAAAGCAATATACTGTTACGTCTGCTGTACTCTTCTGGTTGCGAGGATATACAGGGCTTGTAGGTTACTCAAGAACCCTAGGTACCCAGAGCCAATAATTGAGCTGCACCTCACAATGGGTTTTCATTGTATACCGGGAATACAGCAATTCATTTGATGAAATATAAAGAGTGAAAAATAGGTGTTAGAAATGGGGTCCTTGGTTGGCAGTCAGGTTACCCCCTGTCCAAGCAAGGACCCTCACTCTAGTCAGGGTAAAAGAGAATCACCCTAAGCTAACCTCTGCCAGTTCCCCAATCCACTTCAGGGACCCTGTGCATTACTGGAGCTACCTCATACCTCTGAAGCTCCTGGTGTATGTTAACTCCCTCCTTCAAGTAGGGCACCACATCTCTGGGCATGTGCACTTCTTCAGCAGCACTGGATATAAAATTGTTGCTGCCATCATTCCAGCTGGACTCAGCCCTCCTGACTTACAGCTCTTTCAGTTTTAGCTCATAAGCCAAAATCATCTTTTTTACCTCTGAGTCCATCCTCATTTGCTCCAACTCCCTCTGGTGCTCCCTCTCTGCACGTCTGTCCTGCAATTCTTCAGGAGTCAGACCCTTAAATGAGACACTGCTACCTATCCTGGAGACCCTTCCCCCAGGTGTAACATGTACCTCCACTACACCACAGTGTAGACTCTGCACTTCCTCATCATCATCCTCTGTGTGCCCCCCAGCTTCCTTGACTGTCACCCAGGCCCTCAGTGCCTTTTGCACCACCCCCTTCCTTGCGGAGCTCTTAACAGGACAGGCAGGTTCTTTATAGAACTGTTTCAACTGAGCAACTGAGTACCTCTTCAGTTTCCCTAATTCAAACACAGCTCCAGCTGTTGCATCTTCAGATTGAGACATGACGGCAACAAGTGCAAAGTTCGAAAATCAACAAAGAGGTCACCAAAATATGGGAGTAGAACAAAAAGGAGTCCCAAAGAAAAAAAGCAAAATCAAAAGACAAGTAGAATGTGGTCACGTAGTGGTCTGAACTCAAAACAGTAGTGTACACTTAATTACTGTATGTCAAGTACAAATACAAGTCCAATCTCATCCGCTGATCACCAATGTTAGAAATGGGGTCTTTGGTTGGCAGTCAGGTTATCCCCTGTCCAAGCAAGGACCCTCACTCTAGTCAGGATAAAAGAGAATCACCCTCAGCTAATCCCTGCTTACCCCCTTGGTAGCTTGGCACGAGCAGTAGGCTTAACTTCAGAGTACTAGGTGTAAAGTATTTGTACCAACACACACAGTAACTTAATAAAAACACTACAAAATGACACAACACAGGTTTAGAAAATAGAGAATATTTATCTAAACAAAACAAGACCAAAACGACAAAAATCCACAATACACAAGTCATGTTATCAATTAAAAAGCAAAAAGAGTCTTCATGTAGTTTTAAACACACACACTGTTAGCGTGAAAATGTACCTTGAGGGTGTCAAAAATACCCTGCACGGACGAGTGTGTGTCAAAAAGGGCTTGCGTTGTGTCGATTTCACTCACGAGCGAGACCTTGCGTCGTTTCTCCTTTCGTAGGGTCGGGCGTGTCATTTCTTCTCTCCGCAGGAGAGCGATGTGTCGATCCGGTCAGCAATCTCAGGTCCGGGCAGGCCTTGCGTTGTTTTTACACACCCAACAGTATTTCAGTCGGAAATCCAGCTGCACGATGATCCAACAACCACCAGTGTGGGTTGTGATCTCCCCAGCCTCCATCAGCGATGCTGTGTGTCGTTTCTCCAGCTCTGTGCGTCAATTCTTCCGTTGCGTGTAGGCGAGCGTCGATTTTCAGCCGTGAAGATGGCGGTGCGTCGATTTCCCAGACGCAGATCGAAGTTGCGTCGATCTTTTCCCTATACGGCATTCTGTGCGTGGATTTCTTCCTATTAGGCTGCCAACTTCTCCTTCCAGGGTCCCAGGAACTGGATAGGCACCACAGGGCAGAGTAGGAGTCTCTCCAGAGACTCCAGGTGCTGGCAGAGAGAAGTCTTTGCTGTCCCTGAGACTTTAAACAACAGGAGGAAAGCTCTAAATCAAGCCCTTGGAGATCTTCACAAGATGGAAGGCACACAAAGTCCAGTCTTTGCCCTCTTACTCTGTCAGAAGCAGCAACTGCAGGATAGCTCCACAAAGCACAGTCACAGGCAGGGCAGCTCTTCTTCCTCAGCTCTTCAGCTCTTCTCCAGGCAGAGGTTCCTCTTGGTTTCCAGAAGTGTTCTAAAGTCTGTGGTTTTGGGTGCCCTTCTTATACCCATTTTCTTATTTGAAGTAGGCCTACTTCAAAGTAAAGTCTCTTTTGAATGTGAAATACTGCCTTGCTCAGGCCAGGCCCCAGAAACACACCGTGGGGTTGGAGACTGTATTGTGTGAGGGCAGGCACAGTCCTTTCAGGTGTGAGTGACCACTCCTCCCCTCCCTCCTAGCACAGATGGCTCATCAGGAAATGCAGACTACACCCCAGCTCCCTTTTTGTCACTGTCTAGTGTGAGGTGCAACCAGCCCAACTGTCAAACTGACCCAGACAGGGAATCCACAAACAGGCAGAGACACAGAAATGGTATAAGCAAGAAAATGCTCACTTTCTAAAAGTGGCATTTTCAAACACACAATCTTAAAATCAACTTTACTAAAAGGTGTATTTTAAAATTGTGAGCTCAGTGACCCCAAACTCCACATGTCCATCCACTCCCAAAGGGAATCTACACTTTAATCAGAATTAAAGGTAGCCCCCGTGTTAACCTATGAGAGGGGCAACAGTGAAAAACGAATCTAGCAATATTTCACTGTTAGGACACATAAAACACAATACTATGGGCCTCATTCTGACCTTGGCGGTCGGCGGAGAGGCGGCGGTCGGACCGCGAACAGACCAGCGGTATTAAAAATGGCATTCTGACCGCGGCGGTCCCCGCCGCGACCGACCGCCACTTCCCCACTCCGACAGCCACGGCGGTCATGACCGAGGGGCTGGAGTCTGCGCACTCCGGTCCGGCGGTCGACCCAAGACCGCCAACGGTATCATGACCCTGCTTACCGCCGCGGTTTCTGGCGTTCGGGACCCGCCATGCGAACCATGGCGGTAGGCACTATCGGGGCCAGGGAATTCCTTCCCTGGCACTGATAGGGGTCTCCCCCACCCCCCACTGCCCCCCCGAGTCCTCCCCCCACACCCTCCACCCCCCTGCCACCCCCCAGAGGTGGTACGAACCCCCTCCCCACCCCACCCCGACATGCACATACACGCACCCCGACATGCACACACCCCCAACATGCACATATACACACCCCCTACACACACACATACACAACGGGGACACATACCCGCACACATACATGCCGACATGCGCACCCGCCGAACTACACACATTGCTCATAGGCACAGCAGCACTCCCCGCCCGCATGCACGCACTCACACACCCCCTCTACACACTCACACGCACACCCCCATGCACGCACACATCACACAACACCCCCCCACCCCCTCCCCTCACGGACGATCAACTTACCTTGTGCGTTGGTCCTCCGGGAGGTGACAGGAGCCATGGGGAGGTGACCGCCAACAGAAGACCGCCAACAGAAGACCGCCACACAGAAATGTGGGTCGTAATTCTGTGGGCGGTGTTCTGCTGGCGTGGCGGTGGAGGTTGACCAGTCTCCACTTTCCCGCCGACCGCCAGTGTGGCTGCTGGCGGTTTTCCGGCGGAACGCTCCCAGCGGTCAGAATGCGCACAGCGGCATACCGCCGCGGTCGGCGGTCTTCACCGCGGCGGTAACTCGGCGGTCTCGCGAAAAGACCGCCAAGGTCAGAACGAGGGCCTATATGTCCTACCTTAACCATACACTGCACCCTGCCCTTGGGGCTACCTAGGGCCTACCTTAGGGGTGTCTTACATGAAAGCAAAGTGAAGGTTAGGCCTGGCAAGTGGGTACACTTGCCAAGTCGAATTTACAGGTAAAACTGCACACACAGACACTGCAGTGGCAGGCCTGAGACATGAGTACAGAGCAACTTATGTGGGTGGCACAACCAGTGCTGCAGGCCCACTAGTAGCATTTGATTTACAGGCCCTGGGCACCTCTAGTGGACTGTACTAGGGACTTACTAATAACTCAAATATGCCAATCATGGATAAACCAATTACATACATATTTTGTAAAGGAGCACTTGCACTTTAGCAATTGTTAGCAATGGTAAAGTGCCCAGAGTAACAAAAACAGCAAAACAGAGTCCAGCACACATCAACAGCCTGGGAAACAGAGGCAAAAGGTTAAGGGAGACCACGCCAAGGATGAAAAGTCTAACAATAGGTATCAAGTAAACCTTTGTATTTCCAAAATGGGCACAAGATAAGGTGTTGAGAAGCAATGGTTATTTGCACATCTCTGAATTCCGGGGTCCCCATATTAGCATTTGAATTACAGGGCATTTCTCAAATAGACATCTTTTTTACACACTGTCTTACATTTGGAGGGAGAAAATGTAGAGAAAGACAGTGGGTAGTAACACTTGTTTTTCTATTCTGTGTTCCCCCATGGTACCTAACTTGTGTTGTTAGGCCTAGTGCCCACAACAGGAAATGCCCCAAAATGCAACATGGACACATCACATTTTTACATTGAATTCTGATGTTTTTTTGCAAAGTGCCTAGCTGTGGATTTTGGCCTCTATCTCGACCGGCACCTAGGGAAACCTACCAAACCTGTGCATTTATGAAAACTAGACACCTAGGAGAATGCAGGATGGGGTGACTTGTGGGGCTCTCACCTGGTTCTGTTACCCAGAATCCTTTGCAAACCTCCAAATATGTCAAAAAACACTTTTTCCTCACTTTATGGTGATAAAGAGATCTGGAATCTAAGAGGAGCCACAGATTTCCTTCCACCCAGCATTTCCCTAAGTCTCCCGATAAAAATGGTACCTCACTTGTGTGGGTAGGCCTAGTGCCCGCGACAGGAAATGCCCCAAATACTATGTGGACACATCACTTTTTCTGAAAGAAAACTGAGCTGTTTTTTGCGAAGTGCCTAGCTGTGGATTTTGGCCTCTAGCATAGCTGACACATAGGAAAACCTAGCAAACCTGGACAAATCTGAAAACTAGACACCTAGGGGAATTCCAAATGGGGTGAATTGTGGGGCTTTGCTAGGATCTATTACCCAGAATCCTTTGCAAACCCCAAACTTTGGCACAAAAAAACACTTTTGCCTCAAATTTCGGGGATGGAAAGTTCTGGAATTTGAGGGGAGACACAAACTCCCTTCTACCCAGCGTTCCCCCAGGTCTCCCGATAGAAATGGTACCTCACTTGTGTGGGTAGGCCTAGTGCCCGTGACAGGAAATGACCAAACACCCAGCATGGACACATCACATTTTCCGAAAGAAAACTGACCTGTTTTTTGCAAAGTGCCTACCTGTGGATTTTGGCCTCTAGCTCAGCTAGCACGTAGGGAAACCTACCAAACCTATACATTTTTTAAAACTAGACACCTAGGGGAATTCAGAATGGGGTGACTTGTGGGGCTCTCACCAGGTTCTGTTACCCAGAATCCTGTGCAAAACTCACAATTTGGCAACAAAAAACACTTTTTCCTCACATTTAGGTGATGGAAACTTCTGGAATCCGAGGGGCGCCACAAATTCCCTTCTACCCAGTGTTCCCCCAGGGCTCCTGATAAAAATGGTACCTCACTTGTGTGGGTAGGCCTAGTGCCAGCAACAGGAAATGTCCTAAAACACAACTTGGACACATCACATTTTCCCAAAGAAAACTAAGCTGTTTTTTGCAAAGTGCCTAGCTGTGGATTTTGGCCTCTAGCTCAGCCGGGACCTAGGAAAACCTAGCAAACCTGGACAAATCTGAAAACTAGACACCTAGGGGAATTCAGAATAGGGTGACTTGTGGGGCTCTCACCAGGTTCTGTTACCCAGAATCCTTTGCAAAACTCAAACTTTGGCAAAAAAAAAGAAAAACTCCCTCAAATTTCGGTGCTGCAAAGTTCTGGAATCTGAGGGGAGCCACAAACTCCCTTCTACCCAGTGTTCCCCCAGGTCTCCAGATAAAAATGGTACCTCACTTGTGTGGGTAGGCTAGTGCCTGCGACAGGAATGGATCACACTAGGATCAATGCTAGTCCTTGCATGAGGGCTACTGTTAACCTTAGAGTGATCCATTCCTGACGCAGGCACTAGACGCAGGCACAAGCCACAGGCTCAGAAGTGGGGTTGTGTTTTTATCAAGACAAGTGGAGACATACTGGGTGGTAGGTATTCTGTGGATCCCTGCACTTTCCTGTAGTTTCTGTGATGAAAAAGCAAGGAAAAATAGTGTTTTTAATCAACGTTTCAATTTTGCTGGGTATTCTGGGTAAGAAAACTTTGTGAAATCCAAACACGCCACACTTCCGTAGACTGCCTCGGTGTTCAGTTTTCAGCAATGTCTGGTTTTGGTAGGTTTCCATATATGGCCACCGAGCCCAGGACCAAATACTCAGGTGACTGTTTTACAAAACAAGGCTGTTTTGTGGTAGGTAATTTTGATGTCTCCACAATCTGTTTTGGGCACTTCCCTGTTGTGGTCACTTGCCCACTCACTTAAAGTGCAGCAGTTTTTCACTGGAGGCTTAGTGGCTGCCTGCAGATTCCAGGACTTCCCCTCACTGAAATGCAAGGCAAAAGTGTTTTTTGAGCACATTTTGTGATTTGAAGGGGATTCTAGGTGAAGGAAAACTGGTGAGAGCCACGCAAGTCCTGCACCCTTGGACTTCCCTGGTACTAGTATGTTAAAGTTAATCCACCACTCACACTGTTTTGTTTTAGCACCTCCAGAAATTATGGTGTTAAAGCATGAATACTTATCAATGTATCTGAATATTGAAACCAAACCTTCTGCAGGTGGGCCATAAAGCCACGTCCAGGCACCAAACACTTTATGGTCCATTCACACGCCATTCACGCACAACAAACAACCCTTTCATACCGCCGGCCATGGGCCCAATCCAACCAATCACTCCACTCACATTAGCTTACCGCTGCCAGACAAGGGTCCATCACATTCATACAACATAGTACGGAATAAGTTTGACTACATTTTACCACCTGTCAAGTAACTGCCTCCTTCTTCCTGAACATTACCGAAGGCATGCGTAATGAACCTTTACTAATGACTCCCATGACAGCCACCCAAGGCTCAGTAAGACATGCATTTCATGCGCCTTTAACACACTCATTGTGCTAAATCCAACTCCTTCCAGTTTGTGAGTGCAAGTTGGGGGTGTCCGAGTATGTCTTACAAAGCGATTCGTTGAACTGAGTGAGCATATCTACCTTTGAAACTAAGGGAGACATGCTGGTGAATTCTCACGATGTTCCCTAAAGAGAAGGTCATAGGCTATGAAAAAGGGTAGTGTTTGGCACACAGGGGAGTCCGTGAGAACGTTGCATATGTCCCAGCCAACATTATGTGCAGTGCTGTGACTCTAATGCACTTATAGAGCAAACTGAACATCTTCTAAGTTCTGATGGAGGATGAACATGAAAAGCAGGTCAAACACTGACCCTTATGTGTCATTGTCCTTCAGTGCTGGGATGGCACCAATGGGTTTGAATCCATAGGTGTAGATGAGGTACATCTGTACTACCTTTAATATCTGCCTTATACCGGTGCAATATCCCTGTGAAGGCACACCTACCATAAGCTTTCCTTACCCATTCATGTCTCTGTTCTCATCAGAGTCCTGACTAATCCTGTATAATTGCCAAGTGAACCTATACTAGTTTGTGGATGCAAGTTGGGGGTGTCCGAGTATGCCTTGGGAGGCCTATTCCTCTACCGTTGAAACCAAGCCGGACATGCTGGTGAAGAAATCCCAAGGTCTCTAAAGTAAAAAGTCAAACAAATATCCTGTGGGACTCATTCACCAACACTTCTACTTTTGCTTTAAAAGTATAGCTACAAATTGAGTTTGCACACTTTAAAACAAGTAGATATGTTGGTGAAGATGTCCGGCAGGACATTTGTTTGACTTATTACACTTACTCTGGTTCTCGTTGGCAATCATGGGGGTCCTTGTGTAACATACATAAGTTCCCTAACAAGCACTTCAAAACTCAGTGATGCTTTTAACATTCTGCCACACAGGGTACTCCGTGACAATATGGCATATGTTCTGTTCACTAGTATGTGCTGTATGGGGACTATGATGCATGTTAATCGAAGAGAACACCTACCACATTCTGACGGTGGATATAGGTCTCAAGCAGGCCATAAGGAAGTCCATGATTTCCTGAAGTAGATGAAGTAGAATTCTTTGGCTGTTTGCCTAATGAAGCAGTGGCCCATAGACGTTCAGTATCCATGCACAGCCACTGAAAGGATTACCCAACAGCAGCTCCACCTCAGTCGATTTCCCAGAGCTTTGCTTCAGTATGAGCATAAGGCCCAAAAATATCTTCAACTCCGCCAGTGAAATGGGAGTCCACTGGCGTGCCCTAGAATGGAGCCCTAGAGTGCCTCCATGCTCCTTCAGAAATTGGTCTGCATGCAAATTTGTTTGCTGCACAATTTCCTGAAGGAAGTCAACATCCAAATATAGATGGACGTAGTTGACTGGCAAAAAGTTGGGCGTATCGACTTTACATCCAGCGTCACAAGTAAAAGGTGGAATTTGGGGCTGTGCTTGTGGCCTCATGCACCTGCTCTCTGGGTTCAGCTAACCCGATGTTGTCTCGCTGCACAGACTGTGCTTGTGAAGGGACAGCATGGCTGTAGTCATCGTCTCCTTCAGAATCACTGGAAGAGGTGTTGTTTGATGGGACTCCGCCGACTGAAAAATCACTCCCAGATTCTGCCCCATTGACCTCTCTTTCAGATGCTGTCTCAATCTCTGATCCTGCCTCAGAGCTATCCTCCATATCCTGAATTAAGGCTTGAGCAGCAGTCATCCAACGAAACTCCATCTCTGCTACTGGCTAAAATGTCCCTCTAAAGTACTAGCCTACGTAGAAGGTAGATAGAGCCACAAAATTGCTCGTGGGTGTGTGTGATGTGTCCAATAGTAAATGTCGTCACCTTGCCTTTGCATCTTCTCCGATTCAGCAGATTCTCTGAAGACACTGAAAAAAACAAAAGAGACACAGTATTACTTCACCTTACCACATACCCATCATCACAGCCTTTAGCGCTGGTGGCGCCCAGTGCGACTAATTTTTGGTGCTCTGCTTCCCATGACCTCCTCATCTAACTCCCTCAGTACCATCCAGCAAAAGTGCCCCTCATCTCCATAGTCCCCCTTGCACATACATTTAATTTGTTTTAAAGCGCAGGTAACTCTTGGCTTTACTAATCCACTCAGCTAAATAAACCTATATCCTTTGCAGCAGGAAAATAACCCATCTGCCTACTTTATGGTGTCAAAACTGCCACTAGACAAAAGACAGATCTATTTCTATCTCTATCTCTATATATATACATGATATGATATATATATATATATATATATATCACTTTTATATATGTGTGGTTTCCCTGGGGGGCCGATTGTGGCTCCCGGAAAACAACACACGTAAAAAAAAAACTAAAAAAAAAAATATATATATGTATATATATAGATATATATACACATATACATATTTAGAGATTTGTCTGTCATTAAATATATATATATATATATATATATATATTGCATCAAAAGTTTAGCCGTGCACTCCACCAGGGTGAAAATAATTCTTGAGTTTTATTTGAAACAAAAAAGAACAGAACAACGCGTTTCGACCGGATGGTCTTTGTCAAGTTCAACAACTAATTCACAAAGCAAGTTCCTTTTATAGTGGAATATATTAAACCCATATAGTGCATTATGGGAACTGTAGTTAAACAAATATTACATATATTAAATACAAATTATCAGGATTCCATAATTTTGCAAACAATCTATTCATAGTGAGAACACAATCATAATTAAATTTC
This sequence comes from Pleurodeles waltl, assembly GCF_031143425.1. Classification (NCBI taxonomy): domain Eukaryota; kingdom Metazoa; phylum Chordata; class Amphibia; order Caudata; family Salamandridae; genus Pleurodeles; species Pleurodeles waltl. Next base: position 233,127,836 of record NC_090448.1, on the reverse strand, counting down.
CATATTTTTTAAAATTAATTATCTTACAAATTTACTTCATTTATGTATGATTTCAATCTCGTATTTCTCCTGTTACCTTAATTAACTTTATACTAATGCTTTGACTCACTTATTCTGGTGATGCTATTATAGAAATTTTTTATTATTGTTACGAGTTTTACTAATTTGATATAAATTAGAACTTGCTCTAAGAACAAAGAAGAATAAATCAAATTTAATTTTGATTTGTATCCAATGCTCACAATGATAATTAGGATAGTTATTATTTAAGAATTAAGCCGATCAGAGATATCACTGTTGCAGTTCATTTATGCTGCTTGAGTTATACACTCATAGATGAACATAAAGTTCCTCATCATTGTTCATCCCTGAAGGGGCCTTAGTTTTCATTCGAATTATAAACTTCGATTCTAATCGCCTTAACTTTCTAACTCGATCCCCTCCTCTTTCATGATCTGGGATATGATCTACACCATAATATCTCAGTGTCCTCCAATCATTCGATGTATGTGTTTGTAAATGTCTGGCTGTCGCATATGTACAGTCCTTGTGAGTAATAGCTCTTATATGTTCAAGGATTCTTTTTTTGAGTGCACAGATTGTACTGCCAATGTACTTTAGACCACAATGACATTCTATTATGTAGATTACATATTTAGTTTCACATGTAATTTTATGTTTAATGAACCATTACTGTCCATTTGGTAAATTAATTTTTTTCATTGATTGCCCTATTTTGCATGCTTTACAGGAATTACATTTGACGAAGCCCTTGTTCTCTGCCTCGAGCCAATTGCTCTCTTTTTCTAGCACAAGATGACTTCTAACCAATATATCCTTAATGCTGGGTGCCTTTTTGTATGAGAACAAGGGTTTCAAACCTATTATGGGTCCCAAATCCGGATCTTTGCCTATTATTCCCCAATGTTTGCACAGAATATTTTTAATAAACGTGCTTTCCTTGGTGTATTGCATAATCATTCGCACTCTTTCTTCAGATTCTCTTTCTCTTTTGTTAAACAAAAATTCCTCACGTTTCTTAGATTGAATAATACTCATATTACTCTTGAGGATCTTCTCATTATATCCTCGAGTTTTAAATCTCTCATATGTTTCATCCAATTTTGTTAATAAATCCCTGTCATGAGAACAATTTCTCCTCATTCTAATAAATTCCCCTAAGGGGATACTATTTACCAAGTGTTTGGGATGAAAGCTTTTGCCATGTAGTACACTGTTACAAGCGGTCTCCTTCCGGTACACCGTGGTTTCAATTTTATTATTCTCAACATAGATAGTAATATCTAAGAAATTTATAGATGTTTTACTGGTTTCATAAGTGAATTTTAGACCAACTTCATTATTATTCAGAATATTGAAATACTGCACAAATTCATCTTTTGATCCATTCCAAATTATAAAAAGGTCATCTATGAAACGAACCATGAGGTATACCATCAATTGTGCGGTACAGCCATGGGTATCTCCTTTTCTCCGAATTATGCCAACCTAGTGATGGGTTGGTGGGAAAGGGAGATAGCATGGAACAAACAAAATGAGGAATTTGCTGAGAAAGCATTATTGTGGGTTCGTTTCATAGATGATCTTTTTATAATTTGGAATGGATCAAAAGATGAATTTGTGCAGTATTTCAATATTCTGAATAATAATGAAGTTGGTCTAAAATTCACTTATGAAACCAGTAAAACATCTATAAATTTCTTAGATATTACTATCTATGTTGAGAATAATAAAATTGAAACCACGGTGTACCGGAAGGAGACCGCTTGTAACAGTGTACTACATGGCAAAAGCTTTCATCCCAAACACTTGGTAAATAGTATCCCCTTAGGGGAATTTATTAGAATGAGGAGAAATTGTTCTCATGACAGGGATTTATTAACAAAATTGGATGAAACATATGAGAGATTTAAAACTCGAGGATATAATGAGAAGATCCTCAAGAGTAATATGAGTATTATTCAATCTAAGAAACGTGAGGAATTTTTGTTTAACAAAAGAGAAAGAGAATCTGAAGAAAGAGTGCGAATGATTATGCAATACACCAAGGAAAGCACGTTTATTAAAAATATTCTGTGCAAACATTGGGGAATAATAGGCAAAGATCCGGATTTGGGACCCATAATAGGTTTGAAACCCTTGTTCTCATACAAAAAGGCACCCAGCATTAAGGATATATTGGTTAGAAGTCATCTTGTGCTAGAAAAAGAGAGCAATTGGCTCGAGGCAGAGAACAAGGGCTTCGTCAAATGTAATTCCTGTAAAGCATGCAAAATAGGGCAATCAATGAAAAAAATTAATTTACCAAATGGACAGGAATGGTTCATTAAACATAAAATTACATGTGAAACTAAATATGTAATCTACATAATAGAATGTCATTGTGGTCTAAAGTACATTGGCAGTACAATCTGTGCACTCAAAAAAAGAATCCTTGAACATATCAGAGCTATTACTCACAAGGACTGTACATATGCGACAGCCAGACATTTACAAACACATACATCGAATGATTGGAGGACACTGAGATATTATGGTGTAGATCATATCCCAGATCATGAAAGAGGAGGGGATCGAGTTAGAAAGTTAAGGCGATTAGAATCGAAGTTTATAATTCGAATGAAAACTAAGGCCCCTTCAGGGATGAACAATGATGAGGAACTTTATGTTCATCTATGAGTGTATAACTCAAGCAGCATAAATGAACTGCAACAGTGATATCTCTGATCGGCTTAATTCTTAAATAATAACTATCCTAATTATCATTGTGAGCATTGGATACAAATCAAAATTAAATTTGATTTATTCTTCTTTGTTCTTAGAGCAAGTTCTAATTTATATCAAATTAGTAAAACTCGTAACAATAATAAAAAATTTCTATAATAGCATCACCAGAATAAGTGAGTCAAAGCATTAGTATAAAGTTAATTAAGGTAACAGGAGAAATACGAGATTGAAATCATACATAAATGAAGTAAATTTGTAAGATAATTAATTTTAAAAAATATGGAAATTTAATTATGATTGTGTTCTCACTATGAATAGATTGTTTGCAAAATTATGGAATCCTGATAATTTGTATTTAATATATGTAATATTTGTTTAACTACAGTTCCCATAATGCACTATATGGGTTTAATATATTCCACTATAAAAGGAACTTGCTTTGTGAATTAGTTGTTGAACTTGACAAAGACCATCCGGTCGAAACGCGTTGTTCTGTTCTTTTTTGTTTCAAATAAAACTCAAGAATTATTTTCCCCCTGGTGGAGTGCACGGCTAAACTTTTGATGCAATAATTACTCTTGGGTTGGTTCACCCAGAGCTGTAGCACCGGTACTCGTTGAGCGCGGCGCCTTCTAACGAACCGCATTGTTGTTTGACATTTTTGATTTATGGCAGTACGCGCCCGGCAATCGTAATTGAAGAAACAAGGAAATCAACACAAGCGCGGCACGGCGCGGAAGCCAGCGCTCCGATTCGGAGTCGGAGGACGCCGGAAAGGAGATTGCTGAGCCGAAGGTAAGCCCGGGCATTGTGTTGTTGTTCTTTGAAGGAAAGTGAAGCATTGCCGTTACAGCCCCGAGTTAACGCTACTCAGTTAAAAGGGGCCACCGAGGTGTGGTTAACAATTCTATTGAAAAGCTTTGAAACATCAAGATAAAGATTTCTGTATCCTGTTCACGATAATGGAGGATAGGAAAGTAAAAAGAGCTGCGACTGCAGCTAAAATGTTTGACACTACTAAAACATTTATGGAAGAAAAATCGATATTAGGTGATGTAAACTCAAGAAAGGAGCCTTCTTTAAAACAGCAATTTTTTGAATTGGAAAAATATTACAAAAAGGAAATTAATAAGAGTTGGGAAATTTTATCTCTAGAAAAATATATCGAGGTCAAAAGGATTCCAAGGGGCTTACGTATATTTTTAATGCCAACTTATACTGGGATCAAACCTGAACTGTTGACAGAGTGGGCAGAAAATAACACACAATGTTCCCTTAACATGATGAGAATACTAATTAAGCATGCCAAATTGGACTTGGAAGAAACAAATGCTAAAATTAAAGAACTGGAGGATGTGTTGAATAATCAAAATGACACTAATGGGCAAACCACCTTGCGACAAGCTATGGAAACTCGTTTGAATAATTATGAAGATGAAGTCCAGCAGAGAAAAAAGAGTAAATTTTTAAGGGATGAAAAGGATTATAAGTTTGGAAGAGTATATACATTTGCGAAAAGATTTGACCAATTGAAACAAGAATCAAGGATCACTAGAGGACAATCAAACTATAGTGGAGAGGAGACTTCGATTGAATCTGAAGTAGAACTCAGTGAAGGGGAGGGCTCAGACACCAGTAATACTACTTTTTTAGAGGAAATGCAGGTACTCTACTTGGATCAAAAACTGTCAAGAGGAAGAGGCAGAATCAAAGGACGGGGTATGGAAACAAACAAAATCTGGCAAGATCAGTAAAAGACAAACAAGAAGAGCCAAAAGAAACAGGCAAAAGACAATACTCTCTCAGAAGCTTGAGAAAATAACAAAACTCCCGAACTTAGTAGTCAATCTTTCGAACTATGAACTAACGAATCTTGAGTTACAAACACTAAATAAAGGTCTATCCTTCTGCCCTGAAATTCATCACAATTTTGTGGATACTCGTATTGATATTTATAAATTCATCAGGAAACTAAAATTATTAAAATTCCATACACAACAAAGGAAGAAAACACCACCTGCTTCTGAAGATAGTATCATAAAAGAATTGGAGGAACCCCCACTTAAAATTGATCAAGTGATAGATCTCAAAACTTTATTTGACTTGACACATAATTTACAAGATGAGGACTATACGGAAATGGAAGTATTACAGCACTTAGATATAAATACTAAATGTCATAAACCATCTGGCTTAAAAGAAAAATCAAAGTTTTGTCCTATACTTTCACCAGGCAACAAAATTGACTTATATTCGGAATTAGTTTTAGAGGATTTAGAACGTCTTCAAAACAAAAGTTCATTAAATAAAATAGAAAATTTGACTAAGAAAGAGCGGCTGGCATTAAAAAATTTGAAGGCTAATAATAAAATTATAATAAAACCAGCAGACAAAGGAGGTAATGTTGTTATCTTAAACACATCTGATTATATGATGGAAGCCTATAGACAATTGAAGAATCCAGCTGAATATAAGAAATTGACGAAAAATCCTATAAAGAATATGACTAATATGTTACATACAAAATTAGGCATTTGGCATCAACAATTGCTACTTGATCGGGAAGAATATATGTATTTGAAAAAGGAGAATCCAACAATGCCGACAATATATTTTTTACCGAAAATTCATAAATCTTTGACATTGCCACCTGGCAGACCGATAGTATCGGCATGTGATTCATTATTTGAAAGAGTCTCTAATTATGTAGATGTTTATTTAGCTCCAATTGTTAAGACACTTAGCTCTTATATTAAGGACTCTGGAGATCTCTTGAAAATACTACTAGATCTAGATTGGCATGATAATTATCTCCTAGTGACAATTGATGTGATCTCACTTTATACTTCTATCAATCATACAATTGGTTTAAATGCCTGTGAATATTTTCTGAAACAGCGTAATATCTCAGAATTAGAATATTCAAAAATGCTACTGGATATGATCGAGATGTGTTTAAAGAATAATGTCTTTATATTTAACCATGAGGTATACCATCAATTGTGCGGTACAGCCATGGGTATCTCCTTTTCTCCGAATTATGCCAACCTAGTGATGGGTTGGTGGGAAAGGGAGATAGCATGGAACAAACAAAATGAGGAATTTGCTGAGAAAGCATTATTGTGGGTTCGTTTCATAGATGACCTTTTTATAATTTGGAATGGATCAAAAGATGAATTTGTGCAGTATTTCAATATTCTGAATAATAATGAAGTTGGTCTAAAATTCACTTATGAAACCAGTAAAACATCTATAAATTTCTTAGATATTACTATCTTTGTTGAGAATAATAAAATTGAAACCACGGTGTACCGGAAGGAGACCGCTTGTAACAGTGTACTACATGGCAAAAGCTTTCATCCCAAACACTTGGTAAATAGTATCCCCTTAGGGGAATTTATTAGAATGAGGAGAAATTGTTCTCATGACAGGGATTTATTAACAAAATTGGATGAAACATATGAGAGATTTAAAACTCGAGGATATAATGAGAAGATCCTCAAGAGTAATATGAGTATTATTCAATCTAAGAAACGTGAGGAATTTTTGTTTAACAAAAGAGAAAGAGAATCTGAAGAAAGAGTGCGAATGATTATGCAATACACCAAGGAAAGCACGTTTATTAAAAATATTCTGTGCAAACATTGGGGAATAATAGGCAAAGATCCGGATTTGGGACCCATAATAGGTTCGAAACCCTTGTTCTCATACAAAAAGGCACCCAGCATTAAGGATATATTGGTTAGAAGTCATCTTGTGCTAGAAAAAGAGAGCAATTGGCTCGAGGCAGAGAACAAGGGCTTCGTCAAATGTAATTCCTGTAAAGCATGCAAAATAGGGCAATCAATGAAAAAAATTAATTTACCAAATGGACAGGAATGGTTCATTAAACATAAAATTACATGTGAAACTAAATATGTAATCTACATAATAGAATGTCATTGTGGTCTAAAGTACATTGGCAGTACAATCTGTGCACTCAAAAAAAGAATCATTGAACATATCAGAGCTATTACTCACAAGGACTGTACATATGCGACAGCCAGACATTTACAAACACATACATCGAATGATTGGAGGACACTGAGATATTATGGTGTAGATCATATCCCAGATCATGAAAGAGGAGGGGATCGAGTTAGAAAGTTAAGGCGATTAGAATCGAAGTTTATAATTCGAATGAAAACTAAGGCCCCTTCAGGGATGAACAATGATGAGGAACTTTATGTTCATCTATGAGTGTATAACTCAAGCAGCATAAATGAACTGCAACAGTGATATCTCTGATCGGCTTAATTCTTAAATAATAACTATCCTAATTATCATTGTGAGCATTGGATACAAATCAAAATTAAATTTGATTTATTCTTCTTTGTTCTTAGAGCAAGTTCTAATTTATATCAAATTAGTAAAACTCGTAACAATAATAAAACATTTCTATAATAGCATCACCAGAATAAGTGAGTCAAAGCATTAGTATAAAGTTAATTAAGGTAACAGGAGAAATACGAGATTGAAATCATACATAAATGAAGTAAATTTGTAAGATAATTAATTTTTAAAAATATGGAAATTTAATTATGATTGTGTTCTCACTATGAATAGATTGTTTGCAAAATTATGGAATCCTGATAATTTGTATTTAATATATGTAATATTTGTTTAACTACAGTTCCCATAATGCACTATATGGGTTTAATATATTCCACTATAAAAGGAACTTGCTTTGTGAATTAGTTGTTGAACTTGACAAAGACCATCCGGTCGAAACGCGTTGTTCTGTTCTTTTTTGTTTCAAATAAAACTCAAGAATTATTTTCACCCTGGTGGAGTGCACGGCTAAACTTTTGATGCAATAATTACTCTTGGGTTGGTTCATCCAGAGCTGTAGCACCGGTACTCATTGAGCGCGGCGCCTTCTAACGAACCGCGTTGTTGTTTGATATATATATATATATATATATAGAGAGAGAGAGAGAGAGAGAGACTGACTCTCTACATCACTTTTTTTTTCATACATGTGTGCTTTCTCTGGGGCCGATCGTGGCAAAGCACACATATATTAAAAAAAATCACATGTATAAAAAAAAAAAATGGCCCCTTAGGTGGTGCAATCCATGGCCATGAAACTGTTCCAGGAAGGCATCGATGGAAAGGGGAGACTCTGCCCTTACCATCGATGCCTCCATGGCATCTGGGGAGGCTGTCTTGACCTTTTTCCCCCCCTGGAGTAGGGAGAGTACACTTACACAGAGGGGTGGTGGGGGGAAACGCAGAAGTTCTTCCGCTTCTCCCAGGGTAATAAAAGAAATTATAAATCCTCTGGTGCATTGCACCGGAGGATTTTTTTAACCCGTGACCCACACCAGGGAGCTAGTATGGGCATCTGCCAGAGGCCGACACCCCCACTGTAGGGGTTAAACTCCTCCTATTTAAAAGTAAGTATTCCCCATTTTTCAGCAACTCTTTGTCCCTCCCACGTTTATACCAAAATCGAACACTATGGCCCTCATTACAACCCCTGGCGGTCGGTGATAAAGCGGCGGTAATACTGCCAACAAGCCGGCGGTAAAAAAAAAATGGAATTATGACCACGGCGGAAACCGCCAAACACATACAGCCTCTTTAACACACCGACTGCCACGGCTGTAGCAACAAGCACCGCAGAAGTAACCGCCAACAGCCAGGCGGAAGACAAGGTTCCGCCCACTGTATTACAAGAGGCCTATCCGCCACCTTTTCCGTGGCGGTACCAACGACAACAAAAGCACAGTGGAAACAGATCTCAGAAGTCAAAGGACTCACCTATGGAGACTCAGGGAACAACCACGACACCAAGAAGCCCGTACTGCAGATCTTCTCCATGCTGGTCTACCTCCTCCTAACACCAGGAAATCCAACGCCTGCGACCACTGTGAGTACTGCTGCCTAGCACACATGGTAGGGGGGAGGAAAAAGAGAGTGACACACACACGCAACACCCCTACCCCCAATAACATACACACAAACAGATGCAACAACATTACACATCCACCCCGTACCCCTCAGGAATAATGCAAGGACAAAAGGAAGTGATTAAAGTGAGACACTGCCCAGTCCATAATGTCCATGGGCCACAGGGCCACATCACATAGGCCAAGGCCCCATCTTACTCCTGCATCAACACGGAGAGAATACTGCTGGGGCATCAGGTCAAAAATACACAGGCACCTCAGGGGGACGGGGAATGGGGGGGCACTGCAGCCGGAAGATGGTACAACACCACTTGTCCTGGAGGGTGCAACATGCCCACTGCTTGGTCCTGGGCAGTGCAAGGCCACAGTCTCTCAAGTGGGTGGTTTGCCCACTGCCTGGTCCTGAGGAGTGCAAAGCCACAGTCTCTCAAGTGGGTGGTTTGCTCACTGCTTGGCCCTGGGGAGTGCAAGGCCATAGTCTCTCAAGTGGGCGGTTTGCCCACTGCTTGGTCCTGGGGAGTGAAAGGCCACAGTCTCTCAAGTGGGTGGTTTGCCCACTGGTTCTGGAGGGGTCCTTGTGCCCAGTGTGCTTCATCCTGGCAAGGATGCGGTGAGTGGATGCCTTCTCCCACTGGTTCTGGAAGGGGCCTTGTGCCCAGTGCGCTTCATCCTGGCAAGGAGGGGGTGAGTGGATGCCTTCTTCCACTGGTTCTGGAGGGGGCCTTGTGCCCAGTGTGCTTCATCCTGGCAAGGATGCGGTGAGTGGATACCTTCTTCCACTGGTTCTGGAAGGGGCCTTGTGCCCACTGTGCTTCATCCTGGCAAGGAGGGGGTGAGTGGATGCCTTCTTCCACTGGTTCTGGAGGGGGCCTTGTGCCCAGTGTGCTTCATCCTGGCAAGGATGCAGTGAGAGGATGCCTTCTTCCACTGGTTCCGGAGGGGGCCTTGTGCCCAGTGTGCTTCATCCTGGCAAGGAGGTGTGAGTGGATGCCTTCTTCCACTGGTTCTGGAGGGGGCCTTGTGCCCTGTCATACAGATCTTTGGGAGTGCAAGGTAACAGTCTCTCACCTGGGTGTCATACCCACAAGATTTGCAGTAGGCAGGATGCATTACACTCCACGGAGGCAGGACTACAGACCATCCGCCAGTGGTGACGGCTGCACAGTGGTGTCAGTGCTGGTGCTAGTGTTGGTGCTACCAGTGGTGAGGGGAGGTTCTAGCCCTTCCCCGGCAGCCTTGGATGGCTGCCCACTGGGGTTGCTGCTGCTGGCAGTGGTGCTGGTGGCAGTGCAGGTGGTGAGCTGGCAGTGGTGCTGGTGTCGGTGCTGCCAGTGGTGGGGGGAGGCTACAGCCTTTCCCCTGCAGCCTCGGATGGCTGCCCACTGGGGCTGTTGCTGCTGGCAGTGGTGCTGGTGACAGTGCAGGTGGCGGTGCTGATGGCGGTGCAGGTGGCGGTGCTGGCAGTGGTGGGTGGAGGCTCCAGCCCTTCCCCTGCAGCCTCGGACGGCTGCCCACTGGGGCTGCTGCTGCTGGCAGTGGTGCTGGTGGGGGTGCAGGTGGCGTTGCTGATGGCGGTGCAGGTGGCGTTGCTAGCAGAGGTGGCTGGAGGCTCCAGCCCTTCCTCTGCAGCCTCAGATGGCTGAAGCGCCATGGTTGGTGTTGGGGGCTCAGATTCTGTCACAGCACCAGGCCTCCTGTCCCTCCTGCCTGCAGGAGCAGGCCCTTTGCCCTTGCCGTTTGGTGGTGCCTTCTTGCCCTTGCCGTCTGGTGGTGCCTCCTTGCCCTTTCCCTTGTAAGCTGGTGGTGCCACCTTGCCCTTCCCCTTATAAGCTGGTGGTGCCTCCTGGCCCTTGGCAGCTGGTGGTACATCCTTGCCCTTCCCCTTGGCAGCTGGTGCAGGTACACTGCCAGTGCTGATGGGTGTCTCCCTATAGCCTCTCACACCTGCAATAGCTGCCGAAACTACAGTGGCCGTGGACTGGGTGGCTGAGGTGCTGGCCTGGGTTCTGCCCAACCTGGACCGACGTGTAGAAAGCGGGGGTGAAGGGATAGGGAAGAGGTCAACGGCAGAGAGGAAATGCTTCTTAGGGACACTGGGACGGGAAGAGGGTGAAGGTTTGGGAGTAGAGAAAGAGGGAGTGGTTGTAGGAGGTGTCTGTCTGCTGTGTTTGGGTGCAGATGCATGGGCTGGATGCTGTTGTGAGGTGGGTGGCTGTTGGGCGTCTGAGTGCTTGTGTTTGTGTACTTTAAGAGGAGGGGGCACAGACACAGTGGGAGAGGACACAGGGGACGTGTGCATGGATGTAGGGGTGGTGACTGCCAGTGAGGGGTGTGTAGTTACAGGCATGATGGTGATGGAGGCAGTGGGTGTGGATGTAGTGCATGCAGGTGTGAGTGGAGATGCTACTGGGAGGGAGGTGGATGACGAGGATGAGGGGAACACAGTGGAGGCAGTGGATATTGTTATGTCAGCATCCGGATGGTGTTTGTGTGAGTGCCTGTGGGATGATGTGTGGTGCTTGTGTTTGCCTGAGCCACTCCTGTGTGTTGTCTTGGGTGCATGCTGGTCTGAATGTGTGCTTGAGATAGGTTGGGGTTCAGGGGAATGGGACTGGGCAGAGGAAGTTGGAGGGGGAGGCTAGAGACAGGAACAATGGCTGCCATCAGGGAGGAGGCCAGAGCCTGGAATGATCTCTGTTGGGCCCCCACGCCAGAGTGAATGCCCTCCAGGAATGCATTTGTATGTTGCATATGCCCTGCCAGGCCCTCAATGGCATTCACAATGGTTGACTGCCCTACAGAGATGGATCGCAGGAGATCAATAGCCTCCTCACTCAGGGCAGCAGAGCTAACTGGGGCAGGGCCTGAGGTACCTGGGGTGAAGGAGATGCCCATTCTCCTGAGTGAGCAGGCACGGGAAACTCGCTGAGGGGCTGCTGGGAGGGCGGTGCTGGTATGGGGAGTGGCAGCTGTACCTGTAGTTGGGGTGGCCACAGAGCTGTCCGCCACCACTAGGAAGCTTCCATCAGAGGAGGTATCACTTTCCAGAACTGTCCCCTCCTGTCTCCACTGTGGTGCTCCCCTCACCCTCTGTCCCACTGGTGCCTTCACCGTTGGTGGATTCGGCCTCCTGGGCCCTGTGGTATGCAGCTCCCTCCGTCGCCGATGCCTCTGCTCCTCCACCAGATGATGCTAAAGCACAGAAGGACAGGATGACAAAACAAAAAGGGGAAGAGACAGAGGATACACTTGGTCAATGGCAGCAACAATACCACCATTGGCACCACAACACAGAGGGGACAGCTCTACGCACTAGGCAATGCACTACCAGTCACAATGCTAGTCACCAGGCCATGGACAGTAATACCTAACGACAGTTGCAGCATACCTGAGACCCACAGAGCCCTGCCCAGTAGTGGATGCCCACTAGCTTGTTTGGAGGTGGAGTTCATCAGCCCCTACCCAACATGGAACCTACCCTGCAATGTCCGGCCTGGCCTAGGGGCAAAAACAGGTGCACGTTCCCCACCCAGAGACCACCCCACCACGCGCAAGTAGTATATTGGGAACTGTACTCACCCCCTTGTGGCTGCTGTGATGCCCTCAAGCGCCCATCCAGCTCCGGATAGGCCACCGCCAGTATGCGGAACATCAGGGGGGGTGAGGGTTCGACGGGCACCCCTTCCTCGTTGGGAGGCCATCCCCAGCTGGACCTCCACCGTCTTCCTTGCCCAGCGTCTCAGGTCCTCCCACCGTTTGCAACAGTGGGTGCTCCGGCTGCCGTAGACTCCCAGGGTCTGCATGTCCTTGGCGATGGTGCGCCGTATACCCTTTTTCTGATGGGTGCTGACCTGCAGACAAATAAACATAAAAAAAGGTATCAGTCATACTGTCCGGCCTGTTACACTCATGGCCCACTATATCCCTCCCATCCCCTTATGCACAAACATTGCCCACCATACCTGCAGCACGCTGCCCAGGACCCCTCAACCACCCCCCTTACATGAGGCCCTCACATACAGCACTCCATGCATTCTTGCTCCATGCATCGTGCTCACAGTGTACTCACCTGTTGGTCTGGAGGCCCATACAGCATTCAGGTAGGACCCCATCCTCTAGTCTCTCCAACTCTACAGCGGTGAAGACAGGGGCCCTTTCCCCAGTGACACAAGCCATGATCGGTTCCAGACACAGGTCACAGCAGCACTTGCAGTGTAGGTCCTCTCCTGTTGAAGGTCAGGTAGCAAGTGAGTAAACAGATAGAAAATGGCGGTCACGTCCGCAGCGGTGCGTACCATCACCGCTGGCGTACATCACCATTAGCTACTGTAACGCATAGGGCACAATGTTAACCAATGAGGAGTTGCACAGCGGTACTCGACCGCCTCCCGCAACGGCGCACAACGTCAGTGGCATTACCTCATTTTTACCTGTCCATCCACACAGGACAGGCGGCTGCCATTTCAGGGGGGGGGCAGACCATGGAACCTAACTCTGTCACAGCACACATAGGCACATTTTGGGGCTAAACATCAACATACTGTTTCTGTCACAACATTTAGGATGTTGACTAGATGCTCATTTATAACGGCTGAGGATGAATAGGAGATGGAGACATCCCCCCGTGTACAGGCCCCTGGTGGACTTGGCAACAATGGAGGACAGGCACATTATCCTCACCTACAGACTTGATAGGGCCACAATCCAAAAGCGTTGTGCCCAATTGGAGCCAGATATGATCTCAGCTATCCGCCACCCCACTAGGAGACCCCCTCTTGTGCAAGTCCTATCTGTGGTCCATTTTGTGGCAACTGGCTCCATCCAAGTGACATGGGGCTTGGCAGGAGGAATGTCACAGCCAATGTTCTCCAACGTGCTGACCGGAGTGTTGTCTGCCCTGATGAAACACATGCGCAGCTACATCGTTTTCCCCCCAGGTGGAGGATTTGGCCTCAGTGAAAGCTGATTTCTATGTAATGGGACATATCCCCAACATTATTGGGGCAATAGATGGTACACATATTGCGTTTGTTCCCCGCCCTGGAGAAATGAACAGGTGTTCAGAAATCGAAAGTGCTTTGACTCTATGAATGTGCAGATAGTGTGCCTGGCGGATCAGTACATCTCCCATGTGAATGCAAAGTATCCTGGGTCTATGCATGATGCCTTTATCCTGAGGAATAGCAGCATCCCATATGTGATGGCTCAACTCCAGAGGCACCGGGTGTGGCTAATAGGTGAGCCTATGGTCCCCACCCAGTGGATGTTGATATATGGTTGTTGGGTTAGCCCTAGGGGTTAGTGTCTGGCTAACTGATATCCCTCGGTATTTGCAGGTGATTCTGGTTACCCCAACCTCGGAATGCTACTGACCCCAGTGAGGAATCCCAGGACAAGGGCAGAGGAACATTACAATGAGGCACATGGGTGAACAAGAAGAATTATAGAGCGAACCTTTGGCCTCCTGAAGGCCAGGTTTCGATGCCTCCATCTAACAGGTGGTTCCCAGTGCTACTCACCCAAGAAGGTGTGCCAGATCATCGTGGCATGTTGCACTACCTTGCCTTATGTCGCCAGGTGCCTTTTCTGCAGGAGGATGAGGCTGGAGATAGGCGTGTGGCAGTGGTGGAGCCTGTGGACTGTGATGAAGATGAGGCAGTGGATGAGGATGTGGACAACAGAACAGCAATCATTCGACAGTACTTCCAGTGACACACAGGTAAGACACTGTAACTTCACTTACCATTGCAGTATTGTATTGTAAATTTTCACTGGCAGGCTGATGTTCCCACTACTATGGCCATTTACTGTACCCTTTGACATGTCTATTCACAGATATCTGTGCCCCACTCTGGCTCCTGGTGTTTTGACTGCAGCAAACTACAGGCCATACCTAACTATACATGACTGTACAGTTGAATTGCAATGTCTACAGATTGTGAAACGAATACATAGTTCAATCACTTGACAGAGTCAATACTTGTATTTTTTACAAGGATGCTTATTCATGTGCTAATACGTGGATTGGGTATTGCTATAGGCTGGGGGTGGTAGAAGAGAGTCCAGGATAGAGTCCAGTCTATTTGTATCACAGGTGCATTGTCCAAGGGGCATAGGAAGTGGAGCAATGGCAGTTCAAGGTGGACAGGGTGACAGAGTGGGACACAAGGGTGACAATCAGGAGAGTCTTATTTCCTGGCGGGGATCTTAGCAATGTTGTCTGGCTTCTGCCTGGATAGCAGGGACCGTTTGCATGGTGGTTCTCCTTCTTGAGGGGTGGGTTGCTGGTGGCCTGTTGTTCCTGTAGTGGGGCCCCCTGTCCACCAATGTCAGCGGAGGTGGAGGGCTGTTCATCGGTGTGGCTAGTGCAGGGGCCCGTTGGTGTGCCACTGCCTCCCTCATGGTGTTGGTCATGTCTGCCAACACCCCTGCAGTGGTGACCAGGGTGGTGTGGATGTCCCTCAGGTCCTCCCTGATCCCCAGGTATTGTCCCTCCTGCAGCCGCTGGGTCTCCTGCAACTTAGCCATTATCTTTCCCATCGTCTCCTGGGAATGGTGATATGCTCCCAGGATGTTGCTGAGTGCCTCGTGGAGAGTCGGTTCCCTGGGCCTTTCCTCACCCTGTCGCACAGCAGTCATCCCAGTTTCCCTGTTGTCCTGTGTCTCTGTCCCCTGAACCGTGTCCCCACTGCCACTGACCCCAGGACCCTGATCATCCTGTGTTTGTGGGGTTGCCTAGGGTCCCTGTAGTGGTGGACACACGGCTGATTGATGTGTCCTGGGGACAGAGGTATGGGCCCGCTGGGTGGGTGCTGTGTTGGTGTTTCCTGAGGGGGGAGGCGCTGTGGTGGTATGGGACTGTGCCTGGGTAACCGACTTGCTGGCGGTCCCTGATGGGCCAGGTTGGTCATCCACATCCAGGCGAGCAGAGCTGCTGTCATCACTGTGGGCCTCTTCTGAGGGGGGGACTGGATGTTGCTGGCACCTCCTCTCCAGTGACGTTGGGTGTTGGATCTGTGGGGATATAAATGCAGTGTTAGTGTTTCTGCGTGTGACATCTTGTGCATGGGTATGTTGGCCTCTATGGTTGTGAGTGCCCTGTCAGCTTTACCTTGTGTGAGTAGTTATTTTGTGGGCTAGGTGATTCTCTCTAGTGTGCATGCTGTGGTGATTTGTGTCCATGCAGGGCTGTGAGTGGTGTCCATGCATTGTTGTTGCATGCAGTGCCGGGTACTGGGATGGGTGGGTTGTGATGGTGGGGTGTATGTGAGGTGGTGGGGTGAGGGTAGGGGTGGGAAATATGTGATGGCATGCAGGTAGTGGGGTGATAGTAATAGAGATTTGACTTACTAGAGTCCAGTCCTCCTGCTACTCGTGCCAGGCCCTCAGGATGCAGTATTGACAAGACTTGCTCCTTCCATGTTGTTAGTTATGGGGGAGGAGATGGGGGTCCACCACCAGTCCTCTGTACTGCTATCTGGTGTCTTGCTACCACGGAACGCACCTTCCCCCGTAGGTCGTTCCACCTCTTCCTGATGTCATCCCTCGTTCTTAGGTGCTGTCCGATGGCGTTGACCCTGTCCACGATTCTCTGCCATAGGTCCATGTTCCTAGCGATGGATGTCTGCTACACCTGTGAGCCGAATAGCTGTGGCTCTACCCGATGATTTCCTCCACCATGACCCTTAGCTCCTGCTCTGAGAACCCGGGGTGTCTTTGTGGTGCCATGAGTGTAGTGTGAGTGGTGTGTGTGAGGGTGTGTGGGGTGATGTGTTGGGGTGTGTGGTCTGAGGTGCGTGGATGGTGTATGGGTGATGGTGTTCTGTGGCTCTGGTTGTGTGGGTGCTCTTGCTGTATCTCTCTCTAGTGGCAATTATTATTAGTCGTAAAGGGATGTGGGTAATGTGGGTTTGTGTTTTATAGTGGTGTGGGGGTGTGAGTGTATGCGTATCAGGTGTGTGTAGTTTGAATTGACCAATGTAGTGTTGTTTTGTTGGTGTGTGTGTATTTTGAGAGCGGCGATATGTACCGCCAATGGTTTACCGCGCTTGAATGTCCACTGCGGTGATTCGTGGGTCATAGTGCTGTGGGCGTAGTTTTGTTTGCATAACGGTGTGGGTTTTGGTGCCGGCAGTTTATCACAGCCCTTTGGGCTGGTGAACTTGTGTGTGTGTCTGTATAGTGACGGATTGCTATGTGTGGGTCATAATATGGGTAGCGGTATACCGCCGCGGTCGCGGTATGTTGGCGGCAGTTGGCATGGTGGTAAGCGGGAATTACTGCCAATGTCATAAAGAGGTCCAATATGTTTGTGAATAGTATTTTGTAGTACAAGAGTAGTACCACTGTAGTAGTTTTCAATGTACTATAAAATATAGTTTGTGAATAGGCTCCTGTTTTTGTTATATGTGCATCAGCTCAGTAAACAACATTAAGGGTTCCAGCATAGTCAGAGAAGCGATATAATGTGACTCCATTTCATGGCACATTCTCCTTCTCCCTGTTCTCTTCTTTAACTATTTTGGATACATCTGGGCATCAAGGCCCCTTCTAGCTCCTAGACCTTACTGATGACTGATCCTATTTAGATTTGAGTACAGAGGAAGTGTGTTTTCTTCAGTTTGTAACTGTGCCAAAAATAATTAGGTTGGATTTAGAGAACATAAAAGACTATGGCAGCCATTATATCCACGGTGGTCGGTGTTAATGTGACGGTAGTACCGCCAACCTGCCAATGTACCACACTGACAGCCCTGGTGGTAGCAGCCCCTGGGCTGGAGATAACAATCTCCAACCCGGCGACCTCAACTGTCCCGCCAGCGGCATTACGATTCTGCCTACCACCATAGTTTTCGTGGCGTTCGTAACACCACGAAAACAATGGCGGTAGGCCCTACCAGTGACAGGAAATTCCTTCCCTGTCACTGGTAGGAGGCCCATCCCCCAACAGTCCCCAGACAACCCCCACCCGCTTCATCCACGCTCCCCACCTTTTAATCCTCCCCTCCATACACGCACACTGGCTTGCACACACCACGCATTCATGCACTCACTCACAGAGGCATACACACATTCATACATGCATGCATCCATTCATTCGCGCACACATCCATACACACATACAAACTTACACGCAGACACACATTCACATTTGCATTCATACACGCATTCTCACACAAGCACACACATACCCAAGCAACACTACACACTCATTTGCATGCACGCACACACTCACACATTCATGCACACACACCACCACACACACATAACACTCTGCCACCCCCTCCCCTGTCTGAAACCTGACTTACCTGAATCCAGGGGGTCTTCCGGCAGGGGACGGGGTGCTGCTACCGCCAGCAGCGCCTCCCAGCAGAACACCACCAGGCCGTATTATCTGACATAACACGGCTGGGGGCGGTCTACTGGCATGGTGCTACTGTTGGTAGCAGCACCACCTTAACACCGTCTGCCAGCATGGCCACAGCCGGATTTCCGCCCTTCTTGTGGTGGAAATCCGGCTGTGGTCATATTATGGCGGACGGATGTTAGCCGCGAAGACGGTCTTTTGGCGGCTGTCGCCGCGGCGGTAGGCGGTACTTACCGCCAATGTTATAATTAGGGCCTATATCCACTTCATATGCCAGAACTTTTTTTCTGACTCCTAATTTATGCAAGGCCTTTTCGTTTTCTCACTGGGCGTGTAGGGGAGGTGGTTTAAAAGAGCACAGTAGAGTGATCTCCTGCTCTTAGTAGAATCTATTCCGTGGCCCCAGTGAAGTATGGCCATATTCAGATGGTCTTTGATTTTGAGATCTAAAACTACAAAGCTCTCAATCCTTCAACCCTCATCATGGATGTAATGACAAACAAGGAGCCCACTTTAGCAGGTAAAGTAAGGAAGTATCACATCATTTACTCTGATATGAACTGTTGATCAATCTAATGCTAAGCTTCTTCACAGACGATTGTGTAAATGAGAAGTGTAGCCACATAAACAAAAGCAAATTAACAGTTGACAATCAAGAATGTAATTGACACTAGTGAAAGAAACCAATGTATTTGCACAAAAATACATTTTGACCGTACTAATTGTAATTGAGATCATACTCTTTTGTTCAATCCCTATGTATTGTGAAGGTATGCTGCCAATCAAATTCTGCCTTCTTTGATGGGTGATGGAGAAATCAGCTGTCTGCACTCTCAGAAAGAGAAAGCAAGCTACATAGAACAGTAGAACAGGTGTGGATAGCTACTGTCATGTAAAGGAGCTAATTTCACAGGGTGAAGAAAAGAAGCTACCAATGACAGGGTCTGAGAAGCGTGTACTGGAGCCATATGAACATAAAGGGTAGCCATCAGATATGTATCTAGTGCTTCCGGTGAATCTTCCTCAGGCATCCCTTCAGTTGTATGATCTGCAGAAAGACATAAAGGAGGCTCTTGGCAAGGACAAGTCATCTGCATCCTTTTCTTATGGAGCTGGTCTTTGGGAGAGACAGACAGGAAAACTTATATTGTCTGGTGAGGGAAAGATACCTAGTTAAGTGAGGGATGCCAGAAGTGAAATAAGCTATAAAATGCTGAGGTGAAGGCAGAAAAACCGCACACTCTAGCACCTTCACTACCATGCCCAAGTACTGAGATGGCATGCCTTCAAGATAGTTCACTTATGCCTTTGCCACCTGATTTTCCTTTCTCACCAGCAAAGTATTTCCCTGTAAAGCTGGAGGGACAGTCATGATGGGTGGAAGATGGCTGAGAACTTCCACTATTTGGACGATTGTAGAGCCGTGCAAGGGAAAGTCTCTCCTGTCTCAGTGTCTTAAGGTCACTTCCCCTTCAAGGCAATTAGCATCTTTTGTTATGGCCCCAGTGATTAAGAGGACCGGTGGAACCTCCTGTTTAGAGATGACTGTATCCTAGCCACCATATGTGGCTGTATCTGTCTAGCAGCTGGTACCACCATGACGTTCTTCTGTTCTTCTCGAGTTTAGAGAACCAACACATGTACAAGCAGTCGCTTGAGGTGGAGGCAGATCAAGAGCATGATAACAGTGGCTGCCATCATTTATGATGAGAACATTAAGATGTAAGCTGAACAGTTTGGCTTTCAGAAGTGGTAGGTGAGAGATGGGGCTGTTGATGCCTCCAGTTTCCACAATTGCGTCCAAATGTGTCATCAGGCAGCAATACACTTTGAGCTGCAGACCACAAATGCTGAGTCCAGCAGGAACTGAGTCATCAGCATTCTACTTGGACAACACGCTCCTGCTTTCGTGCATGGCATCAAAATTAGAATGAATAATAAGCAAAATTTGGGTGTCACAGGTCCTTAAGGACATTGCCATAAAGGAAAGTTAACTGCCATGAAACCGTGGTTTGAAGCAACTTTAACCTTATTTCTGCTGGTGTAGAATCCTCAGAATACATAGGGCACGAACTGGACCTGCTTTCCGCAGAAGAGTGCACTTTAAAGGATATCATTTCACCTTCAGTCACCTCCAGATAATAATGGCGAGCCACAGACAGACGGAACCACATTAATCCGCCTTTTCCCACCTTCTCAGTGTCAAGGTCAGTGTTGGACTTTTGCCCTTTTTCAGGGTCATCCTCAATCTTTTTGCCTCCTGCCTCGTATTTTTTCTGACCTGTTGTTGGTTTTTGAACTCTGAGCACTTTACCACTGCTAACCAGTGCTAAAGTGCATATGCTCTGTGTGTAAGTTGTATTGTTGATTGGTTTCTCCATGATTGGCATATTTGATTTACTAGTAAGTCCCTAGCAAAGTGCACTAGGAGTGCCCAGGGCCTGTAAATCAAATTCTACTAGTGGGCCTGCAGCACTGGTTGTGCCACCCACCTAAGTAGCTCTGTAATCATGTCTCAGACCTGTCACTGCAGTGTCTGTGTGTGCAGTTTTTTGCAAGCCTAAGCCTTCCCTTTTCTTACATGTAAGGCACCCCTAAGGTAGGCCGTAGGTAGCCCCAAGGGGAGGGTGCAGTGTATGGTTAAGGTAGGACATATAGTAATGTGTTTTATATGTCCGGACAGTGAAATACTGCTAAATTTGTGTTTCACTGTTGCAAGGCCTGTCCCTCTCATAGGTAAATATGGGGGCTACATTTAAATATGATTAAAGTGTAGATTCCCTTTGGGAGCGGATGGAAATGTGGAGTTTGGTGTCTTCTGAGCTCACAATTTAAAAATACATCTTTTATTAAAGTTGATTTTAAGATTGTGTGTTTGAAAATGCCACTTTTAGAAAGTGAGCATTTTCTTGCTTGTAGCATTTCTGTGGGTCTGCCTGCTTGTGGATTCCCTGTCTGGGTCAGTTTGACAGTTGGGCTGGTTGCACCTCACACTAGACAGTGACAAAAAGGGAGCTGGGGTGTAGTCTGTGTTTCCTGTTGAGCCATCTGTGCTAGGAGGGAGGGGAGGAGTGGTCACTCACACCTGAAAGAGCTGTGCCTGCCCTCACACAATGCAGTCTCCAACACCCTGGTGAGTGTATGGGGCCTGGGCAATGCAGGATTTCACATTCAAGAGAGACTTTGCTTTGAAGTAGGCCTACTTCAAAGGAGAAAATGTGTATAAGAAGGGCACCCAAAACCACAGACTTTAGAACACTTCTGGAAACCAAGAGGAACCTCTGCCTGGAGAAGAGCTGAAGAGCTGAGGAAGAAGAGCTGCCCTGCCTGTGACTGTGCTTTGTGGAGCTATCCTGCAGTTGCTGCTTCTGACAGAGTAAGGTGGCAAAGACTGGACTTTGTGCACCTTCCATCTTGTGAAGATCTCCAAGGGCTTGATTTAGAGCTTGCCTCCTGTTGTTTGAAGTCTCGGGGACAGCAAAGATTTCTCTCTGCCAGCACCTGGAGTCTCTGGAGAGACTCCTACTCTGCCAAGTGGTGCCCATCCAGTTCCTGGGACCCTGAAAGGAGAAGCTGGCAGCCTAAGAGTAAGAAATCCACGCACAGAACGCGGGGAAAAGATAGACGCAACTCCGATCTATGGCTGAATTCGCTCGTCTGCAACGCGATCGACACCCGGGGCTGGAGAAACGACACAGAGCATCGCTTACAGAGGCTGGTGAGATCGCAACCCGCGCTGCATGGTTTTCGGATTATCGTGCGGCTGGATTTCCGATGCTGGGCGTGTAAAAACAACGCAAGGCCTGCCCGGACCCGAGAGTGCTGACCAGATAGACGCATCGCTCTCCTGCGGAGAGAAGAAACGACGCACGCCAACCCGACAAAAGGAGAAACAACGCAAGGTCTCGCTCGTGAGTGAAATCGGCGCATCACAAGCCCTTTTTGCATGCACACTCGCCAGTACGGGGTTGTTTTTGACGCACCCAAGGTACATTTTCACGCTAACAGTGTTAGTGTGTTTAAAATTACATGAAGACTCTTTTTACATTTTTAGTGATAACTTGACTTGTGTATTGTGGATTTTTGTCGTTTTGGTCTTGTTTTGTTTAGATAAATATTTTCTATTTTTCTAAACCTGTGTTGTGTCATTTTGTAGTGCTTTCATTAAATTTCTGTGTGTGTTGGTACAAATACTTTACACCTAGCACTCTGAAGTTAAGCCTGCTGCTCGTGCCAAGCTATCAAGGGGGTAAGCAGGGGTTAGCTGAGGGTGCTTCTCTTTTACCCTGACTAGAGTGCGGGTCCTTGCTTGGACAGGGGGTAACCTGACTGCCAACCAAAGACCCAATTTCTAACATTGGTGATCAGCAGATGAGATTGGACTTGTATTTGTACCTGACATACAGTAATTAAGTTTACACTACTGTTTTGAGTTCAGACCACTACGTGACCACATACTACTTGTCTTTTGATTTTGCTTTTTTTCTTTGGGACTCCTTTTTGTTCAACTTCCATATTTTGGTGACCTCCTTGTTGATTTTCGAACTTTGCACTTGTTGCAGTCATGTCTCAATCTGAAGATGCAACAGCTGGAGCTGTGTTTGAATTAGAGAAACTGAAGAGGTACTCAGTTGCTCAATTGAAACAGTTCTATAAAGAACCTTCCTGTCCTGTTAAGAGCTCCGCCAGGAAGGGGGAGCTGCAAAAGGCACTGAGGGCCTGGGTGACAGTCAAGGAAGCTGGGGGGCACACAGAGGATTAGGATGAGGAAGTGCAGAGTCTACACAGTGGTGTAATGGAGGTACATGTTACACCTGGGGGAAGGGTCTCCAGGATAGGTAGCAGTGTCTCATCTAAGGGTCTGACTCCTGAAGAATTGCAGGACAGACGTGCAGAGAGGGAGCACCAGAGGGAGTTGGAGCAAATGAGGATGGCCTCAGAGGTAAAAAAGATGATTTTGGCTTATGAGCTAAAACTGAAAGAGCTGTAAGTCATGAGGGCTGAGTCCAGCTGGAATGATGGCAGCAACAATTTTACATCCAGTGCTGCTGAAGAAGTGCACATGCCCAGAGATGTGGTGCCCTACTTGAAGGAGGGAGTTAACATACACCAGGAGCTTCAGAGGTATGAGGTAGCTCCAGTAATGCACAGGGTCCCTGAAGTGGATTGGGGAACTGGCATAGGGAGTCATATTCCTACTGGTGGGAGGGACACTCTACTGACTCTAAGTGAGAGTGACAGGTTGAGGGGTTCCCCCCAGGAAGAGGTCCTGGTTATGGAGTGTGAAGACATCCAAGAAGAGTGTGGGTTGAGTGTCAGGGACAGTCAGGTACTGTCTCACCAGTCTCAGGAGGGTGATGTGGGGTACTTTTTCAAGGCTGAGTCACTGGATGGTTGGGTTAAGGGTAGTTTGGTTAATCCATGTGAGGGGCTGAGTGATGTAATTGCTGGAGAGCAAATGTCTAGTCCTTATTTTCCAGAGATAAGCCAATACCAGGTGGAGTGTGAGTTCTCTGACCCTAGGGAACTTACACTGGAGGCAGACCTCTGGGTGAGTTCAAGAGAGTCTGAAGAGGCATTTGTGGGTGCTCCTAAGGGAGTGGTCTACGTATTTCCCAACCAGGTGAGGTAGGGAAGGTTTGCAGTGTCCCAGGTAGGTCCCAGTGTAGTGGGATGGGTGAGGGACCCCATGTCTAGTCTCAGAGGAGAGGGAATGGGGATGGGATGAGGCCCAGGGTGAGATCCAGTCCCAGGTCCTGGAGGGTTCCATGAAGGAACACCAGGAGGGGAGCCTATCCTGTACCGTAGGGCCATCTGCTGAGGGAGACCCCACAGTGTCAGGAGAACTTGGGGGGTGGCTTTAGCCAGCGCCCCCCCCGATTCTGGTGTCTGGCAGTACCACTCCTATTGAGGGGGTGCAGAAGTCCAGACAGAGGGTTGAGAGGGGGTTGTGGACCCCAGTGGAGAACCTGGAGGGTCAGGGCTTGGCTCTGAGCTCAGAGCCCCCCAGGAAGGACCTTGGTGAGACCATTTCTGGGATGGGGGAATCCAGACTCTGCCAGATGGGCAGGGTTCGGGAGACCTGTGCCAGCCAGACTCTTGTGCGGCCTTTGGGGACGGTGTGTCCCTTGTGGGGGTAAGTGTGACCCCCAGGAAGTCCTGGTGTGCCACGCAATGGTTCAACCGCAGGGTGGTGACTCTGGGTTGAATGATCAGGTTCGGGGGTAAACTCTGACCTGATGGAGGGATAGGTGTGCTCCCAAGGAAGTCCTGGTGTGCCAGGCAGTGGTTCAACTGCAGGGTGGTCACTCTGGGTTGGATTACCAGGTTCAGAGGGTAAACACTGACCTGGTGGGGGGTAGGTGTGCCCCCCAGGAAGTCCTGGGTTGCCAGGCAGTGGTCCAGTCTGAGGGTGCAGACCCTGGACTGGAGGATCAGGTGCAGGGGGTAAACCCTGACCTGAAGGGGGGGTGGGCGGTTTGCCCAATCATCCACCCTGGTGTGATTTCTAGGGGTACTCTTCTTGAGGGGGGGGGTGCAGAACCCTGACAGTAGGGGCAGGGGAGGGAGAGACTCATCCCTGACCCCAGTGCAATCTAAGGGTACAGACCCTGGATTGGAAGGCCAGGTTCAGGGTGTCCCCCCCTGACCTGGAGGAAGGGGCTACTGCTAACAGTGCCCCTACCATGTTGTCGTCTGGGGACCACTCCTAGTTGGGGGGGTGCAGGACCCCAGAAGGGAGGGCAAGGGGAGGGAAGCATCACCCCTTGCCCAGGTCCAACCTGAAGGTACAGACCCCAGGTTGGAGGACCAGTTGCAGGTTAACATCCCTGCACTGGTGGGAGAATTGTGCAGGACTGCTTCTACAAGCACCCTGACAATTTTTGACTCTGGGGGTACCGCTCCTGGAGGGAGGGTACAGAGCCCCAGAGGGGAGGACCAGGGTCAGGTTGTCATCCCGACCTGGTGGAAGAGAGACTGGTCAAAGGGTGCCAGACACCTGGGGCTGCCGCCCCCCACTCTCCACAGTCAGAGTGGTTGGAGAGGCCTGAGGTCGGGCTCTCATCCCTGACAGTTGCCAGGGATCACTATGGCTTGCTGTCCTGGTGGACAGTCGCCCCTGGGGGAGGGACGAGAGTCACACCCCGGGGGTAAAGTGGGCAACACCACTGTGTTGGCCCTGGTTGTACTATCTGCCCACTGAGATACATCTGTGAGCAAAGTAAAGTTAGGTGCTGCACAGATGGTATCTGCATATGTGGAGAAGGGTCCCCCAGGGGTTAGCTTAGTGGGCCTGAGAGTATGGACAGAGGGACCCAACTGGAGTCAGGAAGACGTAGAACTGGAACATGCCCCTGCTGTTGTGGGCATGGGTCCCTGTTCTATCGCCCCAATCAGGGAAGTACACCAAGGTATTGATTGTTCTTCCCTGGCTTTAGGCTGGTAGGGGGTCATGTTGGTCTTTTGCCCTTTTTCAGGGTCATCCCCAATCTTTTTGCCTCCTGCCTCCTATTTTTTCTGACCTGTTGTTGTTGGTTTTTGAACTCTGAGCACTTTACCACTGCTAACCAGTGCTAAAGTCCATATGCTCTCTGTGTAAATTGTATTGATTGATTTATCCATGATTAGCATATTTGATTTACTAGTAAATCCCCAGTAAAGTGTACTAGGAGTGCCCAGGGCCTGTAAATCAAATGCTAGTAGTGGGCCTGCAGCACTGGTTGTGCCACCCACCTATATAGCTCTGTAACCATGTCTCTGACCTGCCACTGCAGTGTCTTGTGTGTGCACTTTTAAATGTAAATTCGACTTGGCTAGTGTACCCACTTGCCAAGCCTAAACCTTCCCTTTTCTTACATGTAAGGCACCCCTAAGATAGGCCCCGGGTAGCCCCAAGGGCAGGGTGCAGTGTATGGTTAAGGTAGGACATATAGTAATGTGTTGTATATGTCCTGACAGTGATATACTGCTAAATTTGTTTTTCAGTGTTGCAAGGCCTGTCCCTCTCATAGGTTAACATGGGGGCTACCTTTAAATATGATTAAAGTGTAGATTCCATTTGGGAGTGGATGGACATGTGGAGTTTGGGGTCTCTGAGCTCACAATTTAAAAATACATCTTTTAATAAAGTCGATTTTAAGATTGTGTATTTGAAAATGCCACTTTTAGAAAGTGAGCATTTTCTTGCTTGTACCATTTCTGTGACTCTGCCTGTTTGTTGATTCCCTGTCTGTGTCAGTTTGACAGTTGAACTGGTTGCACCTCACACTAGACAGTGACACAAAGGGGGCTGGGGTGTAGTCTGCATTTCCTGATGAGCCATCTGTGCTAGGAGGGAGGGGAGGAGTGGTCACTCACACCTGAAGGGGCTGAGCCTGCCCTCACACAATGCAGTCTCCACCCCCCTCTTGAGTGTCTGGGTCCTGGCCTTGGAAAGGCAGGATTTCACATTCAAGAGAGACTTTGCTTTGAAGTGGGCCTACTTCAAATGAGAAAATGTGTTTAAGAAGGGCACCCAAAACCACAGACTTTAGAACACTTCTGGAAACCCAGAGGAACCTCTGCCTGGAGAAGAGCTGAGGAAGAAGATCTGCCCTGCCTGTGACTGTGCTTTGTGGAGCTATCCTTCAGTTGCTGTTTCTGCCAGAGTAAGAGGGCAAAGACTGGACTTTGTGTACCTTCCATCTTGTGAAAATCTCCAAGGGCATGATTTAGAGCTTGCCTCCTGTTGTTTGAAGTCTCAGGGACAGCAAAGACTTCTCTCTGCCAGCACCTGGAGTCTCTGGAGAGACTCCTACTCTGCCCTGTGGTGCCCATCCAGTTCCTGGGACCCTGAAAGGAGAAGCTGGCAGCCTAAGATGAAGAAATCCACGCACAGAACGCCGTGCGGGGAAAAGATCAACGCACCTCCGATCTGTGGCTGAAAATCGACGCTCGCCTGCAATGCGACCCAAAGATCACCGCCCGGGTTGGAGAAATTACGCAAAGCATCGCTGACGGAAGCTGGTGAGATCGCAACCCATACTGCGTGGTTTTCAGATCATCGTGCGGCCGGATTACAGACGCAACCACCTCTGGGCGTGTAAAAACGACACAAGGCCTCCCCAGGCCCGAGGGCGCTGACCGGATCGATGCAGCGCTCTCCTGCAGAGAGAAGACACGACGCATGCCGACACGACAAAAGGAGAAACGATGCAAGGTCTCGCTCGTGAGTGAAATCGACGCATCTGATAACGCGTCCAGCCCTGATAAATTACCTGTACCTGGACACGTTGGAGGTCGGTGAATCTTTTAACCGAGTCGGGCTCTCCTCATCCTCAATAGTCAAGTCACTCAGATCAATAATCAATAACTGTTGCAATCGGTAGTCAGTACTCAATTAATAGATCAATGCAACACATCAGAAATCAATAACAGTTGGTATTTCGGCGCACCATGACCTTTCAGTCATAAATAACCACACCAGTTTATTAAAAGTTAGTGAATTTATTTCCCTATATTAACAAAGCTAGCACGATATATATATGTCTCAAAACCAATTGATATATGTATATGAACATTACTAGCTGTCCATAACGGCGGAAGAAACGCAATCTACACAAAATCTGAATAATGATACACTCTGTTATAGCAATGCAAATCACCAATGTGACTAACTGTATTTGACTAATTGCGTACATTCGGTCAGCATAACAAGATTTCAATTCTTCATGATACATTGAATGAATACCTCGACTAACCTCTAATTACCATTGGCATGTGGGACTTCATGCAAAACGAATTTAGTCAACACAAATTTGGAAAACTTCTAGCTAGGATCCTATCAAAATAGCAGTTGGTACCTAAAAGGAAAAACACAATGCATAATACATTTATCCTTTCATATTTACCAAATACAATCAGCATTCAAGAAAAGTCTTCGTCCTTCAGGTACCGGTTGATCAGCATGGGGCAAATTTCAAAGGGGCAAAGTTAAGGGCAAGTTTCCTTGCAGCGGCAAGGAGAATAGGGCAAAGTTACTGCATGAGCAAGACGGGGGCAAATCAAAGTTAAAGTCTCTAGGGTGAGAATTGTCAAAGTCTCTTTCTCTCAGATAGAGAAAAGGGCATCAGGGTATCGTCCAAAATGGAGTCTGGCATCAGGCTTCAAACTGGCATCGAGGAAAATGGCTGACTTCTCTTTGTCCGGTAGGTTTAAGTAAGAAACATTCCAAATTCTGTAGGGTCTTCCATTGGAGGGTTCATAGATTGGCTTCAAATTGTCCAATCAAAAATTGTCCTTTACTAGCGCCCATTTATGCATACACTGTCCTTGGCGCCTTGGAACACAAATTGTATCATGGTTTGCCAATTATTTTACTATCTGTACCTCCACTGTCCGCACCTGCAGAGACTGAACTTGTATCAAAGGGGATGTAACCGGCCTAGCACGAAACCTTGGAGATAAGTGCACCAGCCAGTTTCTACTGGAAAAATACAACTTCAAGCAAGAATATTTGTTTCATTAGTTCAAGAAAAAAAAGAATCACGCAGTTAGAATTTGAAACCAGGCAACTAGGCCAAAGCCTGTACTAAATTTAAGCTAAGCAAAACAGTTTTCAAACAAGAAATATTGGCATACATTTGCGATTATGACGGATTAGTACAATTTTAATACTTCATGATTAATAAAGCTAGTTTATAATGATGGCGAACTACCCCGAGGGCACAATTTCCCTCGTACATTATTTCTTTTACTAAAATTACACTTCATTATGTGTTTTCGATTACACGGTATACATGAATATATGTCGGACCTTCTTTTTCTGCGTCATCAATCCCTCCTCTGATGACTAATTATGTCATCACATCAAATCTACCCACAAATTTTATTCCATTAAAATTCTGTATAGTAATTTGGCACTTCAGTCAATTCCCTTTTTCTTTTAGTCCCTTTTGATTTTTCTCTATATATTTCCACCATTTTGTTTTCTATTTTCTCCTCCCTCTTTCTTTTGTTCCTTGCTTTTATTATTTTAATAGTTTTCCATATTCCCCAAGGACCTAATAAACAAATTAACACTATTAATATTCCCTTTATTATCTTTAATAACAATCCGTTCCAAACGTTGCTGAGCCAATTTCCCACAGAAGCAAATCCTTTTCCAACTTTCTCCCAAACTCCGGGTTCTTTCAATTCCTTTAAATCTATACTTTCTCTAGTTAAATTTGTAAGCATCGTTCTAATTTTTCCACTGTTGTCGGGTATATATGTACAACAGTGACGCGTGCCAAGCATTTTGCAAACGCCGCCATCCTTTGCTAAAAGAATGTCTAAGGCAAGCCGATTTTGAAGAGTCATAGCTCTTTCTGCAGCGAGTTCAGCATCCATCAGGATTATAGCTCCCGAAAACTTTGTCAACATGTTATCCACAATAGTAGACAACTTTCGTATTTTGGTTGAATTCAATATGACTCCTACTGAAGGAATCATAGATCCAAATATATCTCCTACCACACCAGCAGCTGTCTCCCTTTTCTGAACACGATGTGATTCAGACAGCCTTGGAAATTTCTTTAAGTCATCTAGTTGGTAAACCTTTGGGAACAATATTCCCAAATAACACCTCCCATACCATCCTTTAGGAAGACGATAATAGGCGTTGAGTCCACAAATATAATATACTCCAGGAATAACTGGGTCTTGTCCATTCAGCATGAACGTCCACTTTTGTTGAAATGCGTATGTGTGTTTACATTCACTCGTTCCCACAAAAACTGTGTCATAATATGATGGAAATCTATGTATACAAAATCTTCCCACATGCAATGTATCTAAAGCTATTTTCCCTTGTGTCTTTATTGCGGCAAAAGCATAATTATCTACAGACGTCCTTTCGTGCAATTCCTTCTCTAATTTCTCCTTCATTTCGTTCTTTCTGTCGTCAGTGCGGTCTAAAAATTCTATTTCTACTGGTGAAAGCAAGCATGTAAGGTTCTCTCTATGTGCGTGAGCTGTGTGGAAAGGGGACATTGCTTCGAAAAATTCCCTCATTAATTTGGCAGACCAATCTCTAGCTATCTTACTTAGGTGCCCTATTATGGGGACATATGCAAATGTAACATCGTAATTAGTATAGAAATAATGAATGTCTCTTTGAGCATAAAATCTGGAAGCTACTATACTACATGTAATTCCATACGTAAGAGGCATGCTGTGATACGTTACCCCCTCCACTACTGAGGTAGGTATTTGTGTACACACATAGCAATCTTTCGCATCCATGGTCTCAACATACTCACTCAGTAAGCGATAGAAAACGTTAGATGAAAGTTCCTTCTTATCATGCAAGTGTCTCTCGTCTTGCTCGAGTTTCTTGAGAGCTGTTAGTTCAGTAACGATAATAGGTTTAGAAGTAGAAGCATCATTCGTCTCACTCTCACCTTTACCATGCATTCCAAGAACTATTGCTACAATTATTAGTACGCATGCGGTCAGTAAGCCTATACACATGTATTTACAATACTTCATTTTACGCCCCTGTGTAGTGAAGCTAGTCATGATCTGTATAGAATCAGAAAGCTGAAGACACTTTATCAAAGCGTTTTTTTTTTTTTTTTCTCTCATAGTTGCAGGTATTTACAAAGCTGAACGAGTTCAATGTTCACACAGTTTTCTTTAGCAGCTTAGGGGGTGATTCTGACCCCGGCGGTACAAGACCGCCGGGGCCAGGGTCGGCGGGAGCACCACCGACAGGCCGGCGGTGCCCCGTAGGGCATTCTGACCGCGGCGGTTCAGCCGCGGCCAGAAAGGGTAAACCGGCGGTCTCCCACCGGTTTACCGCTGCCCTTAGAATCCCCCATGGCGGCGCAGCTTGCTGCGCCGCCATGGGGGATTCTGACACCCCCTACCGCCATCCTGTTCCTGGCGGTTCACCCGCCAGGAACAGGATGGCTGTAGGGGGTGCCGCGGGGCCCCTGGGGGCCCCACAAAGTATTTCAGTGTCTGCCTAGCAGACACTGAAATACGCGACGGGTGCAACTGCACCCGTCGCACCTTCCCACTCCGCCGACTCAATTCTGAGCCGGCATCCTAGTGGGAAGGTTGATTTGCCCTGGGCTGGCGGGCGGCCTTTTGGCGGCCGCCCGCCAGCCCAGGGCAAATGTCAGAATCACCGCAGCGGTCTTTCGACCGCGGTGCGGTGTTCTGACGGCGGTACCTTGGCGGACGGCCTCCGCCGTCCGCCAAGGTTAGAATTAGGGCCTTAGTCTCTTATCGGTTAGCAGCGTTGTCTCAAAATCGGTTTCAAAGTCAATCAAGTTCGCAATGTCTTAGCCGGGTGAAAAGTCAATCAAGTGATCAATGGTTTCAATCAACAGAGTCCATAAAGTTTTTATTTCCAAAATGAAGTTCTGCCTCTTCGTTCTCAAGGCTGAGGGATACGAATTCGTCTGACCAATCGTTATTGGCTACGTATGCCCACTCCGGACCGGAATACCTCCTGCTCGGTATCCTTTTTCTTTTCAGTTTTGCATCTCTCTTTGATTCTTTCTCACTGGTACTTTCCTCTTTGGCCAAGTCCTTTTCTTCACTTGGTGTTGGTACTACGACAGACACTTCCTTTCTTTTCTCTTTCACTCTTGGCCCTTCACTGTCGTTCAACGTTTCTCTAGTTCTTAGTTTTACTGGTGATATGCTCGGTCTTCTCTTTGCACTGTGTCCACTTGATGGACCTGCGATCTCTTCTGAAGAAGTTTGAGCAGTTTCGTTCTGTTCTGCCTTGTCCCCTCCTTCTGGGGAGTCAATCAAATTTTCCTTTTCTTTTTCTGTATCGTCTGCTTCTGGGAAAGCCCTCCTCTGATCAGGCTCTCCTGCTTCTTCACCTGTTTCGAGCCCTTTGTCACCGTTACTTTCTTCAGGCTCTTTGTCACTCTCAGCTGCTTCAGGCTCTTTGTTACCTTCAGCTGCTTCGTCGCTGTCTGAGGCTTCTCCTTGGTCTTCCCCAAGTGAATCAGTTGCTTCGTCCTCAGAGAATATTTCTCCCTCCTCTATTTCTGCCTGTTCGCTTCTAGTCCTTGTTCGCTCTGTCTCAGCGCTTGGCACTTTGTTATCAGGTACTGGTAATTTCAGCGCTTCAACTTCCTCATCTGTGGGACACAACACCCTCTTTGTGTGACTGGCGTGAATCCAGTTGGGAACTCCCGCACACTTCACAGCGGTGGTAGTCGTCAGAATCACTTGGAAAGGTCCTTTCCAACGGGGTTCCAAACACGACTTCCTCACGTGCTTCTTTATCACGACCCAGTCACCTGCTTTCAGGGTGTGTCCTGGACCTTGGATTGGTGGCAAGGTGGTTGCCTCCACCTGGTGAGAGAAAGAGCGAACCACATCAGCTAGACCTTTGCAGTAGTCTAACACCATATCATCTGTAATATTCAAAAGTGCATTTGCAGGAACTGCTGGAAGTCTCATAGCTCTGCCCATGAGAATCTCGTGTGGAGACAGTCCAGTTTTTCGGTCAGGGGTGTTTCTCATTGACATTAACACCAAAGGCAATGCGTCGGGCCATTTCAAGTTTGTTGATGCGCATATTTTCGCCATTCTTGATTTCAATGTGCCATTCATTTGTTCCACTAAACCTGATGCTTCAGGGCGGTAGCTACAATGAAGCTTTTGCTCAATGTTCAGTGCTGCACAAAGCAATTTTATTACTTCATTATTGAAGTGACTTCCCCTATCTGATTCTAAAGAGATCGGGAATCCGAAACGTGGTATTAACTCTCTCAAGAGTAGTTTTGCAACTGTGAGACTGTCATTTCTGCGTGTAGGGTATGCTTCAATCCAGTGACTAAAAATGCACACAATCACCAACACATACTTCAAGCCTCCATGCACAGGCATCTCAATGAAGTCCATTTGCATCCTGCTGAATGGACCCCCTGCTCTTCCAATGTGGCTCAAATTTACTACTGTTCCCTTCCCTGCGTTCATCTGTTGGCAAATAACGCAACGGTGGCAAACTGCTTCAGCAACTTGATGGAATTTGGGGTTAAACCAATCAGTTTTAAACAACCTAATCATGGCATCTCTCCCAAGATGAGCTTGTCCATGGTAAAATCTGGCTATCTGTGTCAAAAGGCTATTTGGAAGAACGAATTTCCCTTCACTTGAAACCCACAATTCATCTAGTCTCTTTACACATTGTGATTTGGTCCAAGAAAGTTTCTCATCCTCACTAACATCATTCTGTAGGGATTTCAATTCGTCCATCGTATCTATAACTTTTAGAGCAAATATTTCGCTTTGTTCAAGTTCTGGTTCACTTATCAAATTCCATTCATCCCTGAGCAATATACAGTTCAATGCGCAAAACCTTGCGACTTGATCTGCATATCCATTTCCTAGGGAAACATAGTCTTGTCCCTTCGAGTGTGCACTGCACTTCACCACTGCTACTTCCCCTGGTAACTGAATGGCATGTAACAATTCTCTTATTCTTTCACCATTTTTCACTGGTGATCCTGAAGAGGTCATGAAGCCTCTCTGTGACCACAATTGTCCAAAATCATGCACTATTCCAAACCCGTATTGGCTGTCAGTGTAAATGGTAACTTTCATTAGTGCAGAAAGTTGGCATGCTCTAGTAAGAGCTACCAATTCTGCCACTTGTGCAGAGTAAACCCCTTGAAGCCAAGAGGTTTCCAGAACACCTGTTACAGTACATACAGCATACCCTGCTTTCAATACACCCAGTGCATCTCTTAAACATGAACCATCAACAAAAATGATTTGATCATTTTCTTCTAATTTGGTGTCTTTGATATCAGGCCTTGGTTTGGTGCAAAATTCAGTCACCTGAAGACAGTCGTGCTCGATGTCTTCAGCGTTCTCAATTTCAGCATTTTCACTGGGAAACAAGGTTGCTGGATTCAACGTAGTGCACCTTTTCAGCTGCACATTAGGTGATCCCAGAATTATTGTTTCATACCTTGTGAGTCTAGCACCAGTTATGTGCTGTGTTCGGGAACGTGTCAAAAGTATCTCGACTGAGTGAGGGACCATGACTGTTAATGGGTGTCCCATCACTATTCCTTCACTCTGAGTGAGGCTGATACCAACTGCTGCTACGGCGCGCAAACACCCTGGCAGTGCTGCTGCGACCGGATCCAAAGTAGCTGAAAAATATGCTACTGGTCTGTTTATGCCACCATGGGCTTGGGTCAAGACAGACAAGGAACATGCATCACGTTCATGACAAAACAATGTGAAAGGTTTTGTGTAGTCAGGCATACCTAAAGCTGGAGCCCTGCACATGCATTCTTTCAATTCAATTAAAGCATCCATCTCATCTCCTTTCAGCTCAATTCCATCCAATGCATCCTTCTGGGTCAGTTTCAGTAAAGGTTTTGCGAGGGTGGAGAAGTTGGGAATCCATTGGCGACAATAGCTCACCATTCCCAAAAACTTCCTCACCTCCCTCCTCGTCTTTGGGGGACTCATTTGAAGTACACTTGTTATTCTTTCCTTCATTATTCTCCGTGACCCTTTTTCTATTTGGTGACCCAAATATTTCACTTTCTTCTGACAGAACTGTAATTTTGAAGGAGACACCTTGTGTCCATTCCTTCCCAAATGGTTCAATAGAGCAATGGTGTCGGCTGTGCAGTCACTTTCTGTCTTGGATGCAATCAGTAAGTCATCAATGTACTGTACTAGGGTTGACTCGAATGGCAATTCTAACGCTTCCAAGTCTTTCTTTAGAATCTGATTGAAAATTGACGGTGACTCCGAAAACCCTTGAGGAATTCGACACCAACTGTAAACTCTGTCTAAGAATTTGAAACAAAAGAGAAATTGGCTGTCCTCATGAAGAGGCACCGAAAAGAATGCTTGGAACAAGTCAATGACTGAGAACCATTCGGCATCGCAAGGGACTTGAAACATTATCACAGCTGGATTTGGTACTACAGGGCAGCATTTAATTATTATGTCATTTATTTTCCTCAAGTCCTGCACAATTCGGACCTTTCCACTTGGCTTTATTAGTCCCATGATTGGTGAATTACATGGACTGCTTAACACTTCTTTCAGTACTCCCTGTTTTACAAACTCGTCAATGAGTTGGGCGACTTTCATGAGGGTGTCTTGTGCCATATGGTACTGTGGGGTCTGGGGAAAGGTTACATTGGGTTTTACGGTCACTTTCACTGGTTCCACTCCTTTCACCAATCCCACCTCTTTTCCTGTCATATCCCACACTTCTTTTCCGACTGTTTCCTGTAATTCAGCTGGAATGTCTGCTTCAGTGATCATCGGAAAAAGGGTAATCAGAGGATACTCTTCATCGACAGTTTCCATCTCATCCCCTTCTACACTGTCCTCTTCTTCCCCATCACTGCTCGTCTGAATTCTAATTCCATCGTTCGAACACATAATCGAACATCCCAATTTGCACAATAGGTCTCTCCCTAACAGTGATATCGGGCTTGAGTCACATACCACAAAATTATGTGACCCTTGATAGTTACCAATTCTGACTTGTACTGGATCTGTGATTGGGTTCGTCAGGTACCTGTTTGCTACTCCCACTACTTGAACTGTTCTCCCTGAGAGTGGCAAATTTGGTACTTCAATGCTCCTAACAGTTGAACGTGTGGCTCCTGTGTCAACCAAGAATGAAACACGATGACCCATAACTCTTCCCTCCACATACGGACCCTTTTGATCAACTTCCAAGGATGCTGCAAGCACACAATTTCCCTCCTCATCTGAACTTCCACTCTCCCATACATCGTTTATTCCATTCTCGCTGTGTAGTGGGAATTGGTGTACTGTGTCATTTTGACTCATTCCCTGACCCGTGACCTGTTGAGGAAGCATTGCTTGCTGCTGATTCATTGGTGCTAAGGGTATTTGCATTTGCTGATTAGGTACCATGGGAAACTGCTGTTGCATTGGCTGCAATTGTGTCATTTGCACACAGGGCATTTGCACCTGTTGCGGTTGCATGGGTTGTAGACCCTGCATCTGATTCATATTGTTTTGAAAATTTGGGTTCGGACCTCTCAGTTTCGGGCCTCTCATAGTTTGAAATGCATTTACATCATTGTTTTGCTGACCTACACCTTCCTGCACCATCATTGGGCACTCCCGTTTCCAATGCCCGACAATTCCGCATGTGTGACATGGCATCACCTTCTTCATTGCCTGTATACCATTTGGAATCATAACGGTATTCAAATCAGGACCATTATTCACAAGACCTCCTCGACCTCTGCCTCTCATCTGCGGCTGAAACATAGCATTTCCCTGTTGCTGCTGCTGCGGCATCTGTTGTTGAAACCCTTGCAAACCTTGTAAACCTGTCTGAGCTGCTCTGAGCTGCATCACCATCACCTTTTCCTTCAATCTTTTCTGCTTTGTCTCAATCTCATCACTGCAGTATTTTGCATAGTTCAACACTTCATCAATCGACTTTGACTGCCAACAAATCAAATGCGATTTAATCATCTGGCTAATTTCAGGTCTCAGCCCTTCCACAAACCTGATCACAAAATGAAGCATGTCCTTTGGCTCAATCGTTTCCGTGCCACTGTAATTTTTAAACGCCTTCAACAATCTCTCGTAGTACGCATGTATAGACTCTTTAACCTCTTGGGCTGTTCTGTCAATTCTCTGCCAATCCACATTTTGCGACGCAACCTTGGTTTTCAAGTGCTCGATCACCTTGTGGTACAAACTCATTACCGTAGGTGATGGCGCACCTGTGTCCCTATCTCTCTCTGGTTCACTCGTCGGCCAACCTACAGCCCTTTTACAATCTTCCCACAAATCAGCCGGAACCACAATCTCAAATAAGGTATTCAGGTCTTCCCAGAGACACTTCGCGAGTTTCACAAATCTATCTGTTTGTTGATACCACTCGATCGGTTTTTCTCTCAATTTGGGAAAGTCGTCCGTAAAGGATTGAATATCGCACCTGTGCCATGGTACATGCACAAGTTTTCCCCCTGCTGTCTCTCTCATTGGTAACATGGTTATCAGATCGTCATTCTGTTGTTTTTTCTCACTTCGTTCTGAAGTATTTTCCTTCTTTTTATCCTTTTTCTTGACCCACCTGCTTTCCCACTTGTCTAAACATCTCCAGACCTGTGCACTCTGCAGTATCTCTTTAAGGTGTGTTTTCATCCCTGCGGATCTCATGTGTTCGAAGTCTTTCGTGTCGAAATCTAACCTGTAACTTCTACTCAGGTGTTTAGTCTTACCTATATCAATCTCGTGTCTGTCTGCAATTTCTTGTAATTTCTTATGTATGCTGCTCACTTCTCTTGTAATCCTAGGGCACATGTATCTTAGTTCTTCCTCCGTGTATGATTCTAATCTGTTCAAACCCATTGTTCCCTCAACCAATTCATCTGCCTCCATACCCAACCTTATTTTATTCAGGTACTCTTCTCCCTTCCCGCTAGATGTACTCTGTGGGGAGTTCAGGCTGTTGAACCATTGTGTCAGCTGTTGCGCATTCAGTCCCATCAGTGTAGCAGTTACATCAACTGCCATTGACGGTTTCTGTAATGTTTCAGTCTGTGATGTTAACGGTACTAATAGTGGTGGATGTGACCTTACCACGGTTGACGGAGCACAAATTGGAATTGGACTAAATTCCGACAAGGACCCAGATCCATTTGGCAGTGCCGCTATCGGAGTTGTCTCTGGAGTGGTTTCTATGCATCTTCTCCCTGTCCCATTCTGTATCATTGACCCTTGGTCGCTGGTGCTTGAATTTGCCTGTATGTACAGTGGTACTGGTGGACCTACAGTGATAGGTAGAGATATCGCATCTGGATTCTGTCTGTTCCCCGAATTATGTGGCATATTAATCCCCACATTGTGGTTCATCATTGCTGGCATACCTAACTGGCTTTCTACTACTCGCACTTCTTGTGTCTGCTGTGGGGGCATCGAGAACTGTGTTGATTCAGCTTGAATCAATGTCGGTCTTTGATAGTTTTGTCCTCCCTGCGCCATTGAATCGGAAGTCATTCCCACATTATGCTCATCACAACAATGCCTTTGAACCTGTGGCTGATAGTTATCAGCAGGTTTCAATGTTGGCACGTCTGGGTACATCCTCTGAACCCGTGGTATCCGTGGTGAGAAAGGCATGTCGGAACTGCTCGGCCTCTGAGATCTTCTCAAATTTGGCGTCACATTACCCTGTATTGGTTCTGGAGGGGCAGTACTAATGCTTGAGCCTTTTTCGCTTTCCACATATGGTGGTGGGCGATCATTCAGTAATTGTATAATGAACTCCTCATCATCTGACTCGTCTCCCCTTTTCGAGTTTCTATTGCTCTCTCCCTCCCTGGACTGACTCCTGTTTGTCTTACAGGTGGCTTTCCTTCCTTCCGTCTCCTCTTCCTCGGCAATCGCTGGAAACAATTTAATTCCCTGCAATACGTCTGATCTCCAAACCTTTTGTGTGCTGTCCCATCTAGCATCCGCTAGGGTCTTTTCTACTTTCCTTATTCTTGTCTCAAATTTCTTTTGTTGTTGATTTCTAGCTATTAGCTCCCAAATTGCCAATGCCTCAAACTGTGCTGGCCTTGGGGGTACTTTCATGTCGTATAGCGCAAACCTCAGATTTTCTAAAACCCTTAGGTTAAACGACCCGTGGATAGGGAACGCTACACTTCCATGTTTTTCTGTTAATTTGCACCATTGCTTTAGCCAAAGACACGGCGCTACACCCTTTTCTTCAATGACGATGTAAGCTGGTGTACCCTCAGGCGGTGTTTCTTCTCCTACATTGGCTTTAATATAAACATCTCCCCTCATGGCACTCTTGAATGCTGTGAAAAATTTCATCTTTCCGTCTTTTGTTTTTCTAAAAATATGTAATCAATAAGTGACTTTAATTCCCGGAATACTCTTCGCTTGCCTTTCCCCTCCCAATTGCGCTTCACGAACTGCGTCCAATCCGTGCGCGACCCTTCTCACCAACCGACCTATACCAGCGCGGCTCCTAGTGATTTCACACTCACACACTGCGGCTGACAAAGTCCTGCGGCTTGTCCTCTTTTCATTCGGCTTCACTCATAAACTAATTTCTGCAATATAACGCGAGCACTTAACCAAAAGAATAAAACAGATCTGTCGGTTTACTACAGGAAAGGTAATACAATCGCTTCAGAAACCTTAGGGATTTTTCACTAGCCTCGGCAGTTATTCAATCTTTCTCGGTTTCCCACTTTCGCAAGCAAAATTTGACCCGCAAACTTTACTCTCAACTGATCAATGAACTATTCTAGTGCACTTTAGAATTCGTCAAATCTCAAAGTCTAAGTTTTCTTTTACTCTGCAACATTCATACCGGCTTGTTGACCACGCCTGATCAACCTATTAAACCGACCAGATCACAACATCAAACAAGTGTCACATACACTTTTCAACATACTCCGGAGTCTCTTGACCTCGCAGGGCCCGTCTCAACATCAACAACCACGTGGACAATTTTTCTGCTCAAAGCGCTACACACACATGAAGTTCGACGACTTCCCTACTCTCACACCTTTGGAGGAACACTCCTCTAATATCTTTTAACTCCTTAAATCCTCACAGACTTCTCAATTAATCTGCGGCGATAAGCTGTGCAAGCGCGAAACCCTAACTTCACTCATACCGTCACTAGAAATGCTGAGACCATTCTCATACCTTCATGTTCCTCATTCGCAAGCTCCGAGATCCCGGGAAAGTCATTGGGGACTTAGGGCATCATCATCTCTCCGACTTGTTTTATCAAAGAAAATTCTAACCTGACTCTGTCTATTGTTCGGATGGGGTCCCAAAGGGCTAAACCATCAATCTCTGCTACCATCTACTGATAACGCGTCCAGCCCTGATAAATTACCTGTACCTGGACACGTTGGAGGTCGGTGAATCTTTTAACCGAGTCGGGCTCTCCTCATCCTCAATAGTCAAGTCACTCAGATCAATAATCAATAACTGTTGCAATCGGTAGTCAGTACTCAATTAATAGATCAATGCAACACATCAGAAATCAATAGCAGTTGGTATTTCGGCGCACCATGACCTTTCAGTCATGAATAACCACACCAGTTTATTAAAAGTTAGTGAATTTATTTCCCTATATTAACAAAGCTAGCACGATATATATATGTCTCAAAACCAATTGATATATGTATATGAACATTACTAGCTGTCCATAACGGCGGAAGAAACGCAATCTACGCAAAATCTGAATAATGATACACTCTGTTATAGCAATGCAAATCACCAATGTGACTAACTGTATTTGACTAATTGCGTACATTCGGTCAGCATAACAAGATTTCAATTCTTCATGATACATTGAATGAATACCTCGACTAACCTCTAATTACCATTGGCATGTGGGACTTCATGCAAAACGAATTTAGTCAACACAAATTTGGAAAACTTCTAGCTGGGATCCTATCAAAATAGCAGTTGGTACCTAAAAGGAAAAACACAATGCATAATACATTTATCCTTTCATATTTACCAAATACAATCAGCATTCAAGAAAAGTCTTCGTCCTTCAGGTACCGGTTGATCAGCATGGGGCAAATTTCAAAGGGGCAAAGTTAAGGGCAAGTTTCCTTGCAGCGGCAGGGAGAATAGGGCAAAGTTACTGCATGGGCAAGACGGGGGCAAATCAAAGTTAAAGTCTCTAGGGTGAGAATTGTCAAAGTCTCTTTCTCTCAGATAGAGAAAAGGGCATCAGGGTATCGTCCAAAATGGAGTCTGGCATCAGGCTTCAAACTGGCATCGAGGAAAATGGCTGACTTCTCTTTGTCTGGTAGGTTTAAGTAAGAAACATTCCAAATTCTGTAGGGTCTTCCATTGGAGGGTTCATAGGTTGGCTTCAAATTGTCCAATCAAAAATTGTCCTTTACTAGCGCCCATTTATGCATACACTTTCCTTGGCGCCTTGGAACACAAATTGTATCATGGTTTGCCAATTATTTTACTATCTGTACCTCCATTGTCCGCACCTGCAGAGACTGACCTTGTATCAAAGGGGATGTAACCGGCCTAGCACGAAACCTTGGAGATAAGTGCACCAGCCAGTTTCTACTGGAAAAATACAACTTCAAGCAAGAATATTTGTTTCATTAGTTCAAGAAAAAAAAGAATCACGCAGTTAGAATTTGAAACCAGGCAACTAGGCCAAAGCCTGTACTAAATTTAAGCTAAGCAAAACAGTTTTCAAACAAGAAATCATGGCATACATTTGCAATTATGACGGATTAGTACAATTTTAATACTTCATGATTAATAAAGCTCGTTTATAATGATGGCGAACTACCCCGAGGGCACAATTTCCCTCGTACATTATTTCTTTTACTAAAATCACACTTCATTATGTGTTTTCGATTACACGGTATACATGAATATATGTCGGACCTTCTTTTTCTGCGTCATCACATCTCAAGCCCTTTTTGAGACACACTCGCCCGTGCGGGGTTATTTTTGAAGCACCCAAGGTACTTTTTCACGCTAACAGTGTTAGTGTGTGTTTAAAATTACATGAAGACTCTTTTTGCATTTTTAGTGATAACTTGACTTGTGTATTTTGGATTGTTTTCATTTTGGTCTTGTTTTGTTTAGATAAATATTCTCTATTTTTCTAAACCTGTGTTATGTCATTTTGTAGTGTTTTCATTAAATTACTGTGTGTGTTGATACAAATACTTTACAGCTAGTACTCTGAAGTTAAGCCTACTGCTCGTGCCAAGCTACCAAGTGGGTAAGCAGGGGTTAGCTGAGGGTGATTCTCTTTTACCCTGAATAGAGTGAGGGTCCTTGCTTGGACAGGGGGTAACCTGACTGCCAACCATTTCTAACAGTCAGTCTTGTTAAACCCCAGGTGGCAGCCTCTCAGACCTCGCCCGTCCCTCTGGGCACACTTCAATTGGAGGACCAAAGTGACGGTCAGCAGTCAGTGCTCAATTGGTAGTTTCTTAGAAGTGCTGCTCTGCACTTCATGACGCCAGGAAAGGCACCCATGTCATAGGAGTGAACTTGTCATTCCTTTGTCCTGACCAGACTTGCACCTGAGCGCTAAAAAGTCCCAAGCACGTATCATAATACTACTTGCGCTCATTTTATGTGGAAGTGCCAAAATCTCCTAATACGAAGCAAATCGTCATACAAAGGGCAGGACATGGGAGGTTCAAGGGTTGTTCAAAATCTCTTGTTACCTGAAAGTGAAGAAAGGTCGACAGTACAAGACCTTTGGATCTATTAATTAAAACAAAAGAGCTGTAGCTTGCCTTTTTTCTTGGTGTGCCTCTGCTTGGTTCATAGGCGCTGGAAGTAGCGGTGCCAAGGGTGCAGTAGCACTCCTAAAATAACCATGCTAGAGTTCAGGTGGTGAATGAGCAGTAAATATTACTTTTAATTTTTTATTGGCTTATCACATTTGCAGTGCTTCGAAGACAGACGTCATATGTCAGGCTATGTCTCCTGACAAATTGCTACGTGTTCCTTTAAACTTAGAGAATGGTGTTTTCTTTTCTTTCTCTGACCGCAAAGTCGGAGGATTTTATTATGTGAACTATGTGACAATTTTTCTAACATAACAAAATGTGAATACCTATAAATAAACTGTACACACACTTCAGAATATATCAGCAGTTAGGAAAGCACAATAAGTTGAATGGGATGGGATCAAAACAAATCAAGGCACTTTACTTGGTGATGTGCAGATGATAAATATTCACTGAAACTTCATTTTCACACATTATCGTTTGTGTGCTATATGGTTTTATCAGTAAACTTGTACATCTGTAAACAATTAGTGGCCTTTTTAAAGGAATGGGTGTTGTTTGTAAATGACAATGCACTACCACCCTGTGCATTAGTTAGGTATTTGCAACATCGTGCACCAAAATGCACCGCAAGGTAATACCTTACCTTACCACTCTTTTGCTGAATGAGAAATGATGTTTGTTCATAAGCTTTCATGAGCATATAGCAGGAGTGAATCCTACTGCAAGTGTTTGTGTTTTTTTGTATCTATTGGGCTTCTGTAGTATTAGAAGCAACCGTTTCGAAGCGCTTGGCTTTGCCGTTCTTTAATTTCCCAGATCAAACGTTCTTCTAAACTTGTGCTGCAAACCCCTTAAATAGAACTTTTTACATTTTTTTCTAGGGGCGATAAAACGAAAGATTGAGTTAGACTGGGGTACAGAAGACGAGGAATACCTCCACAAAGTGAAAACACAGATGGAAGGTGCATTAAATGAGATGAAACCAGACATCATTGTTTACAATGCTGGGACTGATATACTGGAAGGGGATCCGCTTGGAGGCCTTTCGATATCACCACAGGTCAGTAAAACCCTTCAAGAGACTTCCTGTGCGGTGAAATCGTACTAAGCGAGAAGCACACTCCACTTAAAATACATTGTTATTTTCGGTGTTCTTTCGCTGCATACCGCTGTAGGCTGGAAGACTGACCAAGCATGTACGGATCAGGACCCATCAAAATGGTAAAAATAATGGGTGATGTGAATTACCGAATGCAATATATTCTGTTTACAGGGCAGCGTAACCGAGTGACAAACGCTTTCCACGCCACCGAATTATGTAATGCTTTATAAAAACAGAGGTGCAAAATAAAGCTGTCGACTTTCCCTCATCTACGAAGACACTTCACATCACTGATCTAGTAGATCTAGTAGATCTTGTTCTTATTCACACTCTGAAGACATTGCCACCACACACTGGATTTATCTCTGGGAGTGGGACCACAAGGTATTTGAACCTCCCTTTTTACAATGAGTGCAGGTTTGGAATTGGAAAAAAAAAGTGCTCGGAGAACGCATAAATTAGGGATGAAGGTGTGGCAGAGGAAGGGGTGGAGTCGAGAGGGGCAGAGTCAAGAAAAGCAGTTTGACAAATGTGACAGTAAATCGGTTCTGGTATATTTAATTGGTCACAAAGAGGCTACATTTAAAAACATCTTATTGGTTAAGGGATCTGCTGCAATTTGTGCACAGCAGATTTCAGAGGACAGTCTTGCTGGAGAGATCTGTGTTTTGTCTTGTCACAGTTTTGACTCATAAAGTAGCATTGAGGATTAATGTGCCTGCTGCAAAGCACATCCTGTATCATGCACATCATAGGTTTCTATTTTAAAAAAATAGTGAGTTACTGCTTTAGACCCTTGTGTTACTTTCCGTTCATAAATTTCACTCCATCTAATACAGCACAGTGAGGTATGAACTGAAATTGAGGAGTTGCATGCAAACTGCAAGTCATTGGATTATATCCTTATTGCTTTTTTTCTCAGTCTGTTATTATCTTAAGTTTGCAAAGAAGAGTTCCTTTGGGTAGTAAGAACATTCTTTTCAGCACAGACAACCCCAGTCACTACATTACGTTTTAAATCCTGACTTTGTGTTTTACATGCCAGGCATTGTTAACTCATAAATAATATAGTATAATCAAAATGTGACTCCTACACCATGTAACCCTCATTGTGTTCTGTAGCATTTCTTGTACATTGATTTACACACTTAACATGATTTATTGTCTCTGTGTGTGTGACACCCTACACCGGGATGAGTAGCGCTATAAAGGAATTAAACACAAATACATTAAAGAAATTACATTCAAATCGTTATTTGTTTAATTACTCTTACACTCAGATTCACCTGTCAATCATATAGTAGCTGCACATCTTAAGCTTAGGAGGTCTGAACAAAGTCAAATCCTGCCCCCAAATCCTAGTTGCTCTAAAGTATGTGTGGAGTAATAAGCTATGTCATTTTGTTTCCTTCCATTGCATTAGCTTATAGATGTTAAGTTCCAAATGACTCCCAGCCATGATGATACTTGAACAAAAGAAAGGCTGATGGCCATTTAAAACATGC
Source organism: Pleurodeles waltl (assembly GCF_031143425.1). Classification (NCBI taxonomy): domain Eukaryota; kingdom Metazoa; phylum Chordata; class Amphibia; order Caudata; family Salamandridae; genus Pleurodeles; species Pleurodeles waltl. The sequence goes on along the minus strand of NC_090448.1, from coordinate 233,082,864 downwards.
CTTTGGTTTGAGCCCCACTGAAAATAAAAATTAGAAAGCCTCCTCGCCGCCTAGAGGTTGCTGCTCCAAACAGAAAGCAGACACTGTGCAGTGCTGCTGAATTGTGTCCTGTTGCTGGAAAATTACATCAGAAGAATTCAGCATATTGCACTCGGTCAGCCTGATCCCAGATCTGGCTTAGATATAGCTGCCAGAGTGGAGATCCGGTATGACATCTAACATTTCCTTCACTGAATAAATGAATGAAAGCATCTCCCTTCCTTGTATGGTTAATAGTTTAATTTCACCCCACTGATGAGGCCTACCTAAGCTGAAAGTGTTCTGGAGGTGCTAGTGTTCCTTTTCAACTTGCCTTGGCATTTCCGGATGGACTGTACCTGTTGGAGCAGGAGCAAGACTGATTTGCTCATGATTGCTTCCCATCGGAAGAGGTGCAGTGGTCAAAAAAATGATGATCTGCAAAGCTGCCTGACTAATGGCTAGCTTCCGAGAGTTTGGCAAAGGTTCCCCCCATCACGTTGTGTTTTTTCAAATATGGTTCTGATAAAAACCATGGGAAAACTAGTTTTTGTGCAATCAGCCAAGGGCCTCACTGACACTTTCTTGTTATATAGTTGATTAAGGTTTTGCTTAGGCCTTAATTCATTCCAGACACCAGATTGAGCCAGGTGTTAAACATCAACAAATGTGAAAATACATATTGCAAACCGATTTCCACTGAAATTCACAAATCATCTGAAACAAACTACAGTGTGCAAAACAGTGTACAGGTTAGGCACCAGAACACTGCACACGTCACAAAGATAAAAATAAGAGTAATGCCCTTCCAGTGATTCTCAGAAACACTGCTATAAATCATCATTTAAATCCATCGGTGCCACTGAACAGGCCAAGATTAAATTCATAGAGACCAGATATTGGTCCACACACACACAAACAGGAGAAATACATGTGAGTTCACCATTAGGGAATATCTGCCGGAGGGAGATCAAAGACAAGCACTCAAGGCACACATGGACCAAGTATCACCTTGAGCAGCACATACAGGCAGGCTGAAATGGAAGGAGACATCCAGCACATGGGATAATGAGCCCATATTCTCTGCTCTGTGTCGATTGAGAAGTTTTACCAAACCTTGTTTAACAGTGTCCCAAATGCTGGAAATTACCCATGGCACTCCTCTAGTAGAAACCTATGCTCAATCACTCAGGAGTTATTGGCTATTCTATGCTTCTTACAGTTGGCTGGTATACCTTTGTTTAATCCACTTCTTTGACATTAAATTGTGATCAAGCTGCTTAGACCTTAATTAAAAAAAGAAAGCGTTCTTATTCAGCAAGTTCCAGCTCCACCCATGAGCAAGGGACAGTAAAGAAAGCAAGGAACTGTAAAACACTTGGATATCTTTATGGTTGAAGCTCTATAAGTACAACAAACTCACTGGACTGAACTGCAAGATTGTCCTATACCTTCTGGTCATTATGCAAACCCTTTACCAGCAAGCAATGTCTTATGCCATCATTAACTTTCTTCCTCCATTATGAGAGATGTATTGGGCTAGAGCAGCTGTTGTGTAACCCATCTGACAATGTTAGGATCCCAAAATATGAGACCGATCCCCAGGAAAAGACTGGACCAGAATCCACCCATCAGTGATTCCAATCTGCACCACACTCCAAAGTTGCTGTCGCAATAGGGCAGTCCTAAATTCATCCTACAAACTGGTTAGGGATTGACTAACACAATAAATTGCCTCTGTGCAACTGTTAACACTATTCAACACCCTCAAAAACAGGGCCCTTTAAAGTGTGACCCTGCTTGCCTGGGGCAGGTCTTCATGCAGCTGCCAAATCTCATAATTCTGGACACCTGTACCACTTCCCCTAAGCGGACCTCACATCATATATAAAATGGTAAACTGAATCCACATACCTTGACCAAGTCATCAGGGGGCCTTCTGTGAGATTTACTACTGCTGCTATACATGATGTGGAGTCACAGCACAGGAGGATGCAACGCACACAAAGGACAGTACTACATAGGACACCGCCAGAGACAACAGCACTTTATCTGTGAGCTAGAAATGTCTGTCCTCAAGAATGTTGTCAGAAGAAAAAGCCAAAAGCAGGGAGGCTAGATGTCCAGTTTAACCAAATCCGAAATGGTCATCCTTGAAAATAAAATATGTCCACACTGAACTACCTACCTTTCAAGCAATGCCCAGTGAATCCTGAAGAATTAGAGTCATTTGCAGGTGTTTTTGTCCACAGCTAAAATTCCACCGGTAAAGATCAAATATTCTCCAGATCAAACTGCTAGTCAGATGGCACCTAGTTAGGAGATACACCGGAATGCCCGCCATAGACTGCACTCCAAAATTACAGTGATATGGCATTTTATGTATCATTAGTGGCGCCTTGATTGATGCAGAGGAATTCAAATCATATTAGAAGGGTCACCACAGCTGATACGAATGAACAAGATGAGCCCATCTTGGAATAAAGGATAAAAGACATGTTCATTCCCACTCCCAAGGGAGGAGACATCTAGGTTGAAAGAGACATATTAACATTGGCGCTGCCTTCAACCATATCAGCTACTACATATTAGCTGTGAAAAACCTTCTGTAGTAGGTTCCCCTGCCACAGTCCCAAGCCACCACAGAACCTCCCCCCTCAGGAAACACCACCACAGCACCCACCCAGTGGGCCCATGCCACTGTCCACAGGACACGTCAATCAGCAGCGTGTCCACCACTACAGTGACCCCAGGCAACCCCACTAACCCAGGACGATCAGGGACCTGGGGTCAGTGGCAGTGGGCACACCGTTCAGGGAGGAGTGCTGTGCGATAGGGGGAGGACAGGCCCAGGGAACCGACCCTCCATGAGGCACTCTCCAACATCATGGGAGCATACCAACATTCCCAGGAGACCACGGGCACGGTACTGGCCAAGTTTCAGGAGACCCAGCGGCTGCAGGAGGGACACTACATGGGGATCAGGGAGGACCTCACCAACATCTACACCATCCTGGTCACCATAGCAGGGGTGCTGGCTGACATAGGCAAGACCATGAGGGAGGCAGTGGCACAACAAAGGGCCCCTGACACTAGCCAAATTGAGGAACAGTCCTCCACCTCCGCTGGCGCTAGTGGTCACCAGCACCCCACCCCCTGCAAAAGGAGAGCCACCCCGCAAACGGTCACTGCGATCCAGGCAGAAGACAGAGAACATTGGCAAGACCCCCGCCAGGAAATAGGACCTACTTGATAGTCACCCTGCAGTCCCACTCTGTTACCCTGTCCACCTTGAACTGCCTTTGCTCCACTTCCTATGCCCCCTTGGATAATGCACCTGTGATGCCATGAGACTGGACTCTACCATGGACCTTCCTCCACCATCACCCCAGCCCCTTGCACATACCCCTATACTTATTGGCACCTAAATAAACACCCTTGAAACAAATACCAATCTGGAGTCAGTCTGATGATTCACAAATGTATTATTACAACATCACCGACAAATATCAATGTAAATGTTCATTTGCTCATACCAATGTATGACAGTTGTTGGGCAGTAGTACATATAGCAGAAGGCAGAATGAGGTACCCAGATCTGAAAAACTGAAAGCCAAAGTGAACTGTCAGTGTCCATAGACAGAGGTGAAGAGGCAGACTTATACAATGTCCTACAGTATTCAGAAATGTGAGGAGCAGTTACAGTCTCTTACCTGTGTGTCACTGGAAGTACTGCATGATGATGTTCGTTCGGTTGTCAATATCTTCTTCCTCTGCCTCCTCTTTCTCACTGTCCACAGGCTCCACCGCTGCCACAAGACCATCATCAGGCCCATCTTCCAGCAGAAAAGGTACCTGGCTTCGCAGTGCCAGGTTGTGCAACATGCAGCATGCCACGATTATCTGGCACACCTTCTTCGGTGTGTAGTATAGGGAGCCACCTGTTAGATGGAGGCACCGGAAACTGGCCTTCAGGAGGCCAAACGTCCTCTCAATAATCCACCTAGTTCACCCATGTGCCTCATTGTAGCGTTCATCTGCTCTTGTCCTGGCATTCCTCACTGGGGTCAGTAGCCATGAGAGGTTGGGGTAACCAGAGTCACCTGCAAATGTCGAGGGATAACTGTTAGACACACACTAACCCTTAGGGACTACCCCATACCCAGACACCTACTTCTACTGTGTGGGGACCTTGGGCTCACCTTTTAGCCACACACGGTGCCTGTGGAGTTGGCCCATCACATAAGAGATACTGCTATTCCTCAAAATGTAGGCGTCATGCACAGAGCCAGGATACTTGGCATTCACATGAGAGATGTACTGGTCCGCCAAACACACCATCTGCACATTCATCGAATGGTAGCTTTTTCAATTTCTGTACACTTGTTCATTTCTGCAGGGGGGGACAGAGGCCACATGTGTACCAATCAATTCCACCAATGATGTTGGGGATATGTCCCAGGGCACAAAAGTCAGCTTTCACTGTGGGTAAATCCTCCACCTGGGGAAACACGATGTAGCTGCGCATGTATTTCAGCAGGGCAGACAACACTCTGCTCAACACGTTAGAAAACATTGGCTGAGACATCCCAGATGCCATGGCCATTCTAGTTTGAGGAAATGGAGCACTGACAGGTCCTGCACTAGAGGGGGTATTGCTGTGGGATGGCTGATAGCTGACATCAGGTCTGGCTCCAATTGGGCACACAGGTCTCGGATTGTGGCACGATCAATTCTGTAGGTGATAATGATGTGTCTGTCTTCCATTGTCGACAGGTCCACCAGGGGTCTGTACACCGGAGGATGACGCCATCTCATCATCTGCCCCAGCGGATGTGCCCTTTGGAGGAGAATGGTGAGCAGAGGGTCATGTACCACATGGGTTGCACAAGTGTGTTTGCAGTAACGTGAGTAAATCCGTGTGTGACGCAGTTAGGTGCCATGCCTGACTTGTGAGGAGGGACAAGGGGAAATGAGGTAACTGCGCTGGCGTTGTGCAGCGTTGCGGTAGGCGGTTGAAGACTGCCGCGCAATCCAGATTTGGTTATCATTGGGCCCTATGGGTTCCAGGAGCCAATGACGATGTACGCCGGTGGTGACGGTACGCACCGCCACGGACGCGACCTCCATTTTCTATATGTTCACTCACTTGATACCTGACCGTCAACAGGAGAGGACCTACACTGCAGGTGCTGCTGTGACCTGAGTCTGGAAGCGACAATGACTACAGTGTCTGGGGAAAGGGCGCCTGCCTTCACTGCGGAGGAGTTGGACAAACTGGTGGTTCGGGTCTTCCCCCAGTACATGCTACTCTACGGTCCTCCAGACAAACAGGTGAGTACACTGTGAGCATGATGCGTGGGCAGTGCCTATTTGGAGTGCTGTGGATGGAAGATACATGTGGGGGGGGCTGAGGCCTGCATGTGAGGATGGTGAGTGTATGTGCGTCAGGGCATGGGTGGGAACTGGTGGGCTATGAGTCTGACGGTCCGGACGGGTGAGTAATTTCCTTTCCTCCTGTACCTTTCCTCTAAGTCAGCGCCCACCAGAAGAAGGGTATTTGGCATGCCATCGCCAAGGAAGTGCGGACCCTGGGGGTCTATCATAGACGGAGGAGCAAGAAGACGGCGGAGGCCCAGCTGGGGCTGGCCTACCAACATGGAAGGGGTGCCTGTCGCCCCCCTGATGTTCCGAATCCTGGAGGTGTCATATCCGGAGTTGGATGAGCACTTGAGGCCATCACAGCAGCCACAAGGGGGTGAGTACAGTGTCATTAAGCTGACTTTGTGCGCTTTACGAAGTGTCTGGGTCTGGATGTGGGTTCCCCTAGGCCAGGGGGAACTTGGTAGGATAGGTCCCTTGTTGGGCAGGCTCTGAGGCACTCCAACCCCAATATTTTTAGTGGGCATCTACAACTGGGCAGGCTTCTGTGGGTTCAAGGTGTGCAGCAAATGGTGTTAGGCATTGTACTCCATGGACTGGTGAATTTCCTACTAACTGCTAGTGCATGGCCTAGTGCATAGGGCTGCTCCCTGTGTGTTGTGTCCGCCAACGGTAGTGGTGTTGCTGGCATTGACCATGTGTGTTTTCTGTCTTTCCCCCCTTCTTGTTTTGTCACCCTGTCCTTGTGTGCATTAGCATCATCTGGCGGAGGAGCAGAGGCACCGGCGACGGAGGGAGCTGCATCCCACATTGCCCTGGATGGTGAATCCACAGAGGGTGAAGGCACCAGTGGGATGGAGGGCGAGGGGAGCTCCACGACGGGGACAGGAGGGGAGACCAGCGACAGTGACTCCTCCTCTGATGGAAGCTCCCTGGCGGTGGCGGACACCTCTGTGCCCACCCCAACAACAGGTACAGCCGCCACCCCCCCCCCCCCACCAGCAGCCCCTCAGCGTGTTTCCCGTGCCCGCTCACCCAAGACGGTGGGCATCTCATCGCCCCAGGCACGTCAGGCCCTGCCCCAGTCAGCCCTGCTGCCCTCAGTGAGGAGGCTATTGACCTCCTGAGATCCCTCACTGTTGGGCAGTCAACCATTCGGAATGCCATCCAGGGTTTGGAGAGGCATTTGCAGCAAACAAATATATACCTGAAGGGCATTCATTCTGGCGTGGCGGCCCAACAGAGAGCATTTCGGGGTCTGGCCTCAGCACTGATGGCAGCCATTGTCCCTGTGTCCAGCCTCCCCCCTCCAACTTCCACTACCCAGACCCAATCCCTTCTACCTCAGCCAAGCACACCATCAGACGAGCATGCACACACATCAACACACCAAAGTGGCTCAGGCAAACATAAGCACCACACATCCCACAGGCACTCCCAAAAGAACCACATCCATGCACACATACCAACATCCACTTCCTCCACCTCCACCAGTCTCATCTCCACTCACACCTGCATGCACTACATCATCAGCCACTGCCTCCATCACCAGCACGCCCATCACTACACACCGCTCACGTGCAATCACCACCCCCACTACCATTCACACGTCCCCTGTGTCCTCTCCCAGTGTGTCTATAAGCCCTCCTCCCAAAGTACACAAATGCAGGCACACATCCACCTCACAACAGCCTCCAACCCATGCACCTCCACAAAAACTCAGCAGATGTACACCTCCTACAACCACTACCTCTTCCTCCACTTCCACACTCCCTCCATCTTCCTGTCCCAGTGTGTCAAAAAAACGTTTCCTAGCTAACTTTGACCTCTTCCCTACACCTCCCCCGTCCTTCCCCTAGGACCAGGATGTCTAGATCCCAGCCCAGCAACTCAGCCACCAAATCTGCATCCGCTGTGGTCCCTACTACTCCAGTACGGTCTAAGGGGACACCCGTCAGAGCTGCCAGTGTGCCTCCAACAGAAAAGAAGGACCACCCTATTCCTCCACATGCAAAGGTCAATAAGGGTCCGGCTTCCAGCAGGGGACAGTCACACCACCCACCCAGCAAGGCCTCGCCCAAACACAGAGTGGACAGTGCCAAAGTCCCTGCAGCAACTGTCAAGATGGGGAAGGGACACAAGCCAAAGGGCACATCACCTCTGGGCACGATGTCTCCTGGTGAGGGGCTGGTGACCACCATGTCATCAGGGATGGCAGCCACATGCACCACAGTCACCACCGCCGCTCCGACCGCCACCTGCACTGCCACCTGCACCGCCGCTGCCACAACATCAGTCTGCAGCATCCTCCCCAAGGATCAGCCATCCGAGGCTGCCGGAGACGGTATGGTGTCTCCACCCACCACAACAGTCACTTGCACCACGGCCAGCACTGGCAGCATCTCCGCCGCAGACACCTCCACCTGCACCACCATCAGCACTGCCACGTGCACAGCCGATGCCACTCTGTCGGACGTCAGCCCCATCCCCAGTGTGCAGCCGTCAGAGTCTGCAGGTGACGTCCTTGACCCTGGACACGCCACTTGAGACACCACCTCCAGTACTGACATGAACCGGCAATTGGCAACCTACGTCACCACAGGATGTCGTGTGGCTCTGCCTCCATGGAGTATCATGCTACCCGTTCCTGGTACATCTCGTGGCTAAGACACCCTGGTGAGACGAAGTGAACTGCCACACCCCAGGTGCTGCATCACTGGGAAAAAGCTCCCTCCAGAACCAGTGGAGAAAGGCATCCATTTGAGAGACTGTGGCTTTGCACTCCCCAGGACCAAGCAGGGGGCAGTGAACCCACTTGAGAGACTTGTGAGACTGTGGCTTTGCACTCCCCAGGACCAAGCAGTGGGCAGTGAACCCACTTGAGAGACTTGTGAGACTGGGGCTTTGCATTCCCCAGGACCAAGCAGTGGGCAATGAACCCACTTGAGAGACTTGTGAGACTGTGGCTTTGCACTCCCCAGGACCAGGCAGTGGGCATGGAGCCCCCTCGAGGAGCAGTGGTATCGTACCATCATCCGGCTGAGGTGCCCCCTCCCCTTCCCCCAGAGGTGCCTGTTTTTTTTCTCGACCTGATGCCCCTGCAGTGTTCTTTCCGTTTTGAGGCAGGTGTCATGTGTGGCCTTCGCCCGTGCTTTTTGGGACCACTGGTCCACGGACATTTCATGGGAACAGTATACGGACTTGTGTACTTGCTGTAAATATTTGTGTATACTGATTATTTGCTGTTCTCTTGATCTATCTGATTGTTCCAATATTATACTAGTTAAACTCATTTTGTTTGGTCCTTAGGTTCTTCCAGGGGTTGACGGGGTGTATCTGTGATGTTATTGGATATGTGTGTGTGTATGTTGTTGTGGGTGGGGGTGTTGCGTGTCGCGTGTGTGTTTCACTCTCTTTTCCCTCCTCACCTCCCCTGTGTGCTAGGTGCAGTACTCACCGTCGTGGTCGCCGCCTCCTTTCCACTTAGTGGTGTATTAATAGATACAGCAACATGGGTAGGATCTGCAATTCGGGGTCCATGGCGTGCTGGTTCTTTGTGGAGTGTCGAGAGGTGAGGTGGTTCCCCTTCGTTGTTCAATTTCCGCTGTGCTTTTGATGGCATTGGTACCGCCCTGGAAAAGCTGGCGGATTGGTGCCTTGTAATAGTGTGGGCGGTACATTGTCTTCCGCCTGTCTGTTGGCAGTTACCGCCGTGGCGGTCGGAGTGTTAAAGTGACTGTCTGTGTTGGCGGTTTCCGCCATGGTCGTGATTCCATTTTTTTTACCGCCGGCCTGTTGGCGGTATTACCGCCACTTTAACACCGACCGCCAGGGTTGTAATGAGGGCCTTTATCTTACATGCTTGCCATGAGTTGGCATGAAACAGAAAGCAGTAGAAGTGGGCAGGTTAACACAATAAGAGAAAAGTGACTCAGGAAGCTACTCAGATATACAAGTCTTTGACCACTCACACAAATGTGATAATCTTCAGTTTAGAAGTGTAATGTCACAGCCTAGCAATGATGTTTGAGATCCGTGACTTGGGGCCTCTGCAGCATGTTGGTGGATTTTTACCAGTAGTCTTCAGTGTATGTGTGATAGCGAAGATGTGATAATGATACCACAATGTAGAAATTGCAGAAACCTGGTAATAGATTTGCTCTCAGATCTGCTGAGTCTCAGATGGCTATGTGAAGATTAGTGAGAAACAAGAAGAGCTCCTGAAAGATGAAATCTCTCTCTGAACTCCGTGATAGTCCACAGGATAACTAATAGAATCCTGTGTTTGATGGTGTTGAAGGATCTTGAGATATCTATCAGGACTACCAAGCAGAGTCACATTGTCTATCATGAAATGGCTGTCATCCGAAGCTTATATAATTGGTACTTTGGTGCTGAAGCATTGTCTAAATCCTTATTGGCAGTCGTGAAGCATCTATCTTTTGTATTTGTTCACAGTAGCTTTCCAGTAATGTTTCTGCAGAATATTGGTGTATGATTGGTCAATAATGACTGTTTTGGGGCCATGATTGTGTTTTTAAGGTCGAGCCTGTGCTAGCATGTGCTTGCGCATGTGTATCGCTTGCAAGACTCTGTAGTAGTTAAAAAAGGGATCGGAGCCCCATCCATGCCACGTTAGTGTCTTTCACTGGTTCATGGGCTTGCCTTTTAAAATCTGCTTGCTCTCATTAGTGGAAGGCATGCATACGTCATGCCTTTTCCGGTGTTTAGCCCTCCTCGAGCGCAGCGACCAGGTTCTGAAAACATACAAGGCTCACTGTTTTCCATCTGGTTTGTGGACTACTTTTTCTCTTTTTTTCGCAGCGCAATCTCGCTTGGCAGAAGTCGAGTGCTTTGCATGACATCGACCCTGTTACATAGTTAATTGCACTTTTGCCGGTTATGTAGATAATTGCACTTTTGCCGATAGGTTTCACTACGAGTGAACTGTAGCAACACAATCGCACTCTTTTTTCCATTTAATGAGGCAAGAAAAGTCCGGTTGGGAGTTTACAACTGCTAATAGCTCTAACGCAGAGAAATGCGAGACCCGTTGCATTGCAAATGCTTGTTTCCAGTAGTGTGAGCATGTACCTAGATTTGTGCAAGCTTCAGAAGGCCCTCCGACTGGTGATTCAGTTTAAAAAAAATGCTTACGCTATTTTGTAGGCACATGCATGTGTTGTACGCGTGCCTACAAATTTACACCACCTATGCATCATTTCACCTTTTTAAATATTTCCTTTAGATGTGCTGTACAGAATTGTGGATGCTGTACAACATGGCTACAAATCCATTGGCAAAGTCAATAGGTCCCAAAGGCAAGATCTATTGGCTTGGCCAAAGCTTTGTTCAAAACTGTGATACTGCAGCAATCACGGTGGCTCCTGATTGGGTACTGGTCCACAAGCCTTGAAAGATTTCTTGGCATACCTTATGCCGTACCTTCTGGGACACAATTCTGGGCAGGAAGACCAGAACAGCCCTTTTATAGAGTTAGACATATTTTCAGGAGCTTATCTTCAGGTGGGTGCTTGAGGTATGACACCACCTTAAATAAACACATTCTTGCTTGGTAGTTGAAAATGGGGGCCCTGAGCTGTTTCCGGTATGTCTTTGTTGGATATTCTTGCCTAATTTCACTAAGAGGTGTTAACTTGTTCTGTTTTTTTTTTTATTAGGAGCTTATATATAGTGACCAGTTTACCCAAACAGTAGTAATTCTGCACTAATACAAGCACTCCCTAAATGGGTGCAAATGTTCTACTTTGTGGCACTCACAAACATTGGCAGTAGTAGCCTTGGAAAGCTGCGTCATCTCAGGTTTCCAGGCATACTAACAGCAATCAAACACCCAAAAGGTGATGGGGCGTATGCTTGCAAATGGTCTAACCACTGGCAATTGCTCAGAGTAGCATTGCAATCCATTGCTTTCCCCCAACTCTGCTACTCTAGACAGATGCCTAACTAATGTAAATCAGTATTGATACTGTCCACATGGCACCAATCTATCCCCAACCTTGGTCACCTCATACCTCCACTCAGTGGCCAACTGCTTTTTTGTTGGGAAATTTGAGATTCACCCCACCCCTCAAATCTCACTGACTAAGTTAGTCGCCTGGATATTTCCGGATGTATACAAAAAGTGATGGATAAAAATGCTTGAATTAATCTCAGCCCCTGGTAATTACTCAGGACCACATTCCAGTCCATTGCTATTTTGCACACCATGCCACCTCAGTTTGGACTCGGCTACATGCAACTCAGCCTTGAGCCTGCTCCAGTGGGAAAAGTCCAGCCCAAACTGCTAGACCAGATCCTTCCTGAACCAGAACACAAGAAACTTAGGGCCAGTTTTGCCCTAATTAGGGGTCATTAGCCAGATCTAGCTTTGCTCCAGTTACACAGTGTACACAGGATCCACTTCTGGACATACCGGTCCCACTTAGGCCTACACACTGAAGTATACAAAAACTGATGAATAGAATCCTTGATTTAACCTCAACCAATGGTAATTACTCGGGCTGCATCCCAGTCCATCATTATTTTGCACATTAGGCCACCTCAGTTTGAACCTGGCCTTATACAAATCACTTTTGACCCTTCTCCAGTGGAAACAGTCCAGTCCTCCCTGAACCTGCATATTTCCTATAACATGAGCTGCACCTTGTTGCATCTGAGTGGTGGCAAAGAAGGTGGGAACATACACTTTAGGTTTGGTTCTTAATGACAAAGTGCAGAGTCTGTTGTTTACTTAGATGGGTGGGAGCAGCACAAGCTGGCTCCAGAGAGGAACATAGGCTGGCCTCAGACTGCCACAGTCCTGGTACATGCTGTTTGCCTAAAGCACCACCGTTCCATTAACACCTCTGCTTCCCCAGTTTTCAATCGGCCCTCAATTCTCTACCCAAGAAGTGCAGCCTCAAAGAGGGCAGTGAGGCAGCATCACTGAGGCCTCCTTGTGAACACCACAGTGGGTGAAAACGAACAGGGCTTCTCGAGGAGAGTCTTGGATGACTTGCATTTGCATCTTATCCTGGAGAAGGAGCTACACAGTCGAGACCAGTACTGGTGTGAGCCCAGCAGTGGAGGAGAAGTCTATGGCTCCAAGCAATGGGCTGAAGATGTGAGTGAAAACAGATCAGGGCTGTTACACCGTTCTACTGGACCCCCATAGCCTACAGAACTGCCTGCTCCTCAAATATGACATGCACCTGCCTGTTCTTCAAGCTGGGCTCCTTTACAAGTTCACTCGTATGGAGCCACACATTGCAGCATGTCAGATCACTTGCATTAAAGAAGTGGTGTGCAAAGGAGGGGGGTTTAGGGGCATCGGTTTGGCATTGTTACATGACTCCATATTTTTGCGTTAGTGATCAGGCATTTAAGACCACAGAAAACCAAGTAGAACACAGTAGGAGAGAAAGTTAAAAGCTGAGTAAAAATCATTTTGATGGACATAAATAGAGTGACAACGTTCACACTGGTGAAAATATACCGGAAGTATTGCAGTGCACACTAAGGAAGTAACTGGGGTAGGTACAAAGGCATGGCCATATACTGTTGGGTAGGAGAACACTGTATAGTGATATCTTTAGGGACAGTGGCATGAAGAGATACTGTATGGTAATGGCCTTGGTGTACAATGGAGTCTTCAGCGATGAGTGCATGTAAATGTAAATTATGGGCCTTACTGAAAGGGCTTGGCTGTAGGTTACATGGTTGGGTGTTGCCATTTCCATTTTATTAATTTTGGTACATATATGTTCGATGGCATGTGTGGCTGTAGGTACACATGCTTTGCATAAGTCCACCATCTACTGTTGGGTCTAGAGTGTTGCAAGTTGTTTTTGTTCCAAGAATCTTTTCAAGTCACAGGATCGAGTGACTCCTCCTCTCGGTGATACTGCGCATGGGCATCGAGTCCTTTATTGGATTGTTTTTTCTCTGCCATCTGATTCAGACGTGTGTTCCTCTCGCTCCAGTTTCACCTCGGCTCAGTCAGCTCCCAACTGTTGTCTTCCATCTCTCCCTCAGCGACGGTATTGTACTCCGATCCGGTTTTCTTTATATTGTGAGGTCGGTCTGAATTTCTGCTTGGGAGCAACCTCACCTGTCTTGGGCCTACTCTTCCATGCAGCGTCAAACTATGCAGGGCTAATGAAACACACTCCATTTTGGTTTTGCCCTGAATGCCACTCTAAATTTGCCCCCACAACCAACATCTGGTGTATAATTTGTGTCTCTAGCCGGACCACAACAAACAGTTGCGACACATGCTGTTCCTTTCGGTCAAGATAATCACTCTGGGATCGAAGAACTTGTCGATTGGAAATGCTGTCCAAGACACAAGATGACACGCTGGATATCTTCGTTGAAGATCACATGCAGGAGGAGCCAGAACAAGAGGAGGCCTTCTCCCTCCAAGACTCAGAGTCAGATATACAATCCGACATCAAGAGCCAGCCAGTCACCTCCATGCAGGCTGTGAGTAGAATAACCCCTGCACCCCATACAAAGGCTTTAAAAAAGCCGCAGAAGCAGGTCACCGGACCGCCACTGCCTTCAGGTCATGGTCGGATCTGAAACTCTCCTTTGGGTGCCCCGCCTTCCGGCCTGGCACCGAAAACAGCCAAGATGTCTTCGGCATCGACCTTTAGCTCGACAGCATCTCATACAGCTTCAGGATCGAGCAAAGCCATCAGAACGAGCTCTTCAGCACTGAGCAAGAAATCCTCCACATCAGCTTCGAAGCTGAGAGCTTTGCACAGACCGAAGATTTCTGTACCGAAATTTCGGAACATAAGACTGTGCCACATAAAGATATTCATCTTCATTTAGCAGCTATAGTTGCATATCTCCAAAACAGACAACACAGCTCTTTATTCAGAATCCCAGTTATTAAAGCTTTCATGGAAGGTCTCAAAAGAGTCATTTTACCCGGGGTACATCTAGTACCATCCTGGAATCTTAATGTTGTTCTTACTAGGCACATTGGTCCACCTTTTGATCCAATGCATTCATGCCCTTTACAGTTCCTTTCATGGAAAGTGGCTTTCTTAGTAGCTATCAATTCCCTAAGACGTGTACGTGAACTCCAGGCTGTAACTTTAAAAGAACCATTCTTCCAAATACACAGGGATATAGTAGTTCTTCGAACAAACCCTAAATTCCTTCCAAAAATAGTTTCACAATTCCATATCAACCAATCTATTGAATGACCAGTCTTCTTTCCGTACCCAGACTCGCTTGCAGGAAGAACTCTTCACACACTAGATGTTAAAAGGGCTCTCATGTATTATATTGACAGAACCAAACAGGAAATCTAAATCTAAACAACTTTTTGTAGCATTTTCAATTCCTCATAAAGGCAACCCAATATCTAAAAATGGTATAGCCAGGTGGATAATCAAATGTATTCAGACTTGCTATGCTAAAGCCAAACAGCAGTTACCTGTTACACCCAAGGCACCGTCCACTAGAAAAAGGGTGCTTCAATGGCTTTTCTAGGTAACATCTCCATAGCAGATGTATGTAAAGCTGCTACTTGGTCTACACCACCTACATTTACTAAACACTATTGTGTAGATGAATTACTTACCCAGTAGACATCTGTTTGTGGTGTGTTGTGGGCTGCCTATGCCCAGGAGACTGAACTTGTAAGTGCTTTACTTACCTGAGAAACTAACCAATACTTACTTCCCCCAGGAACTGTTGATTTTTGCAGTGTCCACTTTTAAAATAGCTTATTGCCATTTTTGCCAAAACCTTGTACATTACTGTTTTACTTCAGAGTTCCATACTTACCTGTGTGAAGTACCTTACAATTTATGTACTTACCTAAATTCTAAATCTTGTGGTTCTAAATATTAAGAAAATAATATTTTTCTATATAAAAACCTATTGGCCTGGAGTTTAGGCTTTGAGTGTGTGTTCTCATTTATTGCCTGTGTGTGTACAACAAATGCTTAACACTACCCTCTGATAAGCCTACTGCTTGACCACACTACCACAAAATAGAGCATTAGTATTATCTAATTTTGCAACTATCAACCTCTAAGGGGAACCCTTGGACTCTGTGTACACTATCACTCACTTTGAGATAGTATATACAGAGCCAACTTCCTACAGCATTACTTCAAGTTGTGCGACAAGTGCAGCCTAACCCATATTTAAACAATCC
Source organism: Pleurodeles waltl (assembly GCF_031143425.1). Classification (NCBI taxonomy): domain Eukaryota; kingdom Metazoa; phylum Chordata; class Amphibia; order Caudata; family Salamandridae; genus Pleurodeles; species Pleurodeles waltl. The sequence goes on along the minus strand of NC_090448.1, from coordinate 233,067,281 downwards.
AGGAACGGGAGAGAGAATTGTCTGTGTGCCATGAGTGCGGGTCTCAGCACTGTTGATGCTTGAGCTTCCGTTCCTCCCAGTCATCTAACTCCTTGTAGGAGGTGAAGAAGGAGCACAAGAAGAAGAGGAGACATGGAGTCTCCTCTCCCAATCACCACTCCTGCACAAGAGGTCCCCCCCCTTCAGTGTTTTCCACTGCTTGGTGAGTTCTCCTCTGAATTGGAGTTTGTGGACATCATGCCTGAAGTTCCTACATCGAATCTGACACTCACCCTTGTCTTGTCCCCAGACCCATATTATGTTTTTGCCCCCTTTCCCATGCAGGCCCCAGCACTGTTCCCAGCACCATTACCAGTGACCTTCTAAGCCTATCCACAATGCCCACTGCTGGCACAGTTCATACATGCTATGATGGCTTTGTTTGGAACCCTGGTTTCCCTCTCGTGTACCTCCAAGCCCATGGTGCCATTTGGGCCCCAATCAGGTACCCCCACATGTTTTCCCTCTGAAACAGTCGGTCCCAGTGCATGCCTCAGTGACTCTGTGATGCCAGCAAGAGTCACCCTGGCTCCCAGTAGAGTATCAGTGGTTCCTGCTCACCAGAGTCAATGCTGGCATCTTAGGAGGCAATGTCCACTTGACATTACCGGTGCGATCTTCAGCACTGGCTCCTCTTCATGGTCCTTCAGTGCAGTCTAAGTATATTTTGATGTGGTCCAGGAAAGAGAAGCAACACCTTGCGATGAGGCTAGGTACAGAGAATGTACACAGCCAGGGTCAGCTTCACAAAAACAGTACAGGGAACCCATGGTAGAACAAAATGCCACAAATCATCCCTCATGACCATGGTGATAGATGTGAAGCAGCAAATTTGCCCCTCTCCTGCCGATTCAAGTATGCTTACTATCTGACACGTCCGAATGCCAGTGGATAAAACACTTCTTGATACGTGAACATGAAGTACACTTTTCTGTAGGCACCCCCAGATGTGGCCTCATGTAATGCGTTTTTGAGGAAGGAGGCTGAAGTGCTAGAGTTCCAACTTCATGTAGTGGAAACTAGGTTGAATATCTTTACTGAGATACTACTGCCTGCTTCTGCAGTGACTGAACCACTCCTTTCTTTCAGTGACACTCTATGAAGCCCATGAAAGTGGTATGGAAAATGCTGAGGTCTGCCTTTACAGTTAATTGGGTGCCCAGGAAGATGCAATAAGCTAGCACAAGTTGACCCAGACTTCCTTTTTTTTAATCCTTTCTACAGGCATGGAGGGCTGTAAGAATGGACCGTGGCACTTTTAAATTATAGAAAGGGAATATGCTATATCCCTGAAGCAGTCCCCTCCTCCTGTCCCTCTCCCTCAGTAACTTAAGATGCTAGATCACATCTAATTCTGCAACAGGAGGACAGGGTTGCTACTCCTGGTACTTGCTAGGTCCCAAGAAGGGAAGCTTTACGCATCTAATCCTAGGTCTCAGACTCTTGAACTCTTGCAGTTGCAAGAGAATGGTCAAGAAGTTGACCATGGTTCTAGTACTTTCAGAGCCTGAAGCAAAAGACTGAATGGGGCCCCTCAAATAGCAAGTCATGTATTTTCATACTGATCTGATTCTGCACTTGCTTAGGAAGTTACTGTCTACTATGGCACGTCTCACCTACTGCGAGTTTGTGGTCTTCCTGTTTAGACTGAGATCAGCCAAGGTGACGGTGGTGGTTGCGGCACATTAGCAAAGTTTTGGATCTAAGTGTTTCTGTATCTTGACATTTGGCTGCTCAAGGCGGGGTCCAGACAGATGGTACATACATACTCTATATAGAGAAAGGAGTATTCTCACAATTCCATTTGCTCCTAACCAATGCTTAATATATCACACAGTAGATTGGGTTCATATTTCTAAGGTTAAAGTCGCTGCTATCTTTTCACCCTTGTGTTTATCCGTCCTCATCGAAGGCTATTCTTTTTATGGATGGAAAGGCCTCACCCACCTGATAGTGGCATGATTCATCATTGGCCAGTCCAACCCACCAAGCCAAGATGATATTGACTTGGTGGTCTCAACCTTAGCCTCACAGGAGAGCCTGCTTTTATTGGGTCAGGGAGATCAGAATAAGTCTTGTTCTGGGCAGTGAGAACCAGGGTCATAGAAGATAATTAAAAATACCTTTGTGCCTATCTAAAGTTAATACTTTTATTGGTGACTGCACGAGGTTGGGTTCAAAACAAGTCAGTGGTGTAACAATGATCTCAATGAATTGCTACCTTATGTGAATGCCAACATGTTTCAGTCTCTTTACCAGTGCTTGCTTGGAAAAGTCTTTTCTCAAGGAAGTCTTGTGGCCTTCATTAGGGCAGAAGTCTTAATATAGTTTCCTACTGTCCGTTACATGTCACGTTCTCATACTTGCAACTAGCTAAGCCTAATTCCTACCTGGTCCTCTAGGTGTCTCCCTGCAATTGTCAGGGCAAAGCCTCATCAGTCACTAGGGGAAGGAGTCCCACATATTATCACACATTTGTCAAAGCGGGTCCTCCACCATTCACACCTGCTTAGGGCCACTTCTTAGTGCACCTAGGGAATTTAGCTATCTATTCAGATATTTTTAATCAGTTGTTCATCTTGTACAGTCTATTTGATTGGCTAGTCTTGGGTCTTTCGGTTTCAGTGTTCATCTTTTATCCTTTGCCATTGAATTGAGAGTTGCCTTGCCTGCAGTTTAAAATGCAAGTCCAAACAGATCATCAGTATTGGAGCTGTTTCTGTATCACATCATCTAAACTGCTTAATAGTCCTTCTCTGTTTGAGGTCATCTCAGAGTGGTCCTGTAGGGTGAGGATTTTCATACCTTGGACTTCAAAAGTCATTTTTAGCCCTGAACGTTCTCAACACTTTCAGTTTTTCTTTCAAGGCCTATGAGAGCAGTTTTAATAGGATGTCTCTAGAGGCATGTGTTTCTTTTTTCCTCAGCCCCACCTTGTGGACTCTTTTCCTAATTGAGTTTCTCCTACCAGCACAGACCAAAGTAGTGTTTCCACCATCCTGTAGAGATGATCTTTCCTTTCCTCCTCATTTATATTTTGAAGCAGCAAGTTGTCTCTTCTAGATATGTTTGTTCGGATCCTTACCCTATCTTCCAGTGTTCGTCTCTGCAATCCCATTTCCTGGGTGGTTATTGTGCCATTCCCATTTGTTGTATTTCTTCAGTTGCACCTCATTGACTTGTGTATGCCCTTCGGTTTTTTTAAGTTGCCTCTGTGTTTCCTGTATAACTTGTCTGAGCCCTTTGTCCCTTTTCACCTTTTAGTGTTACATCCATTTATATGTATTTCATGGATATCATGAGATCTGTTATGAGAAATATGGTTACTAGTTGAGAGGGTTGTAATGTCCACTCGATTAGTTAAAGCAATCCTTGACAGGGTAAACCACAAAAGTCACTGAATTAACCTGCATTCAAAGTTCTTGTAGCTTGGCACAAAACAGTCAGACTTAACTTAGTGGCAGTGTGCATTCATGCAGCACACATGGTTTAATAAAGGCACGACACAATTAAAATCCCAAACCAATTCTAAAAAATAGAACAAATCTTGATAAATAAAATTGCACCAAAAGGAATCCAATCAGTAGAACCAAAGGTACTCATTTTTAAGCTTTTCAGTGAAAATAGCACCAAGAATCACAAAGCATTATTTGCAGTTATCTGGTTGTGCTAGACTGGGGAAAGTCACAAGTTCGAGCCTATGGAGTGGCATGAAATACATGGACCAGATTAGTTCCGCTGAAGAGGTAACTTCTCAAATGCAACATGAAGAGTTCAGTTCTTGTTGGAGAGCGCCATGAGGAGGAGGCTTTCGGTACAAGGAGGAGATCGAGCTTTGCATACAGTTGTTGCTATAGCACAAAGAACTGGGAGTTGCTGGAGCTTCGCATTGGTTGATCATCACGGATGGAAACTTTAGATGCAAAGTGTAGTCTCACATTGCTGGTCCTCATGGGTGGTCGCTGTCTGCGTGAAGAGTAGGTCCTGCTGAAGCTTGGCAACTAAGGGTCCAGGACCTGGGCGGGCACCTCTTGAGGGTCAGGACTCACTGCAACAGAGGCCAGCAGCAGGGCCCTGGCAAGCTTGTTCTGAGCCCGAGCAGTTGCAGGGTGGCCAATAGAAGCGTATTTTGTCCCTGGAGCTCACACAGGAGTTCAGCCAACTGACCCTTAGAGTCACTCTGGATAGCCCAGGAGGCAGGCAAGCAGGGCCAATCTTGTTTGTTTTTTGTATCATAGTTATGTACTTTCACAGTGTTACAGCTGCATGCTACCTACGAGTGCTCTGCACATTCCATTGTTAGCAAAATATGTTCTCATGTTAATGCTACTGTGAACACTAAAAAAATCAATAAAGATGTTGGGAAAAAAGCAGGGCCAGTCTTCCTTCTTTAGACAGCAGCACAGTTCTTTAAGCAACAAGACAGTCCTTCTTGCACGAGTCCTTCCACTGAATCTTCCACAGTTCCAGGAGTGTTTGGATGAGAGGTTCTGAAAGTTAAATTTTTATAGCTGGTGCAAGCCTTTGAGTGGGGGAATTCACTGGCCTGCCCCAAAACTGGCTCTGGTCAGTTCTTCCTCTGGTCCTGGCTCCGAACTGTCCAGGGTGACAAAGGCAGGGGCAGGCGTGGTTTCAGCTTCCTTTGTTTGTGCTGCAAGCAAGGCCCTTTGAAGTGTAATCAGGGTAGAAGACAGCTTCTCACCTACCCTGTCATCAGTAAGACCCCTCCTTCCTCACAGCTATGCTTCATTTGTATCACTGTCCGGAAGCAATCCACAGTTCACAACAGCAGAGCCGTTCGCAGGACACTGGCATGAAAGCACGGTTGGTTTGAGGAGAAAAACATAAACTTTCTAAAAGTGGTATTTTCTGAATTCTAACTTAAAATCTTATTTTTCCATTAAAGAGAATTTTAAATTACAATTCATTTGAATGGAAACAAATTATGTTTATCTGATTCAATCTGAAGTTAGCAATTATTAAGTGTAATAATGTAGCCCAGAGTTAGTCTATGGGCGGAAAAGGCCTTACAGTGAAAACATGACTTCAGGGTTTCTTTTTGCTGTCAGGACTAGTACTAGTAGCATTTATTTTACAGGCCATGGGAGTATGAAGCCTGGGTTCATGTAGTACCGTATACTAGGAACTTTTAAGTAAATTAAATGTGCCAATCAGGTGTTGGCCAATTTGACCATGTTTCAAGGGAGAGCACAAGCAGTTAGCAGGGAAAAGTGCATAGAGTCCTAAAAGCCAACAAAAAAGGGTTTAAGAAGATAAAGGAGGTCAAAAATCTGGGGTGACCCTGCAGACAGGGCCAGGTCCAACAGTGAGGGCGGCATTGTTCTCTAGAATACTAGCCGTGTCCATCCACTCTTGATGAGTGGCTTTGTAACTATGCAGAAACAGTTCTTCAATGTGTTGCTTTAGAGAGAAAAAAATTGAATTCTCCTATCTTAATTTTCTTGCACCGCTCCTGAGACTCTGGCTGTAGGTTGAAATGCAATGTATTCTTGGGCGCTGACTCACGAGTCCCTGCTCACCAAAGCCATCTTGAAATCCTTTCAATTTACCTTTTTAGTTGTTACAATACCTCTTCTGAAAATTAAAAAGCAAGTTTGAATAGAATGGTGTACAAGTCATTTAAAAATAAATATCAAATATTGATGTTAATAAACCCCCTAAAATGATATACAGTTTATTAAAAAAAGTGTGACAAATGATAAGGCTTGCTTTCTTTTAATGTTAATGCAGCTGTTCACAGCTTGAGGGGCTAATTTATAGTTGGTTGAGCAGCAACTGCGTCTGTCAGCGCTACTGAGACTCTTACTACCACTTGCCCAACCATTATGAAGCAAGTGTGAGAGGGTAATATTTGTTTTGCTTTTTAGAAATAAACACCCAAGCGGAAATCCCCAAAAGTGAGGGTTTGCTTTTGAAAAGGGTTTACACCATGCATTGGGGATCATTGATTATCTGTTCTGCTTGTGACCACCAGTCTGGGCGTGGTGCTCCTGTGCAGGAAAAATGTATGTTGTATGTCGGAAGGGCTGCTAGAATTAGGACTGCCATTCCAATGTAAACTAACTCTTGGCCCTACTGTGGATCTACCACGGGACAATGGTTTTCTGACAGAAGAGCACCTGTGGCTCTGCCATCTATAACCTAGTGGGGTACAGCTATGCCAAACTCAAAATGACCCTTGTGTCACTGTGTCCATGGTTTTGAATAAGTAGCTTTTTGATGTTTCATCACATTAATTATGTGTTGTGAAATAGACATTAGAAAGTAATGTGCAGGATGTTAAATGAAACTAAGGTAATATGAGTTTTAATGTGTTTTCTGTGTTTTTTTTCTAAAAATGTACAGGGAATTATCAAAAGGGATGAAATAGTTTTCGAGACAGCTAAACGTCACAAGATTCCAATCTTAATGGTGACATCCGGCGGCTATCAGAAACGGACTGCTCGGATAATTGCCGACTCCATCCTTCATTTACACAGTATGGGACTGATTGACAAGGACTGTGCAACCCATGAAGCTCAAAATCCCAAGCTGGAGCAGATGATTGCAAGGTTGTAGTTAGTGCACGCTTGCACTTATGTAAAGTTATTGGTCCGATTCACGAAGTTCTGCCCTCGCATTTTGTCTTAACAAATTTTCAAGCGGGTCTCAGATCACGAGCGGGACCGCAAGGCAGGAAGAGGTCTGGGCAGCGTGCCCAAATGCTGATTTCAGTCCACAGACAATGCATAACAAAGCACGCACCACTGCTCTAATCTGCATTGATTTAGATGAGCTGCGTGGGCATGGGGATATGGGAGTGATAGTTTAAGCAGGATCTCATCGCTATTCCACATATCAGTGATTAGATTCACAGTTTCACCCCTAACGTAGAGATGGGAATCAAATCTGCACCACACTATTCTGGTATTTATTGAGCATTGGAGTAAAGTGTCTGTAATGCATAGGTGTTGTGACCTGTTCTGGGCAAGGAGCGGTACATCATGCAAGAATCATATTATACATCTACTTGAGGCAGCAATGTGCAGAAATCTGCATCTGCCGCACCTCTTCTAACATCCCAGCACGCAGATATTTGCACGTGGACAAGATACATGTACAGCAGTCAATATGTGCACATCCATGCTATTTTTGCTCACACACAAAATCTCTGTGTCATTTCACTCATACACCCCAAAACATTTTTTCCAGATCTGAGCTAGGGCAGATGGAGAAAAGAGTTTTGTGAATCGGGCTAGCTGTGTTTAGACAGCGGGCTTTTTATCACATCGTTGTTGCTGAGGTATCAAATGTTTATTATAGATATGTCTATAAAGTGTCTATAGATGACATTGTGCTTAAGATAAGAGAAAATAAGAAATGTGAACAAAATGCCACGTTGTTGGCTTTTTCGATTGCATTTCACGAATTACAGAAAAAACTTGCTATTTAAATCTTTAAACATTCATAATTTACAATAAATTATAAGGAGGTATATACCACTGTATATGCGCTATAATTTTCCTGTACATTGTTTAAATAATAAAAGAAGCAGACTTTAGAATTATGTAAGTGACAAGAAAGATGTTTTTCGAGGATGTTCGGATAATTTGTTGTGGGTCACTGTAATGTGGCAGCTTTTTCATGTGTCCCGTGTCATTAAGGTTTTCACTTGTAACCTTCATTATATAATTAATTTAATAAGGGCATAATTCATAGATATTTAGTTAGCCTGTAGTTTTCATCCACGGTTGTAAACCTTTGTTTCCAAATTCAAAGAAAAGCAATTTCTGAGCAGATGTGCACTTTCTCAGATGGATAAAACGGCTGGTTTACAACTTGAACATACGTGTACTTTGAGCAATTGTGTGTTTTTAAGGTGGGTTTATGAATAGGAGGTCTGTACTCCCCTATGTTTTCTTAATTTCACAGTATATTGGTATTCAGTATTCGGAATGCAATATTCTTGTTCTCAGTTGTCCACCACACAACCAAGATGGTCTGTTTAGTGGACCTTTCCATTGAAATAAGTGCAGGAAAGCAGCAGAGGTAGTGATGAGAAAGAGGACGGGGAGGACATGCAAATTATTTAGACACTCCCACAAAGTTGGAACCTATGAGTTAATAATAGTTTGTGGATCAAGCCCAACGTATCTAGCACATACAACTTTTCCCAATTTAGTATTCAGCACACAGATCAGTTTTCATGGGTTCTACGGTTGTAGTTTTACTTCAGTGATATGTCCTTGGCCGCTTGCAGTGTATGCCAACTATACAACATACATTAGCAGATTTGCGATATATCCTTACTGGGTAGGTTTCAACTGGGTACTTATTTTTACATTTGCTGCTGCTGGTAAAGCTACAAAATACACTTGCAGTTAATAGTCTACAAATTCGCCCGTTAGTTTTTTTTATCAACAAATTATCTATTGCTTACGTTTTGTTTGTGTAAATAATTTTAATAAAATTTAAGTTATAATAATCAACTAAATGAAACTGAATCACATTTCATATTGCTTCATCTACGGTAAATGAATCAACATATTTTTCATGTACTTAAGGAAATAGCTTCACTGTAATTTAGCTCAATTCTGAGATGTTGCTAGGAACTTCTGTACCTTTGTGTTATTCCCAATGTGCCATGAGCATGATAATGTTATATTTTCATTGTTATTTGCGATTCATAACTGTATCTGAAAAGTGGATTTTTATTTTCAAGTAATATTTTTGATGGTAGAAAAATGGAAAGTTATTTGATGAGCTGGAAAGAGGATGGGATCCTAGGGTTTTTCCCAACCAACGCCCCTGTTCTTTTTTTGGAAACAGTGCAAAACCTACTATACAACCTAACCACTGGCTCGGTAAAATAGTTTTGTATTTCTTCCATTTCTTTGTCTGCACTTCCTCATTACATTTTATTTTCTCAGCTTTTAGCACAATTTCATTAACTGCTCTCTTCGCTTGTGCTGATATAATTGGTGTCAGTGTTATTTATTGTTTTCCAGGGAAAATCATGGCATCTATCAAATCTTATAATTAAATGTTGCTTATAATGTTACATTTTGACGTGCAAACATAAAACGTGGCATTTCAAAATGGCTACTATTAATTCACCTACTGTCCTCCTTGAACAAATTGCTATATTTTAGTATTTCTTTAACAAATATATTTAATTTTGTCAGTGTACAATTTTTAATCTCACAATATTGATTAACAAACTTTACAGCAAAGTGAGAATGAGCATTAATACCTTATCCCTCGTCCTCATAACAGTCCTTAATCATTGAGGTTCCTCCCTCGATCACAGGAAGATTTCTCTACCCTCATAAAACTTTCACTTTAGATGAAAAACATTATTTAATTGAGGTTCCTAGCAATAACTATGGCACTTTTGTACTGGAAAAAAAGAAACTCATACAGGACATCTTCCTATTTTACTGTTTTTTGCATGGTCAGGTTTGCTGCCGACCCTGTAAGTAGAATTGCTTTTATTATTGTATTTTCATTGTTGGCTTTTACACCTGTTCTGGTGGTCTCATTTTTGTTTGTTTTGATGGAACACTCTGAGGCTGGGGTCCTACACAACAACTGTCAGGGCGGGGCCCTGCTGTAGCAGCCCCAAATCATCGTAGTATGGTGTATAAGTTTCAGTCTAGTGGTCTTATTAATGAGAATTACAGTGGTTAAGCAGCGGCCAGGCTTGATCCAATGTCTGATGTGACTGTTGTTAGTGAGAGGAAATAGTCATGCTATAGCCGTCTCTTTTCCTTATAGTCCATACTGTTCCATGCCTCATTTACTTTCAAAGCAGAGTTGAGTGTGTGTGAGGTTCCCTACAGTCCCTGTTTATTGGTTTCCGTGTGGCTCTATCAGGGCAGTGTGTAGCCGGAATACAGGGCTTCGATCTTTGGCTACTAAAGAAATAGACTAAAGCAGGACGTTTCTTCTGCATTGACAATAAGTCAGCATCCTACCTGAGAATGAAGACTAAAAAGAGCTCTGCCACGTGCAGAGTTTTTGAAACTTCAGAAGAAATCCCTGCTCGAGTAGAAATGGGAAGATATTATTTAAGTCCTTCAAATTTTCCCTCAGTATCCAAGGTACAAGAAATGTTAAATAAAGAAGTTGCTGTTACAAAATAGGATCTTTTTGCACCCAAGGTTTCGGTTCACACACAATTTAACTGTCCTTCCCAGTCCCCGAGGAAGTGGATGAAGATTTCTTCCAACATTATCAGTGCAAGGAGCCTGAGCAATTGCCTATTTGCAATTCAACTAAGAACATATTGTCCTAGGATTGGAAGAAGGAGGAAAAGACAAGATCCTTTAAAAAATATATACTTTACATGGCTTCAAAGAGGAATCCCTCCCATATTTAAAGTGGAATTTCTGATGGTGGGGTTATCTTTCCAAAACTCTATAATCTCAAAGGGTTTGACTTCTGATTTAGTTACTAAGAAGGTGGAGGTGGCACTAATGAGACCCTCTCCTGAATTGAATAGTTTTTATCTCTTGCCACACCTATGCCACTTATTTTGTGCAGTCTCTTATCAAAGACGTTCAGGTTATAGCAGAGTACATTAAGGGTAGGATTGTATGTCTAGTCTTTCCATCATGTAACAAAAAGTAACATTTTTATCAAATGAAAGCTTTGAATAGTCATGTGTAGAAGTGGCAGTAACAGGTTCAGCAGTAGCTACCTATACACTTTTGTGGAGGCATTTCTGCCGAGCGGGCACTTAAGAAAAATCCCTGCAAATATGTCTTCCCTTTCTTCGTATTCCACCACAACTGGAGGAGATGATTAAATGTATCTGAGAATAATAAACTAATGACCCTAGTAGGCAATCATTCAAGAGAGGCAGTGGCTTCAGTAGATTTTTTGGCCCATTGACATCTGTGAGAACTCAAGGCCAGTCCTTTCCCACATGGAGAAAAGCATGACTCTGCCATAACTGCTCCTTCATTGTCCTTCATTGTCAAAATCGTTCTATCGATGACTGGAGAGTTCAGAGGAAGGTCCTGTGGGTGATCTGCTAAAGAGATGTGTTTCAACCTGGATCCAGACAATATCTCATGCATGCGTTCTTCAAGTGGTTGGCCAAAATGATGAGATTCACGTCTCAGAACAACTATCTTATTTCTTTGGAAGAACCACTTTTCCATGTTGCCCTCTTTGTCAGAAAGCCATTTGGCAGGAGTTGAACTGGTGGCTTCGCCCAGAGAGTCTGAGCAGAAGCACATTGCTCTCACTTCCATCGCTGGTGATGACACAACATATGCCACATTTCAAGGTTGGGGAGGAATCCTGGGGTGCAGTTCATGCAGGGTCTTTGGGCCCTGAGAGTGAGAAAATGTCTTTCAGTGTGATTTGGGTGTCACTGGGTGTCATTTGTTTATACGTTCTCTACTTTCAGATTCAGGGACGGTTCAGTCGAATTCTGACAGACAATCAAGTTGCTCTCTCTTATATCAATTGGTGGGACAGCCTAAAATCCCCAGCCTGAGTGTTACTGACTTGGGACATATTCGGATGGATGGAGCCCTGTCTCTTCTTCACAAGACAGTAGTTTATCTTCTGGGGAGGCAGAATGGGCTTGCCAACCCTCTGAGGACAGCCCTGAGAAAGAATGTAGATGAAGAGAGTCCTACACTACTTATGTTGCCTTATTGGAACAGACATCATTTGCCTCTGATATTACTTCTTCTGGCAATCTTGAGTCTGTGGATTTTCCCACTGAATTACTTTCACCTTCAGATTGAAACCCTTCCCTTATCATCCCACAGGTTGCTGGTCTGGAACTTGAGAGACTTGTTTTAGAGATACCGGGGTATTCTAACACTATAGCATTAGTAATCTAACAGTATCACTGACCCGCAAACTTTAAGGTCTATCATAGGTATTGGAAGACGTTTGTGGCCTGGTGTCCCCACCAATATCTTAATCCTAACTCAAATAAACCAATAACAATACTGCATTTTCTCTATAATGGCTTCCTATTAGGAAGGGCAATCTCTATCTTGACGATCCAATGGGTAGCAGTTTTTAGGACTTTCAGAGGAGAAGGGTTATCTTCTATCTCTAACTTTACTGTTAACTTCTCCAAGTTGTTTTCTTAAAGATACCAGTGGGCCATTCACCTGTTCCCTACTGGGATTTAGTTCTAGTATTACAATCCCTCTGAGATCCTCCCTTTGAGCCACTTAGTGTCTATTGACTTACATTTCTTATCAACTAAGTTATTCCTATGTCACTCTTTTCAGGATGAAAGGTTGGTGAACTGGGTGCATTACTTTGTGAAGAGCTTTTTTTCTAGGATTCAGTGGTCCTTCGCTCTTCTCACATTTTCTTGCAGAAGATCCTTCTGCCTTCCATTTGTCACAGGTCATGGTTTTCCAGTATAATGTTCTGAACTATCACCAGAGAAGTGGAGTTCATATCTCTTTAATGCCAATAGAACTTTATCCACTTATGTAAATAGCATTGCGTCCAATCAAAAATCTATTTTCAGTTTTTTGGACCAAGGCAGATGTCCTTCTTTTTTTACCCCTAGCAAAACTAGGGTAATCCCTGTGCCAAATATATTACATAGTTGTTTGACAAGTGAAATGTCCAATTTATTGGCTTCCTTTAGGGGGGGTACTCTCAAATACATCTATTGCACAGCCACTTGGTCCTCTTTGTACACTGTCACATCTCATTATCATTTGCGTGTTGAGTGTGCTTTATAGGCTGACATCGATTTACATGTTCTGAGTGTGGTTACCTCATAAGGAGATTTTTCAGTTTATTAAATATTTTGCTTTTCATACAAAGCTGGTTTATCTAATATGTTGTTTCAAAATCCTTACGACAAGCACCTTTATAAAGCTTGGGTATAGTCTCAGTTGGCTAGGAGTTGGACAAGGGGGGACTGACGAAGAAGTAATGACCCAGCTACTTACCGGTAATCCTCATTACGTTGAGTCCAAGTCTTCTTCGACAGGGTTTTAGGTTTCCCTCTCCTGCTGGAAGCTTGTTTCGAACTTTGTCTTTTGCCTTGTAGAAAAGGAAGATGTCCTCTATGACGCCTTCTTTACTGTGATGGACATGGGGAGAGTTATTGTTAGGTACATAAAGTAAATAATGTTTTTCTTCTGAAGTGAAAGTTTTATTAGAATAGGGAACACGACCAAGAGCTGAACTTTGACAAGGACAACTTGGACTCGATATGATGAAAATTATTTATAAATAACAAGGTCATTCATAAGTAGTATACGATAAATTGGACACAACAGCGAATACTCTTTAAACATACCTAAATTGGTAGCCTGAACCTTGTTAAAGGATTTCGTGCCTCTTTAAAGCAGGGTAAATTTGTTGTTTTGCATTGTATATGTTAAATGCAAAACACTGAAAGTTTAATAGTGCAGTACTTGTATAATACTAACACTATAATTTTCAAGCTTTCTTTCAAACCTACCACAGTAGTCATTTTTGTAATCATAGAGCCACAATACATGCCTTATAAGTGTGACCTTTTCACGGAATGACTCTAAAATGTAGTTGGCATAAAAAGTTGGAGAAAAATGTTTCCTTCTCCCCATAAAAATATGACTGCAAAATCGAAATCATAGTCCATCAGTCTGTCCCATTCATTTATTCCGAAGACCGTGATTTATATATGTCTAAGGATAAAATGTAAATGCGTCCAGGAATTTGGTAGAATGGAATTTACAAATTGTGGTCGAGTTTGCATTTGGTCTTGGACTCAACTATTAATACTAGTACAGTCTGTGAATAGGAAAACAGAGTTTTAGGATTAACGTGCCACAAATGAGGTTTTCGAAAGTAGGGATGTGCTTCTCTTAAACTATGATGAAAGTTCATCAGAAGATGGGGCAGGCATAATTAAGGATAATGAAAAGAGTTTGGCAAAACTTTAACTGAACTAAACATGTATTTTAAAGCATATACCAACAATCGACATAATGTAGAAATAAAAAAGTAGAAATTAAATGTTTGTTATCTGTTTTCTTACATGAAATGTATTTTTTTTATTTGGTTCGTGTAACGTTCATGTAGTTTGACTTTGAAACATGAGGCTTTTGCAAAAATAGACAAAAATATAAACTAAAAGTCGTTCGTAAATTTTACAGTGCATATCTTCATTAATATAATGATGCTGAAATGCACTGCTGCGCAAAGATTGCTGTATTTGTGGCTGAAAAATTGCATAATCCTCGAATCTGACAATATGTTGTCAAGTTGCAAAAAAAATCTGCATTTTACAGAAGGTAAATTCCATGCTGTGCATACTTAAACATCAATTGCTTTGAAGCCATTGTAAAACCTTGTTCATGCCTTGCGACGGGGTTCCCATATTTAAATGTTAAAATTTATAATGTTAAACCTCGTGTTTCGGATGGCTAAATTCGTCTTCAAGAAACAATTATATATGTGCTACAAATTGCAATATGCCGCCAACCACTCCTTTAAATTCCATGACAATGGGCCTCATTACGAGTGTGGTGGTCTGAAGGCCCAATTACAGCTTTTGCAGACCTGACTGAAGACCACCGTCCCTGCCAACATCATAGATCTCAACACAGTGACTGTGGTCGGGCCTGAAATCATCCTTGGTGGCGCCACCTGGCTGATTACAATCCCACTTTCCACCAGCCTTTTCATGGCAGGGACCCAACCATGAAAAGGTTGCTGGAAAGCCAGTGCCGGGGCTCCCCTGCTCACACCTTCGGAATGCAGACAGTGCACATTCCGAGGGTGCTGGAGTGCTAGGATATTGGCCTCTGCTAATTAAAAGGAGCCGAGGCCAATATTCTAGCACTGTTCCTTCCTGTCAGCCCCGGGGGAATACATATTACAGTGTTCCTGCTGGTCAGCCTGGCGGGAACATTGTAATACGCTCAGGGGGGATGTCACTGCCATGGCGGTGTGTCCTCCCCGTGAGTTTGGCGGTCCCATGGTGGGACCGCCAAACTCATAATTAACCCCTATGTTCCTCGGAAAATTAAATCCATTATTAGCCTATGCTATTGATGAATATTAAGTAAATTCTTGTATTTTTAATGGAATAGATTACGATAAAGTCCCCCTTTTATCTTCTTAGAGAAAGAAGTATTCCTCTCTATATTTGCAATTATTAAATTATTAGTATTAAAAATAGGATACAACAAAATATATTTCTTTCAACTAAAAAAAAGGATTTTTCTTTAGCATGCACCATAAAACACAATTCTTATCACTTTGGATTTAGCTTTTGTAGGGATTGCGGTTAGCCACAGGCTTTATTCAGGGCACAGTCTTTTATTCTCCTTTTTCTGATAATTTGGCAATGTAGCGTATTGGAAACAGTTTGCTTTTGCTTTATAATGTTTTAATCACAGCTGTCACTTAGTCCTACATTCTTCTTCTTCATTCCAGTCTCTGATTTTGACAAAGCTTCTTCTTTCTTCACTTTCCTGCCTTGTTTATCAAACTATATCAGGGCTCTTAGTTACAATCCTAAATTAATCTGGCCTTATTCTTACTAGTACTATAAAACATGGGTGCCCGTAACTCCTGTATAAAGGCCAGCCTTTCCTTCCTATAGGCAACTTGTGACGTCTCACTGCCTGTAATAAAGAAATGATGTAACTGCTCCATTGTAATATTATATTACAGTTGAGTCCTGAGGTCACAATGCCAGCTATCAGAGCCAGCAGCTAGGGTGAAAGACAGGTCACAGAATATAATTAACATTCACTTAAAAAAAAAAAAGGTAACCTGTCTTTTCTTTCTTCTGCTGTTTTTTTTCTAGATGAACAGTTATAATCAATGAGGAAATATTTATGGCAATGTGTTCATTTTTGCAAGCTTTAGCTAAATATAGGAGATACACACAGCTACAAATTTTCTTAAACTGGCTTGCATTAAACCGAGTTTAATGACTTTTTGCAACAAGTCTACAACTGCTTGTCGGTTTACTTAATTTTTCACTAGAGATTCTACTTTTATTCTTTATGTTTGAAAACATCCCACCTCTTTCATATGAATGAGAAACAAACCAAGAATTTCAGCACTTTGCGGGAAGGGTGATTATGTGACCATATATTAAAGGGAATAAAGTGCCCCCAGCCGTACATTCCAAAGATATGACAAGTCACCTAATAGTTCCATGACTTTATAAAATAAATCTGTATGGTCACAGAACTCCTCAGTATCTTCCAATGTCTTTAAAGTGCAGCAGAGGGTATGTTAGCCTATATATAATTCACCTGTTAAAATCAGGTAGTGAAACACTTTTCATTCTCTGTCTGAATCAGCCCCTATTACATTCTTGGTTGATTCCTGTGAAAATAAACAGAAGGAGTGAGTTTTTGTGCCTCCTAATAATCACTTCTTTAGGGCATACCTCGATCCTAACACTATTTTAGTTTTAAATACTGGGCCATTAATAACCTGTGTCAAAGCAGACAATTACACAAAGATGCATACAGATATCTAGCTGAATCCAGGCCATTGCTCTCCTGAGGAATACAGCTCAAAGTAAAATGGTGTCTTGGCACTCGAGCTTGAGTTGTGATTTAGGTTGATGCCATCTTAGAGGATGCTTTAACACTAAGCTGCTTATATACACCATGTATTACTCTTTCTGAAAGGGGCACCCAGCACCTTGAAATGAGCTACCATTTTCTCATTCCCTTTATTTCCAGACAATAGAAAGATACCCTATTAACAACCTTGTCATCCATTGTGTTTACATGTTGTTAGATTTTGATGGGTTACTGATAAATGCAGATCTAATTGTGCTTCTGAATACATGTGTTGAATCCCAGTGAACAACTCTCTCTCAAATCTCTCAGTGACCACATAAGTGGAATCTTACAGACAGAAAAGGCACTACATACATGTACTAACTAGACCTTTATATTACCAGATACATTAGAGCCCATATTATGCACAGCACCATCTGTCTTCATTGAACTGGGCACCTATATAGTTCAAATGTATGCAGTAAAATGTACACTTCAATTGGATATCTGAGTATCAGGCATTTCCAAACGAAAAACATTTTTCACAAAAGGTGCAAGTGTCAGTGATAATATGTTCTAATGTTTAATCGGAATTTTTGGAAATTGCATAAATGTCAGTCTACCATTCTTTCTGTCCCTGACACAGTTTCTGCGTGCATCTCTATGTCAGCCCCATTTTCTGTCTTGCATACATAATCATCAGTTACACAAAAACGATGACAACAGACATTAGTCTCAAAAGGTAGGTAAATACCTTGGGCAAAGATCAATTATTTTCATGATGTGAATCGGCTTAATTGGGGGATGTCAGCATACCTGGCTCCAGACTGAGGAGAGTAAAAGCAGAAACTAGTAGTTTTATTTCCACTAAAATAGTTCTAGAACTTCAGTCCCAATGTAATATCTGACTCATAGAACTTGTCAACCCCCAACAAAAACCCCAAAATGCAAGAAGATTGCTTTTAATAAGAAACAGTATGATCAGTGGTGCTTCATGATAATAGCAATTAGTGCTTGTGTGCCTCAGATAGTTATATGACTGTGCAGTGTGCAGCCGGATTCTGGACCACAAATATATGGGAGCGTGCCTTGGCCAGCAGCAATTGGGATACAAGAAAATGCAACAATCTAGGGTCACCCAAGGACAGTACAAGGTGCCTCCTTCAGACTGTGCTCAAATTCAATATCTGTCACTGCAGCAACCACATCAGTAGCTACACCACGTTCAGAAAGATTCTCCCTCATTTATTTTATTGCATTCCACTTGATTCTTGACCATGTTAGGTCAGAGGAGAGAGGAATGGTGTCAAAGCCATGAGTATGAGGAGTGTTCCTTTTCAGAAAGGAATCCCTCAGAAGTTCACTCCAAAGCTTCCAAGCACAAGCAAGCCATTCAACATTTCTAATCAGAATACCGGGGGCACCACTGGTACCTTTGAGGGGTCCAGTACTCATTATCAGATGAATGGTAACGGATCAGCATCCCTCTCTATATCTTTCTTATGTAGAAACAGAACACTGCATCAGCCCAAGGTCTCACATTTGATGTGTGGAAACCAAAGTAATTTGATATGCTTTTGCTGCTGTAGGTAAGGATCAACTAAAGAAATGCTCTACTTTAACTCCTCAGATGGTATTCTATCAGCCAATAATTGTGTTGATCTATTACGCACTTTATGCACTCAGTCCAGTCCTTTAAGGAAGTGAAACAGAAGCATTTGTAATACTGTAAGAGTTTGAAGTTTGCTTTTCTATTCCTCATTCAGAAGGCAGAACTTTAATAAAGTTAGTAGTCCTCTGTCTGTGTCACATGACCATCATTATGAAGCTTTTGTTGTTCTGTAATTGTTAAATATTTTGAACTGATTTAATAAATAATAATTTTTTTAAAAAAGGAACACAATGTTTTTAACCACAATGTACTGCACTTTAGTTTTGTGTTTAACCTACATAGAGATTTAAAAAATCTGTATTAAAGTGTGAATCATGTTTAAATTTCTGTCATTTTGATAACATTCCCATCACATAGGCGTCTTACCTTGCGATGAGCTAAACTTGTAATTTGATTGTGCACTATATACTGTTTTATTAATACTGTAAAAAAATTCTGGTCTATTAACATATGGTTTGCAATTCATTATCAGTACTCACAGTGTCACTGCCTTCAGTATACGGATGTGTTGATTAATTCCATGTTGTAAATATCCTTATTGCATATTTTTCATTTGTTTTCCAAACCATTTACTTTACTAACAAGAATGAAAGATGCTCATTACTGCCTAGAAACAATGTGATTTGAATTTTGTTCATACAAGCAACAGCTTCCTAAAAAATAACCAAATTGGATAGAGCCATTCTTTACATTAATATCACTCATTTGACCTTCATGTAAAGTATCAATCTGTTTTATTCCTCTCAGAGTCTGCAGAATTGGATATTTCAGAGCATACAATATGCATGTCCTTGAGTGGCTTCATTTTTCCTACCCCCTCTACTGAATCAATCAATAGCTTTTTATTTTGGTTAAACAAATTAAAAGCATAATACATGTCATTTTGGTTAAAGCGTATTAGAGTTGCACAAGCAATCACATATTTAAAAAGTAATCCAATCATGAAATTACAGTAAACCTACTAACAATTATTTCATATGAACGTAGTAGGAGTCTAGAAATCTCGACCCATTCCACCTAGTACAAAAACACAATTAAAATTTCAAAGACATTCCTTTGAGTGTACTGTTAATGCATTTGGTTCACTCCAAAATGAGTTCAAGCTAAGTTTATCAAACCATGCCCAACATGGCAGAACCAAGGGAATGTTACAATTTTATCGAGCTCTATCAGCTCCATTAGGGGTTTTCTATCATGGGCTAACTCATAGGTTGTCTATAATTTAATCCAGTAAAGCATTAATCTCAGGACTGCTATGTGCTCAATTTGTTTAATGTTCAGGTTGTGGTACATTAGGATCAATGATGTAGAAGCAGAGAGACCCAGTATTCCCCTCATGAAACTATTTTTGCTTAGTGTTAGTTATTTCATATTGGTTATTCCCCAAA